>NC_138385.1:95247132-95258557 GCF_054177405.1 Leptonychotes weddellii | reverse complement strand
TTCCTCCCTCACCACTCCATGTGCGTCCCTCCCGAAGCTGCGCGCTCGGTCGAAGAGGACGACCTTCCCCGATAGAGGAGGACCGTTCTTCGGTCAAGGGTATACGAGTAGCTGCGCTCCCCTGCTAGAACCTCCAAACAAGCTCTCTCAAGGTCTAAAACTCGAAAATCAATAAAGAGAGTAACCACGTACGTCTCCCTCACTGTAGAGGCAAGCTATGCCCCGGTTCTCATATCAGATGTTATTCTTCCTGGAGCTTTTACCTGCCTTTCTCTTTTCTTAAATTATTTGTCTTTATCCTTGCCTCAATCTGTTTGCAAACTATTCACTGTATTAGATATAGGTATGTTTCAAAGGAAACCAGCTTAGTTATGCAGGTGTGTTCAGTTTATAAAACTTCATTAAGCTGTATACCTGTGATATGTACACTTTCCTGTGTTTATGTTATACTCCAATTTTTAAAAAATTCTAAAGGAAGCACCCTCTCTTTTCCTTGTAAATTGTGAAAGAAGAAATAGCAAGGGAGGGGCGCCTGGGTGGCTCAGTCGGTTAAGCGTCAGCCTTCGGCTCAGGTCATGATCTCAGGGTCCTGGGATTGAGCCCCGCATGGGGCTCCCTGCTCAGGAGGGAGCCTGCTTCTCCCTCTCCGTCTGCCTCTGCTTGTGCTCTCTCTCTCTCTGTCAAATAAATAAATAAAATCTTAAAAAAAAAAAAATAGCAAGGGAGAGAAAGTTTTGCATAGCACATTTACGCATTTATATTATCAACCATACTATTATAGTAGTATAATATATAGTTAATATATGATAGCACAGCACATTTATGTTAAGTTCATCAGTTCTGTTAACAAAATGGATCTTGCAGATAGCCTAACATCTGTCTGCTGACCCTGACAATGATGACTATAAGAACAGCTCACATGTTTTTGAACACTTCCTGAATACCAGACATGCCAAGTGCTTTATACAATTGCACTTACTCCTCCCAGCAACCCTGTTAATATCATCTGGCTTTTATTATGATATTACATTGTTGTCATATTGTTATAGTTGAGTACATTGAAGCTTTGAGAAGTAATTTGCCAAAAGTCACACAGGCATCTTAATAATGGCTAATAAATTTTGAGTACTTACTATAGATCTGACACCATTCTAGCACTAAGTGTACTGACTTATTTAATCCTCAAAATATTATCCCCATTTAGCAGATGAGTAAACTGAAGCACACTGGGCTAAGGTCACCCAGCTGGTAAGTAACACAGCTTGGCTAAGAACCCAAGCCGTCTGGCTCCAGATTCTTAACCACGGAGCTCTACATCACTCAGAGGTCACAGCAGAAACCTGAACTTGGGCAGGCAGTACGTAGGAACTAAATTGTTCATTATTCTGCTGTCCTGCCCAGCAATTAGGTCAACTGACATTTAGACAAGGAGTACATGCACGTTATTCTCATTCATTGAGAGGAAGGGAAACAGTAAATAAGTCACAAGTTCAAATACTATGTTCTTTCTTTAAGCAGCTAATACTCACTTCTCACCTCCAAATCGCCTCCACCATCAGATTTCCCTAACTCAGTCTCTCTCTACTTCCAAAGCACTTTGCAAATACAGTTGACCCTTGAACAACATGGGTTTGGACTGTGTGGGTCCACTTATATGTGGATTTTTTTTTATAAACACAGTACAGTACCGTAAATGTATTTTCTCTTTCTTATGATTTTCTTAACAACATTTTCTTTCCTCTAGCTGGTTTTATTGTAAGAATACAGTCTGTAACAGCCATAACATACAAAGTATGTATTAATTCACTCTCTATGTTATTGGTAAGGCTTCTGGTCAACAGCAGGCTGTTAGTAGTTACGTGGATTTTTGACTGGGGGGTGAGAGAGAAGTCAGCATCCTTAACCCTCGAACAGCACTCACTAGAAAGCATTCTGCAACTGATCTGTCCCTACACGCGGGTTGCTGCACACAGTCCCAGGAGTACTCGCCCTGTTTAATGTCAGTCTGGCCCACTGACTTGTGACCCCCAAGGGCAGGGACCGTCTATGTCCTTCCCTGCTATAATCCCACCTCCTAGCCCAGTGTCTAGTACATAGGAGGCCATCTATACATATGCGTTGAATGAATGAAGAGTAGATGCTTAAAAACCCAGAAGGATATAAGTTTATACAGAAAAATTCCATGCTTGCCTCAATAACGCATATTTGGGGCTCTTCCTTATGACCATCCACGGGCACCATAGCTTGAGTCATAACCCATTCCTGGACAGCATCAGTAATGTGCGGCACAACTGTAGAAAGAAGTAATAATTAGCACAAAAGCTTATTTCATGGTCACAGTCATGAGAAAGGAATGTGCTCATGTCTTTAGACCTCCGAAATAACCTGAAAGCCACTTGGCAAATGAGACAAACTACAGTGCTCATGTTATTACCCATTTCACTGAAATTAATATAGGCACAATATAGGTTTAATAATTTAAATGGTATACCATTTCTTTTGTACCTGGCCAACCACAGAGAACAAGAAACAGAAAGCAGAAATGCCATCTTCGAGGCATCTAGAAACACCTATAATGCCAACTAAAAACCACAAGGAGGGCTGTCAGGCGTGCTGCGTGCTGGATTCCTTGGGGGAAGAAAGACGCAGAGTGGCCCAGTGCTGCAGACTCTGTGCAGCCCACCAGCCAGCAGAGAGGGGTCCCCTCAGTAGGTGTAGCTGAGCCCTGCATGCTGACCAGGGGCCTGTGGCTGCTAATGTCAGCTGAAGAAGCCAAACGGTGACAACCCTCCACGAACATTTGAGGCCCGGAGGCCCCTTGGTGGTGAGCAGGCCTGCAGCTACAGATCTCTGCTGAAGGGACAGAAAGGTGACATCCTCACGGTGCAGTCAACTAACCTAATGTGATACACGAAGCAGGAACGTGGCCCTCTGGGAAGCTGAGGCGAAGGAACATCTGCTATCTGCTCTACCTCGCACCTGCTGCTCCCTCAAAGTGGGAGGAAGTGGTCACCCACTGGTGCATTTAGAGCAACCCACATTACACGTGCTGTTTGGCCCCTTCGGCGGCAGGGGTGGGGTGGGGGTGGGGGGCGGTTGGCCGGGCTCTGCCTCCACGTGGGCAGCCCAGGGATCAGGAGTCAGAGCCCAGGCATGGGGCCCTGTCCTCTCTCCATCATAGGGACGTGGCAGGTGTGAGGCAGCAATTCTCCCTCCTGTGGGTCTTCCCAAGATCTACACTCAGGGGGAAACTATTAGAAAGCACAGCTGTAGCTGAGATCTAAGCCACACATCCAGTTTCAGTAATTACACAGCTGATCTTTTGATCTCCATCTGTTCCACCCCCATGTCTACCTCTCAGCGGGATCCAACATGCAATTTAAAGGAGATGGGGAGGGGCACCTGGGTGGCTCAGTCGATAAGGGTCTGCCTTCGGCTCAGGTCATGATCCCAGGGTCCTGGGATCGAGCCCCACATCCGGCTCCCTGCTCCACAGGAAGCCTGCTTCTCCCTCTCCCACTCCCCCTGCTTGTGTTCCCTCTCTCGCTGTGTCTTTCTCTGTCAAATAAATAAATAAAATTAAAAAAAAAAAAAATAAAGGAGATGGGGATTATCACCTTTACCCTACCAGGCGGGAACACATGAATACAAGACTTGCTGGGGGTAGGGGAGAGACATGGGAGGGGAGGGCAGGGGTCTCTCCCAAGACAAAAGAGAATCATACCACTCATGGGGCGCCTGGGTGGCTCAGTTGGTTAAGCGACTGCCTTCGGCTCAGGTCATGATCCTGGAGTCCCGGGATCGAGTCCCGCATCGGGCTCCCTGCTCAGCGGGGAGCCTGCTTCTCCCTCTGACCCTCCCCCCTCTCATGAGCTCTCTCTCTCTCTCATTCTGTCTCAAATAAATAAATAAAATCTTTAAAAAAAAAAAAAGAGAATCATACCACTCAGGAAAAGAGTTGATGGAAAAGGGTCTGACCGTACTACCAGCCACTGCAGTTCAATCCCCTAGTCCCTCCCGACACTGTCCTTCAAAGGGGAGTGATCCACATCCATGCAAAGATACAAGAAGAAAGGAGACAGACAAAATAAAAGACAGACAAAAAACAAACCAAAAAAGTCTGCACCTCAATCAGGTAAAAATGATGAATGAATGGTTCTGCATGGATTTTATAAATAAAAGCTAAAGACAAACAGATACATGGACTAGAGAAAACAGTAACATTAGTAATAAAGAAAAAGACTGAAGAAAATACAATCAAGAACATGGAGGGTGAAGTGGACACCTCTGAAGAAAATGAAAAGGGAAAGAAAGCAAGGATTTGAAAAGGATTAGAACTTGTAGAGCTCAGGGAGCCCCTCACTTCACGTCTATTTTGAGCAGGGTGTGGGTGCTCAACACACAGGACTCGTTAACCTTTGTGGAATACATTACCTTGTACTGTTTTCCCCAGGTAATCGCCACGCCTCTCTTTATTGATCACATGCTGATATATCTTCCCAGTGGTGATGTTGTTGTCTTTATAAAGGTTAATATCCAAGAACCGTTCATAATTTCCAAGGTCTAAATCAACTTCTCCACCATCATTTAAGACAAACACTTCACCTAAGGTAAAAAGGCAATGTAAATATTAAAAATTTGCTTTCAGGGGCACCTGGCTGGCTCAGACGGTGGAGCGTCCAACTCTTAATTTCGGATCAGGCCATGATCTCAGGATCCTGAGATCGAGCACTGGAGACAGGCTCCCCGCACTCAGTGGGGAGTCTGCTTCTCTCCCACTTCCTCTCCCTCTGCCCCTCCCCGCTGCAAGCACGTACACTCTCTCTAAAAATAAATAAATAAAATCTTTATTTTTTAAAATTTTTATTTATTTATTTATTTGAGAGAGAGAGAGAGCGGGAGCAGGGGGAGGGTAGTGGGAGAGGCAGAGGGAGAAGCAGACTCCCCGCTGAACAGGGAGCCGGACATGGGGCTCCATCCCATGACCTGAGCCAAAGGCAGATGCTTCCCTAACTGAGCCACCCAGGGGCCCCAATAAATAAAATCTTAAAAAAAAAAAAAGTATGGGCGCCTGGGTGGCTCAGTTGGTTAAGCGACTGCCTTCGGCTCAGGTCATGATCCTGGAGTCCCTGGATCGAGTCCCGCATCGGGCTCCCTGCTCGGCAGGGAGTCTGCTTCTCCCTCTGACCCTCCCCCCTCTCATGTGCTCTCTCTCATTCTCTCTCTCAAATAAATAAATAAAATCTTAAAAAAAAAAAAAGTATGTATGCATTATATTCCTCGAAGAGAAAGAAAAACTGTAGATGATAAGTCTTTAAACAGGTTCTTAGATTTAATGTAGTTTTAATAAAAATTCCAACAGATGTTTTTCAACTTGAGGATGACACTAAGGTTAATTTGTTAGAAAAACAGGTGTGATTACCAAAACAAACACACAAAAAATAAATTAAAAAGCCCTTATAACAAATAAGAGTGAGTAAAGGAAGCTTGAAATACATATGCATACATATATTTCAATATATATAAAAATGGAATAAGACAGTATCAACAAGGGGCGCCTGGGTGGCTCAACGTCTGCCTTCGGCTCGGGTCATGATCCCAGGGTCCTGGGATAGAGTCCCGCATCGGGCTCCCTGCGCATCGGGGAGCCTGCTTCTCCCTCTGCCTCTGCTGCTCCTGCGTGTGCTCTCTCACTCTCTCAAATGAATAATCAATAAATAAAAATCTTAAAAAAAAAATAGCATCAACGAATACACAAAACCAAAATATCCAAAAAGATCCCTATTGGGGCTCCTGGCTGGCTCAGTAGGTGAAGCATGTGACTCTTGATCTTGGGGTTGTGAGTTTGAGCCCCACATTGGGTGTAGAGATTACTTAAAAAAAATGCTGTTGCAAAAAAAAAAAAAAAAATGTTGTTGCGCCTGGGTGGCTCAGTCATTAAGCGTCTGCCTTCGCTCAGGTCATGATCCCGGGGTCCTGGGATCAAGCCCCACATCGGGCTCCCTGCTCTGCAGGAGGTCTGCCTCTCCCTCTCCCACGCCCCCAGCTTGTGTTCCCTCTCTCGCTGTGTCTCTCTCTGTCAAATAAATAAATAAAATCTTAAAAAAAATAAAAAACAAGATCTTTAAAAAAACAAAAAACGAAAAAAACAAAAAGATCCCTATTACATAAAAGAATTTAATATATCACTTGAAAAAAAACAAAAACCCAAGGGTATCATCACAAATCAAAGTACATAAAACACTCAGAAATAAACTTCAAAGAAATGTAGGACCTATATTTACAAAACTTAAAAAGCTTACTTCAGAGACATAAAAGAAGGTATGAATAAAAGGAAAATCACTTCTAAAGTTCCTGAATGGGCCAGTCAATATTTTCCAGTGTTTAATTCTTCCCCAAATTAATTAATAAATTTAAAGAAATTTTTGTCAAAAACTCCAATGCAATTTCTTGTAAAGTTGGACAAAATTATTTCTAATTCTGAAGACAACAAACACTTTGAGGTTAAGAAAAAACAAAGGAACAACAAAAAAAGGTTAATGCTTTGCTAGAGGGATAATAAAAACACCTTTCTGCACGAAAAAAAAAAAAGAGAGAGAGAGAAAACAAAGGAAGAAGAAAAGGAATGTGGAAAGCTCTGACCTATTTAATAATAAAAAGCTGCAGCTTTTAAAATGATAGGCAGGAATAAACATAGAAATCCAGAAGAGAACAGAGTACAAAGACAGACCTGAGTATAGACAGAAATGTAGTATATAATGAAAGGTGGCATTTCAAATCAGGAGGTAAAGGATGAAATCTTTGGGAGGCCTTGGGCTCTGCACTCAGTGGGGAGTCTGGTTGAGATTCTCTCTCCTTCTGCCCTTCCCCCCGCTTGCACACTGGCTCTCTCTCTCTCTCTCAAATAAATAAATAAATCTTCAAAAAATGTTTAAAAAAATATCCAAAGGAAAACTGGCATAACACATGGGATTAGTCAACTTTACTGCATACCAAACCACCCTAAAATCTTAGCAATTTACAAAACGTTTATTGATTTCTCCCTCGGGTTACGTGTTATGTGGGGGCTGTGGGTCAATTGTGAGTCTACTTGGTCTAATTCCAGGACCCAGACTGAAGGAGAAATCCCTTTACAGGGCAGGCCGTTCTCATGGCAGAGAGCAGAAGCACCAAACAGACAGAGCCAAATCATGCCACTGCACTGAAAATTTCTGCTTCAACAAGACAGATGTCACATTCACTAATGTCTCCTAGGGAAAAACAAACCACATGACCAAATACGGTCACCAACCTCTTGGGTTTGCCCAGGACTAATAGGATTCCCAGGATTTGGACTTTCAGTTTCAAAACCGGAAAATTCCAAACAAACCAGGACGCGTTAACCATCGTACATGACCAAAGTCCAAAGTCAATGGGACAAGGAAATTTACTCCACAGAAGGAAGTTGGGTAACAGTTTCAAACAAAAATACAATCTACCCATCGACTTGAATAAGTCATTCCACAGACAAAATGAAAACCAAAGAAATCTAAATTAGAACAATGAGATACCCTTTTTTGTTGTTTTTTGTTTTTCTCTCAGGTTAGTAAAGTTTAAAAAGAATAATATTCGGGGAGGGGGTGGGGGGATGGGTTAGCCTGGTGATGGGTATTAAAGAGGGCACGTACTGAATGGAGCACTGGGTGTTATACGCAAACAATGAATCATGGAACACTACATCAAAAACTAATGATGTAATGTATGGTGATTAACATAACATAATAAAATTTTTAAAAAAAGAATACTATTCAGCAGGGGTATAAAAAAAAACAGGCCTTCTTATACACTGTTGATTTGTATATAAATTGGTGCAAATTCACAGCCCTTATCAGAGAATTCTTGGGAAAAAAGATGGATGTTGAAATTTGAAGTTTTTCAGATTATGGAAAAGGTAATACAGAACACTTGCCATATATTAGAAAACACCCCAAATGCAAACACTTTCCAAATGGAATAAAGACTAGAAACAGTCACGGCTTTATGAAGATTTTTCAATTTTCAAAACTTTTGAAAAAAGACTATAAATAGCCACAAACTTATGAAGACTTTTAAATTTTCAGAACTTGCTGGATTTTACACTTAATAGGTAAGAGATCATGAATCTAAAAACCTTTGGTAATATGCATTATACATCAAAAGCCTGAAAAGCATACCTACCTGTGAAATCAGAAATTCTGCGTGTAGGCATTTATGTTTAAAAAAATAAATTTTAAAGATTTCCATCACAGTGTTGTTTATAATATCAATACATTGGAAATTATTTCCCATTATTGTATAGATTCTGTGCAGCCTTTAAGAGTATAAAATATAGGGCGCCTGGGTGGCTCAGTTGGTTAGGCGACTGCCTTTGGCTCAGGTCATGATCCTGGAGTCCCGGGATCGAGTCCCGCATCGGGCTCCCTGCTCGGCGGGGGGTCTGCTTCTCCCTCTGCCCTCTTCCCTCTCGTGCTCTCTGTCTCTCATTCTCTTTCTCTCAAATAAATAAATAAAAAATCTTTAAAAAAAAAAAAGAGTATAAAATATAGGGGTGCCTGGGTGGCTCAGGCGGTTGGGCATCTACCTTCAGCTCAGGTCATGATCCCAGGGTCCTGGGATCGAGCCCTGCATCCGGCTCTTTGCTCAGCGGGGAGCCTGCTTCTCCCTCCCCCCTGCTCATGCTTTCACTCTCTCAAATGAATGAATAAAATCTTTAAAAAAATTAAAACAAACAAAAAGAGTATAAAAATATATAAATGTCCACAGTACATTGTTTTAAAAATTAGATTAAAAATAAATAAAATCTTTAAAAAATTAGATTAAAAACTGACATGACTATAAGATTCAATTCATGGGGCGCCTGGGTGGCTCAGTCAGTTGGGCGTCTGCCTTTAGCTCAGGCCACGATCTCAGGTCCTGGGATTGACCCTCACATCAGGCTCCCTGCTCAGCAGGGAGCCTGCTTCTCCCTCTCCCTCTGCTGTTCCCCCTGCATGGGCTCTCTCTCTCTCTGTCAAGTAAATAAATAAAATCTTTAAAAAAAAAAAAAGATTCAATTCATTTAAAGTCCAAAAATAAGCAAAAGTAATCTCTGGAGTTAATGGTTACTATATGTCAAAGAGTTTAGAAAACATTAATTAAGGAAGCATTTTCCTGATTGCTGAAAAACAACTCAGTTATGCTCATCTGTCCCTGCTAGTAGGTTATGCGGTGTATTATGTCGTGCATAATAAAAACAAAACGAAAAAGTAAAAAAATAATAAGTAAAAAAATAAGCAAAAGTAACTTACAGTGTTAGGAGACAGGATAGCAGTTACCTTGGTGGTTTCGGTGGGGAAAAACTAGAAGGGGCATGGGGGGGGGGGGTTCTGTTTCTTGATCTGGGGGCTGGTTACACAGTATGCTCACTTTATCAAGTGGTACACTTATGATCTGTGCACTTTCCTGCTTGTATGTAAAAAGTTTAAAAAGAAAGTATGTAAGTGCTAATGCCTTTTTAAAAATAATTAGCATGTACATTAAAATGTCAACATTAATAATAGTTACTCAAAGTGTTGGGAAATGGAGGACCTTTATTTTCTTCATGCCATTCTATATCGTCAGTATAACTGTCAATATATACCATATTGTCTGACTGTTTCTCTTAACAATGAAATGTTAAGAGAACTATATTACCTTTATGATAAAATAAAACAAAACATAATTTGTACTGTACAAAGTACAATGAAAATGGTATCCGTATACACTGTTTTCCAAAAGGGTGGACTAATTTGGAATGCCATCAGCAATCTGAAAAATGTATCAACAACCACGAGAACATTCACATGGTCATAATGAATGATCCAGCGACTCTACTTCTGGAACTCTATCTTAAAGAAATTACCCCAAATACGAGAAAGAACTGCAATTTAACCTAGTGCCTTATAAGAGGGGGGAAGTTATTCTCTTTCATACCGTGCTCGTAAGGTGAAAAAGTGCCTGCATCGATGTTAATATAGGGGTCAATTTTGATGGCAGTAACTCGGAGTCCACATGATTTTAGAATCGTCCCAATGCTGCTTGCAATGATCCCTTTACCAATGCCTGAGATGACCCCTCCAGTGACCAGAATGTACTTCATTGGCGGAGGAGGTGGCTGGGTGCCAGCACCCAGAAATATTCTGAAAGGTAATAAAATTAAGAGTCAGGGAAGAGAATCATATTCTCAAAGCAGTAAAGCAAGAGTGAGTTAAACTAGAATTTCAAAAGCACACAGCATTTTTCCATATAAAGTAAATTTTTGAAACAAAGTCTTATTTTCTTTCTTTCTTTTTTTTTTTTTTAAAGATTTTATTTATTTATTTGACAGAGAGAGACACAGAGAGAGAGGGAACACAGGCAGGGAGAATGGGAGGGGGAGAAGCAGGCCTCCCGCTGAGCAGGGAGCCCGATGCGGGGCTCGATCCCAGGACCCTGGGATCATGACCTGAGCTGAAGGCAGACGCTTAAAAACTGAGCCACCCAGGCGCCCCAAAGTCTTATTTTCTAGGTTTTCCATTTTTGGCTCTATGCAGAAATCGGTGGACACTATCTGCAAGCAAAGTGGCGGGCTCCATTGCCCTGATTTTCCATTTACCCCAACTCTATCATGTGACAAACTTCATCATGAGAAACCAAATTTCCCTGGGATTCAGAAGCATGGTAAAATTTTTAAGAGAAAATGATCTGGAATCAGACTGATCTATACAAGCCGTACCTGGGCAAGTTACTAATCCTTTCTGTGCCTGTTTCTTCATCTGTGAAATGGAATAAAAAATACCAGTCCCTTGGAATATTACTCAGCACTAAAAAGAAATGAGCTGGGGTATCTGGGTGGCTCAGTCGTTAAGCGTCTGCCTTCGGCTCAGGTCATGATCCCGGGGTCCTGGGATCGAGCTCCACATCGGACTCCCGGCTCTGCAGGAGGTCTGCCTCTCCCTCTCCCGCTCCCCCTGCTTGTGTTCCCTCTCTCTCGCTGTGTCTCTCTCTGTCAAATAAATACATAAAATCTTTAAAAAAAAAATGCTTTTAAAAAGAAATGAGCTATCAAGCCATGAAAAGACATGCGGGAAACTGCAGTGCATATTACTAAGTGAAAGAAGTCAATCTGAAAAGGCTACATACATACTGTATGATTCCAACTATTTGACATTCTGGAAAAGGCAAAACTATGGAGACAATAAAAGATCAGTGAGGGCGCCTGGGTGGCTCAGTTGGTTAAGCGACTGCCTTCGGCTCAGGTCATGATCCTGGAGTCCCTGGATCGAGTCCCGCATCGGGCTCCCTGCTCGGCAGGGAGTCTGCTTCTCCCTCTGACCCTCCCCCCTCTCATGTGCTCTCTCTCATTCTCTCTCTCTCAAATAAATAAATAAAAAATCTTAAAAAAAAAAAA
>NC_138385.1:95188891-95246632 GCF_054177405.1 Leptonychotes weddellii | reverse complement strand
GGCGCCTGGGTGGCTCAGTTGGTTAAGCGACTGCCTTCGGCTCAGGTCATGATCCTGGAGTCCCTGGATCGAGTCCCGCATCGGGCTCCCTGCTCGGCAGGGAGTCTGCTTCTCCCTCTGACCCTCCCCCCTCTCATGTGCTCTCTCTCATTCTCTCTCTCTCAAATAAATAAATAAAAAATCTTAAAAAAAAAAAAAGGATCAGTGGGTGCCTGGGGTTGGGGGGAGGGAGGGATGAATACGCAGAGCACAGAGAATTTTTAGGGCAGTGAAACTATTCTGTAGGATACTATAATGGTGGATACATGTCATTATGCATTTGTCCAAAGCCACAGAATGTACAAGACCAAGAGCAAACTCCAATGTAACATATGGAGCTTGGATGATAATGATGTATCAGTGTAGGTTCATCATTTGTAACAAATGGTTCCAGATGTTGATAGTGGGGAAGGCTGTGCATGTAGGGGCAGGGAGTGTATGAGAACTCGGTGCTTTCTGCTCATTTTTGCTGTGAACCTAAAATTCCTCCAAAAAATAAAATCTTTTCTTTTTAAATCAGTCTTCAAATATGCCAACATTTAAAAAATCTCATAGGTGGTTGTGAGGATTAAATGAACTAAGGAATAGAGGAGAGGTCAGCTGATGCCCATTCTGATTTTGCAGTCTCCTCCACTTTCAAAACAAACGATCAGGACTTGAAGGTGTATAAGGTTATCTCACTGCAGAGCTCTGAGTTCAACTTAAACTAGTCGACCATGGTCAAGGCAAGTAAACTGTAGCCATCCAAAACATACATGTCCCATCCCAAATGGCTTCCCTAAGTCCCTGGACCTACCTTTCTTTACACGCTCCAGTTGAATCACATTCAATGCCATTGTTCCTCTTCCCTAGCCACCTGGCATTCCATTCACTCCAGCTAGATTTAGCCCAAAAGATTAACCACCAATCCAAACCCAGAATGCTCCTCCTGTAGATCTAAAATGTATCTGAATATTCACCTCTTTCCGCTCCTAGTGGCCCAGTTGGTCATTATAGGGGTAATCTCTTCACAGCTCTCCCTTACCCATCCCCCTGCTGATTTCTTCTATTTTAGTAAGTGCCCCTCCTCTAGAGTCAGACAGCCTGGGTGCAAATGCTGATTCTGTTATTTACAGCTATGACCCTGGGCAACTTCTTCAACTTTTCTAAACCTCAAATTTCTCTACCTGTGCAGTAAACAGAGATCATAACAGTGCCTGCCTTATAGAGGCGTGTGGGCATTTACAAAGAGAGTGCCCAAGTGCTTAGTGAAAGCCGTTATCATTTTTCACAGCGATCTACTCATCATTCAATCAGCTCACAAATGTTTATTATAGGTCTATTATGCTTAACATGTTCCCAGGTCCTGGGGACACAGGGGTAGACAAAAAGTCAAGGTCCCTGCCCTCTTGGACTTCACCTTCCCTGTGGAATTAAGAGGCAATTTGAAGCCAGCATCCATTTTGTTAGCTGAGATGAAAGAATGAATTCTAGAGGTCATATCGCCCCCAGGCACAGCTGGAATGGCCAAGGAACCTGTAGGAATGGAACTCCATTCACTTACAAGTAAAGATAAAATTACCAGGGTGCCTGGGTGGCTCAATCGGTTAGGTGTCCACCTTCAGCTCAGGTCATGATCCCGGAGTCCCAAGATCAAGTCCCGCATCAGGCTCTCTCAGCAGAGAGCCGGCTTCTCCCCTTGCCCCTCACCCCCCTCGTGTTCTCTCTTTCTCTCTCTCTCAAATAAATAAATAAAATCTTTTTAAAAATCTTTTTAAAGATATAATTACCAGAGGTACCTAATGAAATCTCCAACATAGAGAACAAAGATATTTTTCAGATTCCAAGTCTCTTGAGATAGAAAAGACCTCCAGGGGACCGGACGAAGCTCCACCAGAGCACCTGCTAGCTAGCATGATCTCATGAGCCTCCAATTAATGGCGTCCACCTTCTCAGGAGACCCTGCCCCAAATCTTGCCCTTAAAAACCCCTACTTGCAAGCCATTGGGTAGTTTGGGACTTTAGAGCATTACCTCCCCATTCTCCTAGGTAGCACCACACCAATAAATAGCCTATCTTCCTTCACCGCAAAAACTCAGTGTCAGTTTTTATTGGCTTGCTGAGCATCGGATGGACAAACTCTCGTTTGGTTTGGTTACAAAATGAGCACAACTGTCATTGTCACACTATTAAAATGACTTCTTATTTGTAAAAATTAGCAAAATTGAAAAACGTCATTGAAAACTGGAGTGCATTCATGTGAAGTCACAGTATGTGGTTGTCAAAAAGCCTAAGAATTTTTCAGAAAAAATTCCCCTACATAGAAGGATATAAAATTGAATATAATATTATCTCAACCATGTTTTTAAATTAAGACTAATGAAAAGTACATCAAAAAGCTAAATTTTAATACTTCGGTGGTTGGGCTGGAGGCAATTACTACTTTTCTATATTTTTAAAAAGCACAAGGTGCCTTTTTAAAAGCACATCAGGTATTTTACAATGTCCTTCTTCAAAATGTAACTTAAGGGGCGCCTGGGTGGCTCAGTCGTTAAGCGTCTGCCTTCGGCTCAGGCCATGATCTCAGAGTCCTGGGATCGAGCCCCGCATGGGCTCCCTGCTCCGCGGGGAAGTCGGCTTCTCGAACTTCTGCCCCTCCCCTGCTCGTTCTCTCTCTCTCTCCAATAAATAAATAAAATATTAAAAAAAAAAAAAGTAACTTAAGGGATGCCTGGGTGGCTCAGCCGGTTAGGTGTCTGCCTTCAGCTCAGGTCGTGATCCCAGGGTCCTCAAGTCGAGTCCCACATCGGGCTCCTTGCTTGGCAGGGAGCCTGCTTCTCCCTCTGCCTGCAGCTCCCCCTGCTTGCGTGCTCTCTCTTTCTCTCTGACAAATAAAATCTTCAAAAAAAAAAAAAAAAGTAACTTAATACCAAGGAGACACCTACTCCTTTCTACCTCTTGTAAGCAAACAAGTAAGTTTGAAGCAAGTTTTAAAACTGCAGGAAAAAGCTACTTCCTTGAATTGAGTTGTTTTTCCCCCTGTGAAGACCGAAGTTTTTCATTTACTCCTATATGCAGTGAGCAGAACCGACTGTTTGTAAAACAGGAATGTGTAGAGGGGCTTCTGTCTGCTGTCCAATAAAAACATTACAGGAACTACCCGTGTAATTTTAAATTTTCTAGTAGCCATATTTAAAAAGTAAAGAGAAACAGGAAGTTAATTTTAATAATATCTTATTCAACCCAATGTATCCAAAATACCATCATTTTAACCAACAATCAATATAAGAATTCATTAGTTAGGTATTTTACGTCTCCCCCCCCCCCTTTTTTTTGTACTAGGTCTTCAAAATTCGGTGTGTCTACTTCAGCACATCTCAATTCAGACTCCCCACATTTCCAATGCTCAAGAGCCACATGTGGCCAGTGGCTACCACACTGGACAGCGCAGGCCCAAGAGCAACTGAAAACATCAGAAGCACCAAGAGACACCTTCTCAAATGACGGCCGTTTAAAAAATAATATTAGTCAAAAACAAGAGTACTTACTGAATGATCCCATTTTACTAAGTTCTAAAGCAGGCAAAACTAAGCTATGATAGAAAGCAGGCTGGGGGGGGGGGTTGTGGACTGACTGGAAAGGGGCACGAGGGAACTTCCTGGGGACGCTGGAAACCAGATGGTGTACGTCCACGTTGGGGTAGTGGTTACACGGGTGTATAATTTGTCAAATCTCTGATCTGCACCCTTAAAATGGGGGCATTTTGTTGTATGTAAATTATACATCGAATCTGTAAAAACTGTTGCCGAAAGAAAGCTTTACTTAGCCCCAGTGCGCCCTAAGCAGCTATTCTGGGGAAAATGCTAGGGTCGTTGTTCAACCAGTGCACTGGGCGGGGGAGGGGACAGAAAGGCCATTTCACTCCGCGCGGGGCTTCACTTCCGCCAACGCCATCTCGGGGCTCTCTGGGCTCCCGAGGCCAGGGAGAAATGGGAACCGGGGTGCAGCCGGCCCTTGCGCCCCCTTCCGAGGCCCGTGCGGGGAGAAGCGCACCCCGGGAACGCGACGCTCCGGAGCCCCGGTCGTGGGCCGCCGCAGGGCGGGCTCCGACGGCACTGGGCGCCGGCAGGGCAGCCCCGGCCCCCGCCCGTCTGCCGTCCGCCGGCGGTTTGCGTGCGCCGGGTGCGGGGACGCGCCCGTTGCCGGCCCCTCTCCGACCCGGCGCGGGCGCCATCAGCGAGGGGACAAAGGCGCCCGGCCCCACGTGCACGCCTGGACTGGGGGCGCGGAGGCCCTGGGGACGCGGGGTGGCCACAGCGCGGAGGCCCTGGGGGTCCGGGGAAGGTCCGGGCGGGAGGTTACCTGCGCGGTGGTGGTGGCGCCGGGAGAGTGGCCGGTGGGGACAGCGCGCTCCGCCCCGCGGCGGGCCCGCGCTCACCTGTAGGGCTGGGGAAGGGGCCGCCGCTAGGGGTGTCCCTTGTCGCCACCGGGTCCTTCCCGCCGCCCGCGGGCCTCGGGGTGCGCGGCGCCCTCCTCGCCCACCTTTCCCTCTCCTGCTGCGGCGGGCCCCGCTGACTCACGCTGGTGAGCTTGGGGTTTGCACCCGCGTTTGTGCAGTGCTCCAAAACAAGCGTCTAAAAAGTCACTCCTCAGGCACAGACAGCTTCCCGCCACCCTCCGCCCTGGATGCACTTGGCCCCAGGCCTCGGTCAGCCCGGGGACTGCTCCTCCCCTCCGTGGCTCACTTAGCAGAGGCACTTCGGGGGCGCGGGTGAACGCCACGTTCCCGGCGAGCCCCCGCCTCTTGGCAAGGCGAGATCCTCACTCGGGTCCTCCCGTCCAGTTCTCACCACTGTAAAGAACTTCATACTGTCCACAAACGTTTGTGGATCCCTTACTGCGCTCCAGGAACTGCAGAAACGCTAAGAGGACTCAAATAGAACTCGACTCCTGCCTTTGAGGGGCTCACAGTCCAGAGGCAGGTCTACACGTCTATTGAAATCAGTAAAGTTCCCTGAGGCGCCTGGCTGGCTCAGTTGGTGGATTTCGATCTCCGGGATTGTAGGTTCAAGCCCTGTGTTGGGTGTAGAGATTACTTAAAATCTTAAAAGAAGGGGCGCCTGGGTGGCTCAGTCGGTTAAGCGACTGCCTTCGGCTCAGGTCATGATCCTGGAGTCCCTGGATCAAGTCCCGCATCGGGCTCCCTGCTCGGCAGGGAGTCTGCTTCTCCCTCTGACCCTCCCTCCTCTCATGAGCTCTCTCTCTCTCTCTCATTCTGTCTCAAATAAATAAATAAAATCTTAAAAAAAAAAAATCTTAAAAGAAAAAATTAGTACAGTTCCTCAAACAGTACTAGTGTAACAAGAACAACAAACAAAAGTGGGGTGGAGGGCAATCAGGGCTTCACCCACTGAATTTTTAAGAGCATTTGGAGGATGGCTAGTGCTGGGAGAGGACACAGGTTATTCAGGGGAAGGGAAGAACATCCACAAACCACTGAAGGAGAAAGGCTCTAACTGGACAATAGAAGGGTTTGAAGTTGAGATGGAAGAGTTAGGAAAGTGGTGAAAATTTTGAATAACCAGTGTAAGTCACTAGAGAACCAAGTTAGACAAGTGTCATTGAAGACCTAGGGGAGTTTAGAAACCATAGTGTGTAATGATGCCCAGCTATGATTTTGCCAGCTATCTATAGGTTGATATATAAATATGGATATTTATGATAAAAGCGGTTTGTGGGCTGAGTAGAGGGAGGTGAGTGAGGCAGTTGAGGGTCTGGGAGAATGTGATTGTGGTATTGAACTGGGCGTCTAGTCCATACAGGAAAGGACCGAGAGCAGTGTGGAGCTGATAGACTAGGAAGAAAAGAGACAGAACTAAAGACAAAGGCCTATGGGAATAAGGGAGCTGGCACGCTGTTACCAGCTGTGGCGTTAGCATTGGAGACTTCAAAAGGGAAGCAATTCCAGGAGATGATTCAGTTTAGGGTCTGACATCTGAAACAGAGTCAAATGAGTGGGTCGAGCATCCACCAGGCCAGTGTGTGGGACATTGAGGTCCCTGGAATTTGGAGGAGTCCAAGGAACCAAATCTTGAGGCCAAGGAACCAAATCTTCAGGGAATGTGGAGGAGTGACCCTGAAGCTAATAGATGACGGCAACAAGGATGGGTGGAGGTTGTACGGCAAAAATTCAGTGAGTTTCCAAGCAAAGGGGAGTTTCTCCCCACCAAGAGTAATGTCATGGAAGAAGAAGGAAGGCACTAGGGTCAGTGATGTCAACTTCTGGAAAAATAAACAGAGGCGCCACTCAGCAGGAAGTGTATGGAAGCCCCAGGTCTTCATGGAGGCCAATAAATAAATTTTTTGAAAAGGAGGAAACAACTTTGGGGTGCCTGGATGGCTCAGTCGGTTTAAGCATGTGACTTCAGCTCAGATCATGATCTCGGAGTCCTGGGATCAAGTCCCACGTCGGATTCCCTGCTCAGCGGGGAGTCCGCTTCTCCCTCTCCCTCTGCCCCTCCCCCTGCTCGTGCTCTCTCTGTCTCTCTCAAATAAATAAATAAAATCTTTAAAAATTAAAAAAAAAGGAAACACCTTTGAAGCCTGGAGGCATGGAGAGGTTTGTTATGAAACAAGTCTTCCAGAGCATCCTATGGAAAGGACACTCATGAAAATGGGCTGACATCAATGGTAATATTCCCCTGCCACATATGTAAAGTTTCCTTCCACATTTCAATACTTCATTCCCTTTTCACAGCCAGGACAATTACTATGATCCCCTTTCTATAACGAAGAACCTGAGGCTTAGAGATGTGAGGTGTCCTGACCAAAGGTACATTACGAGTGGGAAAGCCAGGACATCAATGTAAATTGTTTGTCCCCAAAGCCAGATTCTTCACCACAGGATGTGGGGCCTTATCCTTATCTTATTCTATTCCTCTATGTAGCTAACAGATGGAAGATATTTTGTGAATACAAAGGGATTATTATGATAACTATTGTATTATTAATCCAAAATGGGGAAAAAACTGAACAGAAAAACAAATTTGATAACAGGATTCAGATTGACTGATTTGGGGTGGGACAAGAATATCCTCTTCATGGCCCACTACCAGCATAGCAATAAGAATAAAAAAAGAGATGAAAACAAAGTCTGTCATTAAGTCGATTGCTCGTGCTCTCTTATAATCTTTTATTTTGAAGAATTCCACCTTTCAGAACCATTGTAAAACTGTCTGTTCCCTGGGGAACACAGCCTTTACTGTGGTTTTGGGTGTTCCTGGAGATAAGGCAAAAGTAGAGCTGAATGGGCTGGGCCCCACCTCTGCACTATATTTATGCAGGTGAAGAAACTTGAAGGGCAGAAAGGACAAATAACAGGTCAAGGTTATTCATCTATTAGATGGTGATGTTAGAACCTTCATTCCTCTAGGCTTCTGACTGAAATTCTGGGCTCAATCCAATCATACTTGAAACAAATATCCCTTTTCAGTAGTGTTGACCACTTTTAGGTTCTTACTGACATAAATCCCAGAAAATACTGGTCCTAAGATGTCTCCTGACTTTCAAAGCTGAATCAACACCCAGACTCTAAAAACAGGTTGGAATATCATTGATGCCACTGAACTGTACACTTAAAAATAGTTAAAATGGGGGGCATCTGGATGGCTCAGTCGGTTAAGCATCCAACTCTTAGCTGAGCTCAGGTCTTGATCTCAGGGTCGTGAATTCAAGCCCCGCACTGGAGTCCACACTAGACGTGCAGCCTGCTTTAAAAAAAAAAAAAAAGTTAAAAGAATAGATTTATGTTATATATATTTTACCACAATTTAAAAGATTAATAGTGTAATATACCAGAAACCATTGAACTGTACACTTTAAATAGGTTAATTATATGGTATGTGAATCATATCTCAATAAAGTTGTTTGGCCTTATTAAGCCAAAATCCTGGACCTGAACTGTGAATATAACTCAGGCTGGAAAACTGGAGAGCAGGGAAATCAGAATCAGAATCTGTCATAATCTGTCCCCACATACTCCCACAGGACACTGGAACTAGGTGAGAGGAGGAGGAATAATGGGTGTCCTTCGCCAACAGATTGCTTAAGACTGTGCTTGTGAAATCCGTTCATGCACTCCCTGCTCTGGAGGGGTAGTTGTTCCCTTGACCAGTTTTTTTTTTTTTTCCATTTACATGTTATTACAGAAAAAATTAAAGGTACAGAGCAGCAGACATAAAAGTATAACCACCAGCTTGGACAACTGTCAAACCATGGCCAAGCTTGTTTCATCTATATCCCTACCCATTTCTGCCCCCCTTCCTGTATTAATTTGAAGCAAATGACAGACATCCTATCATTTCTTTGGTAAACATCTCCGCACACCTCTCTAAAAGAGAAGAACTCCTTTAAGTACACACAACACCATCACCACAATTTAAAAATTAACAATCCCTATGTCCATCAACACATAAATGGATAAACAAAAAGTGGTATATACATGCAATAGAATATAATTCAGCCTTTTTAAACAGCCTTTTAAAGGCAGAATTTTAAGAAAATTCTGACACATGCTACGAACGGATAAATATCAAGGACATTTGCTAAGTGAAATGAGCCAATCACAAAAAGACAAATATGGTATGATTCCACTTATATGAGGTTCCTGGAGTAGTCACACTCATAGAGACATAAAGTAAAATGGTGAGTGCCAGGGGCTGGTGAGAGGAGAGAATGGGGAGTTGTTTAATGGGTACAGTTTCATTTTTGCAACTTGAAAAGACTTCTGGAGATTGGTTGCACAATGTGAATGTACTTAACGCTACTAAACTGTACACTTAAAAATGGTTAAGATGTTAAATTTTATGGGTATTCTACCAGAATTAAAATTTTAATAATTTCTTAATTTTATGAACTATCCAGTACTCAAATTTCCAATTCTTATAAACGTCATACTTTCCCCCCCAATGTTTGTTTGAATTAGGATCCAAATAAAATCCACAGGTTGCCACGGATTATGGCTCTTAAAACATTTCTGACCTATAGGTTTCCCTTCCCCTCTCTTCCTTACAATTTATTTAAAGAAACAAGGTCGTTTGTCCTGTGGTTTCTCACAGCTTAAATTCTGCTGCCCGCATCCCATGGTGTCCTTTAACACTTTCCTTAGTCCTCTGTATTCCCTGTAAATTAGTCGTTGGACCTAGAGGCCCTGGGCCAATTTTGATTGGGACTCAGAAAGGGGCTAAAGACGTCCATTTCTGCGGCGACGGCCCAGCTGGACCTGAAAAGGCGAGGCTAAGCCAGCAGCCAAGCTGCTTAGAGAGACAGAAACGCCGTTTACACGTCAGAGTCAGTCACCTAGAAAAGCTGGGGAAGGACGAGAGAGGACCGGGCGGGACTACGCTGGGAAAACCCTTTGTCTGCTTTCCACGCACGTCATAAAGTTACTGAAATAAACAGCCAATGGGGGAGGGGCCTTTGGCGGAAATGACATACGTGCGGGCGGTGGCAGAGCGGCCATAGAGACGGGGAGACGGATAGAGAGGCTGCTCCAGGGCCGCACTTCCGGCCATCTCCCTGGGAGACGCGCATTGTGGAGTCGGGAACAGGCAGTACCAGTTAGGGTCTCCGGTGGCCGGGACCGCTGTACCGGCCCCGCGGGCGGGATGTTCCGGGGTTTGAGCAGTTGGCTTGGCTTGGAGCAGCCGGCGGCGAGTGGCCGGCAATCTGAGGGAGACGGGCAGGTCGAGGGAGACGCTCCACCCCAGCAGTGCTCCGAAGAGGTGTCAGAGTCGGCAGAGGAGGAGCCGCGGCAAGCGGGGGACCAGGAACTCCTTCATCAGGCAAAAGGCCTCGGCAGTGAGTCTCCTCCGGCCCTCGGGACCAGAGTGTGTGTGTGTGTGGGGGGGTGCCCGCTCCCTTCTCTTGACGCCCGAGGGCGCGGACCCGACTGGTTGGGGGGTGTGGGGTGGGTGGAAGGGGAGGAAGGTGTGTCTGTCACTCGGTCGTCTTGGGACAGGGGAGGTTGATGAGGATCTGGGCAAGGCCGAAGTTTCATCTAGCAGTCAATCCTGTGCCTGAAGTTCCTGGTGACAGGTCAGTCTTTACGAGGTGTGTAAACATTGGGAGCCAGGGCTTCCGTAAAACGGTGTGGTTCGACGTCCTTAGGTTTGACAAGGAATCTTTTTTGTTTAGTCCTCCAGCTTTCACCTCCACACGCCCACCCCCATGACGGGGGACGTTGGGGAACTTTAGTTGGTTGGAAAAGTGCCCTTTGTGCCCTTAGGGCACAGTGTGTTGTCCGAAGTAAAATTGCGGGCAAGAGTTACCGAAGGCCTCCCTCAGGCTGGTCTCCTTTTTAGGTGCAGTGGAATTTTTTTTTAAGGCGGGAAAGTAGCTGTCCATTTTTGTCTGTGATGCAGGTTTCGGTACTAGATGTTTGATGAACGATATCTCATTTAATCTGTTAAACCTCCCCGTGAGTTGGGAGAACAAGCCCAGAGTTACTGGCTCAAAGTTACACTGATAGTAAGCAGTAGATGTGGAATTTGAACCTAGGTCTGTCTAATTTGAAAGCCACAGTCTAGTTAGGGAGGAGAGTAAAAGTAGTAGGTTTGAAGAATAAACACAGAGCTCTGGTAATTCTGATTCTGGAGACCTTGGCGGGCTTAAATAATAAAAGAAAACGTCTTTGAGAAGGTGGGGCCTAAAGCAGATTGCACTACAAGGGAGAGACCTGCACCAAAGGTAGATACTAAATTTAGCAAGTGTTTTTTAAGAATCTACTAAAAGACCAGTTCATAGGGGAGGCTGGAGCCTGAGAGTGGAGAAACACATATTTGAATGAGAAAGGCTCTAACATTTCAAGAAGTTTGGGGAGGGGGCAGGGAAAACACATAATCTCAAGATACGGCAGTACAGAATCTCAGCTCAAGGTCCCCAAACAGTGCACAAGAGAAATAAAACTAAGTGCTGTGCAACAAAAGCTCTAAAGAGGGAACAACTGTTTTGTGTGTAGAAAACTGAGAAGAAATGAGCTTGCAATACTCAAAAGATGTGAGATGAATTGGACTAGAGCAGAAAGGCTATGTTAGGTATTTGAGATAGATACAAGTGGGACCATGTTAGGAAAAGCAGGGTATGGGTGTTTACTCCATTTCATAGAACATAGAGAACTATTTTCATTGATCTTCAGGGGACTATCAAAAGTCGCTTTTTTTTTTTTTAAACTAATTTCCTATGCCTAACATGGGGCTTGAACTCACAACCCTGAGATCAAGAGTCACATCCTCTAGTGACTGAGCCCGCCAGGCACCCCAGAAGTCAATTATTAAAACAGCGAGGGCTTTATCGTCAACTTGAAACCTCACGTTTGTATTTACTTATTTTTTTAAAGATTTTATTTATTTATTTGAGAGAGCAGGGGGAGGGGCAGAGGGAGAGGGAGAAGCAGACTCCCCGCTGAGCAGAGACGTGGGGCCCGATCCCAGGACCCCGGGATCATGACCTGAGCCAAAGGCAGATGCTTAACCAACTGAGCCACCCAGGCGCCCTATATGTTATCTAAAAAGACTCCCCTCTCTCTTTTTTTAAAGATTGTTTTTATTTATTTGAGAGAGAGAGAACGAGCTGTGGGGAGGGGGAGAGAGAGAGAAGCAGACTCCCTGCTGAGCAGGAAGCCCCGGGGCTTGATCCCAGGACCTCCCTGAGATCATGACCTGAGCCGAAGGCAGAGGCTTAATCAACTGAGCCACCCAGGTGCCCCGAAAAGACTCCTCTCTTAAAAACTGAAATTAAGTGCCTCTGAGCCCGACTCCCACTACGTAGATTCATTTCTTTAGCCTTTTAAAATCTACGTGGGCTCTTACGCTCAATACTACCTAAATACTTCTGGTTCATGGTGATCTGTTTGTAAATTTAGGCAACTCACCAGTTACAAATGGTGGACACCCAGGCCTAGATTCCACTCCCTCACCCAAAACCGAACCTTCCCATCCTTGGTCCTTCTTCCTGATAAACTCTGGCCTCCTAGGATTACCTGCTTCAGAAGGAGGGCAGTTTATAAGGGAACTCACAGAAGAGCTCCTCCCTACCTCCCTGAAGGCCTCATGCCCCAAAGTAACTTCTAATTCAGCACAGATTGGTTGCTTGATTTTTGTTAAAGTCGACCAAATTGAAGCTTTTTCTGTACTCTTCCTTTAAAAAAAAAAAATCCATACCTCTGAGAGTGTTAAATACATGAGTCATTTGCACAGTTTAAATAAGTGGGAGGATGGCCAAAAATGAGCTTTGGTTTTTTCAAAACCGTCTCTAAGGCCAGTCCATGCCCAGAAATGGAGGAAGGACAACCTCCTCTTCTTTGAAAAGTGCTCTTAGTATTTGCAGTGGAACTGTATTAATTAGGCCATCCTCTTTTTCTGTAAGGAAAGTGCATTTCAAGTTCTAGGTGCCTAACTTGCTTAGTTTACAAAACTAAGAAGGCCCCAAAAGTTAGTGTGTATGTAGGAAAATACATGTCTGCTTCAATACAGAAGTAAAATAACTGATTCAGTTCTGATGACAAACCCAGGTTTACCATGAGGGAGGGCAGTGCAAATGGTCAAGAGCTTGGATCCCACATCTTATAAACAATAATAAAGAGAACTGGGGATTTTAGCTTGAAGAAGAAACTTGGGGCATTGCTCAAAATTCTGAAAGTTTTTTTGTAGAAAAGTCATTCTATGTTACTTAAGAGGACAGATCTAAATCTGAGAGGTAGGAATGACAAGGAAAATGAAAAGGATTTTCTAATTAGAGGGGGATAACAGTAATAATTGGCTACACTTTGAAGTCATGTGCTCCCCATCCCTGGAAGTAGGGCTACCTGGATAAGAGGTTCAATTAGGTAACCTCTAAAAGCCCCTTCCAACATGAAGATGCTCAAATTGTATGAAATACAGTATTTTTGAAAAGTTAGCCAGCAATGGCTTAAGAATATTGGTTTTCTAAGGCTTTGCCTTAGAAACCACTATCTGCTCCTTATTTTCTTATTCTAGCAGCAAGCCTTAATCTCTTTATTCTTTTTACTCTGACAAATGTGTGCTTTTTCTGACCTTTGAGAACCTTCCCACTTTCCTTTATCCTTATCATTCCATTCAGTTCTGTAAGCCCTTGTCACTTGCTCATATGAGATGAGGCAGTATGGAATTGGGGCACAAGCTTGCCAGTTAGAAGCAGATAGCTTATGTTTGAGTTTCCTGCATTGTTGTCTTTATTGTGATACCATTTGCAAATTATAGAAAATTCAGCTGCAAGTTACAGAGAATCCAACAGAGCCATAATGAGAAGACCTTGATTATGTCGGAAGTTCCCAAGACCACCCCTAGGTTTGATGAGCACCCACCAAAATGGGGGTTGTTTTGGCAAGAAGGAAGGGGCTAGGCATTGGATAGGCAGTCAGCAGAGTCTGCCACTATCTTAATGGGCAAATCATTTATCCTCTGTGAGCCTTGGCTTACCTATCTGTAAACTGGGCAGATTATACCTATTCTTCCCAGGATGATTGTGAGATTAAAATGACTACTTTCATTGTTAGCAGTTTGCCCTCTCCTTCCATAAGGCTGTGTCGTCATACTCACCGAGAGCCATTTTACTTAGTCTTCCTTTTCTTCTTTGGTTGCTGCTTTAGTTCAGACCTCTTTGTGCCTATGTTCCTGAAGTGGACATTATACTCCTATTACTTCCTGTTAACTCTTATCTTAGTCTCAATTTTTTCTAACCACTTAATGAAAACTGTCTTTAACTTGGTGTCATCCAGTATATTAATTTGCAAAATTAATAAACCACTTCTCATCTTTATGAGCTTCTTACCTGAAAATCTCCTATCATGCTTTCCCACACCCCACTCCCTCTGACCTCGGAATCCATCGCACTCTCTAATTACTCTTGGGAGACCTTCTCCCTCCCTTCTCTGAGTGGCCTCTGTTGAATGATTATTCTTGCTTCTCTTGTCTTTGAGCCTTTTATTGGCTTGTTTGTTTAGAAATGGACATTCCTTGAGGGCAAGAACTATATTTCCTCCAGTGTTCTCTGTGTTCAGTGTACTCCACTCTTGGAGTCATTAAAATCTGAGAATTGAGATTATTATGCTAAAATAACCAGTTTTTATTTTTTTAAGTTTATTTATTTAAGTAATCCCTACACCCAGTGTGGGGCTCAAACTCATGACCCCAAGATCCACGGTCACACGCTCTTCAGATTAAGCCAGGCACCCCAAAATACCAGTTTTTAAATGGCAGTCCTCCTTAGAATAAAAATGATGATTCTAATTAAAAACATTCTCCTGAGAAAATCTTAAAAGGAACCCTGCTCTTTTAGAACTTTAGATTTCTTAGACTGTCAGCAAAGAATATTTTTACAAAATAATCTGGCTGTCTACCCAATTTATCATACCACTTTGTAAATAGACTAGTCATAACCAAAGAGAAATGAGGGACCGCCCTAAAACTCAGCACTATTATGTTGCTCCCCATTCATCCATCTAGCAAGTACTTACTGGTCACTCATTGCGGATACAGTGGTGAATCAGACAACCTTGGTCCCTGCCCCAGTGGGACGTAGGATGGGCCTTCAGTTTAACTGAGAAGACTGAGCCACCAAGTAATCAGTAGAGTGTCACGAATATTGTTGGTCTGGCAACACAGGTGCTGAGGGAACACATCTCAGGAGCTCCTGCTCTAGTCAAGAGCCAGGGAACATTGCCTGAGAAGTGCTATCTGTGTAAGTGGAGACCCACAGTATATGTAGAGTTGGCCAGATAAAAGTGTTTCAAACCAAGGAATAATGTATCTGAGACCTCCTTGGAGGTACTCAAGAATTTCTTGGGGTCATATGAATGTAGAATAGGAGGGGGAAGAATGGTGAGAATGAAACCAGAGGCAAGTAGTATCCTGTGGTATAGTCACAATGGGCTGTTGACATCACCGACAGGTAAACGCCACCAAACACAATGGGAGAAAGTAGACTGTTTATGGTAAAGGCTACAGAAAGTGGGAGAGAGGGTCATTCAGATTGGCAGATAGTACTGCTGCTCCCAGATAGCAGTACAAGTTGCCTGATTCTCTGGAAGAGATACCAGCCACCAGTGAGGGTTTAATCTGGTGTGCCAAGCTCCCTTTGCCATTCTTATCTGGGTTTCCCCCCGCCTGAGTGTTGAGAGAGTCAACCTACCTGCCCCTCAGCAGGTGCAAGTAGCAGAGGCAAGACTGCCCTAACTTAAGAGAGTATTTCCCACTAGATGAGATTGGAAGGCCAGTTGCCCAGGAGCATCCCCTAGCAAGTCCAGCTTCAGAACCTGCCTGAGGTTGCTTCCTGCAGCCTACATTGTATACAGTGTGGACTTAGAAACAATATTTGTCTATGTACAGACCTTTATGTTATAGTTGCAATAGAGCCTTGATACTTGTGTCTTTTCAAGTTTTCAGGAAAGTTAAATTTGTGCTTTTGCTTTGTTTTGTAAAGATGAAAGTTCGTGTGTTCCAGTTTTGTTTTTATTTTTATTTATTTATTTTTAAAGATTTTATTTATTTATTTGACACAGAAAGAGCACAAGCAGGGGAAGCAGAGGGAGAAGCAGGCTTTCCGCTGAGCAGGGAACCTGATGCAGGGCTTGATCCCAAGACCCTGGGATCATGACCTGAGCTGAAAGGCAGGCACTTAACGACTGAGCCTCCCAGGTGCCCCTACGTGTTCCAGTTTTAATCTTATTCTGCATATTTGCTCATTATTATTAGGTTAAGGATTTATGTTTATATTAGGGCTTGCCAAGATTCCTATTTATTAAAAATTCCTCCAGATTTATTATGGGATGGCTTAATCTAGGGAAGGAAGGGCATGTTTTCTTTGAACAAGAGGGAAGGAGAAAATAAAAAAGGATATTTAGGGTCTGGAAAGGAAGGAAAGTGAAAGGGAGCCTTGATCTTATTTGTGAAGTTGGAAGGGAGATTATCTACTGAGATAAATTAAAATGAGAGACTGGAGAAGGGCAACACAAGTCTGAAACAGCTACTGGGGGAGAAGGGGTGGGAGAATGCTAGCACTCTTTGAAAGAGATTAATTAAAGGCCTGGTATGGATGGCCAGTCCACCCAGAAAGTGAAGTACTGTCAGTGCTATCAGTGTTTGAAGTCCTAGTTAACAAGAATCGTGCCCTGTGGTTTAAGATTCCCGTGAGAGCTCTTTAAGGGACAATCACAAATATAATAACCATTGTACTTGAATGGAGCATAGACTGTCTTTTATTCTTTACAGACTATCTGTTTAGCTTTGCAACTGCTGCTACAAAAAAGATAACTGAATCAGTTGCTGAAACCGCACAAACAATAAAGAAATCAGTAGAAGAAGGAAAGATAGATGACATCATTGATAAGGTACATTTAAACATCTTTTGAAATTGATTAGCAGCTAATATAATTATCCCTTTTTATGAACTTTATCAACCCAAGTAGGATATCATATTCTGATAAAAATATTGTTTTGAGATTCTTGGGTTTTTTTTTTTCTCTTTTTGTGTAAGAAGTAGCTATGATTTAAATAACCTTGGTTTTAATTTTAATATATTCTAAAATACACTGATACTTTTGGGTAACACTAAACTTTTTATATTGTGAATTTAATTTTAAACTATAACTGTTTCCAAATATTTATGCCTTTGAGTCATTCATTTAAGTGTTTAAAGTCCTAGCCCATTAGGAATTACACTTTTTTTTTTTTTAAAGATTTTATTTATTTATTTGACACAGAGAGAGATAGCAAGAGAGGGAACACAAGCAGGGGGAGTGGGAGAGGGAGAAGCAGGTTTCCTGCTGAGCAGGGAGCCCGATGTGGGACTCGATTCCAGGACCCTGGGATCATGGCCTGAGCCGAAGGCAGACGCTTAACAACTGAGCCACCCAGGCGCCCCAGGAATTACACTTTTAAGTAAGTTTGTTCATTTCCTACAGTGGTAGGGTCCAGGCCCAGGGAATTTCATTTATGTTGGGAATTATTTGAACTAAGGAGGTCATCAATTAAACTTTAGATAGCTTGTTATTTAGATGCTTTGTTATGTGTACTATTTGTTAGAATGAGATTTGACTTGGCTTTTATTGTTTTTTTGGAATAAAGCAAAAATTCAGTTTTTAACTCATTTTACCTTTGCATTTGAAAAGATAATCCATCATAAAAGAGTTGTATACTTGAAATTCAGAAATGTTGAATTTCTGTTTGTTGGGGAAAGGGGGAAGTATTACTTTTTTAACTGTTTTATATGAAGAAAATTAATAAAATATCTCCTGACTTCACAAATCTTAAATGTAATTCTTATCTAATAATAAAGTTCTCAAAGTAACTTGACTCTTTATATATTTTTTAACAGACAATTATAGGAGATTTTCAGAAGGAACAGAAAAAATTTGTTGAGGAACAGCTTACCAAAAAGTCAGGTATGATACATGTTTTTTGTACACGACGTACTTACCTGCCAGATTTTATTGAGCACCTGTTAATGTGCCAGACACCACACTAAGGCTCTGACAATACAAAACTGTGTAAGTAACAGCCCCATCCTTCGGTAGCACAAAGACTAGTCGGGGAGACAAGCTCATAAACCTTTGTGCTTTAAAGGAAGGAAGGAGGGGCACCTGGGTGGCTCAGTCGTTAAGCGTCTGCCTTCGGCTCCGGTCATGATCCCAGGGTCCTGGGATCGAGCCCCGCATCCGGCTCCCTGCTCCGCGGGAAGCCTGCTTCTCCTTCTCCCACTTCCCCTGCTTGTGTTCCCTCTCTAGCTGTGTCTCTCTCTGTCAAATAAATAAAATCTTAAAAAAATTAAAAAATAAAAAAAGGAAGGAAGGATATTGTTCCCTGTGGCTGGGATGGAGGGTGAGACCAGCGGGTGACAACCCCTCTGGGAGCTGGCTCTGAAAGAGAGTGAGCTTTCATTTCTCAGTTTAGAACATGTCCAGCACAATGTGTGATGTACACATAATAGGCACTTAGCAAAAGTTGGCTTCCTTCCCATTCTCTTCGAGAGGAAAAAATGAAAGAGCTTTCCAGCGGAGTGACAGGGGGCTGTGAAAAGTCACGAGGTGTTGTGGGAAATTACTCAATACATTTCTTTTTTCCTTTTTTAAAAAAAGATTTTATTTATTTATTTAGAGAAAGAGCAGGGAGCCCGATGTGGGGCTCGATCCCAGGACCCTGAGATCATGACCTGAGCTGAAGTCAGACGCTTAACATACTGAGCCACCCAGGCACCCCTCAATACATTTCTTTACTGACAAGTGCTCGTTTAAATGTTTGATAGTTATCGGGTCTCAGAATGTCTACTTTTGCTGTTTGGATGTACTCAAACACAAAACTGGCCTCATGTCTTTGAATTTGGCAAAAGGGTGAAATAATTTGATCAGTTTGAGCAGTGCCACAAATTCAAAAAGAGCTAGTTAGTCGTGTGGTGAGTCAGGCATTGTCATGCCTAGGTAAACTCAAAGTATAAAGCAGATCTTTGGGACAAATACTCTGTACAAATTAGCATACCTTCGTGATTCGTGGGAAGCAGTGTGGGAAGCAGTGCAAGTGATCCTGGCTTAGAGACTTGGGGTAGGAGTTGGTTGCAGTCTCTGAGATAGGAACTTGGAGGGAGTAGGGTGAAAGGATTGAAGGTACTCTCAGTTTTGAGGTGCCCAGGTGAGAGGAACATGTACAGAAGCAGGGAAGGGAATGCAGGTGGCATATCAGGAAAATGCCCTTGCTCAGTTGCACTAGTCACATTTCAAGGGCCTAACAGCCGCATGGGAGCTAGCGGCTTCCATATTGGACAATGCAAACCTGGAACATTTCCATCATTGCAGAAAGTTCTTTTGGTCACCACTGGTCTAAATTAACTGAATGGGGTCCAGCAGCAGCAGTTGATTCCTATTTGAAGCATGGAGAATTCCATCTGCCAGTAGAGATTATTAGTCAAGTCATGTAAAAACCATAAGAGTAGGTGACCTCAGTGAAAAGTGTGTCAAACATGAAGAGAGCTGAGCAGAGATATAGTGTTGAGGGGAAGGGAGGAACGGGAGAAATTGACAGTTCCTGAACACCTGCTAAGTGGCGGGTACTTTATGTACAGTATCTTCTTTAGTAAAAGGAAGGATTAGCAAGGTTAAGTGATTTGCTGAAGGTTGCTCAGCTGTTAAGTGATGAAACAAACCTGCCATTTAAAAAACAGACAAACAAACACAAAACTGCCCATTTACCTGAGATAGAACAGCTAGGAGAGAGAAGCAATGGAAGCCCAGAGAGGGGAGAATTTCAAGGAGAGTGAGGTCAGCTGAGAGGTCCATTTACAAGGACCGTGACGAGAGGCACTGTGTGAGTATCCCACGTGCATTTGTTAATTTAACGCTCACAGTAACTCTCTGAAGTACTTTTCTCTCCATTTTGCAGAGAAGGAAACTCGGCCTAGAGAGAAAAGAACTGAAGTGTCCATGGGTTGGACAACCAGGAGGCTATTGGTTACCCTAAAAAGAGCAGTTTCAGAGGAGCAGGGAGGTGGGGGGTGTCTCATCTGTACCAGTAGGTTGGGCCTTGAAAGGACCTCACCTGAGGGTAAGAAACACCAGGAGAGGCTGTTCAAGGTGAATAGACTTAAAATGGAGGCCAGAATATTAAAGTAAATAGTGTGAGGGGAAAAAAAGTTGTTGTTGTTGTTTTTAAGATTTCATTTACTTATTTGCCAGAGAGGGAGGGAGGGAGAGAGAGAGAGAGCAAGAGCACAAGCAGGGGGAGTGGCAGGTAGAGGGAGAAGCAGACTCCCCGCTGAGCAGGGAGCCCAACGTGGGGCTCGACCCCAGGACCCCGGGATCATGACCCGAGCCTAAGGTGGATGCTTAACCAACTGAGCCACCAGGCGCCCTGGAAAAAAAGTTTTGAAAGGGCTTTACCCGATTTTTTTTAAGTATGAAAATATGTTTAGGGGTGCCTGGGTGGCTCAGTCATTAAGTGTCTGCCTTCGGCTCAGGTCATGATCCCAGGGTCCTGGGATCGAGCCCCGCATCGGGCTCCCTGCTCCGTGGGAAGCCTTCTTCTCCCTCTCCCACTCCCCCTGCTTGTGTTCCCTCTCTCGCTGTGTCTCTCTCTGTCAAATAAATAAATAAATTCTTTAAAAAAAAAAAAAAAAATATGTTTATTTTATCTTATAGTTAACAGAATTTGGATTATAATTGCCACATTTGCTTGCCTAGGATGAGCCAAAGAATTAGCCAGGTGTCTGTCTGTCCACATGTCTGTCCACACATGCACATAACTTTTCTATCAGCTGGTACACAATAGGATGTCTCTTCCATTGGACTTTTGCAACATGATAGAAAGGGAGGTTGTTTTGGCGAAAATATTAGGACCCCCCTGCATGTCTGTCTTCGTGCTGACCTCCCACCTCCACAGCCTTGGCTCTGCCCTCTTGCCCTGCCCTGGTTCAGATGGTAGAGCTGCTCAGATGAGCAAAATACTCACAGGCTTTGTCTCCAGTCTTTCACACTTGCTGCTCCCTCTGAATACCCCCTACACACATCCACCACTGAATTCCTCCTAGACCAAGATCAGCTCCCAGGTCTCCGCAGAAAACCCCTGGGACTCACCTCTCAGTGGTTGCCATTTGTTTTCTGGCATTATAAGCTTGCTTGAGTTGTACTCCTCCTTTTTCTTGTGAGCCCCAAAGACAATGTGTCTTTTGTAGATCCTGGCCCTATTGTTTATTGCTGCTGATTTGCCATTTCTTTCTTCATTTGCTTTCAGTCCTGACAATCCTTTTCTCAGTTCCTAATTGCTTATCACCTTTTGTCATGAATTAAGTACAGTGACGTTTTAAAAAGAGCTTTTTATTTCAATTTACAGAAATTTGCAAGTATAAAAGGAGTACTGAGAACACCCCCGACACCCTCTACCTAGATTGTTGGTTTTATTCCATCTGCCTTATCCTTTACTCTTTCTCACTCTGTGTGTCTTGTCTTTTCTGTTCCACTCAGTGTGTGTTTCCTAAGAATTAGGTATATTATCTTACACAATCCAGTTATCAGCTTTAGGAAATATAACATTGATATAATGTGCATATTCTAATTTTGTCAATTGACCCAGTAATGTCCTTTGTACATTTTCCCCCTCAATACAGCATGCAGTCTAGGGTACAGTATTGTAGCTTTTGTCATGTGTCTTAGCCTCCTTTAATCTGCAACATTTCCGTGGTCTTTGTCTTTTAGGACATTAATGTTTTGGAAGGATACTCCCCCCCCTTTTTTTTTTAAGACTTTGTTTATTAGAGAGAGAGAGCACCAGCAGAGGGAGGGGCAGAGGGAGAATGAGAAGCAGACTCCCCACTGAGCAGGGAGCCCGATGTGGGGCTCTATCCCAGGACTCTGGGATCATGACTTGAACCAAAGGCAGATACTTAACCGACTGAGCCACCCAGGCGCCCCTCCCCCACTCCTTTTTTTAAATAAACCATTCCTCAGTTGGGCTTTGGCTGATATTTCCTCATGATTAGATTCAGATTATGCATTCTTGGCCAGAATACTACATAGGTGATGTTGTGACCTCCTCAGGATATCACATCTGGAGGCCTACAGTGGCCATCTCTTTCTCATTAGTGATGATGATTTGGGTCACCTGGTCAAGGTGTTGTCCATTTCTCCACCATATTACTTAAGTAATTTTTTTTTACCAAATGCTTACATGCTTTAGTCATACATCACGTCTGGGAATTACGATGAATGTTCATGTTTGGAACTTGTTAGTAAATTGCTAAAATGATTATATGGAAACTTTCTCATTCTTTCAAACCACGGATTGCAATGTAACCCTTGTAAGCTGTTTTTCTCTTTTCTTTGTTATTAAAAACCTTTAGAAGCAGCAGTACCCCCATGGGTTGATAGTAATGATGAAGAAACAATTCAACAACAAATCTTGGCCTTATCAGCTGTAAGTATCTGTGATTCCCTGTGTAGAAATACTTTCTTCCTATTGTGATTTTATCCTTAGTTTTTCTTCTATACAGTTTTTTAAATGTTTTGAGATGTTAGGACTGTACACATCAACTTTCACTGTTTTTTCCCCCTAAGTCTCCCCCCTCCAGTTTTAACCTGCTTCTCTTTAAGTTCTTTTTTATTAATGGTAAAGTATAATCTATTACACAAAATAATTCTTTCAGCCTTAAAAGGATTCTTTTGTTACTAAGATAATCTTTGAGATATGCTATCATATAAATTTTGTAGATAGCATTCTAGTTTGTCTGAATGAAAAGATGGTATTCTAAATTTTCTCTTTAACTGTTATATATATTTGAAACTGAAATTTAAAAAAAAATAAAATATTCTGTGCTGGCCCACAAAAATTTCTCTCAAGACTTCAGAGGGAACGCAGTGATACCAGTTAACAATTGTGTAGCACCTGACAGTTTCAGAAAGAACTTTCTTACGCATTATCTCCTTTGAGCTTCACGCACATCTGTGAGGTAGATAGGAGCTTTTATCGCCATATACAGGCGTGAGGATGTGACTCCCAGATGTGACCCTCACTACTTAACATGTGTTTCCACTGGGCTGTGCATTCTTAGCGGGCAGAAGCTGGCTTTGATCTCTGTCCTTAGCACCCAGGAGCCTGCCTGGCATAGGACTCAGCAAATAGGGCTTTTACTGTATCAGTGGCTTTCAAGCTTTGTTTTTTTTTTTAAAGATTTTATTTATTTATTTGAGAGAGAGAGAATGAGAGAGAGCACATGAGAGGGGGGAGGGCCAGAGGGAGAAGCAGGCTCCCTGCCGAGCAGGGAGCCCGATGCGGGACTCCAGGATCATGACCTGAGCCGAAGGCAGTCGCTTAACCAACTGAGCCACCCAGGCGCCCCTCAAGCTTTGTTTTTAATCCACTCTTTTTTTTAGCCAAAGTCATAAATGGAACTTCAGCCTAGGAAACAGACAGAGAACTGGGCTCTTTACTTCCCTTCCATTGCCCTCCCTCAGGACATTTTAAGGTTTTTTCTTTTCCATTAGTAATTCCTTCAAAGGCCTGAGCATCCATTATGAGTTCAGTGTGAACCCCATGTATTTTGTTTACTGTGTTATGGCCAAACTTGATGCTGATGTCACATAATGCTTTTCTCCAGAAGCAAATTGGGACAGTGAGACTATCATTTGAGGGCAAATATCAGATACTCACCAGTCAAGTCCCCACAGCTCCTCTGTCCCCCAGACCTGTTCCTGTCCTCATCTTCTCCATCTCAAAATAAGATTCCAGTTATCCACCAGTTTTTTCTAGTCACCAGCCTAGGAGTCTTCCTTCAGTCACACCCGCCCCCACCTGGGCCCACCCACATCCTGACAATGCTGTGTTCAAATACACCTCTACTCCACTTCTCCACTGCCACCACCATGGTCCTGATGCCCTCATCTGCCTCCAGCATCCCAGCTGCTGTCCCATCCTTGGCCCTTTCCCTACAAGCTCACATCAGTAGCCGCAGGGGTCCAGTTATGGTATAAATCCCTTCGTGTCACTTTCCTACATAGAGCCTTCTAATGGCATCTCATCTCCTGCAGGTAAAGATCTAAACTCCCTCTCCTGGCTTCTAAGGCCCTTGGCTTGGCTCTCTTCCCTTGGGCCCCACTGCCCTGCCTCCCAGCACTCTAGCCACTGTTTCTTTCTGATGAACAAGCAAGCCGAGCTTTGTCCTGCTTTAGTGCCTTGTGATTGCTGTCCCCTCTTCCTGGAACCCCAGCCTACACCATTCCATAAGATCGCATCTCAAATGTCACCTCCTCCCTAACCATCCTTTCAGCCCTCCACCAGTTACCCCATCTCATAGCCTTAGCAATCTAAGCCTGTGTCTGTCTCTTCCCACGCTCCCACCCCATAACTGGAATAGAAACGCCGTGAAGGCTGGGACCCCATCTGTGCTGTGCCCTGCTGAGCAGGTGACACAGTGCCTGGAGCACAACAGGTGCTGACTGGGTGATGCACACACACGCCTACAAGAGAGCACCGCTGATTTTAGCGTGGCACAGAGGCTTTGAATGAACTTCAGTACATCCTTTATAGTGGCTCCTGAATTTGTTGAGATAGACTAAATTGCTATAATAGAGAAATCCAAAAATACAGAAGGTTAAATAAGCTGTGACTCTGTTTCCCTCCGTCCTTCTCCCTCACATGAGAGTCCAGAGGTAGATGGTCCACGTAGGTGTGCTTTGCCCGTGAAGTCATCTACAGACCCAAGTATTTCCTGTCTTAATCCTTTCCTATGCCAGCCTCTAGGGTGTTATCTGCCTTCTCTGTGCGGAAGGCAGCTCCTGTGACCATGGCTGTGTTCCAGCCCATGGGAATTGGGGAAGAGGTGGGTGGGCATGCCAGACTGTTTGGAAGATGAGACTCAGAAATTGTACCTATCACTCAGGCCTACATCCCTTTGGCAACCTGGATGCATGGTCACTCCTAGATGCCAGGGAGCCTGGGAAATCCGGTCTCTGGCTGGGTGGCCACATGCCCAGCAGGAGCTCAAGAGTTTTGTGATCCTTTTTTTTGTTTGTTTTTAAAGATTTTATTTATGTATTTGACAGAGGGAAACACAGTGAGAGAGGGAACACAGCAGGGGGAGTGGGGGAGGGAGAAGCAGGCTTCCCGCGGAGCAGGGAGCCCGATGCGGGGCTCGATCCCAGGACCTGGAATCATGACCTGAGCCGGAGGCAGATGCTTAACGACTGAGCCACCCAGGTGCCCCCTAAGAGTTGTGATCCTAAAAGGAAGGAAGGAAGAGATAATTAGCAGTCTCTGCCAGAGTTGCCTTACATTCTCTGACTTGCCAAGCACTAGTTGGGACAATTCAGAGCCTGCAGCAGAGTAACCCTTTAAGCTCCTTATGTTGGGGCACCCCTTATGGCATAATGCTGTCATTAGGTAGTTACGAGAACTCAATTCAGCAAATTGTGTTTAGAACCTCCTCTGGGCCAACCTTGTCCTAGGACTGGAAGTAGATGAGACATGCCCTCCAAGAGCCTGAAGGCTTACTGGACATCTGCTAGATGAGTACACACAGCGTCACTCCCTGTGATTAGCACTGTAATGCAGGATGGTAACGAAGCACTGAGGAGAGGGGCATCTCACTGGTTTTGGAGAGGGGAGGGAATGATCTCAGGGAAGCTTCCCAGAACTGATGACATTGGAACTGTTATTGAATCTTGGGAGGAGGGTGTGTGGATGTTTGGCGGATGCAGGCAGGGTTTGAGGTTCAGATAGGGAGTGTTGTAAGCATTTGGGTATGACTGGACTGTAGGATGCAGGTGGAGGTGTGGATAGGAAGCCAGGTCATGAAGACCTTTTTATACCTTTCTGATAAGTTTGGGTTTCATCTTAAAGGCAACAAAGGAGTCACTGAAGGATTTTAGTGGTAGGTAAAACACATGTTTTTCTTGGGCAGGGTAGAAAGTGGGTTGCTCTGGGTAAGAAAAATGGGACTGGAGACAGCTACCCCTTCAGCGGCTGCTATAGCGATCCAGGTGAAACTTGATGGGGCAATTTTAGGCTTTGCAATTTTTAGGCTAGAAGGTAAAATAACTAAAATCCATTTAGGTTCAGATTTGTTCTTGCCTTAATGTAGGAATTCTCCAAAACCAAAAATACTGTTAAAATCTAACACGGGCAAGATGAGGTGAAACTGACCGGTGCTGTTAGTAGCCAGCTTCTAAGATTTAAGTAGCCAATTTTCTAAGATTATTCTACACTAGTTTTCGTATACCTAAAGGTGCTCACGGAAACAAACGTGTTCATACAATTTCAAACTCTAACTTCAACTAATTGCACGACTGAATTTCCTGGCCTCCCATGAGGCTCTCTTCAGTTGAGACTGTTAAATATATGACAGGATCGGTCATTCTCCACTCTCTTAAGTAGACAGGTTAGTAGATTCCTCAATGGACTTTGTGGCTGAAATCTTTAGGAGAATTCAGTATCTGTCAAATCAGTGATGCATTGTTACATATTAATTGCATCCTATGGTTTCCCCCATGTTTTTCCCCTTTTCATCGAAGGACAAGAGGAATTTCCTTCGTGACCCTCCAGCTGGAGTGCAGTTTAATTTTGACTTTGACCAGATGTATCCCGTCGCCCTGGTCATGCTTCAAGAGGACGAGCTGCTGAGTAGGATGAGATTCGCCCTTGTTCCTAAACTGTAAGTAGTGTGTTCCTGAGCCGGAGTAGCACTGTGCACAGTATCAGGGAAAAGTTGTGGAATGGTTTCCTACTCTCTCTCCATGAGAACAGGCTCTGTGGCCCTTTAGCTCGCTCACTCGCTCACTTGCTGTCTCTCTGTCTCTCTCTCTCTCTCTCTCACACACACACACACACAGAGCCATAGAATCAAAACTGAGAGTGGACTTCACAGGAAATTTAGGGGGAGATAAGATACGCTCTTTTATCCCCAGCCCCCAGTTAGAAGCTAGAACATAGTTTCCTACAGAAACAACCAAAGTGCTCGTGTCTTCCAAATAAAATTAAGGTCTCCAAGGCTCATCAGGACCTGGCCCACTGCCTTTTTCCACTCAGGCTCTGCTCCCTGGCAGCAGTGTTCTCGTTCTCTTTCCCACCCGAGGTTTTTCCTCTGCCCAAAGGCCCTCTTTTCCTCCGAAAGTCCCTGCTTGTCCTTTGAGCTCCAGTGCAAGCATAATGTCTTCAGGGATACAACCCTGACAGGTATCATCAGGGCCCCCCCCCCACAGAGGATCCCCTTCCCATCCCCTCTGCCACCATGGGCTCTTACCTTTTATTTTTTTTATTTTTATTTTTTTTTAAAAGATTTTATTTTTTTGACAGAGAGAGGGACAGCTAGAGAGGGAACACAAGCAGGGGGAGTGGGAGAGGGAGAAGCAAGCCTCCCGCCGAGCAGGGAGCCCGATGCGGGGCTCGATCCCAGGACCCTGGGATCATGACCTGAGCCGAAGGCAGACGCTTAACAACTGAGCCACCCAGGCACCCGTCTTACTCACCTTTTAAATTCCAATTCCTTGTTTTTAATCTGCTGCATTTTTGGTCCACAAGTCCTCTCTGAGTGTTCCTTTTTTTTTTTTTTTAAGATTTTATTTATTTATTCATGACAGACAGAGAGAGAGAAGCAGAGGGAGAAGCAGGCTCCCAAGGAGCAGGGAGCCCAATGCGGGACTCGATCCCAGGACCCTGAGATCATGACCTGAGCCGAAGGCAGATGCTTAACCATCTGAGCCACCCAGGCGCCCTGAGTGTTCCTTTTTTATAGTACTCTATTCTTTTTATTTTTTTAATTTTTAAAAAGATTTTTTTTATTTATTTAGCGAGCACGAGCAGGGGGTGGGGCTCAGTGAGGGGGAAGAGAGAAAATTCCAAGCCGACTCCATGCTGATCAGGGAGTCCGACACAGGGCTCGATCCCATGACCCTGAGATCACAGCCCGAGCCCAAATCAAGACTCTGCTGCTCAACCGACTGAGCCACCCTGGTGCCCCAGCACCCTCTTCTTTTTAGATGGGTGCAGTATCTTCCCGTTCTTGAGAACATGAACTATAGTTTTCTTGAAATACTCTTTTGTCCCAGTGCTTTTCTCTGAACCTTTGTGTTTGTCTTGGGCGCTGTCATTCATGGTGCGGGTTTTCCTTGCCCATCCTTCAAATCTGAAGGCACCGCGCTGAAGGAGCACTTCGAGCTGTGTGTCCGTGCGGGCCTTTTGGACAGGGAGGCTCAGCGGCCAAGGGCTGGGTGGCTTCCTGAGAGGAGGACTCCCCTCCCGCCTGAGCCCGAGTGTGGAGTGGCTTGGCTTGGAGTGGACTGTCGCTCCCCGCTGCGTGGGAGCGCAGGCCCTGGCTGGCAGGGGCAGCGCAGGAGTCACGGCAGCGGGCCGCTCCTGGGGGGCCTTGCCACCACTGCTCCTGTCCTGAGCCCAGCCTGCACCAGCCTTCAGAGACGCCTGCTGCCTCATGTCCCTGGGTCTTTGCGAGCAGATGCCCGGCGGACAGGCCTGTTCTCACGGCCTGTCCCCTCCTGCGTGCAGCTCGATGCAGCGCTCGCTGGTCTGCAGGGTAGATTGCGCTTTGCCCGTCACTTTTCCAGCTTCTACTGTGGTTTTCTCACCAGCTCTCTTTGTCATGTGGATTTTATCTACTGAATGCCTTTTCTGTTAGTTTACAAGTGTTTTCAGAGGGAGCACAAATAAATACGTGTTCATTGTGCTATGTTTAGCTGGCCAAAGAGGGTTTTGTTTTGTTTTGTTGTTAAGATTTTATTTATTTATTTGACAGAGAGAGAGAGAACACAAGTAGGCAAAGCGGCAGGCAGAGGCAGAGGGAAAAGCAGACTCCCCACTGAGCAGGGAGCCCGATGCGGGGCTCGATCCCAGGACCCTGGGACCATGACCTGAGCCGAAGGCAGACGCTTAACCGACTGAGCCACCCAGGCGCCCCCAAACAGGAGTTTTAACATATATTTGCTAGCCCTTTGGTTCACATGGAAGCCAAGTTCTTCTGTTTGTGAGAGAAGAACAAGTGTTCTTGCGGACTTGGAACAGCAGTTATATCGAACCTTTCACTTACGTTTACTTTGTAGTGAAACTCTTCATAATTATCAATGTGTTGGTGGTGAATTTTTGTAGCCTTCCCCTCCCTTTCTAAAAAGAAGAGTATGTGTTATATGGCTAAAATCTCATTACAAATCTAATTCTTAGATTGTGTTTAAAGTAGCTAGTTTTGGGGCACCTGGCTGGCATGACTCTTGATCTCAGAGTCATGAGTTCGAGCCCCACATTGGGGGTAAAGATTAAACTAAATAAATAAAGTAGCTGTTATTAGTGAAGGATATCAAAACATTATTATCTGATCTATTCTTTACTATTTTGCTCACAAAACCCTGAGAGTTGCCTTTTGAACAGTTCATGTGTATATATATCTGTTGGGCACTCTTTCATCTAAGAATCTGAGGTTATACCTATTCTGAATAACTGCCTCCTCCTGAGAGAAAAGTAGCAAAGCTCTGGAATTCAGGTGGACTTTGCACCTAAAGTCTCCATCAACTTGGAGACCATTTGGATCACCACGGGCCACACGGTGGGCTCCCTGCCAGCACTCTGGGGGACTGTCCAGAGGCCCGGGGGTGCTGGAGTGTGTGGCCTGGGGTACTCACAGCAGGCATGTAGCCAGCTTTGGTTCCATAGCTTTGCTTGTTGACAATTCTGGACTCCCTCTTACTGCTGAGAGTAATTTTAGAGTTTTTAAAAGATTTGGAGAGTTGGTATTTGGCAAAGAGTATTTCTAGTTTGTTGCTGGCTAGGTAAATGGTCTATTGAGTAATATAATTCCAGTTTCCTATTGTTAATTCTGTTAGGGATGATTTTAGAAATTAGGGTTACCACTTTTTATAAGTCTTTATCTGTTAGAAATGCATACTGAAATATTTGTGGATGAAAGGCTGTAATATCTGGCATTGCCATAAAATATTCCATCCCACACCCAGAGAAAGGCATGCGTGCAGGGGAGAGGAGCATAGATAAAACATGATTGGCAAAATACTGGTGATTGTTGGCTAGGTCCCGGGTACATCGGGGCTTCTTTGTCCTAGTCGCTCCACTTTTGTTTTTGTTGAAACTTCCATAATAAAACAAATGAGCCATCATCACACACAAATCCAGGACTTCTGGACTTTCCTTTCTGGCATGCAGAAGTGCAACTTTGATCATTTGAGACACTTTTTGTAAACAGAAGCCATCATTAGCCAGGAACAATTTAGAAAATCAATCAAAACAAACACTTGCTCTGTATTTCAAAATACCTTCTAGTGGTGAACACTTCCCTGCAACAGCAGTGCTGGCATGAGCCAGGACTCTTGCATCACAAACACCCTCTGAGGCCTTCACTCTGACAACAGTAGAAAAATCGCAAGTCCCTTCCAGCCTGGAACTGACCTATGCCCATTGTTTCTCAGAGGGTGTTTACAGCATTCTAATGCCTTAAAATAGTCCATGAAAGCATAAGTGGTAAGATAGACATTTGGGAGTTGCTATGTTTCATGGTTTTCTTTATCATAGGGCTTCTCAGAATCTTTTTTTTGTTTAAGATTTTATTTATTAGGGAGAGTGTGCACGAGCAGGGGAGAGGGGCAGAGGGAGAGGGAGAAGCAGACTCCCCACTGAGCAGGGAGCGCGATGCGGGGCTCCATCCCAGGACCCTGAGATCATGACCTGAGCCAAAGGCAGGCACTTAAGCTGACTGAGCCACCCAGGTGCCCCTCTCAGAATCTTTATTATGTCATGCCCATTGTGATTCTGTCCAGAGTGTAACAGAATATTTCTCTAGTGTGCCTCTGTGACCACTTTCTCTTACATCAAGAGGGAGAGACTCTGGGAAAGGAAATAGTCCAGATGTTTGTTTCTATTAAGAGAGCAAACATTGCCCATAATCTGCTGTAGATTGGTGGTACACCTGTTTCATTTTGGATATTTCATAGAGCTCAGAATTAAGTGACTTTGAAAACATTCAGGCAGCTCACTACCTCATGGGAAGTTAAGCTCACTTCTAACTGTGATGTTAACAGTGTAAGATTCTTGAACTTAGCCAGGTAAAGAGCCCCAGTTCTTTTTTTTTGTTCCCTGGGGTATCTTCATCTCTATACCCCCTCACCATCCAGGTGCTTAACCTCCAAAAGTGAGTTCTCCGAAGTGAATATAAAGTGTTGTCTAATTACAGAAGAGCACACTACAGGTATTTATTGTATTGCTTTTTAAAGATTTATTTATTTTACTTATTGACAGGGTTGGGGGGTGGAGAATCCTGAAGCAGCCTCCCTGCTGAGCGGGGAGCCTGACACAGGGCTCGATCCCGTGACCCCGAGATCATGACCTGAGCTGAAACCAAAAGTCAGCCACTTAACCGACTGAGCCACCCAGGTGCTCCTTGTGTTGCTTTTTAATGCTGCCTAAGATTTTGTTAGCTTTTCTAGTGGCCGCAGCATAGTCTTGTTTGCTCAGGTAAACTTGTGGTTGACTGTAATACGTCACGAACTGCTGTTAAGCCAGGCCTCCCTCCTGCTGAACTATTTCCAAGAGATGTTACAAAGAAAAGAGAATCGTGAGACCACATGAGTTTCGGAAATGCTACTTGTCATTTACTTGGCATAGTAAGAATTTAACAAGTAAGAGGTCATTATTCCTGTGACCATCTGTGTTGGCAGATAACTTGGTTTATTCGTCCCTGAATCACCTGGATAGGGCCTGATGCATGTGGCACTCGGTAAATATTGGTGGAATTAATGAAAGAAAAGATGGGCTGCATCTAGCAGCATGTCATCTTGTTACCTAGCCTAGCCTGTGTAGATAATCTTGTATTTTGCCTCTGTTGCTTAAAAAAGCCAGCCTCTGTTGGGGCACTTAGGTGGTTCAGTTGGTTAAGCGTCCGTCTCTTGATTTTGGCTCAGGTCATGATCTCAGGGTCATGATCTCAGGGTTGTAAGATCGAGTCCCATGTTGGGCTCCACGGTGGGTGTGAAACCTGCTTAAGATTCTCTCTCCCTCCCCCACTCCCTCTCTTAAAAAAGAAAAGAAAAAGGCTAGCCTCTGTCACTCAAAAAGCTAGTCTGCTGGCCCAGCTTCACCATTCACAGATGTGACAACTATGTGTTCTTATGTCTTACCTAAGGCAAGTACCGTCTTCATCCATGAGCCTGCATCTCAGAATTTTCTCTTAGTTCTCATTGATTTTCTTCTACTCCTTCAAAATCTTTTTCAGTCATGCTATCTTCCTCAAGTTTCTCACCATTCTAAGACCCTGCATCCCTTCAAGTAAACCAGGGGGTAGAGAGGCATTCTGCTACCCTTTTGTCACTTCTACTAGCAAGATGTTTTGGGAACACAAAATGAGTGACTCCTGCAGGCAAAAAAAAAGCCCTGCACATACTGCACAGGTCACCAAAGAGACGCAGAGAGATGCAGAGAGAGAGGGAACACAAGCAGGGGGAGTGGGAGAGGGAGAAGCAGGCTTCCGGGGGAGCAAGGAGCCCGATGCGGGACTCGATCCCAGGACCCTGGGGCCATGACCCAAGCCAAAGGCAGACGCTTAACGACTGAGCCACCCAGGCACCCCAGGGGTGAACATTTTATGTTTTTTGAGTTTTGTTTTGTCTTCCACCCTCAAGATTTTATTTAATTGCTCTGAGGTAAGCATAGTCATCAATGTTGTTTTTTACTTTTAAACAATCACACCTTTATATAGAAAGGTTGGAGGTATCGCATAAAAACTTCTCTTTCCACTCATTTGAGACCTGATGCTCCATCAGTCCTGACTGCTTTAGTGTGTATTTCCTACAAACAAGGCTTTTCCTACATAACCATCCAAATCAGGAAACGGTCATTTATGCGTTATTGCCATCTGATTCTCAGACCCCATTCAAGTTTTATCATTTGCCCCAATGTCCTCTTTAGCAAAAGGATCCAATACAGACTCACATGTTGCATTTAGTTTTCATGTCTCGTCAGTCTCCTTCAGTCTGTTGCATCCTGTCAGGTGGTACACACTGCCATTTTGTCCCGTTACTGTCCACACTTTGGTCACTTCACTTGATGAAGGTGGTTTCTGCCAGACTTCTTGCTGTAAAGTTACTTCTTTCCTCTTTGAAATTAGCAAGTATTTTCTGGAGAGGTACTTTGTAAAAATATTCCATTCCTTATCAGACTCTGAACGTATTCATGTATTTATTTGTATCGGTATAGACTCATGGTTCTGTTTTATGCAATGGTTATAATCCATTGCTATCGTTACGTACTTTGATGCTCAAAATATCACCAACTTGGCCAGTGGGAGCCCATTCCAAGTTGGCTTCTGTGTCTTTTTGACTCATTCTCATCATTCTTTAAGTGCTTCCTTGCTTTCTGGTATGGGGTAGTCCAGGCTCATCTTGTTCTCTCCTTTGTAACCCTGGAATTGGCTACTTACCCAAAGAGATCTGGTTCATTTTAGTGGAAAATGGTGTACAGACACCAAGATCTGAGCACTAGTCATGTTCATTGCTATTGGGGTATCACTACTCCTTGGTCCGCTCAGCAGACAGAGCTAGGGAATATTTGTGTGCTCGTGTATATACACATACACTCATTTGCATCTGTATTGGATGAAAACCATGTATTCATGGTGCTACCTCACCACACGGATCATTCTAGAATTTTCCCTTTCAATGTTTGTAACTCCCTTCTCTGACCATGAGAAACTTGGTTTGCACTGTCCTTAATATTTCTATTTAATTGATCAACCCCCTGCGTGTAACCAGTCTTCCATTTTTGCCAGCACCCCCTCCCCTGCTCAGACACCCTCCTCTCCCAGCTCAGGCTGTCATTCATTCCAGGCCACCCCCATGTGGACACTCACCTTACCCAGCTTGGTCACCAGCACCCCCTGCTAGGTGATTCTCATATGCAGACAAGTTTGAGGACCACTAAGGGTTCTCGGCTTGGACTGCACTTTAGTCTTCTTATCAGTCATCTCCCACCTCCCTGCTAACTCTTACTGATTGCTAGTTATTTGCATGCTGCCAGACATTTCCTTTCGTAAGGAACAACACCCACAGTCCTTTTCTTGTCACTGCTTGAAAGCTCTTAATTATTCGGTAAACAGCAAATACAGTGCAGTCCTGGCTGCGTTTGCAGCCTCCCAGGTTGGTGTGCCGGTCTCACAACAGTGCCTCTTTCCTCTGCTGAGGGCAGTGTTGGTGTCATTAAAATACCAAGAAATGCAGAGGTTTCATTGGTGTTCTGGAAGTTGTCTTTTGCTGCTATGGAGAAAATAGCTATTATTTTTGTCCTGTCCCGCAGCTTCCAGTTCAAAGGCAAGTGAGAGTCTCCTTTGAGCCTCACTCAGATTTGAAAATACCCCTAAAAAAATCATCTCTTCCCGCCTCCACTAAAACAAATAACCCCCCGCATGCATGTGTGTGTGTTGCATGCATTCTCAAGTGTGTTGTTGTCTGTCCTGAAAAGCGTGAAGGAAGACGTGTTTTGGAGGAACTACTTTTACCGCGTCTCCCTGATTAAGCAGTCAGCCCAGCTCACAGCCCTGGCCGCCCAGCAGCAGGCCTCCGGGAAGGAGGAGAAGAGCCATGGCACTGAGGAGGACCTGCCACTGGCAGGTATGTTCAGAGAAGATTTCACTGTGTGTTAAAAAAAAAAAAAAAGAGTTACTTTAAAAATATTCTTATAGACTCTCATGAGTTTGTCATCTTTTATGTACCAAAAATGTCACTGTCATCTTCTGGAAAACTCTTTCCTTTCCAGAGGAATATTCATTCTCATTGCCCTCTCTCTGACCCTGCTCACACATCTTCCCCAAGCTTTGCTCTCCTTTGCTTTCTTTTTCTCGTTCTTCAGGGTTTTTACTTCCTTTTTATTTCTCCCTCGGTCACTAGTCATTTTCCCATCTCTTTCCTTGCCCTTTACAATTTTGTACCTTCTTTCCTCTACCAATTCAGTCCACCGCTTTTCTTTGTTTCTCTGCCTTCCATTCAAGCCGATGCTCCCCTAGTACTCTGTAGAGCAGAACTGAGCTCCATTCCACTCCAAGTTACCAGTGTCTAGCCCAGACCTAGGCACCATTATGGTGCACGTTGGACTCTTACTGTGACAGTTGACCCCTGGTTGTTGGGGAAGTGTTTTATAATACCAGCAACAATTTAAGATTCTGTAATAGTAATTAAAATCAGAAAGGTATTAAAAAAATAAGAAGAAAGGTATTTTGTGTCATATTTTTAACGTTTCATGAACACCTGTGTGCAGGTACTTATTACAACTAGAGACTTAACCTGTTCGTGGAATTTTAAATAATTATGCATCATGTATCCTAAGGCACAGGTTGTACAGACCACCAGAAGAGAACCTGACACTGCATTTAGGGTCAGGGAAATGTAAAGAAGTTGCTCTACACAGTAAAAATTGGCATTTTGCATATAGATGTTAAAAAGAATCCCAATTGTCTATTATTCTTTACTATTTGTTTTCATTTATTTTATTAGAAAATGCCGTTTTACCAAATACTGCCTGTATTACAAAATGGGCTTAAGACAGGATTCAGTAAAGACTACACACCTAGTAAGGTTCATAAGAAAGAAAATGCGGCCCAGGAGAAAGAGGGGAAGCTGTGACTGAGCATTGCACTTTGTTTTGTGCTTCCTAGCATTCGTGACAAATGGAAAATTTGATAAATAACTGAATTCTCAGTATCCTAAAAGAAGGAGCAGATCTATTCCTGAATTTGATTTCAGCTAACACTGAGGTCAGAATTTATTTCCTGCTTGGAAATCTTATATGAAGGGCATCAAATATGATGACATAAAAAAAAAAAATTCCCAGAAGAAGTTGAAATGGTCTCACCTAGCTATTTCTTGAAAGCATAACATAAAAGCTCATTTCTGAAAATTATTTAGTATCATCGTACTTGTGGATATTTTAGTTGTTACTATAATGTGTATTCAGAATTGAATCAAGCAATTTTTGTCTCTTTTATTCTCACTTCTTAGAGGCAGTACGGCCCAAAACGCCACCTGTCGTAATCAAATCTCAGCTTAAAACTCAAGAGGTAATACAGTTTTACATTGTACCTAGTAGTTGATGTCTGGAAATGAAGTAACTCTGTGTTAACTATCTCAGATCCCATTTGAAACTGCTTATGAATATGGGTCTTACCTGTTTCGAAGAAGAGGGGTCCAGCACTTGCACAGTTAGGGACCTGTAGCGGAGACATGAGGCGATTCCCTGGTATCAGTCATCTTGGATGTGCTCCCGGGAATTAGACTGAATGACTGGAGTGACCCAAACTGTGAGAGAGCATAGTGGATTCAGGTGGTAGCTCATCTGGTTCCCAAGCAGCCGCACAGGTTAGAAGGCTGAAGAGCAGTGAGCATCTGACTAGCAGAGGAAGGAGACGAAAGGGACGCTTTTTCTAATGCCACTTAGAAAACCATTCCCAGAGCTCCTTTGTTGCATTTCAGGATGAAGAGGAGATTTCGACCAGCCCAGGGGTTTCTGAGTTTGTCAGTGATGCCTTTGATGCCTGTAACTTAAATCAGGAGGATCTGAGGAAGGAAATGGAGCAACTGGTTCTTGACAAAAAGGAGGAGGAGACAGCCATTCTAGAAGGTACCAGACAAACAAAATAGCTGTGCTCTTTTCCGATTCCGAAGTTGATTATAGAAAATGTCATTCTGAAGCAGACATACAAACATACTGTAACTTTTGTGTCAGAATCGCTTCTCTGTTCCCCATTAGAAGGTAGATTCTAGCACACATGACCAGACCTTACATCCCTCTGCCTTAAGCATGCACAGGAGTGTAGAGAGGAGAAACAGCCCAGAGAGGATAAGTGATTGGTCCAAGGCACCTCAGCCCCAAGAACATGTGGCCAACAACAGGCGACAAAGAGTGCACACCCTTTCACTTAGAGACACCATCCTCCAGCCTTCTACTTGGGTTTATACTTTTTTTTTTTTTTTAAGATTTTTATTTATTTATTTGAGAGAGAGAGAATGAGAGAGAGCACATGAGAGGGGGGAGGGTCAGAGGGAGAAGCAGACTCCCCGCCGAGCAGGGAGCCCGATGCGGGACTCGATCCAGGGACTCCAGGATCATGACCTGAGCCGAAGGCAGTCGCTCAACCAACTGAGCTACCTAGGCGCCCCTACTTTTTTTTTTTTTTAAGATTTTATTATTTGAGAGAGAGAGCAGGCATGTGCCCATGAGCAGGGAGAAGGGCAGAGGGAGAAGCAGGCTCCCCGATGAGTAGGAAGCCCGACATGGGGCTTGATTCCAGGACCCTGAGGTCATGATCTGAGTCAAAGGCAGACGCTTAACCGACTGAGCCATCCAGGAGCCCCTCGGCTTTATACTTCTATGTAGAAGATTCTTTTTCCTGCTGCTGTGTGCCACAAGAGCATTGCTTCTGGGAAGGAGCATGCTGCCTTTAAAAAAATAATAATTTAGAGACAAATACAAGTGGGGTTGGGGTCGGCTGCTTTCTTTGGCACATCAGGACAAATGACTGGCTTTCTACTGGATGAAAAGCAAAGGCTCGGGTTAATCATCATCAAATGAAGAGTGTTTTGTGAAGCCTTCTGAGACCCCTCCCACCCCCCCCACCCCCATCTGTTTCTCATGCAGATGGCTGCTGGCCACTGCGGAAGGGCACTGGGCAAGAGCCCCGGGTGTTGGAGGCGATAGCTAGAGCAGACTGTGCGCTGGTTCCCTTTTTGCTGGTGATGACTAGTAGCACGGGCCCCACAGGAAACTGGAAGTGGCCCTGAGGCAGGAGTCATAAGGTGCTGGCTGGATGCTCTGGGCAAGCTGTTCTTTCACTGAATTCCTGCCCGAGTTATAATTTGGACCACATAATATTCTTTTATATATTCATTGTCTTGGCCCCCCAGCTAAAGTGTAAGTTCCTCAAGGGCAGTTACACCTTGTTTTTGTTACCCCACAGTACCTGACATGGGGTCTGGCACCCAGCCCCTAATAAATATTTGTGACATTGGTGGTTTGCCATGCAACACACCGTGTCCTTTCCCTTGAGTCTAAGTTTACTACTAAGTTTAAGGTATGTATGTATGTATGTATTTATTTTTAAAGATTTTATTTATTTATTTGTCAGAGAAGGAGCGCAAGCAGAGGGAGCAGCAGTCAGAGCAGGCAGAGGGAGAAGCAGACTCCCTGCTGAGCAGGGAGCCCGACGTGGGACTCGATCCCAGGACTCTGGGATCATGACCTACGCCGAAGGCAGACACTTAATGACTGAGCCACCCAGGCGTCCCAAGGTTTGTTTTTAACCAACTGAGCCACCCAGGCGCCCCCCAAGGTTTGTTTTTAAAAGAAGAAAATAGAAGGATGCCTGGGTGGCTCAGTCGTTAAGCATCTGTCTTCGGCTCAGGTCATGATCCCAGGGTCCTGGGATCAAGTCCCGCATCAGGCTCCCTGCTCAGCAGGAAGTCTCTTCTCCCTCTGCCTGCCGCATCCCCTGCTTGTGCTCTCTCTCATAAATAAATAAAATCTTAAAAAAAAAAAAGAAGAAGAAGAAGAAAATGGAGGCGCCCGCTGGCTCAGTCAGTGGAGTATGTGACTCTTGATCTCAGGGTTGTGAGTTCGAGCCCCACATTGGGCATAGAGATTACTTAAAATCTTAAAAAAAAAAAAAAGATGAAAATAAATTTTAGCTTTATTTTTTAAATAGCTGGTTTGTTTTTTTCTATTTCATAACACCACATAACAGTTGTCTTATCGTCTACATACATATATGTACACATACACATCACACACTCACACACACACACACACACACACACATATTGAGGTTCTAAGTGGAAAGTTGCAGTTCTGAATCAGCACAGAAGAGGAACGTGAGAGCTTAGATGGAGCCCAGTGTGAGGGGCCAGGCTTCATCAAGAGACCTCCTGACTTCAGGTTCTGGTATCCATTGCCATTCTAGGAAAACTACTGCTAAAGTGCTTACGCACAGACTGTGAAGCCTGCAGATCTGGCTCCATCTGGATGCCTGGTGCTATCAAGCTTTGTGTTCTTGGGCAAGTCACTTAACCTCTCTAAGCCTCTGTTTTCCATCCTAAAAAATGTGCAGCAGTGTATCTAGTCCCTGGATTGTTCTAAGGATGGAAAAAAAAGGGGGCGGGGGAGTGATATGTAGAAAGAAGTTAGCACAGTCCCAGCTCAGTGATTGCTCAAGAAATGTTAGCTGTTTTTTTCTACCGCTGTCATCCTTAATAGTGGTAAAAATTAATTTGCAACCAAATATTAATTATCAACTATCCATTTAAATACAAGGAAAAGCAGAGGTTTTAGAAAGCAAAATAACACCCAAACATATAGCACTTAACCGATTTATCTTTCTAATCATATTTCCCTTCGGTTACTGTTAAAATTTGGTCAGTTTTTCTGAGCACACATGGCGAGGAAGCTCGAGATGTTAAAAATTACCATGGCTAGGACTTCCACAGGGAATTATACTTGACCGAGTTGTTAAAACCAGCATTGTGAATTCAGAGAGAATCTTTTCCTTCTCATTTGTTTCTTTCAGAAGATTCTGCAGATTGGGAAAAAGAACTACAACAGGAACTTCAGGAATATGAAGTGGTGACAGAATCAGAGAAACGAGATGAAAACTGGGATAAGGAAATAGAGAAAATGCTGCAGGAGGAAAATTAGCTCTTTCCTGAAATAAAAGAATAATGCTTAACATTCTGTAACTGACATTAAATTCTAGATGACGACACTCGCTGAATCAGAATGCAAAAAAGATTGGTATAACTACGAAATTCAAGATTATTCTTTTTTCAAGCTGAAATTTGCCTTTTTTGCGTTTATAAAAAGTATATAGAACAGTTATTCTAATAATCAAAAAGGGATGTTTTATGTAATATTTCTTTAATATAAATCTAGAGATATTCATGTAGTTACTATGGATATCTTTGCCACAGAAATGCAAGTAAAATTTTAGAGTTCTGTTTTCCATGAGGTCAGAATTATAATTTATTCTGCAATTGTTTTTTCCTAAACATTTGTACTTCTTGTTGCATTTTCACTGATACATGTATTTGTTGAAGTACTTACGTAACGGATTGATAACTATCAAAATGACCAAATTGTACCAAAGAACTTAAGAAGAAGCACTTTCAAGACTATTTTCTTGGTAGGTATTTTCTAAAATTCCCTCTAGAAGCCAAAAGGTAAGATAATTATGTTGATTTTCATAGTGTAAACATCACACAATTTGACATTGAGAAATACTGTGCAGAAACATTTGTTTTTTTCTGGGGCCTTTTCTTTCTTGTGTTGTTGTTTGTTTGTTTCTTTGTTTTTTTAACTATACCACGTTTAGTATCGTTGCTTTCCTAAATTCCACATCACAGTTTTTGTAGAAAGCGGGGTCTTTTGTCCTTTTTATATTAATGACCTTCATAAGCCCATTCACCTTACAGTCTCTTGTTTTTGTTTAAATCATCATCACATATAAATATTTCAGTTTTGTTTGTTTGTCTTAGTTAAACTGTCAGTCCTTATAAAATTGTGTTCCTCTAAGTACAACTTGTGGAACTTCACTGCTCAATCCTGCTTGTATTCTGCTACACCAGCAGGCCCATGCTCATAGAATATGGTATTTTTTTTTTTAAAGATTTTATTTATTTATTTGACAGAGAGAGACACAGCGAGAGAGGAAACACAAGCAGGGGGAGTGGGAGAGGGAGAAGCAGGCCTCCCGCCGAGCAGGGAGCCCAATGTGGGGCTGGATCCCAGGACCCTGGGATCATGACCTGAGCCGAAGGCAGAGGCTTAACGACTGAGCCACCCAGGCGCCCCAGGATATGGTATTTTAAAAGAACAAGGTGGCTTAATGTCAGAACACTTCCGAGGCATTTGCTTCCTAAAACGTTCATATTTTTCAAGGAACCTTTATTTCATAAAAGGGAATAGAATTAAGACAGTCCTTTATAGGAAAAACGTACATATTTCTATTCTTCACTCCATAAAAATTAGTCCATGGTCCTCTGGCAAAGGTATAGTCAACGAGAGAACTGGGTGTGCGTCCAAGCTTTCCTCTTGTTTGTAGCTTGGTGCACACACTTGTGAATGAGCCAGACTGTCTCAGCTAGGATCCCTTGGGTTATAGCAATAAACTCACGTATTCTGTGAAACCACTGACTCCATTATGAAGGGATCTCCACTTGTGGTGCCACAGTTGCTGATTACTGAGTTTGGGTTCAGAGATGGTGACTGGCAACTTCTAAAATAATCCTATTGAAGGGAGAAGTTTGGGTTTTTTTAAAGTAGAGTTTTCTGGAGGGAAAGAAACATGTAAAATGTTTTTAAGTAGCTAAAAGTCCTGGATGTAAGCAGATCATATATGACAGTGCTTGGCTCTTGGTATATACACTAAAATTCACATTGTTGAATAAATACAAAAAAGCAAAGGTTTCAGAGAAAGTAAAAAAAAAAAACCTAAAATGACAATAGACATTATAATTGTTACTATGAACTTTACATGATACTCTTATTGCATTTAAAAACAACCTAATTGTGTATTGCTTTATGAAAACAGAAGGCTAAAATAAGATTTAATACACAGCATAAAAATACAGTTATGCTCTATTTTTAATGATTCAAATAGGAGTAAAATGTTCTGCTCTTTTAATTGATACAGGTAACTGAAGTGTATTCCTTTAAAGGAAAAAATAATTTGTAACCATGTTGGGTGGAAAATTTCTAAGTATTTATTACATGCCTGGGGGATAGCCAACAAGCTATGCTGAGCATAAAAACACATAAGCTTCACACTATGGGGATTATACCTCACTACTCACAGTGTGGCTCAGGAGCCAGCGATGGCCTGCCCTAGGAGTTCGCTAGAAATGCAAGGTTTGAGGCCATGCCACAGACCTGCTGGCCCAGACCCTGCACGTTACCGAGAGCCCCAGGGATTAGAATGGGCTTTACAGTTTGAGGCAAATTGGACTAACGCACTAATGCCCTCAGGGCAACCAAGGTTGCTGGTGCTTTTTACTTTGTACTCTTCCACTAACATCGTTGGATGATGGGGTCTTTCTAGTTGGTGTTACAGATGCCTCCTCTGCTGTTGCAGTTAGTTCCTGCTGCCGATTCACCTTTTCACACTGCCAAATAAAGAGGAACCAAGCTCCCAGGAAGACCATGAACGATCCTGCTAAGTCAGATCTTTCTGATGTCACACATTTCAGAGGAAAATGACAACACCACAAAGTGCAGAGATAAGGCTCCCTGAGAATTGTTTCACATGTTCACAAGCTTTCTCTGAGGTTCTTGAGTGGCATCAGAGGGCTGATGTCCCCCGAAGGCCATAAAGGATGGAATGTACCATGTATGGCACGTTCATGCACATGAAATCAAGTAAAAATATTTGGAAAGGTAATAGAGTATGGACCCAAGCTATGTCTTTAAGGCCAATTTTAGGTACATGGAGTCTTATTTTAGAAGAACGGAAACTATTTGCAGTTCCAGCAGTTTATGGCAAGTCAAGTCCACGGATGCAGCCAGTCTCAGCAGGAGCTCGTGCTCTGCTACTGCCAACTCAGTTACAGTGTCACAAATTCATATGCAAAAGTGGCAACTTCTTACAAGAAGTGGGAAATCTCCATAAGTTTTGAAGAGAAACTAGAGAACCTTATCTTTTAGTAGATAAAGCAGCAATGAATGATACTTGTAACTCAGTGCTTTCAGCTACCCTACAGTAAGCAAGATGGTTTTTCACAAACTATTATTACAAATAGGATTTTTAGGACGTTTTAAAGGTTTACCAAAAAAAAAAAAAAAAAACCTTACGATCACATCCAACTTGCAATAGTTTATTTCCCTCCTTGACCACTTTGGTATAAAAACCATGACTTCAGTGAATGTGCTTCTATAATTTAAATAATTTGATATGGTTCTTTCTGGTAATAGATTTTTCCCTCCATTTTAAAGTAAAACCTTTTTCAACAGCAAAAATGAGGGGCATTTAATTTTCGCAAATTTATGTTTCAGCTTTTAAAAATATAAGTGGTAGGAATTTTGATACAGTTTATATAATCAGTTTTATGGGGGGGGAACAGGCCTTTTTAATGATTATTTCCAGACTATATTGATAGGAAAATAAAATTACAAAATGCATGTTACAATACCCAAAAAAGATGGTGCTTAGAAAACTAATGAGTCATGACATGACAAATATATATTCATGAAGCTTTAATCACATGCAGTTACATATTTCTTATAAATCAATTGTTATCTGGTCTTCACACTTAGGGATTTGTTCAGATGAAGCCGTTTATGATTTCAGTTGTTAAACTATGATTAGTTTTTAACAGCATTTATTCAGTGCATTCTGATTTATTTCCAATATGGAAAAACTATATTCCACTTTGTTCTGAATAAACCTCATTTTTAGTGATAAGATACGTTATAATGGTTTTTCCTGAATAACTAAAAATTGTCTTCCAATAAGAACCTATAAATATTTCAAAGTTACCTGGTATGTAGGCTTCTATTAGAATTAAATTGCCTTGAGAAGGTACTGAGTTTTAAGAACACATTTTACTTTCACTGTAGACGACTACTCAAGTGCAGTGGGTTGTCCTTCATAATAATAAATAATTCTAATCCAGTCAGCAGGTCTTTTACTCTAAAGCTACTGCAGGATTTTTCCCTCCTCCAGTAGTGATAGTAATATTGATCTATCTTGTTCTTTCCTGATAACCATGATGAGGACTGATGATGGTTTCTGCTGGCTAAAGCTCAAACTCACCAAGGTTAACCAGTTCTCACTAAAACCGAGGGGAAAAAATTTAAGCCTGTAATCTAATAGGGGCACGTGGCTGGCTCAGTCGGTAGAGCATGTGACTTGATCTTGGGGTTGAGTTCAAACCCTACGTTGGGCCTAGAGCTTACTTAAAAAACAAACAAAAAAAAAACCCCACAACTGACCTAATAGAGATAATAGATCAATTCAACATAATAGAGGATTTGGGTAACTACCACTAAAGAATCCACATTATGATCATGAAAACAGCCAGTAAGTACATAATATTCTCTGCCATATTGCACTTAGTGCAAAAATCAAGATACAGCAAAATGGCCACATCACTCAACAACATTAACTCTCATGGAGACACTGCAGGGTATAAACGTGATGTGGGAACTGAGCTAAATCGTGTCCCTCTACCAAAAGAGTGTGGCACAAGATGCGACATTGGAACACCAGACTGGCTCAGGTTGTGGAGTGTGTGGCACTTGATCTCAGCATCATGAGTTCAAGCTCCACACTGGGCCTGGAGTTTACTTAAAAAAAAATGTGGGACGCCTAGTTGGCTCAGTCGGTTAAGTGCCTTCGCTCAGGTCATGATCCGGGGTCCTGGATGGGGATCCCTGCTGAGCAGGGAGCCTGCCTCTCCCTCTGCCTGCCGCTCCCCCTGCTTGTGCTTGCTCTCTCCCTCTCTCTGTGTCAAATAAATAAAATCTTTATTAAAAAATAATGCCATCAGGGGCACCTGGGTGGCTCAGTCGTCAAGCGTCTGCCTTCTGCTCAGGTCATGATCCCAGGGTCCTGGGATGGAGCCCCGCATCAGGCTCCCTGCTCCGCGGGAAGCCTGCTTCTCCCTCTCCCACTCCCACTGCTTGTGTTCCCTCTCTCGCTGTGTCTCTGTCAAATAAATAAATAAAATCTTTTTAAAAAATAATGCCATCAGCAAGATTAGTGTAGTGTTCTTTGTTCATTGAACTAACAAAACAAGTGCTTGTGAAATTAAGGCATGAAAATAGACACAAATCTGGACAACACACAAAACAACAAGAACATGGGATGCACGTCTTACTGTCCCTAGTACCACACTTTGAGGAATGAGACTAAGCCAGTGAATTTCTTGACCGAAGGCAGTGACCCTGCACTTGAGAACCACCTGGGAGCTTTAAAAATGCTGATGCCCAAGCCCCACCCCCAGAGATGCTAACTGGTTGGGGATGTAGCCTGGGCATAGGGTTGTTTTTGATTTTGTTTTATAAACTCCCCGAGTCATTCTGAAGAGCAGCTGGAATTGCAAAGCTCTGGGCCTAGGGGAAAGAGCCCTGGGGGGAAAAGATTTGTTTGGGTGAGATAACTAGGGAGCACTCAGTTGCTTCCTTAGAAAAATGAAAGGGTGAAATTGCTTGGGTTTTGGGTTGGGTTTTTTTGTTTGTTTGTTTAAGATGTTATTTTTAAGTAATCTCTACACCCAGTGTGGGGCTTGGACTTACAACCCTGAGATCAAGAGTCACATGCTCTACCACCGGAGCCAGCCAGGTACTCCTGGTTTTAAAGTCCATCCCATGTCCTAAATGTTATCTTAAGAGAAGCCTTTATAAAATACTTTTTTTTTCTTTTTTAATTAGAGCGGGAGGGAGGATCTTAAGCAGGCTCCATGCCCAGCACAGAATTGGATGCAGGGCTCCATCTCACTACCCTAAGATCATGACCTGAGCTGAAATCAAGAGTCGGAAGCTTAGCTGACTGAGCCACCCAGGTGCCCAGATAGATACTATTTTTTTTTTTTAAGATTTTATTTATTTATTTGACAGAGAGAGAGACAGCGAGAGAGGGAACACAAGCAAGGGGAGTGTGAGAGGCAGAAGCAGGCTTCCCGCGGAGCAGGGAGCCAGATGTGGGGCTTGATCCCAGGATGCTGGGATCATGACCTGAGCCGAAGGCAGACACTTAACGACTGAGCCACCCAGGCGCCCCGATAGATACTATTTTAATAATGTTTTCAAAGTGGTTTTTAATTTTCTGAGATGATATCTTGGGCTTTCAGATTGAATATGTCAGATTAAATATATGCGTTTAGCTCTACTCCATCCACAAACCCCACTAAATGACAGTAAAGGAGTAAAAAGAAAAGGTATAAATTTGTAGTAACAAAAACAGCAGGCAACAGTAGCCAGGTGGTAAGGAAGACATTTTGATGTTTCAGAACCCCCAAAACCTCAGGAATTCCAAAGGTGTGCCCCCCTAAAAACAGGGAAAATTGATAGGGTAGGCGACTAGAGGCCTCTCCCACAATTTACAACTGAAAAATCATCAAGAAAGAGTGGTATAAGCATATGAGCTACAGAAGCAAACAGATAAAACTGCTAAAGGTTTAAAATGATGGCTCCAGGGGCGCCTGGGTGACTCGGTTGGTTGGGCGACTGCCTTCAGCTCAGGTCATGGTCCCAGGGTCCTGGGATCGAGCCCCATGTCGGGCTCCCTGCTCAGCGGGGAGCCTGCTTCTCCCTCTGACCTCCTCCCCTCTCTTGCTGTTTCTATATCTCTCATATGAATAAATAAAATCTTTAAAAAAAAAAGTTTAAATTTTTTTTAAAAAATAAAAAATATAAAACGATGGCTCCTGGATAGATAAATAAATAAATAAAATGATGGCTCGTGGGAATTGGGGAAGGGCAAGTCAGGGGTCTGCTGTTCTGAAAGCCTTCATCATTTGACTTCTAAAATTTAGATTATAAAGAGAAGATCTTTTTTTTTTTTTAAGTTATTTTTGACGGGATGCCTGGGTGGCTCAGTGGGCTAAAGCGTCTGCCTTCGGCTCCAGTCATGATCCCAGAGTCCTTGTTCGGCTCCCCCTGCTTGTGCGCGCTCACTCTCTCTCTCTCTGACAACAACAACAACAAAAGTTATTTTGGGGCGCCTGGGTGGCTCGGTTAAGCGACTGCCTTCGGCTCAGGTCACCATCCCAGGGTCCTGGGATCGAGCCCCGCATCGGGCTCCCCGCTCTGCAGGGAGTCTGCTTCTCCCTCTGCCTGCCACTTCCCCTGCTTGTGCGCTCTCTCTCTCTGTCAAATAAATAAATAAAATCTTAAAAAAAAAATTTTTTTTTTGACCATGGTATGAGGGAAAAGGTATGCAAATACTGTAGATGAGAATGTAAAATAGTAAAACCTTTCTGAATGGCAATTGGGTAATATGGACCAAAATTTTAAATGTACAGAACATTTAGTTCAGCATTTTCGGTCTTGGAATTTTTCCTGAGGACTTGAGCAAGCACTGCTTTGATTATAAAACTGAAAATTGGAAACTACCTACATGTTCTACATTCGAATCTTCATTTAACAAGGGATGGCTCATCCATACAATGGAATGATATGTAAACATTTTAAGTGATGGATTTCACATGCATTAGATGCTCAAAAATGTAAAAGTCTGAAAATAGCAATAGGTGAGCATGTCAAACAACTGGATTGTGGATATACTGATGGCGAGCGTGCACACTGGTTCACGGAGAAAGCAAAAATTGGCATCACTTAAAGGAAAATTTGAATATGCCCTTCTCTTTGACCAGGAATTCCTCTCCCAGGGAGTATAAAATGATAGAACTACTTATGAAGAAAATTACCATTTCTTAGTAAAATGGAAGATAAAAGGAAGGATATATCCAGTGTGATATGTGCAAAAATGTCCACAATAGCGTTCTAGTGGCCTCAGGTTGCACCCAACCCCAACGACCATCAACATAGAATGGAAATATATACCATAGTGAAAAGCAAAGAACATAAGTAAGAGCCACACACGAGAATGTGAATGAATCTCTGACTCTCACAAATAAAATGAGCAAAGAAAGTAAGATCCAAAAGAACAGAATGACTCCATCTACATAACCTTGAAACATAGGTGGAAAATTAAAACTATAAGCAGTAAAAAACTAAGACAACCGCCATGAAAATCAGATACCACCGAGCTAGAAAAAAATAACGGCCTTCTCACAATTTAGGAGAAAATGATAGAAAATCACAACTGCACAAAACCCGTTAGCTACAAGATCTACCACTCTACCCAAATATTAGCACTGCAGGTACAAGGGCTCAAAAAAGACCAATATTCAAGCTTGTTTCTTCTCCACAGAAATACTCAGTGAAAGTCAAAAGATCTGCACCATCTGAAGAGAAATGGGAGTAGAGCGTCCCCATTTGAGAATTGCCAAGGAACTGAGAGTGAAGCAAAGCCTGCAGCAGCTCTTTCAGTCATTTGGGTGAAGAAAAGTCTCAGTCTTTGAAATAATAGCTTTAAAGGAAACCTTTGGCTTTTAACTTGAAAATATATTGCCTGCAGTGCACCATGGTAATGCAAATGAAAGCTGAGTCATCGCCCTGGAGATTAACGCTGTAGCTCCTGAGCTCAGCTGACGCCCGCCTGGCAGGGACTGGCTCCCTCCCTAGTCGGCCCGACCCTTAATTGCATCTGTTTTGTTCACGGAGGCTCTGAGTGTGATTTCTCTGGGATAAAGGATTTTGTTGCCTGCCTAAGAAAATATCAGAGCTCTGTATTTGACACGAAAGAATGTTCACCATATAATGTTAGATGAAATATAAAAGGCAAATTACAAGAATCTATTTACCACGATTACATTTTTCTTCCCAAAAAATGCATGCGTGTGCGTACGTTGGTCATATATGTGCGTAGAAAAATGCTTACACCAAAATTATCCTTACGCCAAAATGTTAATGCTGGTTATATGCCTTTTTACAAGCGCTTTGTTTTTGTCTATGTTTTCAGAAATGTCTGTCTTTGACATATTAAGGCAAAATAAGAAAAATAAAGTGATTTCATAATAAGCAAAGAAAAAGAAATTAGGAAGAATAATAAACAGGAGAATAAGACAAAGAATCAGAGAAGCAAAAATGATTTTTTAAAATTTTTTTTAAAGATTTTATTTTTTATTTATTTGACAGAGAGAACACAGCGAGGGAGGGAACACAAGCAGGGGGAATGGGAGAGGGAGAGGCAGGCTTCCTGTGGCGGAGCAGGACCAAGACCCTGGGATCATGACCTGAGCTGAAGGCAGACCCCTAACCATCTGAGCCACCCAGGCGCCCCGCAAAAATGATTTTTTAAGATTTGATCAAGATAAAAAAGCAGGCACAAATAATATTAGGAATTAGAAATGGGATACAATTAAAGATACAAAAGTGTGGCTGACACGACTAGCTCTCTAACCAGTATCATTTTTCTCCCTTTTACTAGCAAGGTATCTGTAGGGTCAGCAATGTGTTCAGTTTGTGGGAATAAAAATACATTTCCCAGGGGCGCCTGGGTGGCTCGGTTGGTTAAGCGGCTGCCTTCAGCTCAGGTCATGAGACTCAGGTCCTAGAATCGAGTCCAGTCCTGCCTTGGGCTCCCTGCCCAAGGGGTGTCTGCTTCTCCCTCTGCCCCTCCCCCTGGCTTGTGCTCTCTCTCACTCTCTCTCAAATAAATAAATAAAATCTTTTTTTTCTTTTAAAAAGTGCATTTCTCAGTGTCCCTAGCCAGTGAGAATGGCCAATGAGAAGCAAGTAAAAGTCTTTGGGAGAACCCCCAGAAAAGCTGAGTCAACCTCATTCTTTCCTCCTTCCTACTCCCTGGAATATGGATGTGATGGCTGGAGCTGCAGGTACCTCCTTGAGACCAAGAAAGAAAAGTCAAAGAATTGCAGGGACCTTAACTTGGACAATTGAGGCTCTAAACCAGGGGTCAGTTAAGTATCCTTATGAATTAGTGGGTTTAAATATATCTGATGTGTGTCTATCCATCGCAGTTTTTATCTTTACTGATTTTTAAATTGTCTTATCTCAGTCCAATAGGAGCTTCTTCAAGTAGACCCCTGAGATTTTGACTCAACTCTTTTTTTTTTTAAGATTTTATTTATTTATTTGACAGAGAGAGACACAGAGAGAGAGGGAACACAAGCAGCGGGAGTGGGAGAGGGAGAAGCAGGCTTCCTACGGCGGAGCAGGGAGCCCGATGCCGGGCTCGATTCCAGGACCCTGGGATCGTGACCTGAGCTGAAGGCAGACGCTTGACGACTGAGCCACCCAGGCGCCCCTTGACTCAACTCTTAGTAGCCTTTCATATAGCTTCATTGCTTTGCTGCGCGCGCACACACACACACACAGAGACAAGATGTTTCATACTCATCTTAATTCTTTTTTTTTTTTTTTAAAGATTTTATGTATTTATTTGACAGAGAGAGACACAGCGAGAGAGGGAACACAAGCAGGGGGAGTGGGAGAGGGAGAAGCAGGCTTCCCACAGAGCAGGGAGCCCGATGCGGGGCTCGATCCCAGCACCCTGGGATCATGGCCTGAGCCGAAGGCAGACGCTTAACGACTGAGCCACCCAGGCGCCCCCATACGCATCTTTATTTTTTTTAAGATTTTATTTATTTATTTGACAGAGAGTAAGAGAGCATGAGCAGGGGGAGCAGCAGAGAGAGAGAGAGGGAGAAGCAGGCTCCCCACTGAGCAGGAAGCCTGATGCAGGGCTTGGTCCCAGGACCCTGAGATCATGACCTGAGCCAAAGGCAGACGCTTCACTGACTGAGCCACCCAGGAGCCCTCATACTCATCTTTTATATTTCCTGACACAGACCTAGAATCAGGCATTTCTCCAAGAGCCCTGGTTTCTATTGATGAGACAAAGTATTTATTCTTCAATTGTCTTGGCTATTCTTTGCCTTTGCTTACTGTATTCAGGATATAGATGGAGTTTTGAAGAAGAGTCAATGACACAAAGAATTGATGAAGGAAATTTCTTCTGTATAAAAGAACTCCAGCTAATAAGAGGTACAAAAGATACCAAATGAAGTAAAGATCTAGTTAATAGTCACTAGTGATGCTAAAACCATTAGTAGAAAGGTTGATGGGAAACTTTATAATGAATTTAAAACAAACAAAAACTCTAATATCTTAAATGAGATATTAGAAAGCATTGCAGCCATGAAAAAATAACAGTATGCTATAGAAAAAGAATATTCAGAGAACACAAAATAGGTCTAGAGAATTAAAATATGATAGCATGGGTCAAAACTTCATTAAAGTATTAGAAGACAAAGTTGAGACCATCTTCTAGAAAGCAGAACAAAATAGGAGGTAGAAAGGAGAGAAAAGATGAAAATCAGAGGATCATTCCAGAATGTACAACCTCGGGGCACCTGGGTGGCTCAGTTGGTTAAGCGACTGCCTTCAGCACAGGTCATGATCCCGGAGTCCCTGGATTGAGTCCCGCATCGGGGTCCCTGCTCAGCAGGCAGTCTGCTTCTCCCTCTGACCCTCCCCCATCTCGTGCTCTCTCTCTCATTCTCTCTCTCTCAAATAAATAAATAAAATCTTAAAAAAAAAAAAAGACAGAATGTACAACCTCTAGCTAAAGGAAGTCCAGAAAGAGAAAACAAAATGGAAAGAAGAAAAGTATGAAAGAATTAAAGAAACCTCAAGCACACCCATACATGTGGATGCACCCACGCACACACCCATGCATACACACACACTTCGGCATCATCATCCTCCCAATATAGTTACGTTTTGTTAATCTGTTTTTTACATTATTTGCATGTGAATATTATTTACAACTTAGTCATAGAGTGTCCTTTGAATATAGTAGTTTTCTTGTTCAATTTTTTTGTCTCTGAGTTAACAATTGCCTTATGTTTTTATTTGCTTGATTTTCTATACCCCTATTGCCCAATTCTTTGCCAGAGTCTCTGCTACAAATACATTCAATACAGTCTCCTTTCAATACATCAGTACATTGTAACACCTTGGGTAGGTTAGTCATTTTATCTACTTCCGGGGACATCCCTCCAGGAATCCCATGCCCTTCTGTTCCAATCTGGACTGTTTGCTCTCTTGAATCAGGGCCTCCTTTCTTTCTTTCTTTCTTTCTTTTCTTTCTTTCTTTCTTTCTTTCTTTCTTTCTTTCTTTCTTTCTTCAGGGCTTCCTTTCTCCTTTTTTCCTCTGTTGGGTCCCTTTTTCTGGATCTCCTATTTTTCTTTTTTCTCAGTTACCCCTTTGTATGTCACCCAAGGTTAAGTTATGCTTTGGTAACAAATGATCCTAACACCACACTGGTCTTCAACAGCAAACCTTTCTCAGGTGTGTTCTGCGTCCCTCATGGGTTGGCTGTAGTTCTATGCCTTTTCTTACCAGGACCAAGGGGATGGAGCAACCCCTGACTGGGCCATCAGTCTCAAACCAGAGGGAAAAAGGGTGTAGCTAACCAGAGATCACCCTTAAGCCTCTGCTCAGAAGTGATATATGTCTATTCTGCCTACATTCCAATTGTCAAAGCAGGTCACATAGCCACTCTTGAGTTCATTCCATATCTGTACTTTGCTGGGTATGATTCTTGGTGGGAAAAAATTTTCTTTCAGGATTTTTTTTCAATAATCTCTACACCCAATGTGGGGCTTGAACTCACAACCCCAAATCAAGAATCAGATGCTCTTCTGACTGAGCCAGCCGAGTGGCCCATCTTTCAGGATTTTAAGGGTATTGCTATATTGCCTTCTAGCTTGCAGTGTTGTTGGTAAACCAACGCAATTCTGATTCTCGAATCTTGGTATGTGACCTGTCTTTTTACTCAGGAAGCTTTTAGGATTCTCTTTTTGTCCCTATGTATGATGTGGGAGAGCAGGTGGAAAAGCATTAGACGCTCTTCTCCCCTAGAAGCAAATCTATGTATATTATCTTTCTATGATTCAGGAATAAATTTGATGGCATGTGACAGAAAATCCGAATTTACAGTGGTCTAAACTGGATGCGTATTTCTATTTCACATCAGTGAAGTCTAGAGGAAGGGGAGCAAGGCTAAGTGTGCTCCAAGAAGCAGTTAGGGACTGTGGCCCTTCCAGTCCTTGGCTCCCTAAAGGGAAGAAGGATGTTCCCACCCAGAGAAACCAGCACCATTTTATGTCTCCCAAGCTTATGTCAAAGTGATCAAAACAGAGGGGACTCAAGCCTGGGCATCCAACTGCCAACTTGCAGGAAATTCCCAGGACACAGTTGCTCCTGGAACTACATCTGGAGTTTGTAATCAGCAACATTCAAGCTGCTGGGATCAAAGGGCCCGGTTTCTTCTACAGAAAAATTATAAAGAAAAGAGAAGGGGGATGGAGGGGAAAATGCAGATAAAAATGATTTAAAAGACATTGACCCAAATGGGCAGGATTAAACTGTGATACCTGGGGATGCACATTTGGGTGAACAATAAAGAAAGGAGGACTATAGGAGGTGGGGGGTCTTCCAAGAGAGGGAGCAGTGACTGGGGCAGGCCTTCAGAGGGGATCCTGGGGGTGGCTGGCAAAGTTCTATTTCTTGACCTGTGTTGTGGTCACCAGGGTGTTTGCTTGAAGATACTTTATTAAGCTGCACATTTGTTTGTATGGTCTACTTTTAATTTCCAAAAACAGGTTAAGAAATATCACTTTCTAATTTTACACATCCCCATCCCTCAACTCCCACTACCTAGAGGCCACCATTCCATCTCTTTAAAACGTCTCTTGGGGTGCTTGGCTGGCTGAGTCAGTAGAGCACGTGACTCTTGATCTCGGAGTTGTGAGTTCAAGCCCCACGTTGGGTATAGAGGTGACTTAAATAAATAAATAAATAAATCTTTAAAAGGGGCACCTGGGTGGCTCAGTCAAGCGGCTGCCTTTGGCTGAGGTCATGATCCCGGGGTCCTGGGATCGAGCCCCATGTTGGGCTCTCCGCTCAGCTGGGAGCCTGCTTCTCCCTCTCCCTCTGCCCCTGCCCCTGCTCATGTTCTCTCTCTCTCTCAAATAAATAAAATCTTTAAAATGATAATAATATAAATCATCAAAAGGTAATTTTATTACAGACCAAAAAAGTAGAAAGAAAAAATAAAAACTTAAGCAGAAATGAATGAATGAATGCATATAAACCAAGATTAGGCTTGATGAAGAAAAAATATTGATCAGGAAAGAAAAGAGAGAGAAAGTTAAGTAGTATGAGGAATGATAAGGTGTCACAGTCACTGCTAGCCATCTTTCCAATGTGAATTGTACTTTTTTAAAAAAGATTTTTTATTTATTCATCTGAGACAGAGATACAGAGAGAGAGAGCATGAGCAGGGGGAGAGGCAGAGGGAGAGGGAGAAGCAGGCTCCCTGCCGAGCCAGGAGCCCGATGTGGGGCTCGATCCCAGGACCCCGGGATCATGACCTGAGCCGAAGGCAGACGCTTAACGACTGAGCCACCCAGGCGCCCCTCCAATGTGAATTATACTTTAAAAATTTATACATATATAAAACATTATGGTAAATGAAAGAAGTCAGACACAGAAGGTCACATATTGTATGATTGCATTTATATGAAATATTCAGAATGGGTAATCCATAGAGAGAACAAAGATTGGTAGTTGGAGGAGAGAATGGGGAGAAATTGCTTAATGACTATAGGGTTTTATTTTGGAATTATGGCAATGTTCTGGAACTAGATAGAGGAGGTGATGGAACAACATTGCATATGTACCAAAGCCACCGAATTGTTCACTTTATTTTATTATTTTTTATTTTTGGGGGGGGAGAGACAGAGGGCGAGAGAGAGAGAGAGAATCTTAAGCAGACCCCACACCCAGCGTAGAGCTCAACGCAGGGCTCGATCTCATGACCCTGAGATCATGACCTGAGCCGAAATCAAGAGTTGACACTTAGCCACCCAGGTACCCCTGAACTGTTCATTTTAAAATGGCTAGTTTTGGGCACCTGGGTGGCTCAGTTGGTTAATCATCTGCCTTCGGCTCAGGTCATGATCCCAGGGCCCTGGGATGGAGCCTCACATCAGGCTCCCTGCTCAGTGGGGAGCCTGCTTCTCCCTCTCCCACTCCCCCTTCCCCCGGCTTGTGCTCTCTCTCTCTCTCTCAAATAAATAAATAAATAAAATCTTTAAATAAATAAATAGAATGGCTAATTTTATGTTATGTGAATTTTACCTCAATAAATTTAAAAATGTTATTAGATATATTTTACACGTATTTTATAGCTAATATATGTATTACACATTATATATGTATTATATATCTAAAACATATCCTTGAGACGGTAGGGTAAATTTGCAAATGGACTGGATACTGGATGATATGAAAAAATTATTGTTAGAAATTTAGCATTGATAATGACACTGAATACATCCCTTGGCCATTTGGGCCACTCAGACCCCTGGGACTCAACCCCCCCCCACCAAGTCTTCCCCATGATCCAGCCACTGACACCACTATAGCCCAGCTCAAGCTGAGGGTCTCCAGGACCCCAGTCAGCCAGAAGTTGACAACCTGTGCCCGTCATTAAGCTTTCCTCTCTGAGCTTTACATCTGCCCTCCCAGGTGCCCTGGTTCTCCTTGGTCGGGGACTCCCTGTTAGGCCCTGCCATTGGGAGGCGCTAGAGGGCAGGCTGGAGGGGAGAGAGGACTTGTTTCTGCGCTTTGTCCGCACAAATTTCACCTGGCTGTAATGAGTTTCAGTGGTAGCAGTTAATTCCCATTTGCAGCTTTCCCCCAGAACCAAGCTCATGGTGCCCTGAGAGACCCCAGCATCGACGCCCCCTCATCACAGGTCTGGTCCCCTCCTCCAGGCTGGTCAGCCTCAATAATTCCAATTGCTCCTTTTTCCCCTCCAGTCCCAGGAGCAATTGCTGGAAACAGCTACCTTAGTGTTTCCTTTTTGCCAAAAGGCTCTTCAAAATATGGGCTAATCATTCTTCTCCTCTCCCCCCAACCCCTGGTTAATCATTCCTTATATTAAATTTTATCTGAAGTAAACGTCTCGTTGAAATCGGTAACCAAATTTGGTGAATGGGACTAATTGCAGCTGCCGACTCATAAGCTCAGCTGCAGATTTTTACCCAGACCTTTTTCCTTTGCCTTTAAATTTCCCTGACTCTCCTCCGTCGGAGGTGGATTTGAGGCTTACTCTCCTGTCTCCGTCGGTCGTTTGGCTGCCTCTTTCCTTGCTGCACGCTCGTTGTCTCAGCGATTGGCTTTGTTGTGCATGGGGCAAGATGAGCTTGGGCTTGGTTACAAATTTGGCAAACCAGCCGGTTGCTCTTTGCCCGTGCTTCTTTGGGCCCCCAGCCGGTGACAGGAGTCTGGTCATAAGTCTAAGCAGCTGCCTACACTATTTGTCCTAGGGACCGTCCCCAGGGCCCCACCACGACTGGGCACTGCTGGCCTTCAGCGCCTACTTTAACTCTTGCCACAAGGAAACGGTTTGGGGGTTTGGTTTGGACACACTTCTCTTCTTGGTGAGTACTTCGTGCGTGACAGCACATGAGCTTATTTCTTCCTCCCGTTTGGGTTGGCTCTCTTAGATTTCTTCCTCTCGTTTAGTTGCCTTCCCCCTGAAGGGTTTTGGTTCTCTTAGTCTCCTTTTCTTGAATGCTTAAAAAAAGGCTGGGGAGGAAGCCATTTGGTTCAGTCGGTGAAGCCCCAACTTTTGGGGAGGAACCAACAGAACCAAGGCTTACAGAGCGACTCTGGGCTTTGTCTGGTTTGCTTGTTGCTACGTCTTTTGCTGTCCTTGAATAAAACTGGCTAAGGTGTAATTGGGAAATGAGGATTTGATCCCCGCATGCGGCCCTTTGAGCTGTATTCTCCAAAATTGGGCAATCTTTTTTTTGCAACACTTCTTGGCTATGATATTCATTAGACCCTGGAGAAAAATAACCAATTAACAGACCCATAAATTATAATATCATCTTGCAATTCGGTTTTTTTTTTTTTTAAGATTTTATTTATTTATTTGACAGAGAGAGAGACAGCGAGAGAGGGAACACAAGCAGGGGGAGTGAGAGAGGGAGAAGCAGGCTTACTGAGGAGCAGGGAGCCCGATGCGGGGCTCAATCCCAGGACCCTGGGATCATGACCTGAGCCGAAGGCAGACGCTTAATGACTGAGCCACCCAGGCGCCCCTAGATTTGTTTTTTTCTTTTTAAGATTTTATTTATTTGACATTTTAATATTTTATTTATTTTTAATATTTATTTTTAAGATTTTATTTATAGCGAAAGCAGGAACACAAGTAGGGGGAGTGGGAGAGGGAGAAGCAGACTCCCACTGAGCAGGGAGCCCAATGCAGAGCTCGATCCCAGGACCCTGGGATCATGACCTTAGCCAAAGCCAGACGCTTAACGACTGAGCCACCCAGGCACCCCTGCAATTAGATTTTTTTTGTAAAAAGGAGCTCTTGAGAAATCGGTCCTTTAAGATTTTGTTTGCATCTTGTGTTTTTGTATGTGTGTCCATGTATGTTATAAATGTGAGCTATTTTCTTTACCTCCTGATGGCATTGCTAAAATTAATTTGTAAAAGAGCTCTATTCAGTTGGTTTAAAGGCAAGCACTTGTAAGAATTGGGCATTTTAAAACTCAGATGGAAACTAACCCAAATGTTCAAGTTCCCATGATCTTGGAAAATATTTGGCATTAAAGCTAATTTAAGGTGGTCAGTTTAATTACAATGGACATGTCTTTAGAATTATCAGCATTTAATGTAAAAGTTTGTGTTATTTCCATTGCAAAATTTGTCAGAAAAGGGAAAAAACTTAGAGCTTTGTCTAATGCTTCATGAAGTTTTATGGGTGATCTAAGACTGGAAATAATAAGGGTAACAACTCTGTATGCAAGGAAAGAGAGACTGGTTATTTAAACAGGGTAAAGTTAGAACAAAATCTGACTGTATAAAAGGAAAGTTGTAGAAGGCTTGTGAGAAGGAAACCTTTGGTAAGGAATTTTGTACATGGTCAGGACTAAGATTATAGAGCATGAACATGGAAAAAAGTTTATTAGGGAGTAATCAACCCCTGGGAAAGAGAAGGGAAAGTAAAAGAGCAAAATGAGGCAGAAGTTGAACAGTAATAAAATATTAACAGAAGCCTTAGCTGATTCTGAGGAGTTCCAAAGTTGGATTACCCTTCAGAACCATCCTAATTTGGGGCAAAGGGGCTGGACTTCTATAACAACCATTGGACGTGACCACCTGGGAAGAGGGCACAGCCTTCCCAAGGCAGCTGTCTTCGGTCAAGGTTATCCCTGATGGCCTCAGAGTTGGGAATGGTTGGCAGCCTCCCCACAGCTGAGAGTCCTTCATTCCTAGTGGAGATTTTGGTCAGTATATCACAGCATCCACAGCAACTCTGATCCATGCAGTGTCCTGGATGTTCTTGTCAAAATAAGTTTATATCAACATGGGAGATGACAGGAAAAAGACTGCATAAAGTCTTTAAAAATTCATCTTGTTGCAGGGCACCTGGGTGGCTCAGTTGATTAAGCATCCAACTCTTGATTTCGGCTCAGGTCAGGATCTTAGGGTCATGAGACTGAGTCCCACATCTTAAGCTTCTCT
>NC_138385.1:95146968-95188391 GCF_054177405.1 Leptonychotes weddellii | reverse complement strand
AAAAAAAAAAAAAGAAAAAAAAGAATTTAAAGACTTGATTGTTAAAAAACAAAGTCAAGTTTAAAAACCTTAAAAAAAAAAAGAAATAATAAAATAAAAAAATATATTCATCTTGTTGGAGTAAGAGTTTTAATATCAAGTACATGGTATGAGCTTGGGATTTGGTTTTCTTCTGCTAAAATGACAGCTTTTTGAGATTATTGGTCTAAATGGTAAGCAAAGGTTTTTATCTTTAATCTGTCTAGAACAACAAAGTTTGTATGTTTTGTCTTTATTAGGTCTTTGATTAAACTAAGGTTTCCAATTTTCTCCCATTTTCTTGACTTGAAACCATTGAAAACTAAACCTGTCCTTTTTTCCAGAAGCCCTGCAAACTGAAGCTAGACAACTTGAAGTAAACTTCAAAGAAAATCACCACACTGGCCCATGTTTGTCTGTTGCTGTATGGGCCACTCAGAAAGATCACCAGAACAAGTTTATTCCAGCCATCCTGATTTGGTGGATCTGCCATTGGAAATTCCAGACCTTAAGATAATCACGGATGGGAGCAGTTTTATGGATCAAGGACAACAAAGAGCTGGATGCAATGGTGACCCATTAGCTATTGTCCAATGCTGAGGACACCCCAAATTGTTTGATTGCTCAAGGGAATAATCAGGCAGACCAAGCTGGCAACCCTTACAAAGACCATAAAACTCTATAATATAATGGCTTCGGTACTAGATGTAGACTTAATTAAATACCAGCCCCAATATTCCTGGAAGAGCCTCAGAAGAACTAAAGAATGGGGATTTGGATACCCTGCTGGCACTAAAGCCAGCTGGAAATATAATGAATCTTTATCCTGGAACATCTTATGGAAGAAATGGTTGGTTAACCATATTCACCAAAGCATCCATTGTGGGTGAGATACTATTCTTCAATGGATCCAGAAGTATTTGGTGGGGCCCAATCTTCAGATAACTATTCAAAAATAAGACTGTAGTAGTAGTAGTAGCAGTATATTTGGGCTAAAAATAATCCTAAGACTGGGACCCCATCAGTTCTAAAAGGTCTGTAACTTAGAGACCCTGAACTTGGAGAAGACTGTCAGGGAGACTAGACCATATGCCAAAAGCAGGTTGTTTTGTTTTTGTTTTTAAGTAATTTCTATGCCTGACATGGGGTTGAACTAATGACCTTGCCATCAAGACCTGAGCCAAGATCAAGAGACAGTGCTTAATCAAATGAGCCACCCAGGTGCCCGTGTGTGTGTGTGTGTGTGTGTGTGTGTGTGTGTGCGTGCGTGCGTTAAGAGATCCTAACCCATGAATATTTTATGTTTTTTACCATTGTCTTTATATACATAGTTTCCATTACCTTGAAAGTATATAATTAAAATTGAGACTTGGGGAAATCAGAACAAAATTCATGAATGCCTGTACTTAAATATGCAATATATGTATGTGATATTTGAGTTTTTAAAATGCATGTACTCTCCCAATATTCCATACATGACAAGAACTTTGGGTGTATCCTCTTCCTGCTGGAGTTGGCTCCCCAGTGTGTGCCAATCTAATCATACCCTCCATGGCCTGCCATCAATATGCCTGAACAATCTGGGTATGAAGTAAAATCATTTTCTAAATCTTTTTTTTTTTTTTTTAAAGATTTTATTTATTTATTTGACAGAGACACAGCAAGAGAGGGAACACAAGCAGGGGGAGTGGGAGAGGGAGAAGCAGGCTTCCTGAGGAGCAGGGAGCCCGATGCGGGGCTCGATCCCAGGACCCTGGGATCATGACCTGAGCCGAAGGCAGACGCTTAACGACTGAGACTCCCAGGCGCCCCATCGTTTTCTAAATCTTTTAGTGTCTGCCAGAAATGTGGAAGTGTATAGCAAATACTAAACTTGGCCAAATTCCTATAAGGACTTTAATCAGGGTTAGCTCAGAAGGATGGTATTGGGTAATCAAATTAAACAATAAGCTCTCTGTTCTATGAAAAGGCAAATACTCCTACGACTACCTACAACCCCAATAGTATCCAACAAACATGAAATTTAACTCTTGATGAAATAATACTCCTGGCTGCTTTAAAGGTTAGTAGGAGCTTTTCTTTCTTTGAAAATACTGAGGTGGACTAGTCAAACTAGCATGGTTAATTTAATTCCCATTGACCCTTCAAGACACAGCTCAGATGTTACCTTAAACCTTCCTTAAACCTTTCTACCACCAGAAGAAAATAGTCCTCAAGAAGTTACTTTGCAATACCTGTACCCTAGGAATTATGTTGTTTATGCATGTCACTGCCCATTACTGGCCTGGGTGCCCTTATTCTAAATCGTCGTATGCCCAGTGTCTAATATAGTGCTCAGAATGTAGTAGGTGCTCAAATGTTTAATTGATGAATGAAAATTTTCTATTGCCACCAAGTTTATCCTGGGGTGATCTTGGTCCTGTGGCTGGCTGAGGTCTTCTCAGTGTAGCTGGGGGCTGTTGCTACCAGGAAACTCTCTAAGAGGTTGCACAAAGGAATATCACCTTGGGGAATTGAGGGTTTGGCTTTCATCTGTACAGGTTCAGAAAAATGATTACTTTTATCTATTCAGAGGCTCTTCATAATAAGTATTTGGAGCTTTCTGAGTGTTATATTCTGTGGGGCAGTGGTAATACAAGAGTTTAATGGGGACTGTCCTTGCCCTCACTTCATTTACCACCTGGTTGGGGGAAAGAGTCAATTCAACAAGCCTTTACACTGAAGAGTGGGACTGGCTGGGGATGAGAAGTACAAAATGCTAGGGATGGATAACATGGTACACCTAAGATACTCTGGGCACAGAGGGGCTTCCTGGAGGGACCCTCAGGATATGTTCTCTCCAGAACAGCCCTTGGGCCTGATTTACAAAGTCAAAATGTCCCTTTATTAACAATAAGCAATGGAAGTAGTTCACTGGATGGAAAGGTACACATATCTACATTCTCTCTCTCTCTAGTCAGATTCACATTAGGAGCCAGATTATAATGGTAAGATTGTTTGGTAAGAAAACAATTTTCCCTGCTCAAAGGCATTAGGATGATGGGGCCTCCATCCCTACACTAGGAATTAGGCTTGTGAATAGGGCCATTATTTTTGAAGTTCTCTTTTTTGGAACAAAATTCTCTCTCCCCCAGACATTGCATGGATGGCTTTGTCAGCCAGGTTTCCCTGACTCTCCCTTTTCTAGGTTTCTGCTCTTCTAATAGAAACACTGCTTCTTTAGATTTGTCAATACCTTTGAACATATTATAAGGTATGGTTGGGGAAGAAAAATTTTCCTCTATCCTTCAACATTCTTCTAGCTAGTCTGAGAATCAAATTGACAAAGGACAGATTAACGGGAGAAAATAAAATTTAATTATGTATATATGAGGGATCCACACAGACATGAGAGTCCAAAGACAGGCAAAATGAAGTATAAAGGACCTCCTGAACTAAGAAGAGGGTAGGGGTCTGGGACTTCAAAGGGAAGGAAAGCGACTTTCATGAAGATGAAAAAGTAAATGTTTGCTGGGCCGCTCAAACAACAAGACACAAAGAGGAATTTGATCAAACAGGCTTGCTGGGTTCCTTCTTGTCTACCATACCTAGTTCATAGTCTAATATAGTTATTTATGGTGCTAGCTCTCAGAGCAGGTCCTCCATATTCGTTTAGGTAGTTAGGGGGAAGTTCCAGGTTTCTTCCTGAGTGTTTATGGGCATTGGTTATTTTCAGCTTGAAATAATCTGCATACTAACGTGGCACCTTTTGGAGGAGCCTGCCCTTGGCCCTTACAGTTTGATGAGGTCTGTAATTTACTGTCAGCAAGAAGTGTAGTAGTAGTAGCAGCCTGTGTGTGTGTGCGTGTGTGTGTGTGTGTGTGTGTGTGTGTGTTGCATTAAATTAAGGGCTGGCAATGACCCTACTCGGGACTTTACACACCAAGGGTGGTCAGCTATATTAATCAGGGAGTCCATATTCCATATTACAGCTACAAATGGTTCTGTCAGCCATAGCTCAATCAAACCAGCAGCTTTGCTAAGTAGCAGAATGAAGGTTAGAAATTGGTTTTCATTGGTGGAATTAGTAGTTTGTTAGCTAGTATGACAGGTGAGAGAAATGGGCTCGAATTGGTAAAATCAATGATACTCAAGACATGCGTTGTTTAGAATATGTGACTTCTCACCCTTGCATCGACAGGGCATAAGAACCTAGCAAGCTGGAAGCCTGTTCCCTTAGGGATAATACTATAGGCTAAAACTCTAAATGGCCCTGTGTCCAGCTATGAACTCTGAGAGTTCCAGCTCCCCAATAATGGTTATGAGGCCAACAGAATCCTCTCTCTGTGACTGTGGTGAGTCTACTTTGAGTGCCTTGCATTTCCTGCAAAATGATTGTCAGAGCACGTGAAACAACAGAGAGCTGGGACATCACTGAACTTAATATTCATAAAAACTGTTTTGTGCCTCAGATACATGGCTGCTTAATAAACATCTGAATAAATGGGCCCATATTCAGGTTATGTGCAGAGCCCTTAGGGAGCCTGGGGAGAATACTCCCTACCCAACGAGGAGGAACTGTTTATCTTGGGACCTTCACCTTCCTGGCAGGCACAGCTCTTAACAGATGACAATTCCTTGAGCAAATGTGAGAATAATTAATGAAGACAGAACATGGGGTGCCTTTTCAAGACTCACGAAATAAAAAAAAATGATAGCCCTCGCAAACCTAAAATATAACCCTAACAATGGATCCCAGCAGAGATAAGCAAAGTGCTTTATAGAGCTTTGGACTAAGTCTTGACAGAGACCTCTTTGAAGACATTTACGACAAAAATCTAAACAAAGAATGGGTATATAAAAAAAATCAGGTTAGTCTGACCCAAGGAAAAAGAGAATGATCCAAGACCTAGAGGACAAGGCAGAAGCTATTCTTTCTCTGACCAGTGTTGGAAGCTGTGCATCACTTCTGTTATGCTATATTCCTTAGAAGCCAACCACTAAGGCTGGCCCACACCCTAGAGGAGGGGAATCATACTCCACCTTTTGGAGGAAGGAGCATCAGCGAACTTGTGGACAGATTTTAAAACCACCATTGCCTACATTAAAGATGTTATAGGACCTCTAAAATTCATATTTCTCTCAGGAGCAGTAATAGCTATGTTTCTCTTGAGCAACCACTTTATTATTTTACAGTATTGTGAATCACTCTGTAAATTGTGTTTGCCTCTTTTCTCAGCTGTCAAGAAGCACAAAATAAAAATTTGGTTCACCTCCAGCTTGTGTACAAGACCTCAAGGCATGTGTTTTATGGATTCAGCTCACCCATGACTTCATCTTATTTTTCCCATCCTTCTTTCATATTCACTTTCTCCTCATTCCCCCCCATATATACATAGGAATGAATGAATAGCATGATATAGATCTTTCACCCTACATACACACATATACCCAAATCCCTTTGGAAATAAGACCATGTATAAATAAAATAAATACAATTATTTTTCATCTTTTAAGATTTGACATCACTTACATAGTTCTTTTGTTTTTGTAATAAAGATAACTACTGACTTTTTTCCATACATAATTAAACAACACAGAAAATCATGAAGTAAAAATACTCCCAAATCTCACCACCCAGGGAAACACATTATTAACATTTTGATTAATATCCTTCTAAGTATCTCTTTATAAACAAATGGGCAATTCTATATAAATGGCTTTTTTTTAATTGAAGTATCATTGACCCACAATGTTATATCAGTTTCAGGGGTACAACACAGTGATTCGACAACTCTATATGTTATGCTGTGCTCACCGCAAGTGTAGCTCCCATCTGTCACCATACGAGGCTATTACAGTATCATTGACTATAGTCCCTATGCTGTACCTTTTATCTCTGTGACTTATTCATTCCATGACTGGAAGCCTTTATCTCCCACTCTCCTTCACCCCTTTTGTCCATCCCCTACCCCCTCCCAAATGGATTTTTTTTTTTTTAAAGTAGGCTCTACACCCAACATGGGACTTGAATTCACAACCCAGAGACCAAGAGACACATGCTCTACCGACTGAGCCAGGCAGGTGCCCCTGGAATTTTTTCTTTTAAAGCTCACCATGCTATGTATGTTTTCTAGGTCAAGTTAAAACAATGTTTATCATTCTTAGTAATTGCATGGTGTTCAATTGTGCCATTATTTAACTACTGTGCATTTTGACACTCAGCTCCCTGAACAGGTTAGAAAAAGCATTACCCCTACATTTATTATGCATCTTGCTGGGAATTTTACCTTTAAGAAGGTGAAGCATGGGGCACCTGGGTGGCTCAGTCGGTTGGGCAGCTGCCTTCAGCTCAGGTCATGATCCCAGGGTCCCGGAATCAAGCCCCGCATTGGGCTCCCCGCTCAGCGAGGAGTCTGCTTCTCCTTCTGACCCTCCCCGCTCTTGTATTCTCTCTCTCTCAAATAAACGAATAAAATCTTTAAAAAAAAAAAAAAAGGTGAGGCATGGTGGCTGAGACCATCAACTTTATATAGAATCTGGCTATGGGTTCATTATCTACTGCTCTAGTTTTGAAATCTCAAAGCTGGACTGAGGTGTGCTGCCCATGAGATAAAATACTGGTACTTTCCCCAAATTTACAGAAATAATTAAAATTGATAGATGGAATTTCCACAATATTGAAATTTACTCTCATGTATATTATTACATTTTTAGCATCTGCTACCACTGTCTTGTATTCAACTTTAATAAAAAATGGTAAAGAATTCACGCAAAATTTCATAATGAGTTATTTAATATATCAGAATTTCATGAGGGTCCGTGACTTTCAGAGGCTCGTCATTAGAGATCTGGTTCCATCAGATGGAAACGGAATATTCCTGAGCAAAACTGTACCCCGGCCCCAATCCTGTCAAGAAAAAAGAAATCGATTCAGCAAACCTAATTTGTTTTAAAATTTCAGTAACGAGGAACACTACATCAAAAACTAATGATGTAATGTATGGTGATTAACATAACATAATAAAAAAAAATAAAATTTCAGCAACGAAAGGACTAGCGGAGAAAACAGGATACATTCAACATGTATTAAGCGCCGACTAAGTGTGGAGAGCTGTGCTAGAAGACCGGGCGGTTCAGCCAAGGTGAATAGGACGCAGCCCCCACCCCGCAGGAGCTCAGGACAAGTAAATGGTGCTGAGAGCTCTGGTGGATGATTAGGACTCGGGACAGGTGTCCCAGCCAGAAATTCTGAAAGCCATTACATCTCTGCCGCCTTGAAAGTCATGATTTCCCCTTATCCCTAATCATTTTGGCTCAATTCCGAAGAGGAGCAACAGAAACAAAAACACAACAACATGTCCCCACTCCTGCTCCCTCCCAAACACTGGAATATTTCTAAACTTTTCCCTCAGGATAATTAAGAGTACCTTCCGGTACTGGTACATCGCTTCCAGAAAACTACAAGTCCCAATAGGCTGCACGCGCAACCCAGGGGACACTCCCCGTTTCAGAACGCCGCCTTACGCTCCAATCCTGAGCTGGGCCGGTGAGCCGTGGCCGCGCAGCCTCCTGGGACTTGTGGTCCGCTTCAGATTTCTTTTTCCCTGTCTGCGCAGACTCGCGCGGCCTGTGTTCGCCCTTCGGCCCCGCAGAAGCCCAGCCCAGACTTCAATGTTCCCCACCCACATCCCGCTCCATCCCCTCGGGGGGCCAACCTCCTCCGGTCACGTGGGAAGCCGTTCATGCGGCGATTGGCCGTGGGGGTTCAGGGGCGGGGCGCGGGGGCCCTGAAAGATTCCGTGCCCCTTGTCGGGCCGCTTGTTTGGCTGCTGCCGTCACCTCATGGCGACGCGGGTAGAGGAGGCAGCGCGGGGAAGAGGCGGCGGCGCCGAAGAGGCTATTGAGGCCGGACGGGGCGGACGGCGACGCAGCCCGCGGCAAAAGGTCAGTCTGGGAGGCGTCCGCGTTGTTGTACGGCCGGGGGAATACCCAGGCGAGATTTTTCGGGGTACACATCTTCACTCTCTCCGGTTACCTTTAGCCACGGGACGAACATCCGGCCTTTTTCCTTCCCGGGGGTGACGACAGTGGGAGCAGGTGGGGGAGGATTTGGGACTGGGATCGATGGGGTAGGAGGGAGCGAAGGTTGGGGTTCTGGGGCGCGCGGCAGAGGTGGGGAGAGGGCAGGGGGCGCAGCCTGGTGTGAGGGGGAAGGGGTGCGAGGCGGGGGCGCGCCAGGTGTGACAGCCACGTGCGGCCGGCGCCGAGGAACCTCGGGCGCCAGGTGTTCCTTCTCCTAGCCCCCGCCCTTGGCGTGCTCTCCGTGCTCCCGGTGCTCTCCGTGCTTCCAGTGCCCCCGGCGCCGGGCGCCGCCGTCGGAGGGCTGCCTGGGTCAGGGACTGGCCCTGCTCTTGCCGGGCAGGTGCGCAGGGCGCGCTGCGGGGTGCGCCTGGGCGGCGCGGGCGAAGCTGTTGCGCAGTAAGATAACCGCGCGGGAGCCGGGGTTGCACTGCGCCCCCCTTTCCCCGCCCCCCTGCGCTCCCCGCCACTGCGCGGGCGGGCGAACGCCGCGGGGCTGGAGGGGCCATTCGGCTCCCGGGCCCCAGGGCTCGTCTCTGGGCACCACTGGCCTGGCTACACGTGGGACCGGCGATGGGAAGACGATGCTGGTGCACTTGGGTCCCGCAGGGTTGGGGGCAGCATCGCATGATAGCCGGTCTTCCCATTTAGCCCTCCCTCCCCTTTCTTGCTTTCTTTATTTACCCTCCTTTCCTTTCTTTTTTTTGGGTGAGCGGAAACTTGAGCGCCTCCCCCACCCTGGCCTTTGGTCTCTCTCAATCTGGGAGACAGGCTGGACCGTTCCCCTTGCCTTACTTGACTCACGTCAAGGAGTTTTCAGTGTCTCCCTGGATACAGGAAAATCGAGACCTTCTGAATGGGAGAATTCCACTTGTTCTGGAGTCAGTGGGTGGAGTTCGAAAAAGATTGCACAACAAATGGGGTACAGGGCTTTCAGGGCCCAGGAATGGAAATCCGCGGGGAAAGGCGGGAACCCCGTCTCTTTTTCCTTACAGTGGAACTTATTGAAACGTTCAACTTGCTGGACGGCCTGCTTGATCACTCCGGTATTTAATATTACTTAATTATGCATTTGAATACTCTCAAAAATCACTCCTGTGTGAAATTACGAAATAATATTTTTCTTAAGAGATTTATGAGCTTGAAAAAGGAGAACAAAGGTTTGGTTTACATCTGAGCAAAGTGTCAAGAATTGGCTTTTAGGGGCTTTTTTTTTTTTTTTTTAGATTTTATTTATTTATTTGACAGAGAGAGACACAGCGAGAGAGGGAACACAAGCAGGGGGAGTGGGAGAGGGAGAAGCAGGCCCCCTGCGGAGCAGGGAGCTAGGGGCCTGTTTCTAAGGTCGGGTATTTTCATATCTCCCTGCATAAGGGTGTTACTACTATTCAGTTACCTCTCCTTCTTTCTTTGTACTCTAAAATAAAGATCCAGTACTTGAAGGACTGAAAAAGAAGCTGTGGACCGAATGTACTCTAGAGTTTCAAAACTGTCACTTTGGACACTTATTTATTCCCTGAGGGTGGGGAGCCAATCTCAGTGTTTGATTTCATAGATCCCCCAGGGGAGGACTCTGATAGAAAGCCATTGCAATTGAGGACATAAGTTCCCGTTTATGTCACTAGGATAAGGACCAAAAGTCTGAATTAGGAACTGAGGTTTAATCAACTAGCATTTTAAACGACTGAGATAAGAGGTAATGACCCTTTGAGGCAGCACTCTGGGTAACAGCTGGATATGAATAGTCATATGTGTCTGTACTGTCTCATTTTTGTTTTATCTCATGTACCTTTTTTCTTTGGTCATGTTTTTCTGGGCATCTTTTTTCCTTTTGATTTTCAATTGACTATGACCTGGAATTGAAATACATGGTTAAATATTAGTTTTTGAATTTTCATTTAAAAAAATTGGGTGACTATCTTGTGTCTGCAAAACTCACTTATTTCTTTATGACCCCTAATTTTTTTATTTCCTCTGGGTTACCAACTTGAAAGAATATTCCGAATTCTAACTTGACTTGTACTGTATTTTTTCAGGAAGCAGAAATGATGTTTAACTAATTGGAATGTTTTAAAAATATTGAGGGAATTAAAGAAGAGTGACTGTTTAGTCACTGACTTAAAGGGAAAAACAACTGGAGATGGGCTTTATTGGCTCCTAATTGTTTGAACCATCTACTTAGTCATTCTTCGCCAGCTCAGTTAATTGTGGCATTGTTTCATAACTACATCCATTTGAATGGTCTCTTAAGGTAACTCTTCTTCTAAGGTTAATATTATAGTACATTTCTTTTTTTATTTTTAAGATTTTATTTATTTATTAGAGAGAGCACGTGAGCAGGGGGGAAGGGTAGAGGGAGAAGCAGACTCCCTGCTGAGCAAGGAGCCCAACGTGGGGCTCGATCCCAGGACCCCGGGATCACGACCTGAGCCAAAGGCAGACGCTTAACCGACTGAGCCCTTTTAGTACATTTCTAAGGGTCTCTTGAATTGTCTAAAACTGTGCTGATATGATAGCCACTAGCTGCATGTGGCTGTTTAAATGTTAATTGAAATTAAATAAGGGGCGCCTGGGTGGCTCAGTCAGTTAAGCGTCTGCCTTCGGCTGGGGACCGAGCCCCACATCAGGCTTCCCCGCTCAGCCCTTCTGCCCTCTGCCTTTCACCCTACTTCTGCTCTCTCTAGCTCTCTCTCTGTCTTTCTCTCTCTCTCAAATAAATAAAATCTTAAAAAAATAATAAAAATAAACATTCCATTCTCTCTCATACTAGCCACATTTCAAGTGTTCAGTAGCCAAGGTGGCTAGTGGCTACTGTGTTAGAGAAGATCCAAAATATTTCCATCATTGCATAAAATTCTGTTGGACAACATTGGTCTAAAAGGATGGGATATACATTGTCAGGTATTCCAGGCATTTTTTAGAACACCAAGGTCATGGGGCGCCTGGGTGGCTCAGTCATTAGGCGTCTGCCTTTGGCTCAGGTCATGATCCCAGAGTCCTGGGATCCAGCCCCACATCGGGTGCCCCGCTCAGCGAGGAGCCTGCTTCTCCCTCCCTCTCCCTCTGCCTGCCGCTCCCTCTGCTTGTGGTCTCTCCCTCTCTCTCTGTCAAATAAATAAATAAAATCTTAAAAAAAAAAAAAAAAAACCAAAAAAAAAGTCATTACTCTGTAAATTTCTGTGTAGAGTTTGTTTTAGGAGATTGAATTTTTAAAAAAATTAATAGACACTGGTTTTTGAGCAGTTTTAGGTTACAGAAAAATTGAGCATCAATTACAGAGTTCCCATATATTCCCTCACACACATCGTTTCTCCTATTATTTATATCTTCCATTAGTGTGGTGCATTTGTTAGAATTGATGAGCCAGTATTGATACATTGCCATTAACAAAAGTCCGTAATTTGCATTGGGGTTCATTCTTGGTGTTGTACATTTTAAGAGTTTTGACAAATGTATAGTGACCTGCATCCACCATTGCAGTTCCTACGGAATAGTTTTCACTGCCCTGAAAATCCCCTATTTATCCCTCCTTCCATTCCCCTGAACCATTGATAGCCACTGATCTTTTTACTATCTGTATTGTTTTGCCTTTTCCAGAATGTCTAAGGTAGGTTTGTTTTGGTTTTTAATAATAGATTTTTGATGGGGAATGTTAAAAATGATTGAACCTACTGTTAAACTTATTTATAGGGGCGCCTGGGTAGCTCAGTCTCGGCTGGGCATCTGCCTTCGGCTCGGGTCATGATCACCGGGTCCTGGGATGGAATCCCATATTGGGCTCCCTGCTCAGCGGGGAGCCTGCTTCTCCCTCTCCTACTCTCCCTGCTCGTGCTCTCTCTCTTGCTATCTCTGTCGCTATCTCTGTCTCTCTCTCAAATAAATAAACTCTTAAAAAAAAAAACCAACTTATTTTTAGGTCAGTAAACCATTTGGAAGGATAAAGATACGTAACCAAGGCTCAGATTAACAAAATCTTACATTTACATCGCGCCCCATAATTTTTACAGCATATTTGCACTTTTGTTGGCTATTTATTTTTTATTTTTTAAAAGATTTTATTTATCTGACAGAGAGAGGGAACACAAGCAGGGGGAGTGGGAGAGGGAGAAGCAGGCCTCCTGCTGAGCAGGGGGCCCGATGCGGGGCTGGATCCCAGGACCCTGGGATGGTGACCTGAGCCAAAGGTGAGCCGCCCAGGTGCCCTTTTGTTAACTCTTTAGCATCACTGGATGCTATGGAGAAGTCTGGAAGAATTATCATTGCCCTCATTTACAGATGACAAACTGCTCAGCAAGGTCAAGTGATTTGCCCAAGGGGTGAAGCCAAGTCTAAAAACCAATACTCTTTCATCTAGACTATGGTAATAAGTAGTATACTAGTGGGTGAATAGTATGGATTTTGGAGTCAAGACTCTTGGCTCTCTGCCACTTACTTTACTAGCTGTGCAACCTTGGGTGAGTTTCTCAATCTTTCTGAACCTCAGTTGCATCATCTGTAAAGTGGCAATGATGCTAACACCTACCACAAAGGATTGTTGTGAAGAATAAGAGTTGATGAGAAGCGTTCAGCACAGTGCCAGGCATGTAGAATTTTACTTGATCTGGTAGGGAGAATATATGAAAGATCCATTTCTCTTGCTTTTAGGGTGCTATTAACTTTGTAAATCTATCTACCAAGCCTTTGTAGTTTTCTCTCTTCCCAGAATCTCTCTATGATAGGTAAAATGAGAAGTCCAGTCAGGATGTGGCAAGAGTATGGGGTAGGAAGAAACCATTTCATTATCTTGTTTTTCTCCCCATTTGTGGATTTGAATCTCCACTCTTCTGGCACAGAGACTAAATAATAAAGTGACCTTCTCTTTACAACATTGTTGTCTATTTTCAAACTTTGGTCAATTTCATTTTCAAGGGGAACCAAAGAGGCAAAGCAGTAATGAGAGTAGACCAGATATAGCACATTCCTTTAGTAATTCCATGTTTTTAGATCATAATATGCCACATTTATATGCTATATTACTGGAAGGTGGTTTGTATGTTATGTGTGTCATTTATATTGTTTTTGACTAGAGAAGTGTTTTGTTTTTTTTTTTAAGATTTTATTTATTTGACAGAGAGAGACACAGCGAGAGAGGGAACCCAAGCAGGGGGAGTGGGAGAGGGAGAAGCAGGCTTCCCTCGGAGCAGGGAGCCTGATGTGGGGCTCCATCCCAGGACCCTGGGATCATGACCTGAGCTGAAGGCAGACGCTTAACAGCTGAGCCACCCAGGCGCCTCTAGAGAAGTGGTTTTTCTTTTTTTTTTTTGTTTGTCTTTGTGTTGTTTTGTTTTTGTTTTTAAGTAGGCTCCATGTCCAGCGTGGAGCCCAGAGTGGGACTTGAACTCATGACCCTGAGATCAAGACCTGAGCTGACAGGAAGAGTTGGACACTTAACTGACTGAGCCACCCAGGCGCCCCAAGAAGTTTTTTTTTTTTTTTTGTAACTGAAGTATAGTTGACACGTAAGGTTACATTAGTTTTGGGTATACAACATAGTGATTCAACAAGTCTATACAATATGGTGAATTATGCATTTATCACAAGTGTAGCTACCATCTGTCACCATATAGTGCTGTTACAATACCTTTGACTATATTCCCTGTGCTGTACCTTTTATTCCTGTGACTTATTCATTCTATAACTGGAAGCCTGTACCTGTCACTCCCCTTCACCCATTTTGCCCATCCTCCCACCACCTTCCCCTCTGACAGCCATCAGTTCTCTGTATTTATGGGTCTGTTTGTTCTTTTTGTTTGTTTATTTGTTTTGGTTTTTTAAGATTCCACATACAAATGAAGTCATGGTATTTGTCTTTCTCTGACTTTTCTTACCATAGTGCCCTCTAGGTGCATCCAGTTGACTAGAGAAGTTTTATGTAGGAATGTATATGTCAAATTTAGATGGCATAAAACCAGGTGTGTGTGATTTGCTTGTGTATGGGATTCTTTACAGAAGGATTCACTATAATAGATTTTTTAATAATATGCTGTTCACATTTTACACTTTACAGAGAGCTCTCTTTCAAAGGAAAGAAATTTGAGACCTCTCTGTTTCCTGCAATGTGCTAGACACTTAAAATGTGCTTCCATTCTAATATCTACTTACCTTTGCAGAGTAGGTGATCTTCCCAGGTGGATAGATACGACATCTGAGTCTCAGTCAAATAACAGAAAACTTGCTTAAATGACATAGCTCAGAGTTGATGAAGTTGGCCTAGAGTTGATACATAATTGTGCAACCGATGTACCCTACTGCATGGACAGTTTCTGCTTACCTAGCAAATTTTAATCTAATATCCCAAAGAAATTCCTTTGCCTTTTCCTCCCCTACTCTCCCCATTCCCCCTCCTTCAGTTCCTTTTGGTTTGGTTCTAATCTGCTTATCAGTAACTTTTAGTTAATATAACAGATGTGACAGTATTTTAAATGTATAAAATAATGTACAAGTTTAATGTAGTATTAACACTGAGAATTAGCTATGTTTAAATTTTTCCCAAGTGGAGCATTTCCAGAAGAAAATAAAAATGGGTCAGGTGACCCTTTAAGGATTTGAACCCTGAGAGTATATTTTTATGATTCAATTCATTTGCTAGTTGAAACTCTCTTGGTACTTAGAACTACTTAAATTTTATTACTTGATGGAAAAGACATATAAAATAACCAGTGTTGTCCTCCTGTGCTATCAAAATAATTTCCTTAGCATTTATTGCTCAGGGTGTTGATTTGCATTCTGTGTTACATTTCCAAAATATCCCCCAGAACGACCCCCATTATCCCCAATTTCACACTCTGTAGTCTGCCATAAGTAATATTGCTAAACCAGCACTTCTCCACTTTTTTTCTTTCCCTACTTTCAGAAAGGTCAGTGTAGAATGGTTTGGCAAGGAAGATGTGCCAGTAGCTTAGAAGCACATTTTGCTAAGTGTTTTATGATTTGGGCCATATTAAAAGTCAGAATATAGGCATTTTGCATAATTTGCAAATGCATCCTTATTCAGATATTATTATAACAGTTTTGCATGCTACAGTTTATATTGATTATATCTAATCTTACAACTCTAGAAGGTAGATAATGTGTATCCCTAGTTTACAGATAAGAAAACTGAGAGGTTGATCTCCCTCATGGCTGCATAGGAGGCAGTAAGTGGTATGTTTGAAGGTCAGACTTTTTGGGTTCCAAAAGTTGTCACCCATGTGCCATATGTCTTGTGCTCTCTTAACACATTTTTTTTTTTTTTTAAAGATTTTATTTATTTGACACAGAGAGATACAGCGAGAGAGGGAACACAAGCAGTGGGAGTGGGAGAGGGAGAAGCAGGCTTCCCGCTGAGCAGGGAGCCCAATGCGGGGCTCGATCCCAGGACCCTGGGACCATGACCTGAGCCGAAGGCAGACGCTTAACGACTGAGCCACCCAGGCGCCCCAACACATTTCTTGAGAATAGTGAATAAAAACATGCTCCTTGTTGAATGTAAGCTAAACTCGGTGGTGGGTCAAAAGAGTAATCATTTTTTGTTAAATGAGAAGAAATTGTGAAGGGTGGGTTGGATCACTGGGGGTATAGAAAAGCTATTATGATCTGGGAAGTTTTGAGGGGAATATGGACCCTTACAGGTTTCATTCCTTTTGTTTCACTGAGGCTTTACGTCAACCTTAAGGTAAATGATTTAGGAGGTATGCTGTACTTTAACTCTCTGCAAAAGTACCTCCAAGTGTAATTTGGATAAATTGAAAGAGGGTTTAGAGGGACCTTTTTGTAAAAACCTGTCTTAAAGTCCACACAACACAGTGTTAACAAAGAGCTAAAGTGGTCTGGGTAAGTAGGACAAGGAAAAAGAGAAAGCTTGATGTTCAGAGGTACATCATGGTTGGTCCACGTGGAGCTGGTGAAGTGTGACTTCATAAAATTGGGACGGGTTCAGGCGCCTGGGTGGCTCAGTTGGTTAAGCGACTGCCTTCGGCTCAGGTCATGATCCTGGAGTCCTGGGATCGAGTCCCTCATTGGGCTCCCTGCTCAGCAGGGAGTCTGCTTCTCCCTCTGACCTTCCTCCTTCTCATGCTCTGTCTCTCATTCTCTCTCTCTCAAATAAATAAGTAAAATCTTTAAAAAAAAAAAAAAAAATGGGACGGGTTGTTCCATTTAGGTAACCCATAAAAGTAGAAGACCACTTTGCATCTTTTTTTTTTTTTTTTAAAGATTTTATTTATTTATTTGACGGAGAGAGAGACCGCAAGAGAGGGAACACAAGCAGGGGGGGAGTGGGAGAGGGAGAAGCAGGCCTCCCACCGAGCAGGGGGCCTGATGCGGGACTTGATCCCAGGACCCTGTGATCATGACCTGAGCCGAAGGCAGTCGCTTAACGACTGAGCCACCCAAGGCACCCTGAAGACCATTTTACATCTCAGGAGTCTGTGGCTTGAAGATACTAACTGTGTGACCCAGGCCCTGCCCCTCTGCAAAATAGGTCAGGCCCAAGCATATTTCAGCAGCTTTGGGCATTGAAATTTGGGGTTTCCTGATATTTTTGCTGCCTAGATAGGTGTTTAGGCTAATGCTGCAGGTATTTTTCAGTTTGCAGATTATCATTGAATTACAGTTTTAGAGCTAGAAATGATTCTGCAAGTCATGGAGTCCAGCACCCTTTATTTTTATAAAATAGTCAGAAATTAAATGCGAAATCTAATGCCATCATCCTTGTTTTAAAAGGCAAATGATGTGCATAGTCTAATACAGATGTTAGCACCTACCACAGATGTTAGTAGTGTCTACTTACTACTACAAGAGAGATCATAAGGCTAAAGAAACTGAGTCCCAACTAGACCTTTTCCGGACCTCTTTGCTCATTTCTTGGCTTCTTCACCAGTGGGGGAAATCCGGTTCCCTCATCCTAACTTCAGTGCTGGTTTCCCTCTTTTTTCCTCATTTACCTATTAATGCCTCTGTGTGCTCCCGTGCTCAAAACATATTGCGACAGATCGTTGGCAGCCTTTTGCTGCCGAAAGTTAGGAGTTGGGACAACTCCTAGAACTTATTGCCTCCAGTTTATATCCCTCCTCAGAACTCTGTCATTGCTCTGGTTTTACTCATGTATTAATTTATGTTTTTGGTTAACAGCTTTATTGAGGTATAATTCACATACCATACAATTCACCCACTTAAAGTGTACAGTTCAGTGGTTTTTAGTGTACTCACAGAGTTTTGTGACCACCACCACATTTATTTTTAACATAACCTTGGAAGTACGTATTCTCTGGAATGATACAGAGAAAGCTAAGAATTCAGTCTCTGCTTTCCAAGCCCTTATGTTCATGACCGAGGACAAACTACTTTAAATTATATCAGTGAGACTGTTTGTTCATCGTTCCTGCCTATAAGGTAGTTCTGAGGATTAAATGAGGAAGTATATCAAGTACTGTTGGAGAGGCTTCTGAATGAACCAGAGGAAATGGCACTTCTGGCTCCCTGTCTTTGTACTTGGTACCAGGGCCGTATTCCCTAGAGATGGACCTGCTTGGTTAAGGGTACCGAGATAAGGAACCCTCTCAGACCATGGTTTGAGTGTGTTGACCTTCTAATGTCTCTGTTCCTGTTCCACCACAACCAGGACAGCGGTTCTGAAACATTTTGGTTTCAGGATCTTTTTGCATAATTTTTAACTATGTTTTTGTGGGTTATATCTAATATTTCCCATATTAGAAATTAAAACAAATTTTAAATTATTCATTTAAAATGAACTCATATTGTACTAATTATCTATTGCTGTGTAACAAATCACCCCAAAACTTAGTGCTTGAAACAACGTTTATGATCTCACTCTTTCTATAGGTCAGGAATCTGGGTGTGGCTTAGTTAGGTTCTCTGCTTCAGGGTCTCATGGACTGCAGTCATCTGAAGGCTTGATGGGGATGGATCCACTTCCTAGCTCACTCATGTGGTTATTGGCAGGATTCAATTCCTTATGAGCTGTTGGCTCCAAGGGTGCCCTTGGTTCCTTGCTACATGGGCCTTTCCATAGGCATCTCACAACATAGCTGCTGGCTTCATCAGAATGAGCAAGACTGTCAGCAGAAGAGAGAAGGAAGTTGCATTCTTTTGTCACATGACCATAGAGGAGACAGCCCCTCACTTTTGCCAGATTCTGTCTTCATTAGAAGTCAGTCACTAGGTCTAGCCTGCATTCAAGGGGAGGGGATTATACAAGGTTATGAATACCAGGAGGATCACTGGGGTCATTGGGGCCATGTCAGAAGCTGCCTGCCACATATTGGCATAATGGTTTTTGAAAATTAAATACTGATTTTCCAAAATAACAGACTCCTAAATACAGAGAACAAACTGGTGGTTGCCACAGGGGAGATGGGTGGGGAATGGGTGAAATAAATAAAGGGAATTTAAAAAAAAAGAGAAGAGTGGCATTATTTTATGTTTTTGCAGGTTTCTTTAATGAATGGCTTAATAGACAGCTGAATTCTCAAACCTGCTTCTGGATTCAGTTGATGACAATATGCCATTGTAGTTGAAGTATACAAAGACAGTCTGGCCTTACACATGTATGTAGTTGGAGCAGGGAGGAGTGTTTTAATAGCTTTTTTAGACAGTTGTGGAAATTCTTTGATATTACACCAAAACTTGGCAAGTAGTAGTTCTTGCAGGTTAGTTGCCAATGTGGGATCTGAAACTTTACTGAACTTTTAGTACTGTCATATTAAAATCTAATGGTCTGTTTTGCACTTTGAATGGATGTTCTTTTCCCCATGCATCATTTTGTAATATCATCTGTTAGTCATTTGGAAAGTATTGGTTTACCAAATTGTATCAATCTTCCAAATGTTGACACATTTTGCTGTATAATATCAAAATAATGTTAGTATCACTACTGATGTCATCAGGAGAGTTTTTTTTCCTTAACAATATTATTAGTTCAGGTGTACAGCATAGTGATTTAACAATTCTTTACTCAGTGCTTATTACCATAAGTATAGTCTCCATATATCACCATACAGTGTTATTATATTATTCACTGTAGTTCCTATGTTGTACAGAAAAGTCCTAAGTATTGGGAAGCTCTCAAACTCATGGTAGCAGATAGTTTTTAAAAAATTCTAAATTTTGCTTAAAAACTCAAATTTTATCATTGGCAACAAATACTATCTGTTGTTTGCCTTGAAGTAACAGGCTCACTTCACTATATATATATATATATATATATTTTTTTTTTTTAATTTGACAGATACAGCAAGAGAGGGAACACAAGCAGGGGGAGTAGGAGAGGGGGAAGCAGGCTTCCCGCGGAGCAGGGAGCCCGATGCGGGGCTTGATCCCAGGACCCTGGGATCATGACCCGAGCCGAAGGCAGACGCTTAACGACTGAGCCACCCAGGCGCCCCTTCACTGTATATATTTTGGAGAATACGTTTGCCAAATACCCAAGTCTGAAGTCTGAATAAGTCTGGTTGGGCTTGTAGTTCAAACAGCTGCATTAGTGGTTTTCTTTACGATCCCATCACACTTTGGTGTGCAGCAGAAGTGCTTTATGTGTACTTTCTATGTCTTCACACAGTTAAAAAGATGTATACTCATTGGTTGAGATTTAATAAAAATTTGTAATTTTATTGCTTCCTCAAGGGCATTTTTAAGTAAAAATGCCCCCTCCCCCTCCATTTAGAGTACATGGTGGTGAAGAAAACCATGACTTAGAGTTTGGTGCCCCTGCCTTGATTTCTTTACTGCTTTTGTACCATTAGTGCAAGTGTTAACACCAAAAGACCAATAATATCTCTGTATTATTATGAAAATAATGTTTGAGGTTGCAGACTATCTGGAAGGGTCCACAGGGACCATACTTTGAGAACCACTGCCCCTGAGTCTTCTCAGAAGTGGGCTCTGCTTTTCCTTGTTTTCCTGTTTTGTTTTTTTTCCCAAGACCATTCTGTCAGAAGAGAATAGGCTTATTTTTCCTGGCCCTATTCCTAAACCTTGTTCTAGGAACGTGGAATCCCAATTATTACTGACTCAACTGCTTTATCTTGTTAATGGAACAATTCAGTAATCCTAGCAACCAGAATATTTTTACATTTAATTCCTAATGGCCAGTATAAAGTTAGATTTTATTTGCTAAAGGCTTGAAGAACATTCTAAACCAAAGTACGTTCATCATGATTCTTTCGTGTGTGTGTGGGGGGGGGGCGGGGGGTAAAATATGCATAACATAAAGTTTACCATTTTAACCCTTTTCGGACGTTCAGTGGCATTAATTACATCAATTACATTAACAGTATTGTGCAAACAACACAATCATCCATTTCCAGAACTTTTTCATCTTCCCAAACTGAAACTCTACTCCATTCCGCCTTGCCCTGAGCCCCTGGCAACTATTATTCTATTTTCTCTATGTATTTGACTGTTGTTGGTACTTCTGTAAATGGAATCATACAGTGTTTGTCTTTTTGTGTCTGGCTTTTTTCATTTAACATATATATTTTTTTAAGTTTATTTTTTTTAAAGACTTTTGAAGATGTATTTTTTTTTTAAAGATTTTATTTATTTTAGAGCATGAGCAGGGTTGGAAGCGGGGAGGAGCAGAGGGAGAGGGACAATCAGACTCCCCGCTAAGCAGAGCACCCCCCCAACCCCCCAAAACACAGGTCTCCAGCCCTGAGATCACTGCTCAAGCCAAAATCCAGAGCTGGGCATTCAACTGAGCCATCCAGGTGCCCCTTTTTAAAGTTTATTTAAGTAATCTCTACACCCAGCATGGGGCTCAAACTCATGGTCCCGAGACCAAGAGAAGCATGCCCTTCCGACTGAGCTAGCCAGGAACCCCCACTTAAACATATTTTCAGGGTTCATCCATGTTTTAGCATGTGTCAAAATTTTACTTTTTAAGGCTGAATAATTATTTTAATGTATGTATTATATACCACATTTTGTTTATCTGTCAGTGAACACTTGGGTATTCATGAATCATGAATTTTTTTTTAAGGATTTTATTTGAGAGAGCACAAGCAAGGGGAGCAGCATAGGGAGGGGGAGAAACAGGCTCTCCACTGAGCAGGTTCCATCCCAGGACCCTGGAATTATGACTTGAGCTGAAGGCAGATGCTCAACTGGCTGAGCCACCCAGGCGCCCCACATGATTCTTTTTTTTTTTTTTTAGATTATTTATTTATTTATTTGACAGAGAGGGAACATAAGCAGGGGGAGTGGGAGAGGGAGAAGCAGGCTTCCTGCTGAGCAGGGAGCCCGATGCGGGGCTTCATCCCAGGACCCTGGGATCATGACCTGAGCCGAAGGCAGAGGCTTAACGACTGAGCCACCCAGGCGCCCCCCACATCATGATTCTTAACTTCAAATATGATTCTTTAGGACATCCCCCATAGAAGCATTACCTCCATACCAAGCTCGATAAATGTAGGTCTCAAATAATGGACTTTTTCTCTCTTACTTCCTACTTTGGTCCTTAGTTTATCTATATAATGGAGTGACATTCTTACTATCTTAGAATTGTAAGGCTAGACTAAATAATGTATTTAAAAAGCTTAGCACATAGCAGTTAGTAGATGTTAGGTGTTTTCCTTCCTCCCTTTACTCAGAGTTTAGCCTTATGTATACTATGTTAACCCTCTTTTGTAAATTCCATGTATCTCAAACACTACGCTGGTTTTTTTCCCAGTTTATTTAAATTGAGGGAAAAATGGTAATATCACATTATATTAGTTTTAGATGTATAGTATTATAATCAGTATTTGTATACACTACAAAGTGATTGCTACAATAAGTCTGTTTACCATCCATCACCATGTGACTGACCTCCTTTACCCTTTAGCCCACCTCCAACCCCCTTCCTCTCTAATAACCACCTATCTGTCCCCTGTATCTGTGAGTTTTGTTTTTTAGATTCCACATATAATTGAAATCATACAATATTTGTCTTTCTCTGTGTGATTTATTTTGCTTAGCATGATACCCTCTAGGTCCATCACTGTTGTTGCAAATGGCAAGATTTTGTTCTTTTTTATGGCTGAGTAATAGTCCACTGTGTATATATACAGGATCTTCCTTATCCATTCATCCACTGATGGGTACTTAGAGTGTTTCCATATCTTGGCTATTGTAAATAATGCTGCAGTGAACATAGGGATGCATATATCTTTTCAAATTTGTATTTTCATTTTCTTCAGATAAATACCCCGAAGTGAAATAGCTGGATCATGTTGTAGTTCTATTTTTAATTTTTTTGAGGAACTTCCATACTGCCTTATTGTAGCATTATAGTAGCTGCACCAATTTACATTCCCACTGTACACAAGGGTTCCCTTTTTTCTGTAACCTCTCCAACATTTATTTCTTGTCTTTTTTTTTTTTTTTTTAAAGATTTTATTTATTTGACAGAGAGAGATACAGCGAGAGAGGGAACACGCAGGGGGAGTGGAAGAGGGTGAAGCAGGCTTCCCGCCGAGCAGGGAGCCCAATGTGGGGCCCGATCCCAGTACCCTGGGATCATGACCTGAGCCCAAGGCAGACGCTTAACTGACTGAGCCACCCAGGCGTCCCTGCCCATTTTTTTTTGTTTTTTTTTTTAAGATTTATTTATTTGAGAGAGAGCTCACACTCTCGTGCCAGGGTGGGGGCCGATGGAGGGGGGAAAGAATTTTCTTTTTAGATTTTATTTATTTGAGAGAGAGAGAGAGCATGCATGCATGAGCTAGGGGGGAGGGGCAGAGGGAGAGGGAGAAGCAGGCTCCCCACTGGACAGGGAGCCCGATGCAGGGCTGGATCCCAGGGCCCTGGGATCATGACCTGAGCTGAAGGCAGACACTCAACCGACTGAGCCACCCAGGTGCCCCTGTGCAGAAGCTTTTTAGTTTGATAAAGCCCCATTTGTTTATTTTTGCTTCTGTTGCCATTGCCTAAATTTAGAGTCAGAACAAAAACAATGTCACCAAAAGCTGTGTCAAGGGCCTTATCACCTTTGTTTTCTTTAGTTTTATGGTTTCACTTTCAATTCTAATCCATTTTGAGTTAAATTTTGTGTATAGTGTAAGAAAGTGGTCCAGTTTCATTCTTTTGCATGTGGCTGTTCAGTTTTCCCAGCACCATTTGTTGAAGACTGTCTTTTCCCCGTTGTATATTTTACCTCCTTTGTGATAGATTAATTGACCATATATGCATGGGTTTATTTCTAGGCTCTCTTAACTCTGTTCCTTTGATCTATCTGTTTTATGCCAGTGCCATACCATTTTGATTACTAGAGCTTTGGAGTATAGTTGGAAATCAGGGCGTGTGATACCTCCAGCTTTGCTCAAGATTGCTCTGGTTATTTTGGGGTTTTTGTAATTACATACAAATTTTAGGATTATTTGTTCTAGTTCTGTGAAAAATGCCATTGGAATTTTGATAGGAATTGCATTGAATTTGTAGATTGCTTTGAGTAGTATGGACATTTTAGCAATGTTAATTATTCTAATCCATGAGTTTATCCCCATCTGTGAGCACAGAATATCTTTCCATTTATTTGTGTCTTCCTCAGTGTCTTTCAGCTGTGTTTTATAGTTTTCAGTGTACGTGTTTCTCACCCCAGTTAAATTTATTCCTAGGTATTTTTTTTTTTCCCAAGCCTTCTGATTTTTTTTATTACTCAAAACATTTTTTTATTTAGCTTTCTGACTCTGTGCTTGGGCCTTCAACAGTTTCACAACGATTTTCTGCTCCTCGATAAGGAAAGCACGCTTGATCCTGTCACGAACATACTTAGCACACATGGAACCACCATAGGCCCTACTGACGTGTTTTTTCGTTTTGGACAACCTCAAAAGGACTTTAGGTCTCACAGCACGAACTCCTCGAAGTCGGCCTGGGCACACGCCACATGCAGATTTTGGTGCTTTCCCAACCTTCTTGGTATAAAGGTAAACAATTCTATTACCAGGGGTTCGGGACAGCCTAGTTTTGTTAGAGGCTGTATTATAGGACAGCCTACAACGGTAGGTCAAACGCTGGACCATTCTGAATGCCTATGGACGCCGTCCCCGGAAGAGGACGGTATTTTTTCTTTTTGATGCCATCATAGGTGGGATTGTTTTCTTAATTTCTCTTTCTGATGGTTCATTATTAGTGTATAGAAATGCAAATTATTTCTGTATATTGGTTTTGTATCCTCCAACTTCAGTGAATTTATTTATTCTAAGAGTTTTTTGGTAGAGTCTTTAGGGTTTTCTATGTATAGAATTATGTCATCTGTAAATACAGTTTTGGATGCCTATTTCTTTTTTTTTTTAAGATTTTATTTATTTATATGAGAGAATGAGATAGAGCATGAGAGGGGGGAGGGTCAGAGGGAGAAGCAGACTCCCTGCTGAGTAGGGAGCCCGATGTAGGACTCGATCCCGGGACTCCAGGATCATGACCTGAGCCGAAGGCAGTCGCTTAACCAACTGAGCCACCCAGGCACCCCGTGGATGCCTATTCCTTAATTGGATGCCTATTCCTTAATTGGATGCCTATTCCTTAATTGGATGCCTTTTCTTTTCTTTTTCTTGCCTATTACTGTGGCTAGGATTTTCAATACTATGTTGAATAAACGTGGCAATGGTGGGCATTCTTGTCTTGTTCCTGTTAGAGGAGAAGCTTTCAGCTTTTCACTGTTGAGTATGATGTTTGCTGTGGGCTTGTCATGTATGGCCCTTATTATGCTGAGGTATGTTCTTTCTGCCTCCACTTTGTTGAGAGTTTTTATTTTATTTTTTAAAGATTTATTTATTTTAGAGAGTGAGAGAGCGTGTGTGTGAGCATGGGGTGGGGCAGAGGGAGAGGGAGGAATCTCAAGCAGACTCCCTGCTGAGTGGGGAGCCCAACTTGGTGCTCCATCTCAGGATCTGGACATCATGACCTGAGCTGAAATCCAGAGTGAGACGCTTAACCAACTGAGCCACCCAGGTGCTCCGAGAGTTTTTATTATAAAATGGATGTTGAATTTTGTCAAATGCTTTTTCTGCATCCATTGAGATGATCATGTGATTTTTATCCTTCATTTTGTTTATGTTGGTGTATCATATTGAATTGATTTGTGGTTATTGAACCATCCTTGAGTCACTGGAATAAATCCCACTTGATCATGGTGTATGAGCCTTTTAATGTAGTGTTGAATTTGACTTGTTAATATTTTATTTTTATTTATTATTTTTAAAGTTTTATTTAATCTCTACACCCAACGTGGGGCTTGAACTCACAACCCTGAGATCTAGAGTAGCATGCTTTTCTGACTGTGTCAGCCAGGTGCCCCTTGCTAATATTTTGAGGATTTTTGTATCTGTTTTCTTTGGGGAGATATTGATCATCTGATTCCACTTGTGAATAGTTATCCATGATTGAACTTTTTTTAAACTAGTAAAGTGATTTGGTAGATGTCCTAGCCATAGTTATAAATTGAGACCAAATTTAAGTGAGATATTTCAATTTTCAGAATTGTTTTAAGAAGGAAATAAATGAGAAGTGCTACAAAACCTCATGCTTAGTAGATCCTACTTCTATAATCCAGTAGAAGATATGAGTATAAAGATCTAGAGGTCTGGGGTGCCTGGGTGGCTCAGTCGTTAAGCGTCTGCCTTTGGCTCAGGTCATGATCCCAGGGTCCTGGGATCAAGTCCTGCATCGGGCTCCCTGCTCAGCAGGGAACCAGCTTCTGCCTCTCTCTCTCTCTCTCTCTCTCACTCATGAATAAATAAAATCTTAAAAAAAAAAAAAAAAAAGATCTAGAGGTCTGTAGAGAAGGGTGAAGGGAAAAGATGACATGAAATAGCAACTCCTACAATCTTTAGACTCTAATCTTGGGGTGTGGTGGTAGAATAATGAACAAGTATAATACTGTGATATCACCCAAAATTAAAGAATAATCAACTTCAAAGGTTTTTTTAATGAAAGTAATAAATTCACATAATAAAATAAATAGAACCAAAAAGTATAAAATGAAAAGTAAGTTATTCATTTCCAGCTTCTAGGCCCATCTGTCATCATAAACAATTTTGAGGATATCCTCAGAAAAATTTTTACAATATACCAACTTAAATATGAATACATTTTTAAAAAAGATTTATTTATTTGACAAAGAGAAAGAGTGCAAGCAGGGGGAGTGGCAGGCAGAGGGAGAGGGAGAAGCAGGCTCCTTGCTGAGCAGGGAGCCTGATGTGGGGCTCCATCCCAGGACCCCAGAATCATGACCTGAGCCGAAGGCAGACCCAGGCACCCCTATGAATACCTTTTTAATTTATACTGAGACGTTCATCCTGCATTACATGTTTGTATTTTTCTCTACTTAATTATACCTTGGAGATCTGTCCATATTGACTTGAATCTACATTATTCTTTTGAATAGCTGCAGTTTTACCTTGTATGGATGTGCATTATTTACTTAACCAGTTCCTTATTTGTAGATATTTAGGTGGTTTTGTATGGTAACAATCAGTTTGGTAAATAGCCTTTGCCCTTGAGTGGTAATATCTTCAGAATAAACTAGCGGTGAAATTGCTGGGTGAAAGTGAATGTGTGACATTGGTAGATACTGCTAAATCCCCCTACAAAACTTAATACTTTACCAGTTTAGACTCCCCAGGACTGTACTGAGGGACTTGTTGGCTCACAGTAAAGTTTGTTTTGTTCTTTTTAAATCAACCTTTTTACATCTGGTAGGTTAAAGATGACTTACGTTTTTATTTGTATTTCTTTTATTATGAATGAGGTTAAACATGTTCTGTAACTGTGATCTGCTTGTTAACAAACCCTTGCAAATGGGTCTCTGACTCATTTGAAGTCCGGACAAATGTGGCCTTTTGAAGCTGGTCCAAATGGATCTTCCTCTCCTTTAAAAAAAAATCTTCTGCACTTCTTGGTTAGTTCTTTCCCATGCCAAGGTTATGAAGAAAAATTTACTTAGGACTTCTAGTTCTTTTTGGTTTTCATTTTCTGTTTTTCAGTCCTGGTTCATCTGGAGGGATGCTACAGGGTATCACTCTTTTTCTCCCGTATGGTTTGAGAGATATCTGAAATCATTTATTTCCTTTACCAATTTGAAATGACACCATTTTTAATATAGTGAATTCCCATATATAGGTCTGCATGGTCTGTTTTGGAAGAGAGTGCTATATAATTAGGAAGTCTCTGACAAGTATTTCATGCTTGAAATAAAAATACGGTTTCATCTGTGGGAGTTTATATTTTGAGATATTAAGTGTTTATTGTCGTAAAGAATATTGGGGGGAGCACCTGGGCGGCACACTCGGTTTAAGCATCCAATTCATGGTTTCAGCTCGGGTCATGATCTCAGAGTCGTGAGATCAGTGCGGAGGCTGCGTAAGACTCTCTCCTTCTCCTTCTACCCCTCCCCATCCCCCAGAAAAGAATATAGACATTGTAGAGATGTACTCCAGAATCTAATTATATTCTAGTGCATAGTAATAGATCATTTTATCTGTTAAGAATTAAAACCCTTTAATTTCATTTCACTCCTTTGTTCTAACACAGTGAAACAGACTACTATTTAAGGAGGCATCAAGTTATGTAATATATATTTTAAAGGTTTTGGTCCAAAATGGTTAAAACAGAATTTTGAGATGAATGATTGATGCAGTGTTAACTGTGTGGAAAAGTTTGCTATCCAGAATAATTCTTTGAAAGACTAAAATAGCTTTAGTATATAAACTATTTTAAATGATTTATATAAAGCTAAAGTCACTTTTCTGATTTAAAAAGTACATGAAGCCCCCACCAAGTACATGAAATCCCCACCAACTCCATCCACCTATTTAAAAAAATTAAAAAGCACATGAAAATGTAAATGTTATAATAAGTTTGTAAAATTTGTATTTGGAAATATAAAAGCTTCTCAAAATACTGGATACATTTAGGAGGGAGGTTCATATTTTAAAAATCAACTAAGGCTGATAGCTGATGTCTTGAGAGATACAGAGTATTTTTGGTATCTTTCAGTATTTCCTCAGGCGGTTCTTTCTTCACAGGCCCCCACTGGGCCTGGCAAGCATACACTCTTGTCTTCACATTCCTGTTTGGTAGTTGACAACTCTTAGGGCAAGTTATTAGAAACATAGGGTTGAAGGGATTTTTAGAGATAATTCAGTTTATCCTAAGACACAAAAAAGTAGGGGTGCCTGGGTGGCTCAGTTGGTTAAGCACCGGACTCTTGATCTCTGCTCATGTTTTGATCTCAGGGTCGAGAGTTCAAGCCCCAAGTTGAGCCAAAAAACTAAAACAACAACAACTTCAATACCTTAAAAAATCACTTAAATTATTTAAAGATATCCCTACCCCCAAATTAGTTCTATCTCACCTCCCTAAATTCCAGAGTTAATCACTGCTAAAAACTTAAAACTCTTTCCCAATGTTTTCCTAATTTCATCTTTGTTTATCTAGCATGCTTTATATTTTTAGACATCATTTAATTTCTTAGGTTTATTTTGTAACCGCATGAGAGATCTGTTTGACCTTTCATTTTTCAAGGCTAATGTGTGAAATGTGAGGGGAGTTGTATAATGAAGAAAACCTAGGCTCTTGAGTTTGACAGACCTGCTTTTGAATTTTGTGAGTTCCTTTTATTTAATATCGTGGGCAAGTTACTTCAACTCACTAAGTTTCATTTTCCTTATCTGGGAACAATAAGACCCACCTCTCAGAGGGGAAGGGTAAATGGGGTAATAAAGGGACCCGCAGGTTCTGAAGGTTCTCTTTACCGACTTGATAAAATTTTCCAGGACTCTTTGGGAACCCAAGGCAAGCTACAGCTGTCTCCTCAGGGAAATGCATAAATGTGCGCAGTCTTTCCCACTTGCTTCCTCTCAAGGGCCACCCTAGTCTTCAGTGGCAAGGATTGAGTGATTTCTGCTTTTAACACATGCCTGGCACTGGTTGAAGACATTTGATCTCATTTAAGCAGATGGTAGTTGAAATAATTAGGAAGTGAATGTGGGTGTTGGCTTTTTTGTTTTTTTATTTAGACGAGTGTTAGTAAAAGAACAGTCATTACTAGAAACTTTTAAGCCCTTTAAACAAAATAAGCCAAAGAAATATGGTTCTTTAGCTTCAATAATATTTGAAAGAGCATAACTGAAAGTTTTAAACTTTAAAATTGTTGAGTAGAAGGGAAAGAAACTTAAATACTTTTTTCTTCAGGTTTTTAATTCCTATGCGATCTGTTTCAAATGTGTGGATGGAAAAGCTATTAAAAGTAGTAGATGAATACAGTGTATTCATGTTTGCAAAAATTTCTATAATAGCTGTTTGCTCCTACAATTAATGGTTGGTGAACTGGTGGCTATCCATTTTGAAGGCATCTCTTCTTCACTTAAGGAATCATCTTAGCTCCAAGTATTTGGACAATGGGAGGAAGGTTGAGAAATGTATCGTTTGACAGGACGGGATTGGCTGGGGTGGAGGATTGTTGGGGTTTAGGGCTCTAGTAAACACTGCTGTGGCCGAATGACTTGCTCTCTCTAGTATCTTTCAAGCTATAAGAGCTGTGTGTGCTGCTCATGACTATAGACTCATAAACAAAATGAAAATGTGATAGCTCGTTTTGTGGTTTTCAGGGAAAAGTTCGAATAGAAATTTATCTTGAAACCACTTATTGTTGGTTTCATTTTCATTTGAGATTGGAATTTCAATAAACACTTCCTCCTCATTTTTCCTAATGATAGGTACTATATTACTCTATTCATCTTGGTATTAAAAAAAAAAAATGTTATGAAGGTAACTCATGGTCCCTAACTTAAAACAGGCATTCTGTGAAAGCTTGGTGTCCCCTTCCTTCCCTGCCACCTCCAGTTTCTCTCCATTAGTGTATTTCTTTGTATCTTTCCAGAGATTGTATATGATTCCCACTCATAAACTTATGCAACCACCCCCCTCACACACACACACATCCAAATTATGGCATGCAGTACATAGTGTTGGGCATTTTTCTTTATTCCCCTTTCAACTTACCCTTACAGATCAGTAGTTCTACAACTACCTTATTTTTTAATAGGTGCTATCGTACTCCGTTGTATGGATATACCACAGTTGATCTCTCCAGTCCATTATTTTGGTAGGGGGCTATGTAGTTTTAATTATTTACTTTAATTGAAGTATAGTTCACATGCAATATTAGTGTCAGCTGTACTACATAGTGATTCAACATTTATGTACATTACAAAATGCTCACCACAGTTCATCATCTCTCACCATACAAAGTTATTACCATCCAGTTCATTATTAATGGACATTTAGGGTAGTTCTGATTTTTTTTCTTACTACAAATACTGCTACATAAATGTCATTATGTGTATAATTTCACAGATGTACTGGTTTGTCCATAAAAGAAATTGATAAGAAAGGAATTTGGTGGGTTGAATCATTGTGGCATGATTTTTTTCCAACATTTTATTATGGAAGTTATTTTTTTAAAAAAGATTTATTTATTTATTAGAGAGGGGCAGCAAGAGAGGGAACACAAGCAGGGGGAGTGGGAGACGGAGAAGCAGACTTCCCCCAGAACAGGGAGCCCTACGTGGGGCTCAGTCCCAGGACCCTGGGATCATGTCCCTAGTCGAAGGCAGACACTTAATGACTGAGACACCCAGGCACCCCTATTATGGAAATTTTTAAACATAAAGTAAAGTTGAAAGAATTTGATACTAACATCCATATTGCCACCACCTAGATTCTACCATTGGTAGTTTACTATACCTTTTCATTTATCTACCCATCTGTTGGTCCTTTCACCGGTGAAGCCATGTTATATGTACATGCTGAGTTTTAACAAATGCATGCAGCTCTGTAACCCAAACCCTAATCAAGTCATAGAGCATTCCCATCACCCCAGAAAGTCCTTTGTGCCCCTTTCCACACACTCCCTGCCCTGAATTAGACTCCTTTTTTTTTTTTTTTTTTTTTTTTAAAGATTTTACTTATTTATTTGACTGAGATCACAAGTAGGCAGATGGGGCAGGGAGAGGGAGAAGCAGGCTCCCCGCCGAGCAAGGAGCCCAATGCGGGGCTCGATCCCACAACGCTGGGATCATGACCTGAGCAGAAGGCAGACGCTTAACTGAGTGAGCCACCTAGGCGCCCCTGAATTAGACTGCTTGGTGGTTAAACCAATTTGTTCCCCAACCAGGAATGCTTGAGAGTACCCCACACCCTTTCCCACACTGGTCAAAGTTTTTGATGTGAAAATGGTATCTGATAGTTTTAAGTTGCACTGCTCTTGCTGTGAGTAAAGTTACATATGTTTACTAGCCACTTGTATTTTCTTTTCTGTGATTTCTTGCTTCATATTGTTTGCCCATTTTTGTTGGGTTATAGGTCTTAACATTTTTTATTTCATTTGAGTATCCATTTGTTTTAAAACAATAAATTAATTTTGGGGCTGCCTGGGTGGCTCAGTCGATTGAGCATCCTACTCTTGATTTCAGCTCGGGTCATGATCTTGGGGTCGTGGGTTGGAGCACTGTGTCTGGCTCTGTGCTGGGCATGGAGCTTGCTTGGGATTCTCTCTCTTCCTCTCCCTCTGCCCACCCCCCCCCCCCGGGGTGCACACTCTCTCTCTCTCAAAAAAAAAAAAAAATTAAAAATAAAAATAAATTTTTTTATCTTAAATGACTGTGTGTAGAAATTTTAATAAAATTGACATATGTTCTATGATGCTTCCAGTGTTGTTATTAGTATGAGTAGTTTTTTTTTTAAGATTTTATTTATTTATTTTGACAGAGAGAGGGAGAGGGAACACAAGCAGCGGGAGTGGGAGAGGGAGAAGCAGGCTTCCCGCTGAGCAGAGAGCCCGATGTGGGGCTTGATCCCAGGACCCCGGGATCATGACCTGAGCTGAAGGTAGACGCTTAACGACTGAGCCACCCAGGTGCCCCTAGTATGAGTAGTTTTTGAATTTTTTTTCAATTCCAAGAGTAATAAAAATTCACTGTAGTTAAACTAGAAGATACAGAGAAGGAAAAAGAAGTACCATCATAATTTTACTATTTAAAAATAAACATTATTGGGGTGCCTGGTTGGCTCAGTTGGTTAAGTGACTCTTGATTTCAGCTCAGGTCATGATCTCAGGGTCGTGAGATTGAGCCTTGCGTCAGGTTCCATGCTGGGCATGAAGCCTGCTTAAGATTCTCTCTCCCTCTTCCCCTCCCCACTTTGTGCTCTCTCTCACTCTCTCTTAAAAAAAAAAAAAAAATCCCTCTCCCTCTATCCCTCCCCCTCTAATGTAGATGTATTTCCTCCCTTGTGCTCGCTTCGGCAGCACATATACTAAAATTGGAACGATGTATTTCCTCCCAACGTTTTTTTTTAAGATTTTTAAGTAATCTCTACACCCAACATGGGGCTCAAACCAACAACCCTCAGATCAAGAGTTGCATGCTCTACCAGCTGAGCCAGCCAGGTACCCCTTCTCCCAACATTTTAATGGGTGTGTATATACATGCATAATGTACATGTGTGTGTATAAAATATGTGGTACGTACTGTTTTGCAATTTGTTTTTATGCATATGGGGAGCATCTCTACCCATTATTAAATAGATGTCTGTTAGATGGCTGGGCCAGGACAAGGGTGTTTGTATAGTAGACAAAGGGTAGTCATGAAGCAGTATATCACTGTGGTTAAAAGTGGACTCAGAAACCAGACTGCCAGGGTTCAAATCTTTGTTCTGCTATTTACTAATTGTGACCTTTGGCATGATACTTGACTTTACCGTGTCAGTTTGCTCATCTGTAAGATGGAGATAATAATAATACCTATCTTGTGACATTATTGTGAGGATTAAGTTAGTTAATATAGGAGAGTGCTTACACTTGTGCCAGGATGTAGTATTTGCTGTATAAATACTAACTGCTGCTGTTTATACAGGAGATTATACCCAAGAAAAGGCATCCACAATGGCTCTGAGAGAGAGCAGAGTAGGGAGTTGTATTGGCCATGTGATGTAGAGGTCTCTGCTTGAGGAGATGAGGGCTGAGAAATAATTTACCATTTAAAGTTGTTGGCCTGGGGCGCCTGGGTGGCTCATTCGTTAAGCCTTTGCCTTCGGCTCAGGTCATGATCCCAGGGTCCTGGAATCGAGTCCCGCGTCGGGCTCCCTGCTCAGCAGGAAGCCTGCTTCTCCCTCTCCCACTCCCCTGCTTGTGTTCCCTCTCCCTGTCTCTCTGTCAAAATAAATAAATAAAACCTTAAAAAAAAAAAAAAGTTGTTGGCCTAAGAATTTGCTTCATATCATGGCCCAGTGCAGAGCCTCAAGTAGGTTCTTGAACAAATAGTCCTTACAGTAGAAAAATTGGGGCCTGCTATTTCAAGAGTCCAGCTGGACCTGGGCTTATTCATAAACAAAGATTTTGTAGTGCCAAAGTTAGTCTTTCATTAGCAAGTGTGAAAAATACATCAAAATTAGTTGCACAGGAAAGAAGGGAAATGTAATACTGTATTGCTTCTAAAGATAAAGTAGCAGTAGTGGTATTTTCCTCTAACTTGTATAGTAATGTTTAGGTACTTTCCATGGCTTGTTTTCCGCAACCATTTTGGCCCCTTGTGTTCTCCATCAGTTGACAACTGAGTACCTTTTATGCATAAGCTTTTGCTGTCTAACTGGATATGCATACCAAATAAGTGATAATGTAATGTGTGTAACAGGATCTGAGAGGCCAAAGGGGAGTGTCTGGAAAGACAAAAAGAAGTAGTATTAACTAAAAATAGAGAACAGTGAAGTAGAAGGACAGCATGAGATGTGATGGTTATTAACTCTACACATTAATTCCGTGTCCTTATTTATGCTCAGTGCTACCAGCTACTATTTTGAGTTAGGTAAACATTTTGACCTTTCTAGTCCTTCAATTTTTTTCTGTCTGATAGTTGAAATTGACCTATATGCCTTTAATCTAAAGGCCAGAGTAACTTTTAATTAAATTTACGACATTTTGAAATAGGGGAATATATTGTGCCTTTTCTCCAAAATTGAGAGAACCGTGATAGAAGATACTTGCTAATCATGTATCTGATAAGGGACTTGTATCTGGCATATATAAAGAACTCTTACAACTCAATAAGAAAATTACAAATAACCAGTTAAAAAAGGGGCAAAGGATCTGAATAAACATTTCTCTAGAGGAGGTATACAAATGGCCAAATAAGCACATGAAAAGATTCTCAACATCATTATTCATTAGATGAGATACCTTCACACTGTAGTGGCTGTTATCAAAAGGACAGACAATAACAAGTGTTGGTGAGAATGTATAAATACTGGAACCCTAACACACTGCTGGTGGGAATATAAAATGGTGCAGTCACTTAGGAAAATAGTGTCACAGTTCCTCAAAAGGTTAAATGGAGTGACCATATGACCCAGCAGTTCCACTTCTAGGTATATACCCTGCAGAAATGTAAACATATGTCTGCATAAAGGCTTGTACATTAATGTTCATAACAGAATTATTCATAATAACCAATAGTTGGAAATAATCCAATGTCTCATCAACTGATGAATGGATAAATAAAATATGGTATATCCAAATTGTGGAATATTATTTGGCAATAAAAAGAAATGAAGTAGTGATACATACTACACCATGGATGAACCTTGAAATCATGCTATGTGAAAGAAGCCAAACACAAAAGGCCAGGTATTATCTGATTCTGTTTATGTGAACTGTTCAGAACAACCACATCTGTAGAGACACAGTACATTAGTTGCCCAGGGCTGGGAGTAATGGGAGGGTTTCTTTTTGAGGTGCTAAATGTATTCTAAGATTGATTGTAGTGATGGTTGCACAGCCCTGTGAATAATACTAAAAACCAGTGGATCGCACACTTTAAATTGGTGAATTACATGTGAATTATATCTCAATAAAGGTTATGAGAAGCACTAATAGAACTGAAAAATGTGAAATTAACAAATTCCATCTCTCAGATACCTTTCTTATTAAAATTGATCCTAGGAGAGGCCTCAGGTTTTCCTTGGTGAAAATTACTCATTAATTAAATGATGGCTCCCCCTTCTTCCAACAAATTGCTTGCTCTTTATATTTTTGGTATGGCTTGACAAAGCATTTTCTGGTACAATGTGGATTTTATCATCATTACACTTCTGAGAAATTCTGTCATGTATTAGAGATAGCAATCTTCCATTTTAATTATTTCTTAACAGACTTTCATCAGTATTTAAAACCAATGTTGTGGTTGTGTGAACCCATTCTTATATTAATGGTTTTCAGGAGATAGGTTTAAAAATTATTTTTTAAAAATTGGGGAAGGGGCGCCTGGGTGGCTCAGTCGATTAAACGTCTGCCTTCGGTTCATGATCTTGGGGTCCTGGAATCAAGCCGTGCGTCAGGCTCCCTGCTCAGTGGGGATTCTCCTCCTCCCTCTGCCGCTCCCCCCCCCCAACTTGACCCCCCCCAAATAAATAAAAATAAAATTTTAAAAAAATAATTTAAAAATTGGGAAAGATGAGGGGCGCCTGGGTGGCTCAGTTGGTTAAGCGACTGCCTTCGGCTCAGGTCATGATCCTGGGAGTCCTAGGATCGAGTCCCGCATCGGGCTCCCTGCTCGGCAGGGAGTCTGCTTCTCCCTCTGACCCTCCCCCCTCTCATGTGCTCTCTCTCTCTCATTCTCTCTCTCAAATAAATAAATAAAATCTTTAAAAAAAAAAATTGGGAAAGATGATATTAACAGCACGTATTATTTTTCCTCTGTACTGCTTTTGTATAGAGGGTGGCTGTTAACGTTATCCATGTGCCCAACAGTAAATGGCAGTTCAGTATTTGAGAGAAAGTAGAGGTGGAACTAGTAGCTCTATGTCTAGTGTAGCAATAAATGGTCACTTTGCATTTAGTTTGAGATTAATATGTAGGTAGTATGTTATTTGGGCATATTCATGGCTTTAAGAAGTTTCTGCAGGAATGAAATTTAATGAAAGATGTTTGTTTTGAAGTTCTTGAAACTTCATCATGAATATTTTATAAATTTAATACCTATGGATTACACTTGAGTAATCTCATTCCACAGAATGCATTACATATGGGAGTGAGTTTTAAAAGTTTTTGGAAGGGCTGGGCACCTGGGTGGCTCAGATGGTTGAGCGTCTGCCTTCGGCTCAGGTCATGATCCCAGGGTCCTGGGTTCGAGTCCCACATCGGGCTTCTGGCTCAGCGGGGAGCCTGCTTCTCCCTCTGACCCTCTCCCCTCTCATGCTGTTTCTCTCTCGCTCGCTCTCTAAAAAATAAAAATAAAATCTTTAACAACAAAAAAAAAGTTTTTGGAAGGGCGCCTCGGTGGCTCAGTTGGTTAAGCAACTGCCTTCAGCTCAGGTCATGATCCTGGAGTCCCAGGATCGAGTCCGTATCGGGCTTCCTGCTCAGCAGGGGTTCTGCTTCTCCCTCTGACCCTCCCCTCTCATGCTTTCTCTCTCAAATAAATTTTTAAAATCTTAAAAAAATAAAAGTTTTTGAAAGAATTTAAGAGTCTTTTCAATATTTCTAAGTTTTTAGGCTTAGAGTGTGGCATCAAACAGTAACTCTGAAAATAGACAACCCATTTCCCCTTAATGCATTAATTTTTTTAAGAAATGAAAGTATTGCATGCACATTATTTTATTTTTAAAGATTTTTATTTATTTATTGAGAGAGAGAGAATGATAGCATGAGAGGGAGGAGGGTCAGAGGGAGAAGCAGACTCCCTGCTGAGCAGGGATCCCGATGTGGGACTCGATCCTGGGACTCCAGGATCATGACCTGAGCCGAAGGCAGTCGCTTAACCAACTGAGCCACCCAGGCACCCCGCATGCACATTATTTTAAAAGTATTACAAAAAGCAACACATTGCTAACCTTCTATCCAGAGGAAAATACTCTGTTTTGTTTCTTCCTAACTCTTGAATAATGTATAAATTGCAACTTTTATTTTTTATTTTTTCTAAAGATTTTATTTATTTATTTGAGAGAGAGAGAATGAGAGACAGAGAGCACGAGAGGGAAGAAGGCAGAGGGAGAAGCAGACCCCCTGCTGAGCAGGGAGCCCGATACGGGACTCGATCCCAGGACTCCAGGATCATGACCTGAGCCGAAAGCAGTCGCTTAACCAACTGAGCCACCCAGGCGCCCTAAATTGCAACTTTTAAAATAAACTTTTCTGAAATATGTTTTACTTCAATAAAGTACACGAATTGCAAATGTTTAGGCTTAATGAATTTTCATAAAGTGAACATCTATGTTACCCGATCTGGATCAAGAAGTAGAATATTACCAAGCACCCCAGAAGACCCTACCCCCAAAAGTAACCACTCTGTTGATTTCCAGCACAATTGATTAGCCTTGCCTGTTTTTGAACTTTATATATATGTGGTTTCCTACAGTATGGATTCCTTGGCACCTTCCTCACAGTGTTTGGTCTATGAGACTCATCTGTGTCGCTGCATCTAGCAGTAGTTAGTTCTTGTTGCTGGATGGTATGAGCATAGTACAATGTATCCCTTCTTCTGTTGATACAAATTTGGGTTGATTCCATTTTGGGGCAATTACAAATAGCCCTGCTTTAAACATTCTTGGCCTTTGGCTGCACATATGTACACACTTGGGGAAAATCCTAGGAGTAGAATTAACTGGGTTGGAAGGTATCCGTATTGGTCAAAGCGTTTTTCAAAGTGGTTATACCAGTTTGTCCTTCCATAAGCATAGTACCTGATTATCAACACTAGGCTGTAAAAGATAAGGACTTGTCATAATCTCCGCCTCCCCTGCTACATCGATACTTTAAATCATTTTTAGTTCTTCAGTTGGACGTACTCTCACAACTTGGAATAATGAATCTCTGCTCTCCTATTAACTTTGGAAAGTAGTTTTTGTCCACTTGTGGTAAGAGAAAGATACTAGACACCTCCCCCCCCCAATTGTATTATTCAGAAAGGGAAGAGGCCTTCTTTCATACAGAGAGGGAATGTATAGAATGTATAGAATTCAAATTTGTGCCACATCATAATGTTAAGGGGGGGAACCCATAAATAAATGGGGTTAACAATATAATAGAAGAGAGAGCAAGGTAAATTTTACTGATTTGAGAATAAAATACTAGAATAATGCCTTCACTCCCACGGCTACTATCTACATTTGTTAGGGCAGGGATAGTTGCTTAAAATGTTATTCTCAGTTTCCGTGGCTTAACGTGAGAGAAATTTATTTTTGTGCTCATCTAATAGTCCAGTGTGGGTGTTCTTTGTAAGAAGGGCAGCCTTCTTTTGTATGTACACGGGATTTAGGGGCCTAGACTGTTACTTATTTCATCCTGTGGCTGTGCCGTCTCTCAGGGTCTAGGAGATGTCTGCATTCAGCCAGAATGGGGAAGAAATGGTGGGGAAAGAATGTATGCTTCTAACAATGAAAGTCCTGTTGAAAAAGGGACAGTCATTATTTTTTCTTATATTTCATTGGTGGGAACTTTACATGGGAGTTCCACTTAGATACAGGGGGCTGGGAAATGGAGTCCCAGGCTGAGCATTTGTCCAGCAGTGCCAGCTCCAGAGGATATTGGAGGAGCAAGGGTTTTTGCTGGATAGCTAGTGAGCCATCTCTGCTGTACCATCTCTTCAAGGACAGGAACAGAATAATGTTCACTAATGGGATAATTTCATTTCTAAGATGCAGATTATTTTCAATTTTAGTATACGTGCTGCCAGAGCGAGCACGATGCTGATTATTTTAATGGTGAATTTTTATACGGAAAAAAGTTTATTTTTTTTTTAAAGGAAGTTTGAGTACTTTCTCTTTTTTTTAAAGATTTTATTTTATTTATTTGAGAGAATGAGTTGAGTGCAAGAGAGAGCACAAGCTGGGGGAGAGGCAGAGGGAGAGGGAGAAGCAGGCTCCACCCTGAGCAGGGATCCCTACTTGGGCTCAATCCCAGGACTCTGGGATCATGACCTGAGCCACCCAGGTGCCCCTTTTTAAAAATTTTTTAAAAAGATTTTATTTATTTGAAACACAGGGAGAGAGAGAACACGAGTGGTGGGGAGGGGCAGAGGGAAAGGGAGAAGCAGACTCTCTGCTGAGCAAGGAGCCAGACATGGGGCTTGATCCCAGGACCCCGGGATCACGACCCTAGCTAAAGGCAGACACTTAACGGACTGAGCTACCCAGGCGCCCCTAGGGAAATAAGTTTAGATTTACACCTAAATGGCGTTTCTCACTTCCTTTGGTACCACTTAGTTATGTGATTTTTTTTAACTTTAATTTTCTTATACTTTACAGTTATGTCCCCCTCTGTGAAACTTAGAAATTACCATATTTAAATCAGTTTTACACATCACTAAGAAAGAAAAAAGTTATCAACCTATGGTGTATCATTGAATGTAAACATTGATTACATTTGACTTAACCCCTCTTTCCATATTTTTTCTTTTCCTCTTTCCCTCTAGTTTGTGATTGGCACAATGGAAGAAGCTGGAATGTGTGGGTTAGGGGTGAAGACAGATATGTTACACAACTCTCAATCAAATGATATTCTTCAACATCAAGACTCAAATTGTGGTGGTACAAGTAACAAGCATTCATTGGAAGAAGATGAAGGCAGTGATTTTATTAGAAAGAACAGGAGTTTGATGAGCCCAGCATACTGCACACAAGAGTCAAGAGAGGAAATTCCTGGGCGAGAAGCTCGAATAGATCCGCCTGACGGTCAGCAGGATTCAGAATGCAACAGGAACAAAGAGAAAACTTTAGGTAATAATCTGTGCTCAGTGGTTGGACATTTTCACATGCTGCTCTTTTTACTTCTGTTTTCCGCAGCACAGGTGGTTATGAATGTCGCCAGTGTTGAGGTAGATGTTTAGCTAATACATCTCTTGTCTTCAGTGGGGTCAATGTGTGTATTTACTGCATTTTGTGCAGGAGACAGAGATAGCAGAGTAGGAAGTCATTTTCTCTGAGTAATTAGGAATAGGCTTTCTTGACAAAATTTGGGGCCAACTTGGCAAAGTAGTATTTGACTTACCTTGTTTGCATCTTTAATGTAGTTTGAAATTTACTGTGAAAACTATATTTATTTGCTTGTTTTATTTAAAATCTAGTCACAGCACTTTAGAGACAACATGATGTTACCTGTAGTTCAGAAAGTGGGTTAAGACTGGCTTTCAAGGGGCGCCTGGGTGGCTCAGTCGTTAAGCGTCTGCCTTCGGCTCAGGTCATGATCTCAGGGTCCTGGGATCGAGTCCCGCATTGGGGCTCCCTGCTTGGTGGGAAGCCTGCTTCTCCTTCTCCCACTCCTCCTGCTTGTGTTCCCTCTCTTGCTGTGTCTCTCTGTCAAATAAATAAATAAAATCTTTAAAAAAAAAAAAAAAAAAAGACTGGCTTTCAAGGGTATGTTTTTTTTTCTCCTGCTGTGTTTGAGATTTAGGACTAAGAAAGTAGTATGTTAAATCTTGTTATGAAATCTGAAATCCTCTTTTATTTTAGCCTTACTCGTTGCCTCTAAATTTTTTCTTAATTTTATTTAATTATTTGACAGAGAGAGTGAGCACAAGCAGGGGGAGATGGAGAGGGAGAAGCAGGCCCCCTGCTGAGCAATGAGCTTGATGTGGGGCTCAATCCCAGGACCCTGGGATAATGACCCAAGCGAAAGCACACTCTTAACTGACTGAGCCACCCAGGTGCCCTGCCCCTAAATTTTTTATACTTAGTATACTAAGAATAACAGTGTTTGATTTGTATGGTTTTCTCTACAGAATTATCCTTATTAAATCTATTTTTCACTAACTTGGAAAACCTAAAAATTCTTATAGAAATACAAGAAATAATTTTAATTCCTTACAAACTTATTTCTTCAAAATCAGCAGCCCCAATTATATGTGTAAAAGCAGATATGGAGTCTTAAGTAACACAGAACGGGGCGCCTCGCTGGCTCAGTTGGAGGAGCATGCGACTCTTAATCTCGGGGCTGTGTTTGAGCCCCATATTAGGTGTAGAGATTACTTAATATTTTTTAAAAAGTTGCACATAATGTTGCCTTGTGATACCTCTAGGTATGTAACCAGGAGGGTTGAAAGCACATGTTGGTGCCGAAATGGGTACATGAGTATTCATGGCAGCCTTTTTCATAGTAGCCAAAAAGTTGAAACAACAGTTATGCATCAACTGATGAATGGATAAACAAAATGTGTATTATATCTATACAATTAAATATTATTCAGCTATAAAAAGTAATGAAGTAGTGATAACATCCTACATGGGTGAACCTTGAAAGCATGCTAAATGAAAGGAACCAGACACAAAAGGCCACG
>NC_138385.1:95129254-95146868 GCF_054177405.1 Leptonychotes weddellii | reverse complement strand
AAAAAAAAAAAAACCAGATGGAATATGGGTTTTAAAATCTTGATTAAAAATTGCAGGTTACATTATGGTTACTTCTAATCATATTTAATATGTTCAGTCATCTCTTTTAAAATTCTTACTGACCTTGGGCTTTGAGAGGTTTTGTTACTGAAATATCGTGTGGATAGGAAGGTGTTCTATTTTGAAGTCAGCCTGCATTTTTTCTTCATAGCAGTCTGTATACCACATACCAAAGTCCTTTTAATATATGTTTTTAAATGAAATATCCTATGTATAAGAGTAAACATTTTAAAAAATACAAATGGTTCCTTAAGAAGTAAAATATTATCACTTATTTTATTTTATTTTTTAAAAGATTTTATTTATTTATTTGAGAGAGAGAGAATGAGAGACAGCACAAGAGGGAAGAGGGCAGAGGGAGAAGCAGACGCCTTGCTGAGCAGGGAGCCTGATGTGGGACTCGATCCCGGGACTCCAGGATCATGACCTGAGCCGAAGGCGGTCGCTTAACCAACTGAGCCACCCAGGCACCCAAAATATTATCACTTATTTTAAAAGACCATTTGTCGGGGCGCCTGGGTGGCTCAGTCGTTAAGCGTCTGCCTTCGGCTCAGGTCATGATCCCAGGGTCCTGGGATCGAGCCCCGCATCGGGCTCCCTGCTCTGCGGGAAGCCTGCTTCTCCCTCTCCCACTCCCCCTGTTTGTGTTCCCTCTCTCGCTGTGTCTCTCTCTGTCAAATAAATAAATAAAATATTAAAAAAAAAAAGACCATTTGTCTTAACTTGGACATCAATGGTTAAGCAAGGGAATTTTTAAGCCTTCAGCAAGAGTTCTTACAAATAGCTAGTGGTATTAGTGAATGAAGAAATTTGGGGTGGGGGTGGGAAGGGAGGGGTTCCTGCTAATCCAGAATTTAAAAATAGCTTTCTTTAATTTAGCTGGTAAATCTCTTATGTCTAGATACAGGCACAAATTATTTTACTCTGGATGTCAGAACCTAGTAAGTGTTACATAGAATTTACAGGTTAGACTTGATCTTACTCTTCTTGTCTTGTTAATCATCAGGAAAAGAAGTTTTATTATTGATGCAAGCCCTAAACACCCTTTCAACTCCAGAAGAGAAGCTGGCAGCTCTCTGTAAGAAATATGCTGATCTCGTGAGTATTAAATCAAGGGAGTAAGGTTCATATGAAATACAGCAAAATGTTTATGTACTTGATAAGCTTTTTAAAATACTTTGATACAGCTTTAGATGTAAAATTACATTATATTCCAAAATTGAAGAGGAGAATGTCATTTCTTGGGGCTTTTTGTTGCTTGTATGACTTCATTTTGTAAGGTGATACCTATAGGACATTATAATGCTAAGATATGGCACAGATTTTCTAAAACTCAGTTTTAGAAATGAAAAGGCTGACTTAGAAATACTCTGTTGTGATGCTGTACATGCTAGTCTGGGTGTAGTTCCTGTATTTAACTTTTCCCAAGGGAATTTTAGAGATAAAGGTTCTAGCCATTGTGATTGAAATTGTGAGTTAGATGAAATAGTCTACTAAAACAATACTTTGTCTCAGGAAATATTTATTTCACATCTACTATGTGCCAGGCATTTCTTTTTCCATCTTCTAAAGAAACTGACCTCATTTGTTCTGGGCCTATGTTATTTCAAGTAGCATTAATTCTCTTTTTAAAATTATGAAAGATGGGGCGCCTGGGTGGCTCAGTCGTTAAGCGTCTGCCTTCGGCTCAGGTCATGATCCCAGAGTCCTGGGATCGAGCCCCACATCAGGCTCCCTGCTCCGCGGGAAGCCTGCCTTTCCCTCTCCCACTCCCCCTGCTTGTGTTCCCTCTCTGGCTGTCTTTCTCTCTGTCAAATAAATAAAACCTTTAAAAAAATAAATAAATAAATAAAATTATGAAAGATGTCTCAACATGGAAACCCTGCCATCCTGTTTAGGTTGAAGAATGGGGAAGTCCTAGAACCCTTTGAAGTGTAAGGGTTGTGGGAAACTTAGAATGAGTAAGTGTAATATAAATGCTAAAAATAATGCCTTTTGTGAAAAACTTACGTGAATTACTGACGATTTTTATGCATTTTCATCTGTTGTTGAAACAGTTATTCCATATCACAAATACTATTTTTTTGTCATTGGCCACCTCTAAAAATGAATTCTGTTTATTATTCAGAGAATTATAGTTACTCTCCCTTGGTTTATAAAGGGGTGTGTGTATATGCCCACGTAGCTGGCATTCAGCACCCTAGCACCTTCTATTCAGAGCAGCAGGAAGCCCTGTGCGTCAGTATGAATGGCCTAGAACAGTCACAGATAAAAAGATGGAAGAAAACCCAGTGTTGGTCAGATTGCTGGCTTCAGGAAAGGAACTCTTTCACTGTCTGTGGAAGACCATTCCTATTGGTTCCACCCACATGGGAATCCTGCAAGAAGTGGTGGAAAAAGAAGACACGAAAAAAAAAAGGGAAAAGAAGAGAAGAGTGAAAGACCAAAAGCAGTGTAGAGGATTAGCTAGCTGCTTGACCCTGTACTGTGACAAGGCAGACAGCCACGAATAGATTAGAAGAAAGGGCAAATAGTTGCCTAGGGCCGTCCTCAGATTCATCCATATCATTGGGACTTCTGTTAAAAGGCACATTCTGATTCGCTGGGTCTGGATTGGGGCCTGAGAGTCTGTATTTTAATAAGCTCCCAGGTGATGATGTTGATGTTGTTAGCCCTTAGATCACACTTTAAGTAGCAGGGGTCTAGACTGTTTTTGTTTGTGGCTTTTATTGTGTGTGTGTGGAGGTGGGTATGGTTATTTTTAAGTCCCAGTAATAATTGCTACATTCATTTTAGGATGTGTGACATATTGAAGACTTGCCTAGTAGTAACCTCTCTTTGATTGAGATTTGTGCTGAATGTATGAAGGATGAAATGTGTACCGTTTTCAGAAAATGTTCTAAAGCTTTATTTCTTGAAACCACACTCATTTCTTTTAAAAGGTAGAGTATATATAGGTTATGTAGCAGTGAGACCATCAATGGAGTAGCCTCTTCCTAAGGGTTATTTAGAAAACTTCCCTTTAGCCATCACTGCCCTCTGCCCTTTTTGTGATAGCATCATCTGACATCATTGGTGCTTATGGCATGGATAAGTAGAAAAGTCCTGTAGAGCAGGTGGTATGGCGTGTTGCACTGTAACTGGGATTGTCCACTGGGGAGACCTTGTGGCCTCCATGTTTACCAGATAACATGGGTTCTTGAAATCCTCACATTTCACTTGCTAAGTGTGGATATACTAGGTTTGTAACATGTTTTTTTTTTTTTTTAAGATTTTATTTATTTGACAGAGAGAGAGAGATAGCGAGAGCAGGAACACAAGCAGGGGGAGTGGGAGAGGGAGAAGCAGGCTTCCCAAGGAGCAGGGAGCCCGATGCAGGGCTCGATCCCAGGACCCTGGGATCCTGACCTGAGCCGAAGGCAGACGCTTAACGACTGAGCTACCCACGTGCCCCTGTAACATGATTCTTAAGTACTTGTTATATTATAGTGCTGTTCTTTCCCATTCCTGAGTCAGTTTGTGTAGATGATGATGATTATTATTTTTAAAGATTTTATTTATTTGTCAGAGCGGCAGGCAGAGGGAGAAGCAGGCTCCCCGCTGAGCAAGGAGCCTGATGTAGGACTCAATCCCAGGACCCTGGGATCATGACCTGAGCTGAAGGCAGACGCTTAACCAACTGAGCCACCCAGGCATCCCGTGTGTAGATTATTATAGTGTAATAATAAATCTTGATATCTGCTGGGGTAGGTGTGTATATTCTTATTACTCTTTTTGTTAGAAGTATCTTGGCTATTCGTGGCTCTTTACTCTGTAAAATTTTAGGTTCAACTTACTGGGAAAAATTAGGGGAAAGAAACACCAGTTGGGGATTTAGAAGAACATTTCATGGATTCTCTTGGTGCATTTGGGGGAGAGTTGCCATCCTCATGAAATTAATGGAACTTAAGTGTATATCCTGGGGCACCTGGCTGTTTAAATTGATGGAGCATGCAACTCTTGATCTCGGGGTCATGAGTTCGAGCCTCATGTTGGGTGTAGAGTTACTTAAATAAATAAAGTGTATATCCTTATGGGAAAGAAATTAGATTCTTATGTATCATACTACACAATGATTAATTTCAAATGGATTAAGGATTTAAATGTTAAAAATTAAGCTTTAAAAATTTTAGGGACGCCTGGGTGGCTCAGTCGGTTAAGCGTCTGCCTTTGGCTCAGGTCATGATCCCAGGGTGCTGGGATCGAGTCCCTGCATCAGGCTCCTTGCTCGGCGGGGAGCCTGCTTCTCCCTCTGCCTGCCACTCCCCCTGCTTGTACTCTCACTCTCTCTCTCTCTCTAGCAAATAAATAAATCTTTAAAAAAAATTTTTTTAGATATTTAGGGGTGCCTGGGTGGCTCAGTCGTTAGGCGTCTGCCTTCGGCTCAGGTCATGGTCCCAGGGTCCTGGGATCAAGCACCACATCGGGTTCCTTGCTTGGCGGGAAGCCTGCTTCTCCCTCTCCCGCTCCCCCTGCTTGTGTTCCCTCTCTTGCTGTGTCTCTCTCTGTCAAGTAAATAAATAAAATCTTAAAAAAAATTTATTTTAGATATTTAGGTTTATTTAGATATATTAATAAATATTTTTCCAAACATGGGTTAAGGGTTTTTTTTGTTTTTTGTTTTTTTAAAGATTTTATTTATTTGACAGAGACACAGCGAGAGAGGAAACACAAGCAGGGGGAGCGGGAGAGGGTGAAGCAGGCTTCCCGCTGAGCAGGGAGCCTGATGTGCTGAGCAGGGAGCCTGATGAGTGCTGAGCAGGGAGCCTGATGCGCTGAGCAGGGAGTCTGATGTGGGGCTTGATCCCAGGACCCTGGGACCATGACCTGAGCAGAAGGCAGACGCTTAACGACCGAGCCACCCAGGTGCCCCTATTTATTTATTTTAGAGAGAAAGAGGAGGGGGCGGGGAGAGGAAGAGAGAGAACCACAAGCAGACTCCCCACCGAGCACGAAGCCTGATGTGGGGCTCCATCTCACAAACCTGATGAGACCGTGACCTGAGCCGGTATCAAGAGTCTGACACTTAACTGACTGAGCCACCCAGGGACCCCAAGGGAAGGATTTCTTCTTTTTTTTTTTTTTTAAAGATTTTATTTATTTGACAGAACACAAGTAGGCAGAGTGGCAGGCAGAGGGGAGAGGGAGAAGAAGGCTCCTTACTGAGCAGGGAGCCCGATGTGGGACTCGATATCAGGACCCTGGGATCACGACCCGAGCTGAGCAGACGCTTAACTGACTGAGCCACCCAGGCGTTCCAAGGGAAGGAATTCTTACAACACAAAAAGCACTATCAGAGAAAGGATTGCAAAAATGGGCTGTGTTGAAATTAACTTTCTGTTCAGCAAAAGACACTTCAAAAGACAGTGAGAAGTCACATTAAAAAACTGGGAAGAAGGGGCACCTGGGTGGCTCAGTCATTGAGTGTCTGCCTTCGGCTCGGGTCATGGTCCTAGGTCCTGGGATCGAGCCCTGCATCGGGCTCCCTGCTTGGCAGGAGGCCTTCTTCTCCCTCTCCCACCCCCCCGCTTGTGTTCCCTCTCTCTGTGTGTCTCTCTCTGTCAAATAAATAAATAAACTCTTAAAAAAAAAAAAAAAACCCTGAAGAACATATTCCAACAAATACAACCAACAGAATATTTACTTTCAAGAATATGTAAGGAACACCTACAAATGAATATGAAAAGAACAAATAACCCAACGGAAAAATGGGCAAGAGACATGTAAGAGGCATTTTATAGAAGTGGAAAAACATGAAGATACAAAAATACCTTAACATAAAGGTACATAAACATATGAAGAGATGTGTGACTTTATTAGTGATCAGGGAAATGCAAATCTGGACCAGAAGGAGATGCCATTTTATGTCCATTGTAGGGGCATAAATTAAGAATTCTGATTGTACTTAGTTTTGGAGAGGATGTACATCTATCTACATGATCTCTTATAAGTCGCTGATGGGAGAATAAATTTGCCAGCCACTCTGGAAAAGAGTTTGGCATTGTCATGTGAAATAGAACATTAATCACTGCCTAGCAGTCCCACTCTTAGGTTTGCACCCAGAGAAATTCTTGCATGTGTATAGCAGGAAACGCGTAAGACAGTGTTCATATCATTCTAAGTAATCAAGTCTGGAAACAACCCAAATGCCCATTGACTTGAGAATGGATCAGTAAAGTATGTTGTGTGTGGTATATTTTTTAAGTGAGATATCATATAACCAGTGGGCCAAATCTGGCGAGGCCTGTGTTTGTACTGCCCACAAGCTAAGAATGGTTTTACATTTTTAAAGTGTTTTAAAAAAAAGACAACGATGCAACAGACAGAGTATGTGGCTTGCAAAGCCTAAAACACTTTTTGGCCCTTTACAGAAAAAGTTTGCTGTTCCCTGATCTGTGCAGTTGATTTGGATGAGTTCTAGCAATATAATCTACAGCTGTGCTGTCCAAAATGGTAGCCATTAGCTACCTGCGACTATTTAAGCTCAATTTAAATTAAAGAAAAAATTCAGTTCTTCAGTTGCACTAGCCACAACAGAGTCAAGATAACTGAAACCAGAACGGTTCTTTTAGGACCACACACAAATGAGATAAAAGAGAAGAGCAAAGGAATTGTGAGCCTGGGATTCAGGATTGTGATTACCTTGAGTCCGAGAGGGCAGGGGGGTTGCCGCTCTCAGTGGAGTTACAGATAGTATGTACAGACTGGAAGCCTCTTGCAGCTGTGCTGTGTCCACAGTCATCTACGATTACTTTGCAAAAGTAGGAAACAAAAACAAAACTATTTTTTCTGCAGGAATTTCTGTAAGGATGTTTCTAATAGCTGTAAGCATATGGCATGTAAGGATGCTTGGTGTGTTTTGATAGGCCACAAGGTGTCACTCTTGCTCCTGAAATTGACTCAGCATCCTTGCTTTCTGTGAAATGTCAGTAAGTCTTAATCTGTTAGTGTTGATTTAACTTTGAAATATATGCTCCAAACCTAAAATTGCAGCAACTCCTCTTTCTCACAAAGAACCCTGAGTGCTTATTCTTTTTTTTTTTTTTTTTTTTTTAAGAGAGAGCGTGTGCATGTGCCCGAGCTGAGGAGGGAGTGTGGGCAGAGGGAGAGGGAGAGAGAGAATCTTAAGCAGGTTCTACACCCAGCATGGAGCCTGGTGCGGGGCTCAGTGTCACAACCCAGAGATCATGACCTGAGCCGGAATCTGGAGTCGGACGCTTGACTGACTGAGCCACCCAGGCGCCCCAGTGCTGCTTATTCTAATTTGGAGGACCATTTCAGTAGAGTAGCCTGTGTGTGTTTTTCAGAAAAGTAAAACTCGATTGTGTTGGCCTCTAAAGTTTTTACAAAAACAGCATTTTTCAAAATTTTTAATAAAAGATTAAGGGGTGCTTGGCTGGCTCAGTCGATAGAGCATGTGACTCTTGATCTCAGGGTTGTGAGTTTGAGTCCCACTTTGGAGGTAGAGTTTACTTAAAAAAAAAATGGATTAGGATTGTTTTTTTCCCTACATTTGCTTACTTTCCTATCACAACTGGAAGAGAGAGAAGGTTGGCAGAGTAATATGACACAAAATAATTTAAAAAAAATAGACTGTAATATTTGGTTTTTGAAAATGTGTTCCATAGTTCTTAGTGTAATTTCTCCAGCCATAACTCAAAGGTTTTCATTGTACTTCCTGATTGTAAAGTGCTTATTAATTTTAGCTGGAGGAAAGCAGGAATGTTCAGAAGCAAATGAAGATTCTGCAGAAGAAACAAGCCCAAATTGTGAAAGAGAAAGTTCACTTGCAGAGTGAACACAGCAAGGCTATCTTGGCAAGAAGCAAACTAGAGTCTCTTTGCAGGGAACTTCAGCGTCACAATAAGACATTAAAGGTTAGTTGGTTCACTTTTCTGTTTTTCAGGAGGGACTGACACTGACTTAGCTTGTTTTATAATCACTTTGTACCTATTTGAAGTAAATCTTTTGTCTCTACATGGAGACAGCAACCACTTTTCTACTGTTTTGCTTGGCCTGATGGTTCTTAATGAACCTCATATATGGTCATGGGGAATCGAATTGAGATTGGTATTTAGACAACAGCTTATCTGCCTGGAGCCCTGGCTTAGGAAACTCAGAGTTGCCTATTTTCTGCTGAGCACTGAGGTAGTTAATGACCACGTAGGAAAAGCTGACATGAATGAGGAGCCGAGTAGAAACAGACTTGAGGCAGAGACTGAGTCTGGGGAGGGAAAACATCTGCTGAGCTCCGTAGGGGCTGTTCACCAGCTGCATGGCCAGACCACCCTTGCCTACCCCCGAGTACCCAGTGGCTAAGTACTTTCAGAATAGCACTTAAGCCATGGCTGAAAAAAGGAAGAGGGAGCAGGTACCCAAAGATGAACTGGTGCCAGCAGGGGAAGAAGGAAAAGGAGCCAGAGACGTGGAGGTGGGCCTGTCCTCATGTACAGTTTTGGTATGATTTTGACTGAGCAGGATCTCTCATCAAACTGCCCCAGCACAGCAGATGCCCAAGGTCCTAGAATCCAGGAACACTCGAGAAATGGATCTTCACCTACTCTGGGAGCTGTTAGTTTTTTCTTTGCTTTTGAACCCTTGGATTTAATTATTCACTAAAGTAGGTGGTATTTTTTTTCCTATAGAAAATCAACATTTTGATTAGACGGATAGCTGTTTAAACACGTGAAAGTCTTTTAACACTTGTATCTTTGGCAAGTGATGGAAGTAGTCCCTTGCCTTCTAGGGGGTCAGGTGTACCCAGAAAGTAAGCTGCAAGAAGGGTCTCTCTCGTCAGGCTGATGTAAGATGCCGCTGTGTAACCGGAGAGTGTTCGGGAACGTACAGTGGAGGGAGCTGGCCACGTGGAGAAGCTCCTTGTCTTTCAGGGTAGTCCGTTTAATTAATTTTCAGTATGGTGAATTTTAGATTGGATGTAGCCTCATTTTACAGCAGGGCAGCTTGCCTCTCTTATTATCTACTCAAGAAAAGCTGCTTGCTTATTAAATGAGCACTTTCTGGTCACAAATAAAGGGAAGGGGAATCAGAGTTCAGAAGCAATAAATAAACCCCCGGAGCAGCAGAAGCTTTTATGAGCATCTTCTGTATAGGTCTATACCATTAACAGAAATTATTTTGGATAATAAGGAAGAAAATATGCAGCAGGCACGAGAGGAGGAAGAAAGACGTAAAGAAGCCACTGCACACTTCCAAATCACTTTAAATGAAATCCAGGCACAGCTGGAACAACATGACATACACAATGCCAAACTCCGCCAGGAAAACATTGAGCTGGGAGAGAAGCTGAAGAAGCTCATTGAACAGTATGCACTGAGAGAGGAGGTAAAGCCATTTTATTGGTTTAGACAGCTTCTCATTATCAGCAAGAATTTTTCACCATTCACTACCAGAGTAAAACTACCATCACAGGATGTTTTAGAACTTTTATATCTGCATAATGGAAGTTGGGTTTTTCTTAGGAAATCTTCAGCCACCGTGAGAATGGGAGTCTTGGGGATCATCACTTAGATAGTTGAGGAGTCCATGGGTTTGGGTAGGGTGAGGCAATTTCTTAGAGAAGTGTATTGAGTGCTACTTGTCTTCCATGTGGTACTACAAGATTAAAGTTTTGAGCATACAAATTTTTCCCCTTGTCTAGACTAATAATAAATATTTGGCCCCCAAATATGCACTAATTCAGACATCTGTGAACATGTGCAGTCTACATTACCATTGTGTTATACCTGTGTTTTAGATTTTTTTCTTTTAATGAGGGTTTTTGAGAGGAAAAAATAGAACCTATTTCTAAACTCTCATACCCGTTGAAGTAAAAAGTTGATTGGAAGGATCCATGCCTGCTGATCTTGGTCATTGGCCTCCAACTAAGACTTTTTCAATCTAGTCAGGAAATTCAGAGGTGTCAAAAGCAAATAGGTGGGCGCCTGGGTGACTCAGTTCTTAAGCGTCTGCCCTCGGCTCAGGTCATGATCCCAGAGTCCTGGGATCGAGTCCCACATCGGGCTCCCTGCTTGGCAGGAAGCCTGCTTCTCCCTCTCCCACTCCCCCTGCTTGTGTTCCTGCTCTCGCTGTCTCTCTCTCTGTCAAATAAATAAATAAAATCTTTAAAAAAAAATAAAAATAAAAGCAAATAGGTGATGGCCTGTTTTTTGTTTGTTTGTTTAGTTTGGTTTGTTTTTTTAAAGGTTCCTCCTTTTTAGAGGCCAAATGGGCAGGATTAGAGGCATCAGGCTTTTTATTTTATTTATTTATTTTTTTGTCAAAGAAAATGACATTAATTTATTTCTTTCATATGTTTATATGCTAAAAAGTTTTATTTTCAATTAGCCATTGTTAGTTTTTGATGTAATGTTCAATGATTCATTAGTTGCATATAACATCCAGTGCTCATCACAACACAGACCCTCCTTAATACCCACCCCCCTCCCTCTGTAACCCGCAGGTTGTTTCCCCGCGTCCAGAGTCTCTCATGGCTTGTCTCCCTCTCTGATTTCTTCCCATTCAGTTTTCCCTCCCTTCCCCTATGGTCCTCTGCGCTATTCCTTATATTCCACATATGAGTGAAACCATATAATTGTCTTTCTCTGCTTGACTTATTTCACTTAGCATAATACCTTCCAGTTCCACCCATGTCATTGCAAATGGTAGGTATTCATCCTTTCTGATGGCCTCAGGCTTTTTAAACAGTGCATCCCCTGCCTTTGAAGTTAGGGAAATGTGCTTTTATGTGTGTTGTAACCCTACACAAGTAGGTTAAAATAGCTGATTAAAGGAAAAAAAAAAAAAGATTGGCACCTCTGTGGGTTACTGTATCCAGTTTTGAAGGCAAACTTCAGATCATACTAACTTAGAGTCCTACATTCAGCCCTTCAAAAACTTACTTTTTTTTTAAAGATTGTTTATTATTTGAGAGTGCGTGTGGGGTGGGGGGAGGGGCAGAGGGAGAGGGAGGGAGAGAATCCCAAGCAGACTTCATGGTGAGCACGGAGCCCAACGTCAGGACCCTGAGATCATGACCTGAGCCAAAATCACGAGTTGAACGCTCAACCAACTGAGCCACCCAGGAGCCCCTTAATCACTCTCTCTGCCTTGTGCCCTTTTTTTTTTTTTTTTAATGGAGAATTGCAAACTTAGAATATGTCATCTGGTTTTAGCAGATGAAACCATAGTTTCAGCTTTATTCCCATCGGCTTGCCCTGGGTTATTTTGATACAACTTCAAGGTGTCCTATTTCATTCTGTTCATGTATATTTGAGGGTGTACCTCAAAAAGATAAGGATCCCTTTTTAAGCACAACCATGCTATCATTTTCACACCTAACAAAATTAACAGTAATTACTTAACATTAAATATTGAGTCATTGTTCAATTTTCTGTAGTCCCCCCATGCCTTTTTTTTTTTTTTTTTTGAAGCTATTTGAATCAAGCTCTAAATAAAGTCCATCTGTTTCACTGGTTGATCGGTCTCAAATCTGTAACATCAAGATTTCCTCTTCACTGTTTTTTTTTCTTAGAGTATTTATTGAAGGAACTTTTTTGTCCTAGAGAATAAATTTTGTATTAGATTATAAAATCCTTAATTTTCTTAAAATTTTTCTTTTAGTTTTGTTTAATATGACAGTCTGCCACATGATAGATGTAGAAAACTTGAAAATTAGATATGTTCAAATCAAATTATATGTGAGCCGTCTTATTTTGAACGTTATCAGATGTTCTTTGGTCAGGAAGAGTTACTCTGTACATCTGAGACGAGATGTTCTGATGACTTTATTGTGGATAAATAACCACTTAACAATTTCGTTTGGAAATCATAATGACATTTTAGCAAATGTCTAATATGTGTTGGGTACCAGGCACCTTACACAGCAGAACCACCACTTTGGCATTTAGAGCTGTGCAGCGAGTGTGGTTATCTGTGCTTGGAGGAGGGAAGTGAGAATCAGCAAGGGAAAATCTGCCCTGGGCCACACACCAGCCAGGATTTGACCTGGGGCCACTCCAGTTGTCACCGCATGCTGCTTCCAACTGAGAAATTTGGGGAAATTTAAAGGGGAGAAATATATCCAGGAATTAATGTGTTTGATGTATGGGTTTAACAGTTTGATCTCCTTATCCATCTTTTTCTTGATGCACTTTGAGCCTCATTTTCGTTGTAGGGCAGAAATAGGAAGTACAAGTGTGTGGTTAATGAGGCTCCTTGACAGCCCACCTCCAAAAGGGAGGGGGGTACAGGGTAGTAGTGGGAAGGCTCCTTTTCTGCAAGTGCAGGAGGGCTTGCAAGGTGATGTAAAGCTCACGCTTCTACAAACTCGTGGACCCAGTGTCTTCAGCTATGGTGGCATTAGCAGGAAAAGCAGGGTTAAGAATAAGCAAGGTATTGTAACTTGTGTTGTTTCCTCATCATTGTGTTCCTTTTTCATTAAGTGATGTAAGAAATTTTACTTCTCCCATAGCATATTGATAAAGTGTTCAAACATAAGGAATTACAGCAACAACTTGTGGATGCCAAGCTTCAACAGACAACACAGCTAATAAAAGAAGCTGATGAAAAACATCAAAGAGAGAGAGAGTTTGTAAGTTCTCTTTCTTAAAGAAATTGTCAAAATTGTAACCAAAGCCATTTAAAATACTTAAACTTATTCTACATTAATAGAGCGCCTGGGTCATGCTAATTGGTTTCTTGTTCTAGATTGAGAAGGGCATGTGTGTATTAGAAAGTATTTGGCTTTTTATTTCTGTTTAACTTTTTTTATACAGAAGACCACTGGAGAGATTAGACCAAATTAGTGGAAAGACCTGCACTCATTTGACTTTTTCATGCTTATAATTATTTCACTTCTTTGGTAATGGTCACCAAGTTCAAGAATTATACCAGTATTTAGCACATTAAATTTGGCAGCTCAGTTTAATATCGAGCTTACCAAACACTGGTCTCCTATATACTGTGATATTTTATTTACAAACAAGTAACTTGAAACTAGGGAAACTGTTTGTCTACTTACTCTGGTATAATTTTCTGATAAAACTTTAACAGAATTCTCTATACCTAATCACTCAGCATCGTTCCCAGAGTGTATGTTCAGACTATATTGCCTGTCAGTAATTGTGAATACAGTGGAATCTCATTGGGTATGTATATTTAACATATGCAAATTCAACTTTATGTGCTTAACCCTCCCCCCCCCCCCAAAAAAAGTGAGAAATGATTATGGCAATGAGGACTGTTCATCCAGCTTTCACTCAAGTAGCATAGGCCTTGAGGCGAACCTGGTATGAAGACTCTGAGTGGCCCTCATGATGTGAACTTACCATGCTGAGTGTGAGTCTAGGCTTAAGAGAGACCTGTTTTTCATACAGCACCATCTTCTGTGTGAACTGATAATGCTATTCTGTGTATAATTGAAGAAACAGTTCTTTGCAAAGTGGAGGTATAAATTTCATATATTCACACATATATACATACATTGCACGTATATACTTTGTAGTTGGTTTAATGACTTTTTAGGGCTTATTTGGACTACGTGTGACCTTTTACTTCAGGGGCTGAATTTCAACAGTCTGTGTTACTATGCAATTTCACTATATAATTTTCTTGAAAACCCAAGTATATAAATTAAAGCTCTCATCCACTTCTGCCCTGCTTTTTAAGAAGTGATCGGAAACTGGTCTCTGATTTCATTGCTCTGCTCCATACCCTTTCACTCTGCCTCATCTTGACTCTCAAGGAGTAAAGTGGCTTTCTAAGTCACCTAGATAATGTCAAGATTCCAGATTAGATTTCTGCTAATACCAAACTTGTAATTATTTTCACCTGAAACATAACAATTTAACCCTGAGTTTTGTAAACCTATTATTAGGCCTCCAGGTTACTCTTTCTAAGCAGTAAAAGATTGTTCCAACATTCCTGAGTGTTAACAAGTAGAACAGATTGAAGATAATAGGTAATGAGCAATTGATGTAACCGAAAATTTTATCTATAGACTTACAGTTCTTGCTAAAATAATGAGTGGAAGGATTAAGCCTAACTGTCTCTCTGGTCATTTGACATTATAGTCATATTTGTAATTACTATTAGTATTTTGCCAGAATGTTTCTGTTTTCTAGTTATTAAAAGAAGCAACAGAATCGAGGCACAAATATGAACAAATGAAACAGCAAGAAGTACAACTAAAACAGCAGGTAACTTGACAGGAGGGGATAGTAGCATTTGTTTAAAAAAAAAAAAAAAAACCTATGGTTCATTTGATATATACCTTGAATCTTCTCTAAGATGCTTGTGCTTGTTCCCAGCCAGAGCCAGCCAGAACTGAGAGTAGATCACGTGTCCCTCTTGGAGTTTTCCTCTTCGTTTAGGGTAACCAGCTCATCCTGATCTGCCCAGGACTTTTCCTGGTTTTAGCACTCAGAGTCCCGTGTCCCAGGAAACACTTAGGTCTCAGGCAGACTGGGACAGTTGGTGATGCTGTCTGCAGTGTCCCCTTTCCAATATCCCAGGTATTTCCTCCCTTTCTCAGTCTGTTTCCATGTGTGTCTGCTAATTTCCAACGAAAGAAAAACTGAGAAGTTTGCAGATTGGAGCTCTTTTGTATTAAGTTGAATTATATGAAATTGCTGATACGTTGTTGACTTACAAAAATGGCAGTTTCATATAGTTGAACCTAAAATCTTCAGAATTTTGTGCTGTGAGCACATAACCCATTTTAAAAATTGCCTATTAACCACTCCACTCTCAGAGCCGTGGAGATGGTGATTTAGGGGCCTTCCCTACTTTTTCTTCTCTTTTTAAGTATATGATACATTATTGTTAAGTATGGTCACCATGCGGGTGCCTGGGTGGCTCAGTTGGTTAAGCGACTGCCTTCGGCTCAGGTCATGATCCTGGAGTCCCAGGATCGAGTCCCGCATCGGGCTCCCTGCTCGGCAGGGAGTCTGCTTCTCCCTCTGACCCTCCTCCCTCTCATGCTCTCTGTCTCTCATTCTCTCTGTCTCAAATAAATAAATAAAAAAAATCTTAAAAAAAAAAAAAAAGTATGGTCACCATGCTGTACATTAGATCCTCCAAACATATTCATCTTATAACTGAAAATTTGTACCCTTTGACCATCATCTTCGTATTTCCCCTTCCCGTCCAGCCCCTGACAACCACCATTCTACTTTCTATTTCTAGGAGTTTGGCTTTTTTAGATTCCATATGTGAGATCATACACTGTCTTTTCTCTGTCTGGCTTATTTCACTTAGCATAATGCCCTAAAGGTCCATCCATATTATCACAAATGGCAAGATTACTTTTTTTTTTTTTATGGCTGAATAATACTGTATTGTGTATTTATACCACATTTTCTTTATCCATTTATCTGTTAGTAGGCACTTAGGCTGTTTCCATATCTTGGCTATTTTGAATAATGCTGCAGTGAACACAGGAGTGCATATATATCTCTTTTAGATAGTGATTTCATCTTGTTCAGGTATATACCCAGAAGTAGGATTCCTAGATCACATGCTAGTTCTGTTACTAATTTTGAGAAACCTCCATATTGGTTTTCACAGTAACTGCCGATTTCCCTTCCCACCAACAGTGCATAATATTTCCTTTTTCTCCACACCCTTGCCAACATTTGTCATCTCTTGTCTTTTTTATAATAGCCATCCTAACAGGTGTGAGATGACATCTCATTGTGGTTTTGATTTGCATGTCCCTGAGGAGTAGTGGTGTTGAGCACCTTTTCATGTTCCTGTTGGCCGTTTATGTCTTCTTTGGAAAAATGTCAGTTCAAGTCTTCTGTCCATTTTTAAATTGGATTATATATTTTTTTCCTCTTGAATTGTATGAATTCCTTATATATGTTGTATGTTAACCCTTTATCAGGTACATGGTTTGCAGATATTTTTACCCATTCCATAGTTGCCTTTTCTTGTTGTTTCTTTTGCTGTGCAGAAGCTCTTTAGTTCAGTGTAGTCCCACTTGCTGATTATTGCTTGTGTTGCTGGTGCTTTTGGTATCATAACCAAAATTTCCAAGACTGCTTTCAAGGAGTGTTTTACCTATGTATTCTTCCAGGAGTTTTATGGTTTCAGGTCTTAGGTTTAAGTCTTTAATTTTTGTGAATAGTGTTAAGAGAGGGGTCCGGTTTTCCCAACACCATTTATTGAAGAGACTATCCTTTCCCCATTGAGTATTCTTGGCTCCTTTGTCAAATATTAGATGACCATATTGTATGGGTTTATTTCTGGGTTCTCAACTCTGTTCCCTTGTGTCTCTGATTTTATGCTGGTAGCATACTGTTTTGATTGCTTTAGCTTTGTAGTAAAAAGTTTGAAGTCAGGGAGCATGGTGCCTCCATCCGGTTTTGTTCTTTCTCAAGATTGCTTTGGCTATTCTAGCTCTTTTATGGTTCCATTCAAATTTTAGGATTGTTTTTTCTATTTCTGTAAAAATACCATTGGGGTTTTGATAGGGATTAAATATAGATGGCTTTGCATAGTGTGGACATTTTAATAATACTAACTTCTGATCCTTGAACACAGGATATCTTTCCACTTTGTGTTTCTTCAAGTTTTTTCATCAGTGTCTTAGTTTTCAGTGAGTAGATCATTTATATCCTTGGTTAAATTTATTTCTAAGTATTTTATTGATTTTGATGCTATTGTAAATAGGATTGGGTTTTTTTAAATTTCTTTTTCAGATATTTTGTTATTAGTGTATAGAAATGCAACTGATTTCTGTATGTTGGTTTCACATTCTGAAACTTTACTGAATTTGTTTTAACAATTTTTTGGTGGAGTCTTCAGGATTTTCTATATATAAGATCATGTCATCCGCAAACAGATACAGTTTTACTTTTTCCTTTCTGATTTGGATGCCTTTAATTTTTCTTGCCTAATTGCTCTGGCTAGGAATTCAAGTACTGGGTTCGGTAAAAGTGGTGAGGGTGGGCATCCTTGTCTTGTTCTGATCATAGAAGGAAAGCTTTAAACCTTTCACAGTTGAGTATGTTGTTAGCTGTGGGTCTGTCATGTATGGCCTTTATTACATTGAAGTGTGTTCCTTCTATACCCAATTTGTTGAGTGTTTATATCATGAATAGATGTTGTATTTTGTCAAATGCTTTTTCTGCACCTATTGAGATGATCATATGATTTTTCTTTTTTTTTTTTTTTTTTATGTTATGTTAGCCACCATACAATACATCATTGGTTTTTGATGTGGTGATTCACGATCCATTGTTTTCGTATAACACCCAGTGCTCCATGCAGTACGTGCCCTCCTTAATACCCATCACCGGGCTAACCAATCCCCCCTTCCCCCTCCCCTCTAAAACCCTGTTTGTTTCTCAGAGTCCATAGTCTCTCATGGTTCAGCTCTCCCTCCAATTCCCCCCCCCATTTTTCCCTTCAATCTCCTAATGTCCTCCATGCCATTCCTTATGTTTCACAAATAAGTGAAACCATATGATAATTGACGTTCTCTGCTTGACTTATTTCACTTAGCATACTCCCC
>NC_138385.1:95118616-95128754 GCF_054177405.1 Leptonychotes weddellii | reverse complement strand
TTACATGCCGGGGTGTTGGCCTGTTTTCCTTGATCTTGGGAGGGTTCCTCTCTGCCTCTAGGATGCAAATGTTTGTTTCATTCCCCAGATTAGGGAAGTTCTCAGCCACGATTTGCTCAAATACATCTTCTAGTCCTCTCTCTCTCTCTCCACTCCCTCCGGGATTCCAATTATTCTGACATTGGAACGCCTCATGGTGTCACTTATTTCTCTGATTCTATTTTCATGGATTCTGAGTTGTTTTTCCTGGCCGCCTCTTTTCCCTTTTTATCTATTATTATTGTCTTCCAGGTCGCTTATTTGCTCTTCTGCCTCAGTTACCCTAGCTGTTAGATTATCTAGATTGGATTGGATCTCATTGATAGCATTTTTAAGTTCTGCCAATTCACCTTTCATTTCTGCCTTTAGAGACTCTATTTTGCCATTAATTGATTTCTCCATTCTAGCCATTGTCTTCACAATTGCTAGCCTGAATTCCATCTCCGACATCTTGGTTGTATCTGCATCCATTTGTAAATCTGCAGCATAAGTCATAATCTCTTTTTCTTTTCTATTTTGGGGGCTCCTCCTCCTAGTCATTCTGTTGATGGGTGTTTGAGGGAATGTATAGAGTCCAAATTATTGACCAGAACCCAAGCAAGATGCACCTGTTTTCTTGGGACCTTAGGGTTGCTGGCCTCTTGTTTTCCCAGCCTGTCTTATGGGGGAGGGGCCTGCCGTGCTGTTCCTCAGGCTCCTTTATTCTATCAATGTGGAATGTCACATTTATTGATTTGTGTATGTTGAACTATCCTTGCATCATCATAGGGATGAATCCCATTTGGTCATGGTCTGTGATGTTTTTAATGTGCTATTGAATTTGGTTTACTAGTATTTAGTTGAGAATTTTTGCAGCTGTATTCATCAGGGATGTTGGCCTGTAGTTTTCTTATCGTATCCTTATCTGCCTTTGATATCAGGGTAAAGGCTGACCTTATATAAAATAAGTTGGGGAGTGTCCCTTCTCTTCGATTTTTTTGGAAGAGTTTAGGAAGAATTGACATTCATTCTTCTTTAAATGTTTGGTGAAATTCACCCATGAGACCATCTGGGCCTAGGCTTTTCTTAGTTGCTTCCCTGTTTTTCAACCCAAACCCTTTAAGTTTGTCCTAATGCAGTCTTTCTCTGCATTTGTCTTAATGTGGAGTAAGGGTAGCAGATGCTGCCTCCCCACTCAAAGGAAAGGTACAGAAAAGACTTTCCATGTCTTTATGGACATGTGAAATTAGGCGTTTACCTATAGTCCACCCTTTTCCAAGTAACTAGATTACATTCTGTTGAAAAACGTATTCGTTTTAAGTTTATTAAATAATACATTTATATTTAATGTAAGGTCTCTGAAGTAGTTCTAAAATGCACTGACACATTGAGACTAGTCTGAATCTTTATGAGCCCCTCTTTTAAATGCTGTTTTTGTCTTTGGGCATGTTTTGCGATGTGATGCTTATTTCCTAGAAAAGTAGCCTAACTTTGAAAATTCAAGAAGTTTTTTGAACTTTGCACTATAACCTAGGATTGTGCTAGATTGCTTCTAGGAAATTTGAACCCCTTATTAGCTGTGTAAACTCAGTTGCCCATATAAATGGAGAAGAGTGTTGATGTGGAAAATGCATATAAAGTCTATTTATATACGGCTTTGGAAGATAGACTTTAATGTGGGAGTCCTTGCCAAGTCTCCAGTGCAGAGCACTGGAGGACCCTTCTGTGAAGCTCCCAGGCAGCTCTGATGCTGTTGGGACTGTTACTGGTGAAACTTCTGTTGTCAGCGATCTGTGTCACCCTGGGTCACGTTATCTGATCATTAGTTTGTTGCCTTTGCTGTCCCATCTTCCTTTTCCTAGTCCCTAAATGTGGCTGTCCTTGCCAAGAGTTGGTCTCATTCCATGCTCTTACCATGTTAATTTCCAGCATTTGTTGAGGATAGAGTCGAATTGGTGTTGGTTGACCCGTTGTTCTGTAATGCAGGCATGTAAGTCCAGGTGTGAGGGTAGTTGCCACTTAGGAATTACCCAGTGTGGGCCAGCATTGAGCTTTCCGATGGGACAGTCTACCTGGATGTTCCATCTTCAAGAAAAACAGCTATGAACATGCATTTAAAACTTCAGATATTCTACAGTGCACCAGGGATAGTATGGTTATTATAAGCAGGATAATTTACAGTATTTGAAGTGTACTTTAGAGCCATGGTCCCCAACATCCAAATCAATCAAAATCAAAGCAGTCAAAAGACCCCATCCCACTGAATTCTACCCCCCTCCCCAAGCCAGTGCTTCATCTTCTGTTTTGTTTTCCTGCCTCTGTTAAGGAGAGAGCTATCCTTGATACCAAGCTAAGAACTGTGCAGGTGGTGTTTTAAAAGAATGCTCTTGGGGCACCTGGGTGGCTCAGATGGTTAAGCATCTGCCTTCAGCTCAGGTCATGATCCCAGGGTCCTGGGATCGAGCCCCACATCGGGCTCCTGGCTCAGCGAGGAGCCTGCTTCTCCCTCTGCCTCTGCCTCTCTCCCTGCTCATGCTTTCTCTCTCTCTCTCTCTGTATCTCTGTGTCTCAAATGAACAAATAAAATCTTTAAAAAAAAATAAATAAATAAAAGAATGCTCTTTTTGCATGGACAATTTTTCAGATACAAGGAGAGGAAATTGGTGGATTGGAGCTAGTAAATATTTGTACATTTTAAACATTTACATCTAAGGATGTTTAAGTCACCAAAATTTCCTAAGTTTCCATGAATTTCTGTGGGTTATAGAACTTCAGCTGTCTCTGTGTGGTAGCCAAGGGCTGGGTGTATGTTCTTATTTCTGTCACTTGTAATAAGTAACTAACGTGTAACCATATTATGTCCTTTTAGAAAGTCTTTTGGAATCGTTTTAAATTGTTTACCAGGAACTCAGAATATTTCATACTTTTTTATGTAGCTTTCTCTTTATATGGATAAGTTTGAAGAATTCCAGACTACCATGGCAAAAAGCAACGAACTGTTTACAACCTTCCGGCAGGAGATGGAAAAGGTATTTACATATTTTAGTAGAATATGACCTAAAAGGGAATTTATAGAAGAAGCTGTTTTAAACACGGTCACGACCTGGATGAGTTGATGTTCTTATTGTACAGTCTTCATTTCCTCTTTTCTGATCCTCCAGTGGTGTCTCATTTGGTCATTTTGCCCATGGTGTGCCCCACGTAGCTAGTGGTCTCTCTGCTTATTTTAAATACTAGCTTTATTAAAGTTAATTCCTCTATTAAATACAATTTGTTGTTACACATAAAGTGGTTTCTTTTTTGTTGTGTCTTTTACCCCTCCTTCACAAAGCTCTGTGTTTTTGGAGATTATTTAAAGACAACCAAGCCCAGAACAGTAATTACACATTTTGGTTGGTTGATTTTATATATACATACACACACACACACATTTATGTATGTATCTTTATTTATATGTAATCAAAATATGTCAGTGTTTCCACCTTTTTTTTTTTTTAAAGTAATCTCCACACCCAACATGGGGCTCGAACTTGCAACCCTGAGATCAAGAGTTGTGCGCTCCACTGACTGAGCCGGCCAGGTGCCCCAGTGTTTCTACCTTTTTAGCTTTTTTTTTTTTTTAACTACCACTGAATTCTTTCTACTTCAACCAAACCCATTCTTTCTTTGGCTTCTTTTTAATTTTCCTGCCTACGTTAAGGAAAGCGATATCCTTGATACCAAGCTGAGAACCAGAATATATACATATGTATCTATCTGTCCGTCCATCCATCCGTCCTTATTTTATGTGGCATATTCCCCTTAACATGGGGCTTTATAAGATGGTGGTGGGTTGGGGAGAAGTAGAGCGGTGCCTGGCACTTTGTAAGCATTCAGTAGATGTTAGTTGTGACTATAACTAGATCTTACATAGTGGCTGGGAGTGTGTGCTCTGGGTGATGTCCCAGTTGCATCATATAATGTGTGACTGGGCACAAGTTGCTTAACCTTTCTGGGTTTTCCTCTCAAAATAACAAAAATACCCCCCATAAAGTGGAGTATTTCAGACAGTGCTTGGCCACGTTAAGTGCTCAAATGACCACCTTCAGGTATTTTTAGACCCGGTAACCTGGAGAATTTGGTGAGTAGTGGATTAGTTCTGCGTGCCAGTCCTTTCAGCTGAGGCTGTAGTCGAGGGCGCTCTTGTGCACAGCGGGCGCCTCAGCTGGCCTGCGGCATCCGCGCACTGTTGAGGCTGAACGGAGTTTAAGACGGGCTCTCCAGTCGCTGTCCTTCGCTGCTCGTGGCGGAGAGATCACTGTCGGTCAGCACTCAAGCCAAATCTTGCGCGAGCTCGTCCCGTGGCCTTGTTGCACTGTGCCTTGTGCTGCAGTTTTGTGGGTGATCACCCACAGCACAGGGCATCGGCGCTGTTGTAGCCTTGTCATCCCTGACAGCACCTGGCTCGGTGCCCCACCTGGGACCAGAGCTGGGCACAGTCAACAGTGCATGGAGGAATCTTGAAAGCGGGCTCAGTGACAGGCACACAGAAGTCTCATGGGGAATTTCTGAGAACTGGGTTCTTGTAGTACAGGTTTAAGAATGTTCCCCGTGGGCGCCTGGGTGGCTCAGTTGGTTAAGCGACTGCCTTCGGCTCAGGTCATGATCCTGGAGTCCCGGGATCGAGTCCCGCATCGGGCTCCCTGCTCGGCGGGGAGTCTGCTTCTCCCTCTGACCCTCCTCCCTCTCATGCTCTCTGTCTCTCATTCTCTCTGTCTCAAATAAATAAATAAAATCTTTAAAAAAAAAATGTTCCCCATATTTGGGGGCCCATTCAGGTTTTGCTAAAGAGAGAAGTGAGTTGTGGGGATGCCCAAAGCTAAGGATAAAACTACTACTATCTTTTTCTTGGTCACGGGAATGTTCCCAAAGGGACACTGCCTATAGTTTTTTAAGATTTTATTTATCTGACAGAGAGAGACACAGCGAGAGAGGGAACACAAGCAGGGGGAGCGGGAGAGGGAGAAGCAGGCTTCCCGCTGAGCAGGGAGCCCGATGTGGGACTCGATCCCAGGCCTCTGGGATCAGGACCTGAGCCGAAGGCAGACGCATAACCAACTGAGCCACCCAGGCGCCCCTATAGTTCTGAGATTGATGTGGTCTTGGAGGTTGTGGTAGATCAGCAATTCTGAATCTTTGGGGGGAGCTGGAAACCCCTATGCTTCCAAGAACCAGACAAAGTAGTTTAATGAATAGAAAACCCCTAACCTGGACATGTTTTTGTACAGCCCGGGGAGGTCTCCTTGTTAACCCCAGCTGGAATGAAAGACGCACTCCAGCCTAAGTTAGAGTTCACAGTGTGCTGTCTGACCGCTTCCTCCATGTGCTGCTGCCTCTGAAATTGAGGAGATTAGGTTTGTTTTTCTCATCATTTGAAACCCCTACTTCGGTTCTGCTGCTGCCACCGCAGGAGGCCCTGAGATCAGCTCTGCTGCCGACGCACAGACATAGTGGTCCGCTGCGCGCGGCTGGGGCAACGATGGGGCTGGGGTGGAACAGACCTTCTTGTGGTGGGACAGGGTGGAGAGAGAAATGGAACTGAGCATTTACATTTGCAACTGTGTTGATTGACAGATGACAAAGAAAATTAAAAAACTGGAAAAAGAAACCATAATATGGCGCACCAAATGGGAAAACAACAACAAAGCACTTCTGCAAATGGCTGAAGAGGTGAGGTAGTTTCCCATGGTGAAGGTGTGTTTGTCATCATGGGGACTCATGAAGCCCCAGCACCTAACAGGGCAGGGGGCACGCGGTGACACCACTGCCAGAGTTGACGGCTCTGGCCAGAGCTGGGGGAGGGGGGGTAGCGCCGTAGAATCTGCACAGGTCTTTCAGGCTTGCAGGTGGGGGGCCCTGAGGGAGGTACTGCATTTCCTGCCGTGCAGTTGCTTAGCCCAGGCTTATGCTGGAGATGGCCATAAAGCTTCGAGACTTTCCTTGCTTCTAGAGCAGTGATTTCTCAGTGGAGCTTGCGTCGAACTCGAGCTTGTTAAGACCACGATGGCTAGGTTCCACCCAAAGTTGGCTCGACTAGTTCTGGGGTGGGGCTGCAGAATCTTTCTGCCAAGTATCCAGGTGGGGCTGATGTCACCGCCACGCGGCCCATCTCCAGAAATGCTGAGCACATTGCCCAGGGCAGGAGTGCGGAGAACAATTCTGGTGCCTTTCTTTTTGCTTTGACGGAGTCTTCAAAAAAAGGCAGCAAAGGAGGAAAAAAAAAAATTTTTTTTTTTTTGCCAGCTGAAATGTATCCTCTGCAGATACTAAATTTCACACCTTGCATCTTGTTCTCACCTAAAAATTGGTAGAACAAGAGAAATCTATGTAGAAAAGAATCCTTTTCTGTGTTTAATCAGGCCCTTAATTTTTTGATCTTTAGCTTTGTGAGGAGTATCTTAAAATTTTCTCAATAGTTGATCAATACAAACTGTTTTTAAAAGTGAATTTTGCTTATTTCTTTTGTCACCCCAGAACAGTAGGAACCGTTAGAAGTGTCACGTGGTACCTGTAGATAGGTATGCAGCGAAGCTAGCTACGTGGTCAGGTGGCGTGTGAGGAAACAGTGTGGTCAAGAGGTGATTAAACGAGTTGTTTCTAATATGGCTCAGGTTAATTTGTTTGTATCCTTTATAAAGTGATTTGTATTCAGCGAGGTTACATGATTCTTTTTTCCTTCTAGAAAACTGTCCGTGATAAAGAGTACAAGGCCTTTCAAATCAAACTGGACCGGTTAGAGAAGCTGTGCCGGGCTCTTCAAACCGAGAGGAACGAGCTCAACGAGAGGGTGGAAGTCTTGAAGGAGCAGGTCTTGGGGAGAGCTGCAGGTGACCATCTAGCGCTGCCTGGGACACAGCCCTGCAGTGGCCTGGTGGCCCCCAGGGAGCCGAACACTGCTTCTACAGGTGCCCCGGGAGGCCCCCTGGAGGCCATGCCCAGGGCCTCAAAGGAGAAAGCAGCTGTGTCCGCAGGCGCCGCGCCAGGTATCGAGTCCGTTGACTGAAAGGAAGTATGATCACTGTATCGAGAGCTATATTTTGTGTATAACTTTCTGTTAGTAGTAACTATTGTTTTTGTGGTGAAAATTTTCTTACTTTTTCTACCATATCTGTATTTTCTTAGAACTACTGGACTTACGTGGTACAGGAGGCTGCTTAGCGGTTTTGAATAGTTTTCCTCTCTACATTTTCCTCAGCCGTGTTGCACATCTGCTTCATTTCCCTTCATTGGAATGCATGTGACCATCGCCTTGTCCTATCTTCCCTGTTCCTTGCACAGAATTATTCAAATTTCACTCAAGACAGGGCCGATCATCACAAGGGAACTTTGTTCTGATAATGGTTCCTTGATGTGAAAACAATATTGATTCAAACATCCTGCCCCCACCCCCCCATTAGTATTACACAAAATCAAGATGATTAGTTTTGTCTAATAGCCCACTTACATGCCAAGTAAAAATAAACTTAGGGTTGGGTCAGAAATAAGCATAGCATCTTTGAATCAAATTAGCTTTTTGATAATATTTATATCACTTGACAAATTGACATGGCTGCAAGCCTCGAATACTCAAAAGTTTTGGCAGATTACGTACATAAAGGTGTCACTTTTAAAGTAGTATATACAGATCATTGGACAAACGAAACAGGCTTAATGTTTGTGACTAAAAACAATCCTACTGCTTTGGTTTCCAGGTTAGAACTAGAACCCGTGTTTGAACTTGGACCACCTAAATGTTCACTGTGGAGTATGGTGGTTTGCTTTCAGTTTGGGATTTGGGTACGCATCCTCCCCTTCCCACAGAAGGCGGCCATCGGTAGTTGTCATTTTAAGACAGGGTTAAGTTCATGTGTAGCTTTCATTAAGCAGAAGTCCCTCCACTGCCATGCTGCCCGCTGGCTATTTGAAATTTCATGTTCAACTGTTTTTGCAAATCCTGCTAGCAAAGTTCTCCAGGTTTTTAAAACGGGAATTTTAATTGTGGATTATGCTAACTGAAATGGGTTTTATTTCCAAATCAGAAAGACTGAAACCCACACTTTTAACTTGGGAAGACTTGGCAGAGAGTTTAAGTAGTGAGGATCTATGATGCTTTTGGTCTGATTCTCACCCCTTTTCTTAATTACAGTGTTTTAAGTAAAAAGCCAGTAGTATCATCAAGGTTTCTATACTTGCACTGGGGGACCTTTCCGTATGAAGCACGTCACTTCTGAATTAGTTCTTTAATTTTCCTTTGTTCTTAACAATGTTGAATATGGCTGAGTTATGCAAATGATAAGTCAGGTTGCACCATGGAAGTTTGGACTTTGTCCCTGATAAAATTTGCATTGAAATAATTTATGAAATAAAGAGGCTCTACTAGAATTGATATTAGCACATTCCACGGAGCAAAGCTATCAAACTGACAGTGAAATTGCTCACTGGACTGAATCCGGCCCGTTCTGTCCAGTTAAAAGCGTTTTCTCTTAAAACTGTCTTTGTAAAGTCCTGTCATATTCATGGTCTAAAGTGGGTTAAAGGAATTGGAAAATTGTCTCATAGAAGCTTCCGCCATTGGTCACAGGAGTCAAGGGGCCAGACAGTGGAGGAAAAGAAAACCACAGAGCAGGTGCTCTCATTACGCTGTCAAAAATGAGTCGGAAGCAAAACAAATATTCTCCTCCTCCGATGGCCTCGCATAAATACTCCTTTCTGCTACTAGATGAAATGTTGGACTCATTTCCCCTAGAGGAAATGAAGGTATATATCAGAAATATAATCTACTTTAAAATTCGTACTGATGATCCTATTTCAAAGAACTCTGCTGGATGTACAGCTCTTACTGTTGAAGCCATTCGTGTAGCCCACCACGTTTCTTTGTGGTGCTTGTCTTGTGTGGAAGATGTAAATCTTGGACGCGCTGCCTATTTTCAAGGGCTTTCTAAAGCAATGTCATTAACAGTCCTTGGCCTGCTGCTTTCGGCTTTTACTAGGTATTTGTAGCTAGATGCGATTGTGGTATTTAAAGGAGCTCGATTCTGTTTGGGATGCATGAGGGGTCCTTTCCTCCCATTACCCTGTGAATAAACACAAGCGGGCCCCTCTGCAGCCACCCTCCTAAAGCAGTCACCTCACCAGCCCAGTGTTGTGGCTTTGTAGCACACCCTGTATCCACCGTATTCTAGAACACTGTAATGCTGTCAGGCTGGTCCAGAAAAGGTTTAAATGTCACATTTCCTTCAGTTGCATTTGTTGCACCATCATGCAATCTTGCTGTGTATTATTTATAGTGGCGGTAGACTCCGAGGAGTAGAGAATACTTGGGTCTTGGATCATGGACCATTTCATCCTCAGACTTATTAGGAGTACATTTCTTGGTCTTGAGACCAGTGTTTTTTAGTTATGTATGCAACTGCCTTTATTACACCTGGTTATCACAATTCAATTCTCAGGTGTTGCAGAAAAATCTACCTCTTTCAGACTGTAGATGGAAATAACTGTGAAAAACAAATGCAGAGATCTTCTAGTTTGTGCTAAACACACGGCTTTATTTTTACAGCCCACGTCTTTCATGAGGATACGAATTGTTCAGAGGCAGTCTTGTTTTGCTTTTCAGAGACATTTTGTAGAGATTTTTCACTAATGTGAATCTGATTTTATCTACTCAATTCTGTATAGATTAAGTAAATATGTATGATAAATTTAACAGTTTCTGTGTATTTTGTTGCACATGTGACCTTACCTGTGTAACAACCACAGGGACCGCTGTAGATGGTTGGTTTCTCAGGCCTTAGAAAGGATGGAGCAGCAGCTCACCCCTGGGACTGGGTGGCAGAAGACTCATTTTATGTAGCCAGACCTCTGTGCCTATTTTTTTTTTTCTTTAGGAAAAAAAGACTTAAAAAAAAAAAAACCTTAAGTTCAGCGGCTGTCAAACCTTAAAAAAAAAAAAAAAAAAGACTATGCGTTTCCACAAGTCTTGGCTTTTCCTAGCACATCCATTTGAATAGCAAGAGAATTAGGTATATTATAGAGGTAAATAGGGAATGATCTAATTTGAAGATGAGCAAAAAGTATTTAAGCACATACAATCAAATATAAGAGG
>NC_138385.1:95108680-95118516 GCF_054177405.1 Leptonychotes weddellii | reverse complement strand
CGAATTTATTTTAAAACTTTATTTCTGCAAAGCCAATCAACAAATGTTGGAGGGAAAAAGTGTAAAAGTTATTCTTGCATATTTGGGAACAGCAAGCACTTAGTTTGAGAAAACAAGGACTTAAAATAGTTGAATCAAAGGCAGTACCCTGCTACTTGTATTTTAAAACAACGGTGATGTTCTCTCTTAACATTCCTTTCTTTCCTAAAAGCTACAATATGATACAGTACGCAATAGCTCACTTGAAAGTGCTAGAATCAGAAGGTAAAGAACGCCCTATGCCATCCCACTTAACATTTCCTACTATACAATGCCTTTTTGGCGCTTGATAAACCAAGCATTCGTGTAGCATTACATACATTCAATAGAAACATTTCTTGTACTTTGGGTTTTAAGATCCTTGCCCCTCCAGTTCCGATGTTGTGACATCTGACTCTTCATCATTGTAAATATTTTCAGCCTGGAGAGGACAACCAAATAAAGGCACAGGTAAAACTCCCCATGGTTTTTACAAAATTTCCTAAAAACACCATTTAAGTCCATCTAGATTTTAGGATTCACTGGTCAGCGTGTTTCTGTGTTGGGACATTTTGAGAGTAATTTACTTAGTTTTCCCCCCAGTCTTGAATGAGGAAAACCCAGGGCCAGTGTTCTTATTTGGCAGGGGAGCCCACCTACACACCGAGCTGCCCACGCACTGCTACTCTGTATTGTAAAAAGTGTTTTCCAAAAGCATTTCAAGCATCCCTGAGATGAAGCAATGGCCCTGCAGTTAATGAGAGGGTTAACACCACCTCAGAAACATCAGGTTCTTAGTACTCAGCATCCGAGAACTCGTGGCACTTTGCTTCATGCCCGTGACGCAGCAGACACTGGACCTACAGCAGTGACGCCAAGACCCCAGCTGATGAAGCGGACGACAGTCACGCAAAGCAGAACAGAGGCTGTGTCCCCATCTGTGTGTAGACACAGATTTCTCCTGACCTGACAGGTGCATACTGAACTAAAGACTTGTTAAAATGGAGAAATGTCTTTTAAGATTATACACGGTACACCAAATTTAGAAAAGCAACAATCTATAACAAACATTTCAAATAGTTTGTTTCTTCTTTTTACTCAGGAAAAATAAATACTTTAGCTCACCATTTGCCATATCTGCATGATGTTATCCTCAGACACCGAGCAGATGACCCAAGGCTCATTGGGGTTCCAACTAAAATCTGATATCTTGGCGGTGTGTCCTCCATGAATAAACTGTTAATAAGAATTTTAAAAAGCATTTGTTTCATATCTTATGTTAGAAGTTTTTAGAGCGTCAGTCTTGCAACTGAGGTTTAAAAGGGGGGGGGGGTTTTACAGACTTATACAGGCTTAGTAATCTACCCCTCGCTTATTTTGCAAATTTCCAAACCCTCAAAAAACGTGAAAGAACAGTACAGTCAATGTCTGGATACCCTTTGCCTACATTCCCCTGAACAAGTATGTTCACAGGTGCGTTTTCTTACATAGACATACCTAACTAAGCCCCCCCGCCCAAGTATTCACCCCACATCACCCAAAAGTAAGGACATTTTCCTATACAACCACAATGCCATTTCCATACCTAATACATTTAACATTAATTTACCTTCATTATCAAATATATGTAGTTCGGTACAAATAGTTAAGGCAGTAAATTTCCTTAAAGTTCTCTTACAGACTCTCAAAACTGGCCCACCCGAGGAGTCTTCTGGTTCTTCTGTAGCCTCGGCCTGTTCTCCCTTCTCCCTCTTGCTAAAAGAAAGGCACACCTCCCAGCCACCCTCCATCTCTCCAAGGTGCATCACTCAAGGTGGGGATTCAAAAAGCCAAACCAACCCGGGCTCCAAAAGCAAAGCCCCACAAAGGCTAAGCAGAGGGCTTTCTATGAAATGATGAAGGGGGCAGAGACTCCTTCCCTACAAGACACAGCCTCATGGGAAGGCACTGGACTTTCCTTACCTCAGAATTAAGAATCAGAAGAAACCATTCTCACAGGGACAACATGAATATACGGTTTTGGACTGAGAAGTCACACTTCCTGACAAAAGTCTGATTGGACTCAGGCTGACAATTAGGTTACATGCAAGGTAACTATTTTACCTAATAATTTTTTTAGTTGAAAAATCATAGGAGAAAAACGGCTTTTTAGAATTGTGTTAAGGGGGACATAAGAGAAAATATGTTAAGACCACTGGCTTGGAATATATAAGGAGTCCTCAAATCAAGATATTGTTATACTAAAATTATAGTTAGCATCCAGTTTACCACAGTTAAGTGTCCCTTGATTTCAGGCTCTCTGGTGAAAGGAGCAAAATCCTAGTGGATCTCCTCAAGGACCATAAAATTGTTAAAGAACCATAATATACAGGGTACCCAAAAATAGCTGGAAACCTTGGAAACATGACAAGTACAAAAATCAGTCACAAAAGACCACCATTACATTTCTATGAACTATCTAGAATAGGCAAATCTAGAGACACAAAGTAGATCACTGGTTGCCAGGAGCTGAGGAAAGGAGCAGACTGGGAGGTGATAAAGAGTAGAGTTCCTTTTTAAGGGGAAGGAAATGTTCTAAAACTGACTCGTGGTGATGGCCAATTCTGTGAACAGACTAAAAACCACTGAATTATATCCTTTAAATAGGTGAACTATATGGGATTTGAGTTATATCTCGAAGTTTTTACCAAAGTAAAATAAGTACAAATAGCTGGATGAAAACAGCTGATACCAACACCTCAGCTAGAAAAGACTTTAAAAACTACGAGGCCATGCATCACAGACAGACTTTTAAGATTAAGTCACTCAAAAAATCATGAATCATTGAGGTGCCGTCATCTGTCTAGGATAGTTTATTGAGAAATGCTCTTCTTTCATCAGCAGTGCACAAAACATGCTGGCGTGTCTGCGTGTCATCACACCCTTGTGTCACTTTCTGGCCACTGCTGTTGGGCGTGGTAACACACAGGACAAGGAGTTAGGGGATCTAGGAGGTCTGTGCCACATGGACTTTAGTGAGCATCTCCTGTATGTACGGCTCACCTCCAAGGGCTTTCTTTACCTTTTAAAACGTGGTGGGCAAAGCCCAAGTGTACCAAAAATTAGTACTGGCCTAAGAACTAAAAATACGTTACAGAGGAATGAGTATCTGCCAAATAACTGGTGGAGACGAATGTGGATTCTGAGTGAGGAAGAACCACTGCTAAGTCTGACCATGCTCAACAGGAAGGGGACCTGAAGCATACACTGAAGAACTCAGAAACAGGAAGGATGAGGACTGACAGGACAGACACACCACAGAAACCTTCAAAGGGCCGAGGAGATGCCGAGTGATTCAATTAGGAGCAGGAGGGAGATGGTAGACACTTGGCACCAACAAGATCGAGAATGCTTTCATTTTCGGGGCAGGGAACTTAAAAATCAGGTCACTAAAATATTCCTGTGCTGTCAGAAAATGTTAAGTATTGCTAACTGAATATCAATACCTAGCACCGCCCCCCCAAAAAAACCCTCAGAAATACTACAAGTGGGAATCAGTGAGAAATTATACTATTTTCCAGGAGCCCAAATGGTTCTTAGTGAAATATTCATAAAAACCTACTGTGCTCTATTCGCTATTTTCAATAAACGTCAAAACTCAGTCAGAATAACCTTCAAGACCTCCAATTTGAAATCATCTCCAAGAGCTAGCATTTGAAGTTCTGACTCATTTTCCAAATTCATGGATCAATGACAAGTGGTCCAATCTGCATATGACATTTCATCTTGCATAAGAAAGCCAATATATACCAGGAGTTCTGGAGGCCCGTCTTCTGCGTCTTCTGCTGACTGTTCTTCTCCAATTTTGCTATCAAGAAAGAACATAATGCTGTCATTACTGAAATTCTTATAGACGGCATGAACATTCACAAAACCAGTATCAGCCCACAAAGGGCATCTTAAAACACACACACTCTAGAAACAACTTATTTCTATACTACCATCAATGACAACTTCTATATTAATTACTGGTGGGAGGGTGGGATGTTCACTTTCTAGAAATGATAAGAGCTGTTCATTAACTGAGGATGCAGCACAGAAATTGTTAATAAATACTAATTTAAAATTCATTATTTTTAACTGTGGCTGTTTACTACACTGGATTTAAAAGGTGAAACATAAGATATAAGCCAAGGAAAGGCTAAACTTTTTTCCTCTCTTAACAACTTCAATTTGTAGAATCTGCCAGCAGTCCCAGCAGTGAAATCACTCAAGTTACACAACAAACAAATATCAGCCTTGGTATCTAGCCCCAAGGGGGACTTTGCTAGTAAGAGCTGTTGAAAAAGCAACCAAAATGCACAACCCTCCAAGTGATACTTTAGTTTTCTTCCCATTAAACTCAAACCAAACACATGGGACTGCTAGACAATGATGTATATCCTCTGGTCAGGACCATTTTAATCTGTAATTTTATCCAATGTAATGTAATTTTAATAGTACATAAGTCATAAAAGCGTTAAGAAACTTTACAATGCCTACAAATTTACTATTGGCACCTTTAGGGACAATTCAGCTGCCAGGGCATCAGACTTTCAAAGCTTGCTGCTTCACTTCATATAACCACTAGAGTTTTCAGTTTCTAATTTTTACTACTAAAATTGTTTTCAAATAAAATAGTGTATACTCAAATGTCTGCTTTAAAGATTCTCTGTATTTCCAAGATTCGATCATGGCCAGAGTTTGTTCTATACGAACACAGAACATTAGATGTTCAGAAATTTTACCATACAAGCATTTTATTCTAATGTTTTATGTTCTATACACTGAAGGACCGGTCTACGGTCTCTGCCTTGGTTTTAATAAACTAAAAACTTAGTCTACTTCAAAGCAGTACATTTAAAATAAGTATTTAAAATAAATTATTTCTTGGTAATGATTTAAACTTAGAATAATGACATCTTAAAGGGAAGTTTATATACAAGTGAACATTTTTATTAATGGCTCTAAAGGCTCAGACAAAAAAAAGTAAAGGAGTCTGAAATTCTTAGAATGGCAACTCTGAAATCAAGGTACTTTACAAAATTGGAAGGAACTCTATAGTGAGCCGCAAAAGAACGTAAAGCTCTGTTACAGCATGGCTTGTGCTTATCCCGTTCCCAAGTGTATCCCCAGCAGCTACACAGCCACAGCAGGAGCTCAGCTCCTCAAAATGAACCAATGAAAGCACAGAAGAGTAAATGATAGAAACACTCTAGGAGTGCAGGTATCATGTGAGCTCCAATGAGACATGAACAGCTAACATCTATATCCCTTTCTGTACCAACAGGGTTTTCAATACAATTATGTGGATCGTTAAGACCTATACACGCCCCCAACTTCATGCCTGAATAACAATAAAAACTCTCTTCGCATAAATTTATTTTGCATTCCATTTGCTGATTCACTTCTATTTTACAGAACAAAGATTCTTCAGGAAGGTACTTGAAAGTTGCTTTAATATTTGGCTTATTAAACTGGGGTCAGCAAACTACTCTCTACTTTATGAATTACATCATCTGTCAGATTAGCGTACTTAAGCAGTTTGTCACTGGACTCAGAGTTACCTTAAATCCCACACATTCAGGCGGCGATCAGTACCACTTGAAGCCAGAATAGTTTCGTTATGTGGAGACCAGTGGACCTAGCAACATAGATTTGAAAGTGTGAAGTATCATCTGTTCCTACGTTTGTGGGTATTATTCTAATCCTGGAGATTTTTCCATCTTCTGTTCTGTATCCTCTCCTTATCCTATCCTTTCAAGTGCTCTTAAACAGCCCATCTCCTCAGCCCGCTCTCCAGGAAGGTCACACCCCAATACAGGGGGAGCTTGGCCAGGAATCCCCATAAAGTTATTCAGACCCATAACCATCCCAGAAGCTTTTCAACATTTCAATGAAGTGTATCTTAAACCTATGCAATTTGAAACCACATAACAAGGTATTTTTTTTTTCCCCACTAGAGGACCCACGCACACTGGACACCTTAACTAAAGAATCCTTGGATTTCACTTTTTGAACTGATCCTGTTTTGCGAGACATTTTCTACTTCTAAAGTCATAATCTCACAGAGCTCCAAGTTACTTCCCACTAGTTAACTTATACAGAAGAGGAACTTAAAAAAAAAAAAAAACCATAGCATGCCTGCTATAAAAGCAAAAAGATTTTAAATTTCCCCCATCAACAAGTTACTAAAAACCTGACAGAGACACCAGAAAACCACCACATACCTGGAAAATTTCATCTTTATGAGATTCAAAGGTATGGAGTTTTAACTTTAAATTACGCAGATCCCATAAAGCTACAGTCTGAAGAAAAATAACAAATGAAAAGTTCATTTGTGCACTTTATGTAAGAATTTTAGAATATCTCACTGTAGCATAAGAAAACTGGATTCATAAACACCAAATATACAAAAACTTAAGAGACCTTATCTGCAGAGCCAGTTGCGAGAATGAACTCGCTGTAGGGGTTGAATGACAGGCAGTTGACCTCGGCAGTGTGTGCATCCACCAGGTGGCTTGGCTTGGAGGTGGTATTGGACCTGGTGTCCCATCTAAAACAGAAAGGCACAAGGCACACAGCACAAGACGAAGCCACCCGCCCCTCCCTAGCTTCTCACACCTGTTTCCATGTCCGCACCACTCCACACCCGCTTATCTCTGCCATGCTCGCCCCCCTTCACAGACACCCCAGCCACATACAAAGCTGCCAATTCGGATTTCCAACCACTGAGTGACATATTCTAAACCTACAGAAAATAAATTAGGGCTATCATTTCCAGTTTCTTGTTTATTAGACTCCTGTCTTAATACCAACTCTTTCAAGCATACACCAACTACTACATATAGAATAATGTAACAATTTGATACCTACAACATAGCCTTGTCAAATTTTACTATTTGGCCACATTTGCTTCAGATAGGAGTTTCTTTATGAAACAAAACACATTATAGGTGGCTGAATGCAGCCCTGTGGCCATGACCTGATATAATCATTCTTAGCCCTCATCTTCAAAGTCACCATGACACCGATTTTGACATTTACCACTACCAAGCATGTTTCTTCATATTTACTTATCTGTTTTCTTTTTTCCAGTAAAAAATGGTGCTCATTTATATAACACAGTAACTTTTATGCAAAAAAGCCATTACACATGTATGGTTTCTTGTATGTCAATTATACTTCACTAAAGTTTTTAAGGCCAATATAGAACTTAAAAAAAAAAAAATCAAACCACAGGCCACCACAATCACTGATGGTCATTCAGGACACCCATATAGCAAGACCCCACTGAAGCTTCCACCTTACATCATAAGTTTCTGATCATCAGCAACGGATCCAAATAAGGACTCGTGTAGCAGATGCCAGGCCACATCCTCTACAACAGCTGAGTGGCCAGTGAAGATGGCTTTAGCATCCACAATCTTGCCTTCCTTTGGTCCTGCATTTATATCCCACAGACAGACAGTCTAAAGAAGGAAAAAGCAAACAACCTTCATTAAAAAATTATTTAACTAGGGGCACCTGGCTGGCTCAGTCGGAAGAGCATGATCTCGGGGTCGTGAGTTTGAGCCCCATGCTGGGTGTAGAGATTACTTACATAAACAAACTTAAAAAAATTATCTAACCACATAAAAGGTAGAAATAAACACAAGAGAGAAGAAACATAAACAAAAGTGAAGCTTCTAAAACAGAAGAGTATATATGCTTGTAGCATTCATCATCTGAGATGCAGAGGGCAAGGAAAGGATACGATAATGGGGACGGGGAAACCAAGCACGATGGCAGGCAAAAGACATTCAGGTTCGCGTTTCTACCGACATACCTTCAGTCAAGTATCTAAAGTTCATCTAGATTACACAACGCAACACTGAGAGCCCAACATTCAGTATCTACTGAACAGGTATTTGTGTCCTAAAAATTCACACAGGGTTGGGAGACTGGAAATTAAAACTAAAACATGCTTCTTAAACAGCAAAAATATTTGGATAAGTCTTTCACTTCACAGTAGAAGCCACTACAAACATTAGGAAGTGGGACAGGTGAATAACCCAGAAACCCCAACTAGGCTATTTTGAGAGGCCAAAGCTTAAGGGCCTGAGGACAGATCCCCACAGCGCGCTCCTCAAAACATCAGCAGAACCCAAGGAGAGGCCATGGGCCTTCCCCAGGCCTCAAAGATCACAGATCAGCAGGCTCTGGGACCTGAGCCTTCAAATGACAATCATCACAAAGTTAAGAGGAAAGTTTTTATGAAAAAATATTGCAAGCTATCGGGGCGCCTGGGTGGCTCAGTCGGTTGAGCGTCTGCCTTCGGCTCGGGTCATGATCCCAGGGTCCTGGGATCGGGTCCCGCATCGGGCTCCCTGCTCAGCGGGGAGCTTGCTTCTCCCTCTCCCTCTGCCTGCCTCTCTGCCTACTTGTGCTATCTCTCTGTCAAATAAATAAATAAAATCTTTTAAAAAAATATTGCAAGCTATAAGGCAATGATTATCATCCAAACGGTTTAAAATAAAAGGTAATTCCATTAAGGTATATTTCCTGCAATAATTCCACTGACACTGGTATGGGGTTCATCTCTTTGAAAATCACTCTCTTATCTGAGTTTCTATAACAAAGCTATCTCCCAGTAATAGCTATTTCCCCAGTAACAAAAAAAATAGTTTTACGTAATACAGTCTTTGTTGATACACACTCAGACACACAATTTACAAGCACTGAAGAGAAAGGAACATGTAGAGCTCTTGTCATCCTCCCCTGCTCATTTCAGAAGGATCCTGGGAAGATTAGCAAGATGCCTGGCACATGCAGAGCCCTTGGAAAACAGTCAGCTATTATTATAACTAGCAACTCCCAGCCTGGTGTCTTCAAAATGCACTAGTAATTAAGTTACTGAGCATAACTCATCCTCCCTGTTTCAGGGACTCAACCACGCCCACTTTGAGGCAAGTGGAGGAAAGCTTCCTTTCGGAGAACTAAGGAAGACCCTTGCTTCCCAGCCTCTCTTGTGGCTGGGACATGACGTTGGCTCCATCAGTCTGACCGTGATTTTGAACTGTGAACATCAACAGGGAAATCTGTTCTCATAACTGCGAGTGTGTGTGTGGGGGGTGCACAGTGGAGAGTAACATCCACTGGTCTCTTCTCTGTGTTTTAGGCCATTTTCCAGCCAGCACAGCAATTCTGTGAGCTACTCTGCCCAATGCCCCTCTGATAAATTCCTTTTCTGTTTGTATCAGCCAGAGTTGGTTTTGGTTGCTTGCAGCTAAAGATTCTTAACTGGGCCAATTATCTACTTTCAATATTTAAAAAAGCATAACAAATTGTGACCAGTAGAAATATAAAGAAAGTCTGTGACGGGACAGGCCCTGTTCTAGGCAGGAGGATATACTGAGGAAGAAGGTAAAGAACCTGTAGCCAAGTTACAACAGCTTTCAAAAGCTCCAGAAGTCTACTCTCAGCTCTGGGCTGGTGTTATAGCAAACATGTTTTGCTTACAGTATGGGATCCATGAAGGAAGGTATGGAGCTGTAGGTGACAAGAATGCTACAAACATTGATCTACAATAAATTAACAAAATCACTTTGCATTTGTGTGGTACTTTTGTTAAAATACTTGTATTAAGGATGCCAAGATAGGGCGCCTGGGTGGCTCAGTTGGTTAAGCGACTGCCTTCGGCTCAGGTCATGATCCTGGAGTCCCTGGATCGAGTCCCGCATCGGGCTCCCTGCTCGGCAGGGAGTCTGCTTTGCCCTCTGACCCTATCCCCTCTCATGTGTTCTCTCTCATTCTCTCTC
>NC_138385.1:95093361-95108180 GCF_054177405.1 Leptonychotes weddellii | reverse complement strand
AAAAAAAAAAAAAAAAAAATGGATTTCCAGGTAAGATTTACTTTCAACACAGGGCCTTGTTTTCTCAAATTCAAAAGTATAAAAATAAAAACCACTATTTTGGGGCGCCTGGGTGGCTCAGTCGTTAAGCGTCCGCCTTCAGCTCAGGTCATGGTCCCAGGGTCCTGGGATCAAGCCCCACATTGGGCTCCCTGCTCAGCAAGAAGCCTGCTTCTCCCTCTCCCACTCCCCCTGCTTGTGTTCCCTCTCTCACTGTGTCTCTCTGTCAAATAAATAAAATCTTTAAAAAAAAAATTTTAAAAACCCCACCATTTTAATAATAGTATGTATTAAAAAAATACCGTAACTGAAAATAAAAAGAGATGTTAACCGTGGATTATTTCAGTCACTTGTTGGAATGTAATACACTGAACAAGTGACTTCAGTAACTTAATACATCCATAAATTATGCACAAATTCTTAAGCCAAACGTCCAATAAATATATACTTTAGGATTAAAAGCCACTAAAAATTTCTGATTACAATATTTACAGAAATAATGCATAAGGTCGTAGGGAAATGGACTGTGAACTGTGGCAGTGACAAACAGAGTAAATCATTTTGGAAAATAGTTTTATACTATTTTAAGCTGACAATGAATACACCATACGACTCAGCAATTCCATTCCACTAGATAAATTTTCCATGTGTACAAGCAGACATGGCAAGGATGTTCACTGAAGCACTGTTTATAAGAGCAAAATACCAAACAGATGCAATCCAACTGCCCCCCTGGTAGAAGAATGAATAAAGTAAGGTTTAATCACAATGGAACACTACACGGCAGTTAAAAAGAGATAGACATCTACATGGTATACGCATATACACAAAACAGTACCCAAAGAAAAAAGCTGGGGAAAAAACCCCTTTATATATATTTACTATTGTATGATTAATAAAAATACAAACAGTTAAAAAATGGCACACTAATTTCAGGACAATGATTAATTCTTCAAAGGGAGGCAAGTTAGGAAAGGGGTATGGGGTGGCAGGACTTTAGCTATAAAATAATGTTTTATTTTCAATAAGAAAAAAATTAAAGTAAATTCCTTAAAATGTTAAGATTAAACCTTTTAGGGCCGTGCAGACAGCACTAACCCAACAGGTCTGGTTGCTTAGCCCTCACAGCTCTGCGGGACACTGGGACCATGAATGACCCTTGGCCAAGTCCTAGGAACATGGACCTCAGAATGTTCTTAATGTCACTGATGGATTGATGATTTTGTGGTGTACACCTGGAGCAATGGACCATGCTGTACCAGTTTGTCAGGGTTGCTTTGCACAAATACCAAGACTGTCGACATGCACCTGGTTTCATTACTGGGGTCCTAAGTTTCAGTTGTCTTAACTGGCTGCCAGCAGGATGTGCCTGTGAAAACAACCCCCCACAAAAGCCTCAGATCCTGACACTCAGATGGGTTTCCCTGGGCAGAAGAGAGATTCAGCACATGTCCCTGTTGTTTGCTGCCAGAGAGAAAGCACATCGTGTGCAGCCCTGGAAGAGACTTGTGCCAGACCTCCCTAGACTCCCTGATGTCTATCTTTTCCTTGCTGCTTTTGTTCTGTATTCTTTACTGTAACAAACTTTGGCCATGAGTATAATTTGCTATGAGTCTTGTGAGTCCTTCTAGCACAATGACCAACCTTGGGTGATGGTGGAAAGACCAAATCAGGGGAATGTATGTTTGACAGGAGAAAAAAGGAAGTCAATAGCTTCCATTAAAAAGCCGCTATTAACTGGTACATATGCCTCCTGACTTTTTCCTATGCAAACCCAACACATATTATTACTTTTTACCAAAATGGGTATTATAATCATACAAAGGAGTTACTCAATTTATCTTGGACACCTTTCCATACTAGGGCATACAGATTTGCCTCATTGTGAGTCTGTGTAAAATTTCAGATTTATCGCATTCTTAGGAATTGCTGCACAGTAATTCATACCACAATGTGTTTAACCAATTTCCTATGAACTAACATCTGGGTTGCTAGGTTGATCTTAATTTTTCAATCCTGCAAATAATGCTGTGAAATCCTTGTGCACATGTGTGCAAGTAGTTCTATGAGATAAACTCCTGAAAGTTAAACTGCTAGGCCAAAAGATATTAATAGAAAACTGTAATAACATATTAGGAAAGAAGGCACACTCCCTTAAACATCAATACTGGAATATATGGTATACCTACCACCCTTCTCACTGTCACAGTGGGAAGCATCAAACTGTGCATCATCGTTCGGAATATGGACTCGAGCAACCACAAGATGATTCTGCTCATCAGATGTGTGAGTCCCCAGCACCAGCCAATGAAGGGCATAATCCTTTCCTTCCGGTCTGTTTAGGAAAGAAAGTAAGTCACACTAACCCTATAAGACATCAGCTGCTAACAAATTCAGTCCATCACCAATTATACTCATTATCATTGACTTCTCACCTGAAAAATACTTTCCATTTTAATAAACTAGACATTTCTAATTTTCCAGTAAGAGGCAACAAGACAGAATGGAAAGTTTAAGCATGGAGCCAGAAAACTGGGTTCAAATCCTGGCTCAAACTAAAATTAACTACATGCAATTCTTTAAATAACAACTTTTGGGGGCCCCAGTTTCTTCACCTAAAAAACAGGTTATGAGTGCAAAAGGCATGAAAACACTTTATTGATGTTCATGGTGCTTAAAGTTTATGAAATGGGGACTCTCAATTTTATGGGGGGAGGGTTATCTTTGTTACCTTGCTTTATGGAACTTATTTTGAGGCTAAAGAACCTACTGATGCTTCTTGGCATCCTGGTCAAAACAGTGATTTTTTACATCTGTATCTATTAATGATGTTTTCCCATTTGTATTATCTAGAATAGCAATTTTCACCTGTGCTCCATGGTCCACCTCAGTGAAGAGGGCCAAGACATAAGGCTCTGGGCCCCAACACCAGACAAGTTAGGCTATTTATCTGTTTCTAAAGTCCAATTGTACAAAGGATTCAATCGATTTTTTTTTTTTTTAAAAGATTCCATTTATTTGACAGAGAGAGACACAGTGAGAGAAGGAACACAAGCAGAGGGAGTGGGTAAGGGAGAAGCAGGCTTCCCGCCGAGCAGGGAGCCCGATGCGGGGCTCGATCCCAGGACCCCGGGATCATGCCCTGAGCCGAAGGCAGACGCTTAACGACTGAGCCACCCAGGCGCCCCAGGATTCAATCGATTTTAAAAAAGGCTTGAGTGTTGCTTCTACAAATGTTAATTTACTAATAACTAAAAAAAATTACAAGATGAAATTTTACCAAGATTTGGCTTAATGTAAAAAAGAACAATAAATACATACACAACTCCAAGAAGAGAATAATGCAGCCATGGCTAAGCAATAGCAACTTGTCTGAAAAAAGACCTGAGTCTTAGTCAATGTATGTTCAGGGGCCAAAAATAGGATATAGCTATCAAAACAGTTAACTCTATCTTAGATGAACTTATATGGGGAGGGGGGAGGCAATGCATGTGAGCACTCACCCACTTATTTTTCAATGAAAAAAACTTAGAAAATTAGGCTCTAAGCAATGTAGTTTAGGAGGACTGAGACAAAACAAAATCTTCGTAGCTCAAAATGAAAGGGAACTTAAAACACATCTCATTAAAACCATTTGAAGAGAAATAGGAATGCTTGAGAGAAGGGAAGCACTGCAGAGCAATATTAAGGCTAACATAAAAAGGAAGGAAGGGACTTTTTAGGGGGTTAAACAGAAAAAATAGGACCTTTCTAAGGAGCAGAGTCCCAACATGGACTGGAGAATCTAAAAAATTCCTCAATTCTAAAATTCAATTCATATATCCCTGACACAATAATCATATAAGGATTTTTTTTTTTTTACTGGAAATCCTTTCATCTCCATCATTAAAATACAAACTTATTTTCCCGAACCAATCAATATTACAATGTTTTCCTCCAATGCTGAATGCACCTAAGGCTGCAGAAGCACTAATGTTAAAAGACCTTGTCCAGGGCGCCTGGGTGGCTCAGTTGGTTAAGCGACTGCCTTCGGCTCAGGTCATGATCCTGGAGTCCCGGGATCGAGTCCCGCATCGGGCTCCCTGCTCGGCGGGGAGTCTGCTTCTCCCTCTGACCCTCACCCCTCTCATTCTCCCTCTCTCAAAAATAAATAAAATTTAGAAAAAAAAAAAAAAAAAGACCTTGCCCAGGGGCGCCTGGGTGGCTCAGTCGTTGGGCGGCTGCCTTCGGTTCGGGTCATGATCCCAGGGTCCTGGGATCGAGCCCCGCATCGGGCTCCCTGCTCAGCCGGAAGCCTGCTTCTCCCTCTCCCACTCCCCCTGCTTGTGTTCCCTCTCTCACTGTCTCTCTCTGTCAAATAAATAAATAAAATCTTTAAAAAAAAAAGACCTTGTCCATTTTCAGTGCCAGCATCCTTTGATCACTTGGACTTCACTGCTAAGAAATTCACCTAACAATCACAGATTATCACAAGGTTATTCTCAGTAGCACTGTCTTAGTGGCAAAAGACCGATAACAACCTAAATATCCATCAATAAAGAACTGATGACATAAATTATAATATATTCATAAATGGAATTCTATGGAGCCCTTAAAACAAAAGAGCATATCTAAGTATGCTGATAGGAAAAGTCTCCAATATAAACTACCAACTGTAAAGTCAAGTGAATAACTTGCTACCATAAAAAAAGATGGAGGGGAGGGCACCTGGGTGGCTCTGTTGGTTAAGCGTCTGACTCTTGGTTTCGGCTCAGGTCATGATCTCATGGGTCCTGGGATTGAGCCCCTTGTCGGCCCCTGCACTCAGCCAGGAGTCTGCTTAACTTTCTCTCTCTCCCTCGCCCTCTGCCCCTCCCCCTGCTCATGTGCACATGTGTCTCTCTCTTAAAAAAAAAAAAAAAAAAAGATGGAGGGTAGATATGTATATGTACTTATTTCTGGAAGGATGGGTAAAAAAAATGCCAAAAATGACCCTCTGCTCTGGGTAATAAAACCAGGAGAATAAGGGACATGGAAAGGGAACTTATATTTCACTCCATGCACTTTGTACCACCTGAATTTGAGTGATTACAAAGATTTTTAAGTAGAGAGTTAGTCTCAGTATGTTTAATAACAAATTATTTAATAAGAAATATGGAAAAATGAAATTACTTCTTAGAAACACCTAAATAAAAATTTTTACAAGGCAAATCCACTATGTGGACAATTACCTAACTCAGTTTAAGGACAAGAGTTCAGAAAGTGCAAGTAATTATTAGGAAGTATGTTGTATGTAGTATGTAGGTAGAAAGCAGGCCTTGCGGCGCCTAGCCTAGGTGGCTCAGTCGTTAAGCATCTGCCTTCGGCTCAGGTCATGATCCCAGGGTCCTGGGATAGAGTTCCGCACTGGGCTCCCCGCTCAGTGGGAAGCCTGCTTCTCCCTTTCCCACTCCTCCTGCTTGTGTTCCCTCTCTTGCTGTCTCTATCTCTGTCAAATAAATAAATATTAAAATAAAAAAGAAGGCAGGCCTTATGAGGTTGACTAGGATCTAGTTCCTCAAAGACTCAGGGAGTTAAGAGTAGCCAACATTTCCAGTGTTCCATATAGTAACAAAACACAATCACAGTCCCTTCATATTCCAAATAGAATCCTGCAAAAGCACCACAAAGCCATCCTCAACATCCAAGAATGCAGGCTGGCTGGCATTTTCTTGCATTCCCAGAGCAACTGCACATCCCACAACCAGATCCCACTTCTTTGTATGCAAAGAACACCACGGAATACATAATTTAAGGTATTTTCTGTTAAGTTCTTAAGTGTTAATATAAAAGCAGTATGGGGGGAGGCTGGCTGGCTCAGTAGGTGGAACTTGCGACTCTTGATCTCAGAGTTGTAAGTTTGAGCCCCACGTGGGGTGTACAGATTATTTAAAAACAAAAATCTTTATCTGGGCTAAGAACTTACAAATTTATCTTTAAAATTGTTACACAAATCATAGGTAACATTTTCAAAAGACATGAATAAGCAGTTTTCATTGGAATCCAAATACAGAAACAATTACACTCTAATAAATTATTTCTGAATACAAAGGGGTGGGAATATCAGCATCAGTCACCACTTACTGCATACTTACACCGTGCCAGCACTTTAACAGTGCATGATCTTATTTAATTCCCTCAAAAGTAGGCAGTCAGAACGGCCAGCACCTCCACTTACAGATCAGACAGCTTGGGGACAGAGACTAACCAACGTGCCCTAATTTAGCTACTAAGAAGCAGGGGGCAGGATTCAAACTCCAGTTTCTAACCTTAGAGTCCCACCCACCCCCGCTGTTTTCTACTGTTAAGGTAGGTCAAAAAGATCCAAAAGAATGTAAATTAAGCTGTTAAAGCTTTTAATTTACTTAAAGGAATGCACAGGGAGTCAAAAATACATGGTGTTCAAAATGAGAACCTGAATACCCTTAAGCATTTGATGCTCAAAATTGTTATGTCAGTGCTTAGAAGTCTCCATTATTTATTTATTTCTTGGCTACTCTTCCTACATCTGTATATCTACACTGTGATTTTTGGGAACCCCAATGGAAGCCCCTACCTGTATGGAAGACAATGTTTGCATATGGAGAATCTGGCCATTGAAGGAGTAACCTTATATAAAATTAACTTGCTCTTATTTTCATTACTTGTCTCAAAATCCCCTTCCTAGTTTTGTTAATCCTCATTAAATTATATGTTCACAATACCTAAATTTAATAGTTTTAAAGTACATGGCCAAGTTCCTATTAGAAAAAGCACAAGTGCATGAGAAAGGTAGTCTAATACAGGGCTTGCCTCAACTCTGGGATACTCAGTTTGGGCTCAAAATCACATTCCAGGGGCACCTGGGCGGCTCAGTTGGTTAAGCGACTGCCTTCAGCTCAGGTCATGATCCCAGGGTCCTGGGATCGAGCCCCGCATCGGGCTCCCTGCTCAGCCGGAAGCCTGCTTCTTCCTCTCCCACTCCCCCTGCTTGTGTTCCCTCTCACGCTGTCTCTCTCTCTCCTCCTGTCAATTAAATAAATAAAATATTTTTTTTTAAAAATCACATTCCACCACTTACAGGCTGTGTGATCTTGGGAATTTTACTTAACGTCTCCACCCCCGTTTCCACAACACAAGGATGATAAAAAGTAATCACAGTATAGTTCTGAGTATTAAACCAAACAAGGGGACACAAAACTGTTCACATGTGCCAGGCCCTATTTTAAGTGTTCAATAACACCAGCAATTATTACCAGGGAAATTTTAGAAATGGCTGAAAAGAACACTCTTAAGAAGACCAACAACAGCCTCAAAGTGTATTCCGCACTATTAGCCAGTAACATCTTTTCTTTGGTGAACTGTTGCTAAATTCTTTTCCCCTATGTCAATTTAAACCTATTCATATTGGGGTAGCTGATTACATGGATGTGCTCACTTCATAAAAATCCATCAAGCCATATGCTTATGATTTGTGCACTTTTCCGTACATACCCTATTTTTCAATAAAGTTTTAAAGAAATCCATTAGTCTGGGGCCCCCCAAAATGTCACTCTTTATTTAAGCCCAAGAAATGTCAAATATGTCAGATGCTTCCCACGAATATCATTAATCACACGTTATCCCCACACTTACGTATCAGAAACCATCCCATAAATCACTTGTTTTGAAAATATAAATCACCTGCCACCTCATCCAAAGGCTAAACTGATTACACGCTCATGTTGTGTGTGTGAAATGCCGAAACTAGAAAATTAAGGACAATAGTTAAATCTATGCAAAGTAAAAGTTGCCAGAAACCCTTACTTAGTCACTTCAGGAAGCCACTGAACCGTAAGACTCGGCCACTGAAGAGCATGGGTCATAACCAGGTCATACAGAAACGGTGTATTCTTCTTCCAGATTTTATATTCTTCATTGATGACACGCTCCTCCACAGTATCTTCAAACACTGAAATTTGGAGAAAGCCCATACAATTAAGTGGCTGAGAGAAATCGAAATCAGAATCTGTACACAGATACTGGAGGTCACCTCGAGATGGCCACACCTAATCCACTCAGCTTTACCTCTAATTTGGACACGAACTAACTGCTCTTCCAGGATGTGGAGAGAGTATTTATTAACACCAGGAAGCTTATTTTTTGCACTTAGAAATCAATAGCGCTTGCGTATACAGAATTGGGTAATTACACAGACAACGATTTTGTTTCGTCAGTTACAGCTGTTCGCACCTGTTCTAAGATGACGACCCATATGCACAGTGGCTCCACGACCCACCCGGAGAGACGAATCCACGTGTAGCAGAAACCCCTCGGCCCGCTCCCTCCATCCCCCACCAAAAGCGGCCTCCGCTCCCACGAAGCCCGCGTCAGCAGCCATAAACCGGCGTGTTCCAGAATCCCCCGGACAAGGGCCGCGACCCCGAAGCGGTCGACGCGCGCGCGTGGAAGGAGCAGCCGTGTCCGCTTTCCGGTGGCGGAGGCCGCCTCCGCCCGAGAGCCAAGGGCGCCGAAGGGAGCGCCGCCGCCGGAGGGGGGGAGGGGAATTGGGGGGGCGGAGGGGGAAGGGGGCCCAGCTCGCGGCCCCGCGCCCGGCTCCGGAAGTGCTCGGAGCCCTCCGCGCCGCGATCCCGTACCGAGTAGGCCCCTCCAGGCGCGCGCCTAGCCTCGCGCCCGGCCCCGCCCCCTGCTCCTCACGCCAATTCGCGCCTTTCGCCGGCGCGTGCCGCGGCCTCGCGCGCCCGCCGCCCCCCGCGGTCCCGGCGCGCGCCGCCCCGCAGGGCCTCTTACTCTCTTTACTCGCCATCTTGCGTCGGGTCGTTCGCCCCTCGCCGCCGCCTCGGACTCCCCTCGCTAGCCAACAGCCGCCCAACCGCAGGCGTTCCTGCCTCGCCCAGGCGCGTCACACTCTTCTAGCTCTCGAAGCGTGAGCTCCGTCTTACAGCCTGGGTGCTCCCCAAACGCTGCGTCCTTCTCTCCTGCCTCCTCCCCGCTCGCGGGTACCGAGGTCTGAGGCGCTCTTCTCTCTCTCTCCAAACTTGGAACGAGACTTTTCAACCCGCGCCTCCCAGCCCGCCCAGGCAGCTGAGCGCAGGCGCATCCGCCCTGGGAAAAGTGAGAGGCGGCGGAGAGGCGGGCCTGGGAGCCAACGGCTCGGTCGTTTCAACCAATGAGGTGCGGCAGGCAGGTTTCACGCGGCATTTGGAGGCGGGCTTCTGGGGGTGGGCGGGGCGTTCCGCGGCAGGAAGTTGGCGAGGCGCAGGCGCGAGGACTCGCCCAGCGCTCCCAGGGCCGGGCGCGGGGGCGGATGGGGGGCGCGCGGGGGTGGGGCGGATGGGGGCGCGGCGTGCGGGCTGCGCGGGGGCCACGAGCCCCGGGGCCGCGGGGCGTGGCTGCTTTCCGCGGTGGGGGGGGGGGGCAGGGAGACTGCCGCCGCTTAGCCAAGCAAAATCTCAGAGCGAGGGAGGAAAATGGTCTCTAGTCTCGAGAGATTACTGTGCCCTCAAAATCTCCCCGATAATCACGGGCATGCAATTCTCTGCACCCTGAAAGGTTTCCCTCCGGCCGACTGGCTTTTCCTGGGGCCCGGTCGAGCTGAGGTGGGGTTCGTTGGAGGCAAAGGGAACCTTTTACAGAGGCCGCGGGCGTTTTTGATTGCTGAAGCCTCTGGGCCTCCCCGTGAGGCTAAACCTGCGGCCTGTACTGGTACAGGCCACCGACAGCTCAAAACTGACTTGAATAACATTTTCGTTTGTTCGCACATTTGGGTCCTTAAAATGATTTGCGGCCTCTCGAACTGCAGAGAATTGTGTCCCTACCCCGGCGTTCTTGTCTCCGTCCCAGTCCTGGACCCTGCTGAGTCATTCCTGTCACCTGCAGGGGTCCCAGGGCGACCCCACTCCACGATGGCAAAGCTGGGGAGAGCTGCCCTAAGCTGACCCGGGATGGCTTACTTGAGCCCTGCTCTACCTTGGAACTTGCTAGCCCCTGAGTGCGTGGGGGTGAGGGGAAAGTGGGCTGCAAGGCCAGAAGGGCCAGAGGGTACCGGGTTGGGGGAGGTGGCCAAGATGCCTACGTGCAAAGGGAACCTCAGTGTACATCCAGACTCGGAGAGAGGCTCCCCCTGCAAAAGCACCCCAGAACATTTGCTGCCTTGATATTTTCCAAATGCTTCCACGAGAGTGACCATGGTGATCCTCAGACGAAATTGTTCAGTTGCCGCTGTGATGCTCACTTTTCTGATCAGGAAACAAACTCAGACGTTACTCTAGTCGGTGGCAGAACCAGTAATATTACCTTATATAGAAATTTACTGTCTGGTGTCTCTGCTTTCCAATAGGTTACAATTCATTATTATAACACTCTGCTTTCATGTCAGGCCCAGGAATCTTGTTAGGGACTAAAGCTGGGGCGGGGCGGGGCAGAGGGGAGCCTCGGCTGGAGAGGGACGAGGGTTGGAAGGTGTTTAAATAGCACAGCTCTCATATTCTAGAACACTGGTTGGCAAATGTTTTTCTGAAAGGGGCCAGAGAGTAAATATTTTAGGCGTTGGGAGCAACTACTCAGCCCTGCCACCTTACAGTGAGAAAGCAGCCCCAGACAATATGGATAAACCTGGCTGTATTCCAATAAAACTTTATAGACACTGAAATTTCATATAAATAATTTCACTGCCACATATAAATTCATATAAATTTGGAGGCAAATATAAATTTGATAAATTTATAAAATATAAATTATATAAATTTCATATAAATTTATAAATTTCACGTGCCACAAAATATTCTGATTTGTTTTTCAACTACTTTAAAATGGAAAAATCATTCTTAGCTCGTGGGTCATACAAAAACAGGTGGTGGGTTGTATTTGGCCAGAGGACTCTAGTTTGCCCACCTTGTTCTAGAATAATTGTCTTAACAGCTTTACTTCGGTGGGAATGTCCTCATGTGTACAGCAAGAGAAGGCTTGGCAGACAATTTCCAGTCTCCCTTTAATCTATTTTACTTATATTTGATGGGTAGGCATGATTTCCAAAACCTATTACATGTGTAAAGAGTTGAAAGAAGGGGGCTCCTGGGTGGCTCAGTCGTTAAGCGTCTGCCTTCAGCGCAGGTCATGATCCCAGGGTCCTGGGATCCAGCCCCGCATCAGGCTCCCTGCTCGGTCGGAAGCCTGCTTCTCCCTCTCCCACTCCCCCTGCTTGCATTCCCTCTCTCGCTGTGTCTTTCTCTGTCAAATAAATAAATAAAATCTTAAAAAAAAAAGTTGAAAGAAATCTTCACAGACATTATGGCTTTAAAATCTTTATACTGTCCACCTCACTGAGGGTCAGAGGCAGAACTATGAAGCAGATATTTTGGGAGTTTCTGAAAATATTCAGGCACTATTATATACTTAATCCAAAAGTATCATGTACAACATATTTTATTAGCTTTGGATTTTTTTTTTTTGTTAGGTAGAATCTGTCAATCCTTCTCTCTAGTTTTTTTGGTCTTTTTTTTTTCCCTCGGTCAGGTACTTTTTTTTCCTCAAAAAGGTAATATGTTTTCCTTCAAGTTGCTAAACTGTTCGATTTCGCTTTTGTTTTTCACCTCAACTTTTTAGCTCTCATCATGATCTTTTCTCCCACTTTCTCTGGGTTTTTGTTTCTCTTGCACTCAGCTAAGTCTGCTAAATGAGTGAGGCACCAACAGGTGCATGCATCAAGTATGGGCTCTCTTACCCCAGAGAAGCCCTGTTTAGGTACCTTTCTCTAAGACTGCTTACATCAAAGTTGCTATATTGTTAGCCACCACTTTCTCCATGCCTACTGTGTTTTACTTGTATTATAAACCAAAACGGGTTACACCAAACCGTGCTGACCTTTAATATGTATGACGCAGTCTGGTATTTTATTTCATTTAAAAAATATGCAGATTACCCTGTACATTGCATTTTTGTGATCACACTTAGTCACAACTTGAAGTTTGAAAAACACACTAGGATATTTTTGAAGCCTCTAGCCATCTTTTATAAAATAGGAACACACCAGGGCACCTATGTGGCTCAATCAGTTAAGTGTCTGACTTCAGCTCCAGTCATGATCTCCAGGTCCTGGGATCCAGCTCTCCCCCCACCCCCCTGCCCCGCTCAGTGGGGAGTCTGTTTATCCACTCTGTCCTCCCCACCCCCTGCTGCTCATGCTCACTGTTGCTATCTCTCTGTCTCTCAAATGAATAAATAAAATCTGTAAAAAAAATAGCAACAGGGGCACCTGGGTGGTTCAGTCGTTAAGCGTCTGCCTTCGGCTCAGGTCATGATCCCAGGGTCCTGGGATGGAACCCAGCATCAGGCTCCCTGCTCGGCGGGAAGCCTGCTTCTCCCTCTCCCACTCCCCCTGCTTGTGTTCCCTCTCTTGCTGTCTCTCTCTCTCTCAAATAAAATAAATAAAATCTTTAAAAAAAATAGCAACACATCCCCATCCTCCCCTCACACAGGTAATTGCATCCTATCCCCTTTACTCTTTTTTTCTCATAGTGCTTTTCACCACCTGACAAATGTTTGTTCATAGGTTATTCTCCCTACACTAAAATGTAAGTTGCAGGATCTTTGTTTTGTTATATCCCCAGTACCTGAACCAGTGCTTACCACATGAGGAAGCTCAAGCAGAGAATGGTGGTTTCTTGCCAAGGTCATATAGCTAGTGAGTGTTGGACTTGGAATCTGAATTCGATCAGTCTTATATTAACACAGCAAAACTGATCCTATGTGATAGAATGAACTGTTTACCAAAAGAAATGAGAGAGGGAGGGCGCCTGGGTGGCTCAGATGGTTAAGCGTCTGCCTTCGGCTCAGGTCATGATCTCAGGGTCCTGGGATCGAGTCCCGCATCGGGCTCCCTGCTCCTTGGGAGCCTGCTTCTCCCTCTGCCTTTCTCTCTCGCTCTGTCTCTCATGAATAAAAAAAAAAAAATCTTTAAAAAAATTTAAAAAAAGAAATGAGAGAGGGAAATAATACCCAGACATTCTGTGTTTGTAAGCGACCCTCACTAGTTTTTGGTGAAAATCTTAGCCATTCAAAAAGATTTTGGAGTACCTACTGTTTGCCATGCATTGTTCTGGGAACTGAAGATACCTGGAATGAACAAGACATATAGAGCTCCTACTCTATACATTCCGTTATTGTTTGTACATACATTCCTTCTGTTATACATTCCTTTATTGTTTTTTTATTGCAAAAGCAAAGCTCATTACAGAAAAATATGAAAATTACACAAGCAAAAAGGAGCATAAAGAATACCAATTTTGTTTCTGACCAAATTATTTTCATCCAAATTGTTAGGAGCGGAAGAAGGTACAGAAAACATTAATAACTATTGTCTTTTGGTTACTGGTATTATGAATGATGGTTATTTTATTATTCATACTTTGCTCTATTTAAAAAAATTCTCCTATGGACATTTTTTTTTTTAAAGATTTTATTTATTTATTTGAGAGAGAGAGAATGAGAGACAGAGAGCATGAGAGGGAGGAGGGTCAGAGGGAGAAGCAGACTCCCTGCCGAGCTGGGAGCTCCTATGGACAAACATTACTCTTATAAGCAGGGGAAAAAAAACCCCACACATTTTTGAAAAAAATATGAAGAATGGTAGAAGAGTAATGCATACAAATGAATTGTCTTAATGTGATAGAATTCTAAGTCATTTCTCTTAAAATATTGTTTAATACACTTGTGTTAAAGGGAGTCGAAGGAAATTATTGTGAAATAGAAAACACACTGTACTTGTTTGAACTTGTACTTTGTTTTCATTTACTATTGTGATATTTTATTAGGTAAAGTGAAGTCATTGTTTTATACTTATATATGTGTTAATATTTAACTTTTGTGGGTGTCCCTCTGGATTTCTGAAAGGCCAACTTACCCGGTTGTGCTGGCTGTTAATGTTAAGCAACATGATCTCTGCATTGGTGACAGTGAATAAAGGAAATGACCTAGACCAGAATCCCTCGGGCTTAGACTTAGAATCACTGGGGCGGAGTAAATAAATATTTGTCAAATGAAAAATATTGAATAGGAAACTCCTCCTGGTCTGTCCCAATCCATAAGTAGTGATAACAAGGCTTCACATGTGGAAACTTCTTTTAGAAAAATTGCTCTGAGCATTCCACCCCAAGATCATTGTTCTTTTATTCAAAGTTTTAAGTACACAATGCATTGTAATTTACAACGGAAGACTGCTTCTGAAGTTCAATATAGTGAAAATTTGTTGTTAATTGCTAGCTATCATCCATTCTTCCTTCTCCAGGAAACAGCATGCTAAATTTCTTTTGGTTGAGTTCCTCTTCCTTCTCCAAACTTCTTATAGGTTGGTAGGATTGTCCATCAAGATACCTCACCCTCGGGGCGCCTGGCTGGCTCAGTCAGTGGAGTGTGCAACTCTTGATCTCGGGGTTGTAGGTTCGAGCCCCACATTGGGTGTAGAGAGTACTTAAAAAATCTTTAAATGAGGAGCGCCTGGGTGGCTCAGTCATTGGGCGTCTGCCTTCGGCTCAGGTCATGATCCCAGGGTCCTGGGATCGAGCCCCGCATCGGGCTCCCTGCTCAGCTGAGACCCTGCTTCTCCCTCTCTCACTCCCCCTGCTTGTGTTCCCTCTCTCACTGTGTCTCTCTCTGTCAAATAAATAAATAAAATATTAAAAAAAAAAATCTTTAAATGAACAAACAAAAGATACCCCACCGGGGCGCCTGGGTGGCTCAGTCGTTAAGCTTCTGCCTTTGGCTCAGGTCATGATCCCAGGGTCCTG
>NC_138385.1:95063665-95093261 GCF_054177405.1 Leptonychotes weddellii | reverse complement strand
AAATAAAAAAAAGATACCTCACCTTCGACCAGCCAAAGGGCAGGCAATTAACCCCAGTGGGGCCAGTCAGCCACACCCTTCCTGGAAAGTGGATTCTGTAGATTCATGCTGCTAAAGTATCCCAAGTTCCCTTCCACTGGTTCCCACTTTCTAGATCTCTGGAATGGCTCTGGTTCCCACCCTTTACAAATTGGTTCCTTTGATTCTGTGAGTTGATCATATCTTTCCATAGATTCCCTTCCTGAGTCCATCTGTTGCATACAACAGAATCTCTGATAGTCACCTAACCCTATCCCCTTCCAGCTCCAAGTCCTGAATTCAAGCACAGATTCTTCTGAATAAGGAACATGACCCTTATAGGTGGAAAGGAAATAAAGAAGATACTAAAATATTGGGGGGGGAGTTGGGAACATTTTGTTTGCAACTGTATAAAAGCTACAGGAAAACAAAGCCATGCTAAGTATTTCCAATAGAGCGGATTCAATACAGAGAATTGGGTACATCGATGTTAGATGAAAGAGGGGACGACAAGATACCCCAGATATTTGTCATTGCTTCCTGTGCCCCTAGGGCTGATCTTAGTAACTGCAAGAAGTTACCACTGCTGGGCTGGGAGAACAAAAGGAAAGAAGTGGGGTTACCAGAACCTGGGAGTGTGAAGGAGAGGTCTCAAGCTGGCTGGCTCTTGGACCTCTGGTGGAGGCACTCCACACAGCCCCTGCTCAGGGGTGTACTACTGAGCACGAGGTCAGACCACCAAGGAAGGTGTGGCCAGTGAGTGTTGGTGCCTCTGTGGGGATCTGGTGTTGTGTGCTGGGAAGATTGAAAGAAGCTGGAGACCGGAACTATGGGGGGAAGCTGTTGATAGAAGCTGGCAACCAGAGGTCCCTTCTTCCCTTCAATCTGCCATCAGAACCTTCCATTGACAGAACCTAATAGGGAGACAATGGGCATGGGAGTTTGGGAAAAGGAGTTTGCAGAATCCCAGCCCTGGCACCACAGAGCATAGTAAAAAAGTTTGGAGCTAAGAGATGGTGGCAGGTAAATAACCATGACAAAAGCATGCTTTTAAAAGGATAAGTAATGGTTTTTGAAAATAGAATTCCCAAGCAAATTGGAAATTTTCAGTATATCTGTGGCTAAATGTAAATTGCATCATTATTTTACTTTATGCCAAAAGACCTAAGGGCTCAAATTTCAAACCTGTAACATGTTCTCCGGCCCTTAGTGATGGCATATGGATGTATCAGTTGAAAAATTTGTCTCCTAATATTTATTTATGAGGTGCAGGAGGCACGGCAAGATTGTTCCCTTTGATTATTACAAAGAGGAAACCAGCTTTGACGTAGACCTATCTTAGTCATCAAAAGGTCTGTAATTGTAAGGTCATTTACAAATTCCTATTGAGAATTGCTTTTCAAAATATGCTAGGAGAAAAGCCAGTGAAATTCATTATGCAATTGAGAAAATACTTTATAGTCTCACTTAAGGGAAATTACTACACATGCTTCAAAAGTATAGACTGATTAAGCCAACAGATTTTATTTGAAAGTTTGCAAAATTACTAGTCTTCTAAGATTAATGAATAGAAGGGGAAAATACTATACTAGTAGCAAAACGTTAGATGAAAAATGCATCTATGAATGTTCCTGGCAGCTTTATTTGTAATAACCAAAAACTGAAATTGGCCTAGATATCCCTCAGTGGGTGAATAAACTATGGTACATCCATACCACAGAATTCTACTCAGCAATAAAAGGAAAGAAACTATTGATATACAAAGCTTGGATGAATCTCTAGGGAATTATGTTGCGTGAAAAAAAACCCCAAAAGATTACATACTTTATGATTCCATTCATATAGCATTTTTGAAGTGACAAAATTTTAGAAACTGAGGAGAGATTAATAGTTGCCAAGGGTTAGGGATTGGGGATGGAGGTTCAAGAATGTGAGTGTGGTTATAAAAGGACAAAGTGAGGAATCCTTATGCTTGTGGTATTGGAACTTTCTGGTATCTTGACAGTGGTGGTGGATATATAAACCTACACAGGTCATAAAATTGAATAGCACTTAATACACAAACATACACAAATGAGTACAAGTAAAACTGGGGGAAATCTGAATAAGATTAGTGCATTATAACAAAGCCAGTATCCTGGTTGTAATATTATACTTCAGTTTTGCAAGATATTACCTTTGGGGGAAACTGGGCAAAGTGTATGCAGGATGAATCTACAATTATCTCAAAAATTTTAATCAAAAATTAAAATTAGGGGCGCCTGGGTGGCTCAGTCATTAAGCATTTGCCTTTGGCTCAGGTCATGATCCTGGAGTCCCCGGATCGAGTCCCACATCGGGCTCCCTGCTCCTCCCTCTCCCACTCCCCCTGCTTGTGTTCCTGCTCTCACTGTCTCTCTGTCAAATAAATAAATAAAATCTTTAAAAAAAAATCAAAATTAGAAGTGGTGTGCAGTAACAATAAAAAAAAAAAAAAACCTTAGCAATACTTTCAGTCTAGGTCCATTTATTAACTGAAGTAAACACAATAGTTCCTACATGGGTGATTTTTTAAAAAGATTTTTTTTTTTCCAGTCAATGAAAGGGAAACTTTATTGAGGCCCCAGGGCCTTGGGGCTCAGGCAGGAGGCCACCCTGCGGGCAAAGGAAGAGCTGGTGGAAGGGCCTTATTTGACCTTTTTGGGGTGCAGGTTGTTGGTGTGGCCGCACTTCTTACAGCAGTTGACAGTGCGGGGGTGCAGGCGAGCATAACACTTGCGGCAGATCATCTTGTTGCAGTTGTATTTCTGGGCCAGCTGGCGGAGGGAAGGCTCGATGATGCCACCCCGTAGGCGAAGCACCAAGTGCAGGGTGGACTCTTTCTGGATATTATAGTCTGACAGAGTACGGCCATCTTCCAGCTGTTTGCCCGCAAAAACCAGACGCTGCTGGTCAGGCGGGATGCCCTCCTTGTCTTGGATTTTGGCTTTGACATTCTCAATGGTGTCACTGGGCTCGACCTCAAGGGTGATGGTCTTGCCCGTCAGGGTCTTCACAAAGATCTGCATCTCTGCGTCTGGCGCGAATCCGCAAGGCCGCCGCCACCAAACCGCTCGGCCACCTCGTTGAAGAGAAAGAGCTAAGAAAGATTTTATTTATTTATTTGAGAGAGAGAGAGAGCATGAGTTGGGGGGAGGGGCAGAGGGACAGGGAGAAGCAGACTCCCCGCTGAGCAGGGAGCCCGACGCGGGGCTCGATCCCAGGACCCTGGGATCATGACCTGAGCCAAAGGCAGATGCTTAACCGACTGAGCCACCCAGGCACCACCATGTGTGATTTTTTTTTTAAAAAGATTTATTTATTTATTTTAGAGAGAGAGGGTGCGGTGGGGAGGAGCAAAGGGAGAGAAAGACTTAAAGCAGACTCCACTCTGAGCATGGAGCCTGATGTGGGGTTTGATACAGGGCTCGAACTCAGGACCCTGAGATCGCGACCTGAGCTGAAACCAAGAGGCAGATGCTTTATCAACTGTGCCACCCAGGTGCCCCCCACCAGCATGTATGGTTTCTTTTTTTTTTTTTAAAGATTTTATTTATTTATTTGACAGAGAGAGAGAAAGCAGGAGCAGGGTGAGGGGCAGAGAGAGAAGCAGGCTTCCCGCGGAGCAGGGAGACCGAAGCGGGGCTCGATCCCAGGACCCCGAGATGACCTGAGCTGAAGGCAGACGCTTCACCGACTGAGCCACGCAGATGCCCCTTTTCTTTTCTTTTCTTTTTTTTAAAGATTTTTTTATTTATTTTTTAACAGAGAAAGAGACAGCGAGAGACGGAACACAAGCGGGGAGTGGGAGAGGGAGAAGCAGGCTTCCCGCCGAGCAGGGAGCCCGATGTGGGACTTGATCCCAGGACCCTGGGATCATGACCTGAGCTGAAGGCAGACGCTTAACGACACCCAGGCGCCCCTAACTTTTCAGTTATGGACAATTTCAAACAAATACGAAAGAAAAGAGAGTAGTGAAATGAACCCCCATGTACACACCACCTGGCTTTGATAATTATCTGCTCATGGTCAAGTGTGTTTCATCTATGCCCCATCCACTCCTGCCATCCCTCATTATTTTGATGCATATTTCACATCTCATGTCATCTGTAAATATTTCTATATGCATCTTTATATAAGAGTTCCCTTTTTTAAACATTTATTATTTTAATTTTTTTTTTTACTGAGGATGTTGATTTTGGGGGTCTTAGAGTGTTTAAAAGTAATCTCTATGCTCAACGTGGGACTCAAACTCACAACCAGGAGATCAAGAGTCACATGCTTTACTGACTGAGGCAGCCAGGCAGCCAGGCACCCCAAGTTCCTTTTTTAAAAAATTCAAAATAACAGCAATATATTTGCATGTACAAAAAAATGTATCAATTCTTTGATATCAATACCCAGACAGCATTTATATTTACTGGCTTTTCTCTTAATAAAGGTTATGCTTTAGCTTTACTGAGGTATAGTTTATGTACAATAAACAGCACCTATTTATTTTTTGAAAGATTTTACTTCTTTATTTGAGTGAGTGAGCGAGAGAGAGAGCACAAGTGGAGGGGAGGGGCAGAGGGAGAGGGAGAAGCAGACTCCCAGTTGAGCAGGGAGCCTGATGCAGGGCTCGATCCCATGACTCCAGGATCATGACCTGAGCCAAAGGTGGACACTTAACAGACTGAGCCACCCACGCACCCCAACAGCCCCTATTTCAAGTATGCAATTCAGGGGCGCCTGGGTGGCTCAGTTGGTTGGGCGACTGCCTTCGGCTCGGGTCATGATCCTGGAGTCCCGGGATCGAGTCCTGCATCAGGCTTCCTGCTCAGCGGGGAGTTTGCTTCTCCCTCGGACCCTCCCCCCTCTCATGCTCTCTCTCTCTCTCTGATTCGCTCTCTCAAATAAAAAAAATTAAAGTATGCAATTCAATAAGTTTTGACAGATGTAAGCACCTATGAAAACAACACTACAATAAAAAAAACCAGAACATTTCAATCATGCCCAAAAGTTTCCTTGTGCCCCTTCCTCCATCTATGGCCACAGAGCAACCACTGATCTGCTTTCTGTCACTAAAATGAGTTTACAGAGAATGTGGTTTTGAAAACAGTAACAACATAAATGGTACACGATTTTATAAAAATTAGAAGGGAATGTAGAGAATAAAGAAAAATATACGCATATTCTTCTTTATATATTTTGATGGTGAGCCCCTGAGGCAGAAAGCAAGTTAAACTTAGAATACTATCATAAGAACAGCTGACATTTATTGAGCAGTCTATGTCAGATATTTTATATATATTATCTAATTTGTCTCATGATAATTCTGTTATTATCAATACTATTATTATCAAACTCATACATTTGAGGAGACTGAGGCACAGAGAGGTAACTTGCCCATGGTCTCACAGCTTGTAACTGAAGGAGCTTAGATTAAAAAACTAAGTCTTTGGGGCACCTGGGTGGCTCAGTCGTTGGCTGTCTGCCATTGGCTCAGTCATGATCCCAGGGTCCTGGGATTGAGCCCCACGTCGGGCTCCCTGCTCAGCAGGAAGTCTGCTTCTCCCTCTCCCACTCCCCCTGCTTGTGTTCCTGCTCTCACTGTCTCTCTCTCTCTGTCAAATAAATAAATAAAACATTAAAAAAAACCCACTAAATCTTTGACTCCAGAGCAATGCCCTTAAATATAGCTGTGGTCAGTTTATCAGCAAAAAGAACTGACATGAGAAGAACACCTGGATGTGTTGCTGAAAAGTCTTACCCTTTTCTTGGGCAAAGGAGTAAAGGCAATTCAATGCATAAAGGATAGTCTGTTCAACAAATGGTTCTGGAACAACTGGACATCCACGTGCAAAAAATGAAATCTAGACACAGACCTTACATCTTTTACAAAAATTACCTCAGAATAGATCATAGACCTAATTGTGAAACTATAAAACTCCTAGGAGAATTAAAAAATGGGCAGAGGACCTAAGCAGACATTTTCCAAAAGAAGACATCCAGATGGCCATCAGTTGCAAGATGCTCAACATCACTCATCATTGGAGAAATGCAAATCAATACCACCCAGGTGCCCCCGTACCCTTTAAATATCTTAAAATTTTATCAATTATGCCTCAATAAAATGCTGGAAAAAAAAATCCTCCTAGAAGATAACATAGGAGAAAATCTAGGTGACTTTGGATTTGGTGATGACTTCCGTGATATGATACCAAAAGCATGATCCATGAAAGAAAAACAACTGATAATTTGGACTTCATTAAAATTAAAAATGCTCTGCTCTGTTAAGAGAATGAAAAAACAAGCCACAAACTTGGAGAAAATATTTGCAAAATCTATATCGAATAAAAGACTGGTATCCAAAATATATAAAGACCTCTTAAAACTCAAGAATAAGAAAACAGGGGCACCTGGGTAGCTTAGTCATTAAGGCATCTGCCTTTGGCTCAGGTCATGATCCCGGGGTCCTGGGATCGAGCCCCGCGTCGGGCTCCCTGCTCGGCAGGGAGTCTGCTTCTCCCTCTCCCACTCCCCCTGCTTGTGTTCCCTCTCTTGCTGTGTCTCTATCTGTCAAATAAATAAAATCTTAAAAAAAAAAATAAGAAAAAAACCCAATTTAAAAATGTGCAAACAATCTGAATAGACATCTCACCAAAAAAACATACTGATGGCAAGTAAGCACATGAAAGATGCTCCATATCAAATGTCATTACAGAGTTGCAAATTAAAACAATGGGATACTATGACACACCTATTAGAATGGCTAAAAACTATGGAGACAGCTAAAAGGATGCCAGGGGCTCAGAAGGAGGGAGGAAGGGATGAACACATGGAACACATGGAATTTTTAGGGCAGCAAAACTATTAAAAAAATTTTTTTTAAAGGTTTATTCATTTATTTATTTATTTATTTATTATTTATTTGAGAGAGCGAGCACAAGCATGGGGAGTGGGAGGCAGAGGGAGAGGGAGAAGCAGGCTTCCTGCGGAGCAGGGAGCCCGATGTGGGGCTCGATCCCAGGACCCCGGGATCATGACCTGAGCTGAAGGCAGACGCTTAACCAACAGAGCCACCCAGGTGTCCCAAAACTAATTTTTTTTAATTTAAATTCAAGTTAGTTAACGTATAATGTATTATTAGTTTCAGGGGTAGAATTTAGTGATTCATCAGTTGCATATAACACCGAGTGCTCATTACATCAAGTGCCCTCCTTAATGCCCATCACCCAGTTACCCCATCCCCCCACCCACCTCCCCTCCAACAACCCTGTTTGTTCCTTATAGTTAAGAGTCTCATGGCTTGCCTCCCTCTCTGTTTTATCTTATTTTATTTTTCCTTCTCCTCCCCTCTGTTCATCTGTTTTGTTTCTTAAATTCCACATATGAGTGAGATCATATGGTATTTGTCCTTCTCTGACTGACAGATTTCACTTAGCATAATACCCTCTAGTTCCATCCACGTCATTGCAAATGGCAAGATTTCATTCTTTTTGATGGTAACATTCCATTGTATTTATATGCCACCTCTTCTTTATCCATTCATCTGTTGATGGACATCTGGGCTTTTTCCATATTTTGGGTACTGTGGACATTGCTGCTATAAACATTGGGGTGCATGAAGGCAGCAAAACTATTTTGTATGATTCCATAATGGTAAATGCATGTTGTCATGTGTTTGACAAAAGCCAAAGAATGTACAACCCAAAGAGTTAACCCTAATGTGAACTATGGATTTTAGTTAATGACAATAATGTACCTATGTTGGCTCATCAATTAGAACAAATGTACCACAATAATGCAAGATTAATGTGTGAAATTGAATCAATAAAGATTAACATGTGTGGATTAACATGGGACACTGTGGATTGGGGGGAGGAGGAGCTATGTGGAAACTGTACTTTCCACTCAATTGTTCTGTAAGCCTAAAACTGCTCAAAAAAAAATGTCTATTAATTGAAGTCTTATCCTCTGCGAGTCTCAGTTTCCTCATCTCAGAAGTGAGGAATTGGATTAGATCTCAGAATAAAATTTTGTCCTTAGAAGTAGAGATGAATGGGGGCAACTGGGTGGCTCAGGCGGTTAAGCGTCTGCCTTCGGCTCAGGTCATGATCCCAGGGTCCTGGGATCGAGCCCCTCATCAGGCTCCCTGCTCAACGGGGAGCCTGCATCTCCCTCTCCTGCTCCCCCTGCTTGTGCTCTCTCTCTGTCAAATAAATAAATAAAATCTTAAAAAGGAGAGATGAATTATCACCCCCACCCCCTTTATTTCCCAGAGTGTTTACTTTATGATTGTCATCTCTCCCACCATGTGGCTGTCAGTGATTACACTGATAGATCAGCAGAGCTGCCATCACTTGGCTGTGCTTGTTCTGGCAAAGAATAGACTCATGCAGTAAAGTTTTCTTTATCAAGTCTTTTTGGTAATATTTTAAACAGAACTTCAGGGAAAATTTGTTTCTATGTCTATCTATATCTATTTGTTTCTTTGTCTAAGTTTCCTGTCCACATTTGTATGAAAGCCATTTTGTGTGTTCAGCTACAATTTTGGCTTTGGCGACCTTGAAAATATGATCAAGTTAGGGTAAATATGCTAACTTTTGGGAGAAATCTTAGTTATATTAAGATTTCAGCGAAATCCTTTGTTAACCTGGCCTTGTAGCTAAATATCACAATAGTTCAGTCTTACATGAACACAAAAATTTATATGATAATGTAAAATCAATTGGTCACAGGGTCCTTGTAGTGTTATCCTGGTATGAAATAAAGACATTCAAGAGGATCCTGGCCATATAAGCCGCCACTCCAGCAGAAGGGAGTAACAACATTTATATAAGCTCCTGTGTCCCATGTTCCCTACAGACAGTCATAAATGTTTGATAATGATGTCTAACGATTCAACTGAATGAAGAAAGAGGTACCAGAAAACTAGACTGGAAAACATCACCAACCCTCTTTTTTTTTTTTTTTTTTTTTAAGATTTAATTTATTTGGGGTGCCTGGGTGGCTCAGTCGTTAAGCGTCTGCCTTCAGCTTGGGTCATGATCCTGGGGTCCTGGGATCGAGTCCTGCATTGGGCTCCCTGTTCTCCCTCTCCCACTCCCCCTGCTTGTGTTTCCTCTCTCGCTGTGTCTCTCTCTGTCAAATAAATAAATCAAATCTTTTAAAAAAAAGATTTGATTTATTTATTGAGAGAGAGCAAGAGAGCACAAGCAGGCTGAGTGGCAGAGGGAGAGGGAGAAGCAGGCTCCCCGCTGAGCAGGGAGACTGAACACACGGGGCTCTGATCCCAGGACCCTGGGATCATGACTTGAGCCGAAGGCAGACACTTAACCAACTAAGCCACCCAAGCGCCCCCATCAGCAGCCCCCTTTTAATGTATACAACAATGCTGTTTAAATTGCAAACATATGGGCGCCTGGGTGGCTCAGATGGTTAAGCGTCTGCCTTCGGCTCAGGTCATGATCCCGGGGTCCTGGGATCGAGTCCCACATCGAGTCCCACATCGGGCTCCCGGCTCAGCGGGGAGCCTGCTTCTCCCTCTGACCCTCTCCCCTCTCATGCTGTTTCTCTCTCGCTCGCTCTCTAAAAAATAAATAAAATCTTTAAAAAAAAAAAAAATAAATAAATAAATTGCAAACATATAAAAGCATTAGAAGGGTGCCTGGCTGGCTCAGCTGGTGGAGCATGTGACTCTTGATCTCGCGGTTGTGAGTTTGAGCCCCATTTTGGGTGTGGAGATTACTTAAAAATAAAATATTAAAAAAAAAAGTAAAAGCGTTGTAGATGATTCTTATTGAATCATTTAATTCCTAAGGAAACTTGAGTTGATGGAGCCCTGACTCTAAATTTACATTAAAACCAGTATTTAGGGGGTGCCTGAGTGGCTCAGTCGTTAAGCATCTGCCTTCAGCTCAGGTCATGATCTCGGGGTCCTGGATCGAGCCCCGCATCGGGCTCCCTGTTCTGCGGGAAGCCTGCTTCTCCCTCTCCCACTCCCCCTTCTTGTGTTCCTGCTCTCGCTATTTCTCTCTCAAATAAATAAATAAAATCTTTAAAAAAAAAAAACAAATCTAGGGGCGCCTGGGTGGCTCAGTCGTTAAGCATCTGCCTTCGGCTCGGGTCATGATCCCAGGGTCTTGGGATCGAGCCCCGCATCGGGCTCCCTGCTCCGCGGGGAAGCCTGCTTCTCCCTCTCCCACTCCCCCTGCTTGTGTTCCTTCTCTTGCTGTGTCTCTCTCTGTCAAATAAATAATATCTTTAAAAAAAAACCCAGTATTTAGTATGGGAATTAGTGTTGTTACTTTTCTGGGGAGTAACTGTTAATACTAAGTATTTTTGCTTATGTTATATTAATTGTTCTCTTTTAGTCAAGAAAAAATAGGCTTGCCACATCCATCAATTCACTCCCATTATAGAAAGGAATGTTGAATATATATTTAGATTGCTTAAAGCAGTGGCTTGAAATTTTTTCTTGGCTGCAACCCACAGTAACATGTACATTTTACATTACCTATCATCTGTCTATCTTTCTATGATACTGAAACACATTTCTCACCAAGTAGCACCTATTCTATGTGGTAATACTCTCTGATCTGATCTATTCTGTTCTGTTCTATTTCATTAAAAAAATACAACCATGACTCTCTAATTTGATTTCACTAATGGACCAAGACCCACAGTTTCAAAAACATAGCTTAGAAAGCTCCAGATGAAATGTGCAATGAGTAGACCAAATATCGTATGTAATGATTAAAATGCATCAAAAGAGGCTTTTACCACTTCACTTCTGAATAAATATAAAAATTTAAAATTGATATGCCATAGACTGTATTTCTGGGGAGTGGGACTGGGAGAGAAAGAGTGCCTTTTAATTTTATCTGCCTGTTGTTTCAAAAAATTATTTTAACATGTATAACTTTTATTGTAAAAAAATCTAGCATGCTGTACCTATTTATCCTAAGGAGCTGATGTAATAGATTCTAAAAGTTATATTTTTTCAAAAGTAGTGGAAAATTGAACACAACAAGAATGTACAATTATAGGGTATTAGTTGCATAAATTATAGAATGTCCATGGATGCACTACACCACCATTAAAAATGATTATGTAAGTTCTAGCTCAGTGGTTCTCAACCAGGGGTGGTTTTGCCTCCCAAGGGACATTTGTCAATGTCCAGAGACATTTTGGATTGTCACAACTTGGGGAGGGGAGTGCTACTAACATCGAGGGGGTACAGGCCAGGGATGCTGCTGAACATTCTACAATGCACAGGACAGCCCCCCACAACAAAGAATAATCCCCAAATATCAATAGTGCTAAGGTTGAAAGACCCTAGGCTAACCAAATGACTGTATCTGTGTGGAAACTTTACCTCCTTCCTCATTTCTGTAAATGACTTTTTTTTTCGAAGCTTTTTCTCTCTCTCTCATACTTGGAATAGAGTTATTTATGTTCATGTCTTATTTTCCTTTCTTGGTAGAAAGCTCCTTTTCACAGATGGGATATGTGTCTGATTCATCTCCGTATAACCAGCAACCAGACCACTTTGTGTCTTGTAAGTGTTTAATAAATATCTGTTGAATTATTACACAAGAAAAAAATATGACATTCTTATTGAAATGGAAAGATGTTCTCAATATATGTAACTGGGGGGAGAAAAGCAGGTTATGAAACAGTATGAGTGATCTCCAGATTGAGTGCAATTCCTATCCCAATCTCAGCTAACTTCTTTGTAGAAAATTGATAAGCTGACCCTCAAATTCTGATGGAAGATCAAGGGATCTGCAAAAGCCAAAACAGTCTTGAACAAAGTTGGAGGACTCACGCTGCAGAACTCTCAGAATAGGGGCGCCTGGGTGGCTCAGTCATTAAGCGTCTGCCTTCGGCTCAGGTCATGGCCGAGCCCTACTTCGGGCTCCCTGCTTAGCGGAAGGCCTGCTTCTCCCTCTCCCACTCCCCCTGCTTGTGTTCCCTCTCTCGCTGTTTCTCTCTGTGTCAAATAAATAAATAAAATCTTTAAAAAAAAGAACTCTCAGAATAAATTATAGGACTAAATCTTTGTGACCTTGACCTAGGCAATTTCTTAGATATGACACCAAAACTATAAATGATGGAAGATTAACTAGGCTTCATCAAAATCAAAACTTCTGTGCTGGCTAATGATACCATAAAGACGGCCAAAAGACAACCCACAGAATGTGAAAAAATTTTTGGAAATCATGTATCTGATAATGGAATGTATCCAGAATATATAAAGGACCCTTACAACTCAATAATAAAAGAAAACCCAATTGAAAAATGGACAAAGGAGGGGCGCCTGGGTGGCTCAGTTGGTTAAGCATTTGACTTCAGGGGCACCTGGGTGGCTCAGTCGGTTAAGCATTTGACTTCAGTTCAAGTCATGATCTCAGGGTCCTGGGATCGAGCCCCGCATGGGCGCTGGGTGTGGAGCCTGCTTGAGATTCTCTTTCTCCCTCCCCCCGGCCCCTCCCCCTTTCTAAAAATAAATTAATTAATGAATTACTTTTAAAAAGATGTACAAATGGCTGATGTAGGGGAAGAAAAAAAAATTTTCCTCTGCCCTTCTAGATTTTCTACCAGGGCCCCTGTAACAAAAGACAGGTTAACAAGAGAAAAGAATACAAATTTATTTAATATAAGTTTTATGTCACATAAGTGCTTTCATAAGGAAATGAAGACCTGATGAAGCAGTTAAACCGAAGTGCTTTTATGCTAGGTTCCATGAAGAATGAACAAACATGGTAAAATGTGATAAGACAAAAAGGGTATGAATAAGTAAATGGAGGTAGCATGTTCTGAACCCCGTCACCAACAAGTACATGAAGAGGAAAATATAAATAAAACCACAATGAGATGCTACTCCACACCCACAAGAATGGCTGTAATAAAAAAGACAGGTAATCACAAGTATTGGTAAGGCCATGGAGAAACTGGAACCCATATACATTGCTGGTGGGAATGTTTTTTATTTTTTTAAAGATTTTATTTATTTATTTGACAGAGAGAGACACAGCGAGAGAGGGAACACAAGCAGGGGGAGTGGGAGAGGAAGAAGCAGGCTGTCTGCGGAGGAGGGAGCCCGATGTGGGACTCGACCCCAGGACCCTGAGAACATGACCTGAGCCAAGGCAGATGCTTAACGACTGAGCCACCCAGGCGCCCGCTGGTAGGAATGTAAAATGGTGCAGCGGCTTTGGAAAACAGGCAGTTCCTCAATAAATTAAACACAGAGTTACTGTATGACCCAGCAATTCCACTCCTCGATATGCCCCCGAGAGAAATGACAACATATATTCACACAAGAAGTTGTACACAAATGTTCATAGCAGCCTTGTTCATAGTAGCCAAAAAGTGGAAGCAACTCAAATGCCCATCAATTGATGAATGGATATATAAAACGTGGTATATCCATGCAGTAGAATATTATTTGGCAATAAAAACAAACGAAGTATCTCTGTATCTTACACCATGGATGAACCCCGAAAATATTATCCTAAGAGAGAAACCAAGCATAAAATCCACATATTATATGATTCTGTTTATATGAAGTGTCTAGATTAGGCAAATCCATTAGACACACAAAGTAGGTTATTGATTGTCTAAATTTGGAAGGTTTGGGGGGAAATGGGGAAGATTTTATGAAGTATAAAAATGTTGTAAAACTACATTGAAGGGGCACCTGGCTGGCTCAGTTGGTGGAGCATGAGACTCTTGATCTCGGGGTTGTAAGTTCAAGTCCCATGTTGGGTGTAGAGATTACTTAAAAAATAAAGTCTTTAAATAAATAAATAAATAAATAAAAGATTGTAGCGATAATTATACAAATCTGTAGATGTATTTTTTTTTAAAGATTTTATTTATTTATTTGACAGAGAGACAGCGAGAGAGGGAACACAAGCAGGGGGAGTGGGAGAGGGAGAAGCAGGCTTCCCGCCGAGCAGGGAGCCCGATGCGGGGCTCGATCCCAGGACCCCAAGATCATGACCTGAGCCAAGGCAGACGCTTAACGACTGAGCCACCCAGGCGCCCCAAATCTGTAGATGTATTAAAAGCCAGTCAATTGTACATTTTATTTTATTTTTTTTCAAGATTTTATTTTTTTATTTGACACAGAGAGACAGTCAGAGAAAGAGCACAAGCAGGGGGAGCGGCAGGCAGGCAGAGGGAGAGGGGAGGGAGAGGGAGAAGCAGGCTCTCTGCCCAGCAAGGAGCCCGATGCGGGGCTGGATCCCAGGACCCCGAGATCATGACCCCAGCAGAAGGCAGACGCTTAACCGACTGAGCCACCCAGGTGCCCCCAATTGTACATTTTAAATGAATCCTACAGTATGTTCATTATATCTCAATAAAGCTATTGTAGAAAAAGAAAAGCAAAAGCAACACAACGTGTATTTGCTCCCTCGAACGTAGTGAGCTTAAGATAAATGTGGAATGTTAGCGGGTCAGCTTGTACCTGGTTTTCAGAAACATTGTTTGTGAAAACCCTGATTGATGAGTTGCAGCTGCGCTAGGAGGCATGTGACTTGGCACTTACTCTCAGACACAGTGCACCGAGCCTCGTGTGCACGTAGCTGCTGAATCGCCGGGGTGGCTGCCCTGAGTTGAAGTATCTGCGCCGGTTCAACTTACCGCTCTCGGCTGAGGAAGCTCCGTGTGGCGGAGTGACCCGGAAGCGGCGCCTAATGCGTGGCCCCACCCACGAGGCAGCTGCCTTTTGGCTCGTGTCTGTTAAAGCTACGTGAACTAGTGTGCGGGGAGAAATACCACAGTGTGTAGTGCGATCTTATATTTAGCTATATTAGTAAGTGATTCCCTTTGGGTGGCAAAATTCCAGAGGATCTTTATTTTCTTTCTACTTCTCTGTATTTTTTGATTTTTTAAAAATCTGTAAGATTTTACTTATTTTTTTTAATAAAATTATTTGAAAAACAAAAGTCTTTGCCTTCCTTGGCTAAATCCTACGTGGTCATGGTGAATGATTCTATTCATATCTTACTGAATTTTATTTGCTGTTAATTTATTTTATTTCTAGTTTCTCATTTAGCGCCTTCTGTTTTCTTTTTCCCCCACTATATTCTTCAAGATTGGATTTCAAGGTTGTACTGTTCTCATACCATGAATTAGAGAGTTTTCCACGCTTTTCTATAACCTGGAACTGTTAGTTGAGTATAAAGAGAATCTATTTGAGATTGCCGCTTTATTATAAAAGGATACAACGCAGGAACAACCAGATGGAAGAGAGGCATAGGGCAAGGTATGGGGGAAAGGGACATGGGGTTTCCAGTGGACAACCCTCACAGCACTTCCTCCTGTTCACCAACCCAGAAGCTCTCTGATTTTTTTTTTTTTGGTAGAAATTATATATTAATGTTGTCTTTGGAAAAAAACAAACCTCGGGGTGCCTGGCTGGCTCAGTAGAGCGTTTGACTCTTAATCTTGGGGTTGTGAGTTGGAGCCCCACGTTGGGTGTAGAGAGTACTTTAAAAAAAATAAAATCTTAAAAAAAAAGAAAAAATAAACCTTCACGAAGAGTTTAGCTTTTTGTCCACCTCAGAGATTCACTAGTGAGGCAGGAACCCTGGGCAGAAGAGTGAGGGGCTGCCCAGGCCCCGCACATTCTGTGTACCCTGCGGACAGGGTGCTTGGGCGGGGCTGCTGAGCTCGGGCGCCCGCCGCTCCCGGGGAGGCCCCGCCCCGCTGCCACAGTTCTCCCTTTTCATTGCGCAAGCGTGAGGACGGTCTGGCATGGCAAATGTGGAGGTGGGGAATAAACTCCTGGCATCAGACGCTCAGCAGGCTGAGCCTAGGTGCCAGCTGTGTAAGGCAGTGCGGGGACCCCCTGCCCCGCTCCCAGAAACAGGAGTCCCCTTCATCCCGCGAGGAGAGTCTCAGTTTAGCACCCCCAGCCCCCCACCCAACACAGGAGGAGCCTTAGGTTCCAGTTTGTTGCCAGCTGCCCCATAGAGAGTTCTTGGGACTCCTTCATCGAATAATCCTGCTTATCTCCCCTCACTTCCAAACAGTTATATATATAGTACTGTCCTTTGTTTAAACACGGAGTGTCTATCTCGCAAGTGTTCACAAAATACTGAGATTTAAAAATAATATCGTTAGGCGATCAGACCTCCTCAGACAGATTCTCTTTGGTAGTCTCTAGAGATTTCAAAATGCATGTAAATGTTTTATGTTCCTTTTCTTTCTAGCGCTCAGATTACTAAAGCTTTCTAAACTATCCCTTTTGCAAATGTGCGGCTCCACCTCAAACACAGACCAGTTTTCATCTCCAGCCACAGGAGGGCGCACAAATCCATTAATCAAGTGAAGTTCGGTATAAAAAATTTGGGACGGTCCTGACTCGGGCTGAGAAAAAAAAAACGTGGGCAGCATTGTACACTTGTTAGTGTAGAGCAGCACAGTCCGCCAGAACTTTCTGTGGAGATGGAAATGTTCTACATCTGCGCTGTCCAGTCCATCAGCCACTACCTACATGTGGATCCTGAACCCTTGAAATGTGGCTGATGTGACTGAGGAAATGAATTTTTAATTTTAATTTAATTATAAACTTAAATAGCCACGTGTGGCTGGTGGCTACCATATTGGACCACGCAAGTCTAGAGTGCTAGACTCCATAGGAATACTGGTTTTTCTGAATAGCTTTATGTGTTGACATTTAAATGATGTTGGATCTAACAACGCTAACTTAAGAGGTGACTAACAGTGATGTTTTCACCATTGGCCAGCTACTGTGCCAGGCGTACTTATACATCCACCTCACTTGGCTTACTACGCACCTAAGAGATGGATATTACTATGTCTATTTGATGAACGAAGAAACAGACTCCAGAGAGTTGAAGTAAATGGTCCAAAGTCAGAGAGAGTCGTTGAGCCAGATATACCCATCTAATATTTTTTGAGAGCCTACAATGTGTCAATAAATATATCAGCTAGACTCTATTATAGACACTAGAAATCTGTAATAGGAACCAACGCTTGATATGGGGGCCTCTTTAGTAAATGCTATCATTGTGTTCCATGTAATATTTTCTGATTTATCTGAGGATGACTTGTATATTTTTGCATATCATGTTCTCAGAGTTGAAAGAAACCTCCAGACTAACCACTAGCACTATCTCTGGCGTATGAAACTCTCACTGTGAGATCTGACCTAGGCAGAGGGATAACTGGGTTTTCCGTTTTCAATTCTGTCTACTAACTAGGCCTATGACCTTAAGTAGATAGTTTGCCCTTCCAGGGCTAGAAGTTCCTCACATCTTGAACAACACTTTTAGCCTAGGAGATCTCCAAGGACTATTTCATATTTCACTGATCCTGAGACTCACATTTTTTCACCAGATTTTATCTAATGGTCAGTTGGCAGCAATTTTTCTTAGTTAGACCTAAAAGAATGGTGGATCTTACAGTCATGACACATTAGACTAGGTGAAATATGGTCTGTGTGATCTTAGAATATCAGTAAAAATATTTACCTTTAAATTTATTTTAATATACATTTTGAAATCCCCCCAGAGGCAAAGACAATGACATTCTATAGTGATTCTAAGTACAGTTTACAATATTCAGTTGTATATGTCATAATCAGTGCTTCCCTGAGTGACTAAGAGAGGGCATGCAACACACAAAGTGAAACATCTCCACTAGTGATGACCCGTGCCCCATAGAACTGAAGATCACCAGGATTGATCTCTGGCAAAGTTGGGAGTGGGTGCCATTTTGTTTGTCTTGAGGGTTTCCCATCCTTTTCCTTTCTTTCTCTTCAGGTACTCAAAGCTCTTAAGTACTTCTCCTCTGTGACGCCTTCTTTCCTTTCTTCTGCCCCAAACCCCATCTTGATCAATTACACTTGAGAGTAAATTAATTATAGGCCTATTTTCTCATAAAGATATACGACCAAGGAAATCACTCGGTACCAGTGGTGTATTGGTGTGTGTTTAACAACCAGCTCTCTGGGGGTGGGGCTGGAGGAGGGCCTGATTTGTAGCATTTGCCAATTTCTGTGGATAAATAGGCCCACGGTGGCTGCTGCTGATTTTAAGCTACTGATAATGACATCAACCACTTCGTAAAAATTCTGAAAATTTAACAGTTACCTCTCACGAGCCAATACGACCTTGCTCCAGTATTCCACTGCTTGGTACAGATCTGATTATTCCATTGTTCTGCCAAAATCCCGTGATGGTTCCTGATTGCCTCCAGGATAAAAGCTAACTACTTCAGCTTGATATTTAAGAGCAGGGGATGATCCAGGTCTCATGGGTCCTGAAGATGATGCAGTTTGGGGGCCCTCTTAAAGAACAATAATACAAACTTAATAGTATAATATTAGGTACAAAAGTGAATAATTATTTGGAATGAGAAAAGAAATCATAGCGAATTACAAAGGTTAAAAAGCTGACAAATAAGAAGCACCACAAAATCTGAAAAAAGAATCACATGATACGATTGGAAGAACTTTCCACAGACATGCTTCTAGCTCTGGACATTTTATCTTGTGTTTTTTTTTTTAAGTAAGCTCCACACCCAGTGTGGGGCTTGAACTCACCACCCTGAAATCAAGAATCACAGGCTCTAACCAATTGAGCCAGCTGGAGGCCCCAGGCTCTGGACATTTTAAATCTTGTTTCTTATCCAAACACCACCCCCTTGTACTTCTGGTGCCAGGTGCTGTGAGACACGATCATATTGCCGTGTGCCCTCTGGGCCCTCCGCAGTAGGCCAGGGGAATATTCCTGGGAGCCCTTCCCATGTGGGGTGGCTATCAGTGCCCTAACCATTCATGGAAGCAATTGTAAACCGTGTAAGTACGTGTCTCTGAATCCTAGCAAAATTCTGTCTCCAACTCAACTTCCCCTTAGCTGGGCCCCCAAATGCCTGTGGCCACTCCAATGCCACTGAGCATGATGGGAAGTGTATCAGTCAGGGTTCAGGGAGGAAGCTCAACCGCCATGGGTGATATATAGTAAGAGACTCATTACAGGGTTAGATCTTTGGCCGCTGTGGGAGCCGGTGGACAAGGGCGTGTGGGCAGCTGCCACTGTGTCTGTGGTCCATCCCGAAGTCGCTGTAGGTCATCGGGACCAGCAGTTGGGAAGGAGAACCAAAAGGAGGAGGACATCTGGTAGCAGCTGATGGAGTGTGGGCCTGAGTGCTGCCCAGTCCCATCTAAGTGTGGGAGGGTCAGATCAGCGACACTGTGGGCAAGCTGCCACGGTGCCTGGCACCCTGGACTAACCTTCAGAGCTGCAAAAATGTGGCTGCGAATTCCCACCTGCCTCCCACAAAATGTGTCTAGTGGCTGGTGCTAACTTGGAACCATAGAGGGGAGAGAACATAGTTGCAGCTTAGCGAAGTTGATGCAGGACAAAGCCACCACAGGAAGTGGGAGAGAGGGGACACTGGAATGGAAGGAGACAATGTTTTAAATTGATTTCAGCTTACGCATTTTGGTTTTGCAAATTTAAGCATATGGCCACATAAACACGTTGCTAGGGCCTTAAGCTTCACTAGCTTCCCGAGAGATCCATCCTGTTAGAGAGTAGCATAGAGTTCCAACCTACCTGTCAACCTTATTAGATAGATCTCCTTTCCCTTTGTCTGTCTCTCCGGCACGCACACACGCACACATAGTCACTGAGTTCTTGTGTACCAGGCACGTTCTAGGCACTGCGGACCCAGAAGTGAGCAAAGCTGACAAAAATCTGTGTCCCGGTGGAGCTCACATGCTAATGGGTTGAACGAGCTAAAACAAAGAAACGCGTTTGCACATCCTATGGTTAGAAGTGCTTTGGAGAAAAGTAAAGCAGGGAGATAGGGAGTGGGAGTGAGCAGGGGGGAGCTCTGGGGGTGGTCAGAGAAGGCCTCACTGAGAAGGTTAAGCAGAAATCTGAACGAGGGGATGGCAGAGCCACAGAGCTATCTGGGACACAACGTCCCTGGCCAGGAAACTATCACAGAGTCCCTGAGGCTGAATGGAGTGAGCTTGCTTTGTTCTAGCAGAGCAGCTCCAGTGAGCTCCGGCGAAGGTGTGAGCAGAGGTCAGAAAGGTGGATGGGGCGTGGATGGAACTAAACAGTAATATTATGCTAAGCGAAATCAGTCCGTCAGAGAAAGACAAACACCATATGATCTCACTCATATGTGGAATTTAAGAAACAAAACGGAGGAACAGAGGGGAGGGGAAGGAAAAATAAAATAAGATAAAAACAGAGAGGGAGGCAAACCACGAGAGGCTCTGAACTCCGGGAAGCAAACTGAGGGTGGCTGGAGGGTAGGGGGTAACTGGGGGATGGGCACTAGGGAGGGCGCGGGATATAATGAGCACCGGGTGTTATACGCAACTGATGAATCACTAAATTCTACCCCTGAAACTAATAATACACTGTATGTTAACAAAATTGAATTTAAATAAAAAATTTAAGAAAAAAGAAAGGTGGTTGGGGGCTGCCTGGTGAGCCATTAGCCTCTCAGTCTGCGAGCATGACGATGGCGCTGCAAGTTTCTGAAGGGGGACAGAGATGGACTCAGGGGGTCCGGTTAGGAAGCCTGCACAGTCATACTGAGCCGCGCTCACGGCTCTCAGCACCCGTGACCTTTTGCCCAGTATCGCCTTCCCCACCTGCTTTGCTTTTGTTGTTTTTATCCCCACCCACCTGGATTGTGCTTCCTGCTTCCTCTTCTTAGGTAGACTAAATTTGATGGCAGAATTTGATCTCAATTTTATTTTTCAAATCTGATAACATGTTAAGTTTGCGAGATTTCCTCCTGAACCTGGTAAGAAATGGCAGATGAATTGCTAAAGCGAAAAGATGTTTTCAAAATGAGAGAATACTATTTCTTTATGAGGGGCTGGGCTAGTGCCCCTGAGAGTGGGTGTCCCCTTACGTTTTGTGCCCCAAATGCCTCACTCACCTCATCCTAGTCCTGGCCCGGTGAGTCCCCCAAAATGACATTAGAAAGGGAAAATTAGTAACTTTACGGTAGACAAAACTGGCAGACACCTCACCAGCAATGGGACAAGCTGACCTCATGGGGTACCCCAAGAAGGACACGAGATCTTTTATGTGGCATCCCCATTCAAAAATGCATAACTCCATCTAATCATGAGAGAACATCAGACAAACCTAGACTGACGGACCTTCCATGACGTAACTGGCCTATCCTCTTTACAACTGCCAATGTCAAGAAAGGCAAAGAAGGCCGAGGAACTGACAGGAACTGACTGGAGAGATATGCATAGTACTCCTGGATTGGGTCCTGGACGGGGAAAGAGTGTTTCAAAGGACATTATCGGGACAGTGGGGAAAATTTGACCATGAACTGTACATTGAATAATAGTATATTAACATTAAATTTCCTGATTCTTGTGATTGAACTGTGGTTATATGAGAGAATGTTTTTATTACTGAGACATATACTATGAAGTATTTAGGGGGTAAAGGGGCATGATAAACTTATTCTGCTAAGGATCAAAATAATCTATCTGTGTCTATCTGCATCAGCCTACCATCTATCTACTGCCATCTAGCCTCTATCTATCTATTTATCTATCTATCTAAAGAATGAAAGGAAATGTGGTCAAATGTTAGCAATTGATGAATTTGGGTGAATATGGGATTTCTTTGTACTATTTTTGCAACTTTTCTGTAACTTTGAAATTATTTCACAATAAAACAATTTTTAAAAGGAGGCTCCAATTTTAGGGGCACCTGGGTGGCTCAGTCGGTTAAGCCTCTGCCTTCAGCTCGTCATGATCTCAGGGTCCTGGGATGGAGTCCCGCATTGGGATTCCCTACTCAGCGGGGAGCCTGCTTCTCCCTCTCCCTCTGGCCCTCACCGCCCCCCGCGCTCGTGCTCTCTCTCTCTCTCAAATAAATAAATAAATAGAATCTTAAAAAAAAAAGGCAGCTCCAATTTTAGACTTCTAGATGAAGGGAATGGAGATGGGAATCATTCTTTATAGCAGGTATCAATCCTTTGCTTTCAAAATAAACACAAACTCTATCAAAGAGTCATCTTTCAGCAACAACATGGGGGAGGATAAATCATTAACTTTTTGATAGCTTTGAACTTGCAGTTCCCATTTGCATCTTAAGTCCACTAGTTCTATCAGAGTGGGCAATTAATAAGGTACAAATAGTTATGAGTTCAAATGACTGAAGTGTTTCTCTCTAATTGCTCAAATGTACAAAAATGCACAAGGAAAATTTACTTTTTTAATAAAGATTTTATTTATTTATTTATTTATTTGACAGAGAGAGTGACAGTGAGAGGGGGAACACAAGCAGGGGGAGTGGGAGAGGGAGAAGCAGGCTTCCCAAGGAGCAGGGAGCTCGATGGGGGGCTCGATCCCAGGACCCTGGGACCATGACCTGAGAGGAAGGCAGACGCTTACGACTAAGCCACTCAGGCGCCCCAGGCAAATTTGCTTTATTTAACAATAGCCTGTTATTAAAACGTGAAGTGCCTTCATATACAGGTATGTATTTTATATTTTTCTACAGCACTGCACAGAATTTGGCATAGGGTTTTGGATACAATAATAGCCGGTCAGTTTTCAGCCTTGGCTGCACGTATCTTCTGGGGAGTTTTTATTAAATGTTGATGCTTGGGTCTCTCCCCCCATCCCCGAATTTGACATAATTGGTTCTGTGGTGCAACCTAAGAGCTTTAAAGGTACCCCAGGTGATTCTAAAGTATGGCTAAGGGGAAGAACTGATCTAGAGGTCTTCATTTCTTTTTTGGATAATCATAGTAACATCTTAAGAGATGCATGCCACAGAGCAGAGGTGACGCCACTTGGGAAGCAGTGTCATGGGAAGGAGACTTGGTCAGTAGAAGGCATCTCTCCTTCCTCTCAACTCCCATATAATTTTCATTCAATGCTACTTCATAGTTTTTACCTTCTTTGTATTTATATTCTCTTCCTTGCTACACTGCAGACTCCTGGATCACAGGGCTCATGGAGAAATGACAGTGTACTATTGTCAAATTAAGACAACAGGACCATTGGGGTGCCTGGGTGGCTCGGTCGGTTAAGCGTCCCATTCTTGATTTGGGCTCAGGTCATGATCTCAGGGTCCTGGGATTGAGCTCCACATGGGGTTCTGTGCTCAGCGGGGAGTCTGCTTGAGATTCTCTCTCTCCCTCTGCCCCTCCCCTGCCCGCATGCTCTGTCTCTTTCTCAAATAAATAAATTAATTAAAAAAAAAAAAAAAGACAGCAGGACCACTGTGCTGAGAGCTCTTAGAGAGCCAGACACCAGTCTTTAGGCCTTTCTTTAGTGTTACTGGCATGTGGCCGTGTTCATCCTTGCATTGAAGAAACGCCCAAATATTTGCCATCCAGTATGTTCACACCCAGTAAAATTCTATGTATAGAAAAAAGACTGAAAGGAAACAAATCAAAATGTTCACAGTGGTTGCTTCTGGTGTGTATGATTATGGATGACTTTCTTCTTCTTTTCTGTATTTTACACAAGTATGTATCACCTTGAAAGCTATCAATAGAAACTAAACACATCAAGTATTCATCAATCAATAAATTCATCATGATTACTTGAAAAAATATAATGCTGAGAAATTCACTGGTCATCTTTGGTGCATGTTAAAAAATCAAATGATTATTTTTAAAGCTGGTAAATAGGGGCACCTGGCTGGCTCAGGGAGTGGAGCGTATGACTCTTGGTCTCGGGGTTGTGAGTTTGAGCCCCCCGTTGGGTGGAGAAATTACTTAAAAATAAATTCTTAAATAAATAAATAAATAAAGCTGGTAAATAAAGGGAAAGAACCAATCATTTATCCAGCTTTCCTCAATGAACTGTACCTGGGAATGAACTGTACTGCATTTTATCTATTTATTCACTGGTTGGTGGACATTTGGGTTATTTCCAATTTGGGGCTATTATTATTATGCTGTTATGTGGGTGTCTGGCTGACTCAGTGGAGCATGCAACTCATGGTTTTGGGCTTGGGAGCTTGAGCCCCATGTTGGGTGTAGGGATTACTTAAAAATAAAATCTTTGAGGTGCCTGGGTGGCTCAGTCGTTGGGCGTCTGCCTTTGGCTCAGGTCATGATCCCGGGGTCCTGGGATCGAGCCCCGCATCGGGCTCCCTGCTCAGCGGGAAGCCTGCTTCTCCCTCTCCCGCTCCCCCTGCTTGTGTTCCCTCTCTCGCTGTGTCTCTGTCAAATAAATAAATAAAATCTTAAAAAAAAAAAAAATCTTTAAAAAATGCTCCTATGAGCAGTTGAATACAAGTCTTGGTATAGACATATTTTAATTTCTCTTGGGTACACACCTAGGAATGGAATTGCTGGGTCATGTGGTAAATTTATATTTAACTTTTTAATAAACTGCCAAATTGTTTTCCAAAGCAGCTGCACCATTTTACATTCCCACCAGGATTCTATGAGAGTTCCAATTTCTCTACAATCTTGTCAACACTTGTTATTGTCTGTCTTTTTGATTATAGCCATTCTTATGGGTGTGAAGTGGTATATCCCTGTGGTTTTAATTTGTTTCCCTAATGATGTTAAACATCTTTTCATGTGCTTATTGATCATTCATCTTTTTTTTTACAGTGAATAGCATGTCTTTTCTATTTACATTTGTTATAAATATAATACATTTTTGAAAAGCTTATTTTTAATTAACTTGAGTAGATTTATATTTTATTATTTTTATTTTTATTATTTATTATTTTTATTTTTAAAAATGTTTTATTTATTTATTCATGAGAGTCAGAGAGAGAGAGAGGCAGAGGGAGAAGCAGGCTCCCTGCCTAGCAGGGAGCCTGACATGGGACTCTATTCCAGGACCCTGGGATCATGACCTGAGCCGAAGGCAGACGCTTAACGACTGAGCCACCCAGGCGCCCCTCATTTTTTATTATTTTTTTAAAGCTTTATTTATTTGAGAGAGACAGACAGAGAGAGACCACGAGTGGGAGGGGCAGAGGGAGAGGGAGAATCTCAAGCGGACTCCACGCTGAGCAAGGAACCCATCGTGGGGCTCGACCCCATAACCCTGAGATCACGACCCAAAAAGAAACTAAGTCAGTTGCTTAACCCACTGTGCCACTTGGGTGCCCCACTCAATTTAAAAATTGGGTTATTAGACTTATTGCTGAGTTACAAGAGTTACTTATATGTTCTAGATACAAATTCTTCATCTGATAAATGATTTGCAAGCATTTTCTCCCAGATTCGTGGCTTGTTCCTGACTGCATCTTGCCTATGGGGGATACTCCGTAAGAGTATATCAAATGAATGGTTTAGCTAATTAGGCCTGCTCCACCAGGATGATCCATTTCATGCCCACAGGCTGTTCCTCTAACCGTTTTGCTTCTGAGTTTACTAAAATTTTATTTAGGATTTAGCATCATATTCATAAGGGACATTGGCTGGTAATTTTCATTTTTCAGGCCTGTATCAACCAGGGTCAGTTAGGAGACAGAAACCACACCAGTTGTTTAAACAAAAGATGGCATGAACTCACTTATATATGCAATCTGAAATAGTCAAACATGTAGAAGCAGAGAGCAAAAGGGTGGTTGCCAGGGGCTAGGAGGAGGGGGAAATGGGGAGGTGTTGGTCAAAGGATGCAGAGCAGTCATGCAAAATAAGTAAGTTTTGGAGGAAAAAAACCAGTCTCCTGGAAGAGGGCTCTCCTTATGTACGGAATCCAAATTGAGTTGTATTCTATCAATTGGGCAAAAAAAAGCTTTTATCCAATACATTTTCTTGAAAACTTGTAATTATCGCTTTAGCTTTAAGGAGGGCACGGGATGTGATGAGCACTGGGTGTTGTTCGCAGCTGATGAATCACTGAACATAACATCAAAAACTGGAGATGGACTATATGTTGGCTAATTGAATTTAAATTAAAAAAAAAAGAGAATCCAGGAAAATCAGTGTTAAAGGGACATCCTCTAATTCTGTATTCCATTCTAAAATAAATAATAGGTTATAATTTTGAAAAGAGAATTTAACATAAACAAATGTTAACTATGAAAGGATAAAGAGAGAACTCTGAGGGGTCATGGATGAGTGAACAAAAGGAAGAAGTTGGAATTATTAAAACTCAGAGGGGCGCCTGGCTGGCTCGGTCTGTGGCATATGCGGCTTTTGATCTCAGGGTCGTGAGTTCGGGCCCCACGTTAGGTGTAGAGTTTACTTAAAATAAATAAGTAAAAGAAAATCTTAAAAAAAAAAAAACCCGTAGAAAATTGGAGGTGAGGACTGGGACCCAGACTTCGGGGAGGGGTGCTGCCAACTGGGGCTGCTGTGTCTGCGCTTGAGATGTGGCAACAATGATGCTGGCTCTGCAAATGTTGGAAGAGCTGCCGGCGGAATTTAGATGCTTCTGTGGGAAGGAACTGTGGCTGCCAAGGTGTAGAGAAGCAGATAAGGAAGAGCAAGTCTCTGTCTCTCTGTCTCTCTAACTCCCCCTGCTGGCAGACATGTGGTTTACAGAGTCCCAAGCCCTGGCATCATCAGCCAGCGTATGGAAGGACTGGTTTGGACCTGGGTCCAATAACTTACTGTTTGATACAAGATCATAGAAAAACAAGGTAAGATTTTCCTACAGTTACCATAAATTATTACAATTTTCATAATCCTAACCCCTCCCCTTATTAGCTGTGTAGTTTGGATGAGTTTTCTTAAGCTTCCATTCCTTTTGCTTACTCATCTATGAGAGCAATTAATTCTATACCTGCCTCATAGTGTTATTTTTTTTTTTTTTTAAAGATTTTAGTTATTTGACAGAGAGAGATACAGCGAGAGAGGGAACACAAGCAGCGGGAGTGGGAGAGGGAGAAGCAGGCTTCCCGCGGAGCAGGGAGCCCGATGCGGGGCTCGATCCCAGGACCCCGGGATCATGACCTGAGCCGAAGGCAGACGCTTAACGACTGAGCCACCCAGGCGCCCCGCCTCATAGTGTTATTATTTGAAAGTTTCACATAAATTCTCTAAGAAGCACAACAGTTCTGCATGGATTCTGAAAGTCTTTTACAAATTTCCCTCTTTTTTCCCCCTCTGTGAGTTCCCAATTTGTTGTTGTGCCAATTTATTGTATATCATACATATTTTCACCAAGAACCATCTTGTGTTTACCTTGTCCAGAGTCAAGAAGACTAAGCCCATCTGAAACTAAATGTGTCCAGAACTGAACTTTTAATCCCTGTGTACAACCTTTACCTCGTGTCCTGTTCAGTTGTCTTGGTCTCATTAAAAGTCAACACCGACCAATTGATTGTCCAACCAGAAACCTTAAAGTCATTCGTGATTGTACTTTCTACATCCATCAGCAATTTAAATGGGGGGCCTAGCTGGCTCAGTCAATAGAGCATGCGACTCTTGATCTCAAGGTTGTGAGTTTGACTCCCACGTTGGGGGGGTAGATTTTACCTACAAAGAAAAATTTTTTTTTAAGATTTTTTATTTATTTGAGAGAGAGAACAAGCAGGGGGAGGGGCAGAAGGAGAGGGAGAAGCAGACTCCCCGCTGAGCAAGGAGTCCGATGTGGGACTCGATCCCAGCACCCTGGGATCATGACCTGAGCCGAGGGCAGGCACTTAACCGACTGAGCCACCCAGGCGCCCCTAAAAAATGTTTTAAATGAAAAAAATGTTTTAAATGGTTAAACATTTAACTGATTTTGTGAGTCATCAGGTTTCTAATTGTAAGTGTCTGAATATAACTTTTTTTCTCATTTCAGATGGATTAGAATGATGTGTTTTTCCAAATTCAATGGCAATTATACAAGGGTTCATACAGATTTCTTATACCATATTTTATCTAAGCCCTTCAGCATAATTTCTTTAAGTTTAGATCACAAGTAGCAATATAACTTTTCTTTGTAGAAACTTTTTACATATACTTTTTGCCATTTTGATCTAAGGATATTTCATGGTTTTTTATTATTAGTGAAACAAATGAAACTGTTTGATAAAAGTGGACTTTTTTTAATCATTTTCATTTGATTTGGTTCTACCTCCAAAATATATCTTCAGATCCCTCCAGTCCTTTCCATCTTCATGGCCAGCAGCCTCGTCCCAACCACCATTATTGCCCATCTGACTAGAGCTCCTACCTCGTCTTCCCACTGTCATCCTTAACCATTCTAATCCACTTCGCACAAACTATCAAGAGATATTTGGTTATTTCTCTTTCCTACTTAACTCTTCAATACCTTCCCCTCATACCTTGAATAAAATACAAACTTCTTACCATAGTCACTAAGGCCTTACATAATTGGACTCCTGATTACCTCTCAGGCACATTTCACGCTCCGTGTGTAGTAAGAACATTCTGCTCTTTTTTCAGTTTACCGAACTTGCCAATTTTTGGTTCCACCTCAGGGCCTTTGAACTTACTGTTCTCTTTCCGCCTCTCCACACACCAACCCCACCCCTCCTCCTCTTCCTTTGAGTTGCAGCTTTTATGTCATTTGCCCAGGGAGACCTTTGCCAACCACTCAATCTAAGTTGGCCCCCACCCTATTATTTTCTAATCTAACGTGACACTCTGCTTTCTTCCTAGCGCTTATTGCACTGTGTGAACTTTCTCTTTACTTGTTTATGTACTTGTTTTCTCAGGATCCCTCATTAGAATGTAAGCTCCAGAATACGAGGACCATTTGTGTCTCGTTCACCGTCCTGTCTCTAGTAAGTAGGACAGCACCTGTCTCAAAAAAGATACTTGAGGTTTATGGAATAAAAAACAAAATGAAGCATTTTTTTCTCCATCTGACAGGCTCGGAATTGAGGAAAGGAAGTGGGTGAGACTCTTTAAGGTGGCTGAGACAATGGTCAGGCTGACTTTCCCATCCAGGCATGGGCAAGGCCCAAGTCATACCCGTGGGGAATGCGTCAACTTGGGCTCGTGCACTTTTAGGTTGTTTTTTTCCCCTTGTTTGGGGGTTGGGAGAACCAAAGCATTGTGAGATGAGGTCAACTAGAATTATCTATGCAAGTGTCCTTGTCTGCCAAATGAATAAAAGGAGCATGAAGATTGCTGAAATATATAAGAGACATGTGGGACGAGGCGATAGAGGAGCACGGGCAGCATCAGGGGAACTAGTCGGTAGAATATTGTGGCAGTCCAGGTGAGTGTGATTGTGGTTTGGACTGGGCTGGCAGCAGCAGACATGTGAAGTGGTTGTGCTTGAAATATACAAGAAAGATTTTGTGATGAGGTGTTCACTAGACTTCTCACTATTTCATTTGATTTTTGTTCTATGAACTGTTCTATGAACCTAATTCACCCTGTCCTGATATTCTATTTATATTCTCTGATGTTTGTATATCCATGAAACATTTTTTTAAAAAGTTAGTTTGTTTACAAATAATGCAATATATGTTAAGAAAAAAAAAAAGAAGAAGAAGAAGGTAGCGGGAGGGGAAGAATGAAGCGGGGGAAATCGGAGGGGTAGACGAACCATGAGAGACGATGGACTCTGAAAAACAAACAGGGTTCTAGAGGGGAGGGGGGTGGGAGGATGGGTTAGCCTGGTGGTGGGTATTGAGGAGGG
>NC_138385.1:95028942-95063165 GCF_054177405.1 Leptonychotes weddellii | reverse complement strand
TCTGCCTTTGGCTCAGGTCATGATCCCGGGGTCCTGGGATTGAGCCCCGCATGGGGCTCCCTGCTCTGTGGGAGACCTGCTTCTCCCTCTCCCAATCCCCCTCCTTGTGTTCCCTCTCTCGCTGTGTCTCTCTCTGTCAAATAAATAAAATCTTAAAAAAAAAAGACAAGAGATGATTTATTTTAAAATATTTAAAATAAAAAAGTGTTTATTTGGGGGGGCACCTGGGTGGCTCAGTCTGTTAAGCGTCGGACTCTTGATTTCAGCTCAGGTCATGATCTCAGGGTTGTGAGATCGAGCCTACCCCCCACCCCTGTCCCCACATCGGTTCCCAGCTGGGTGTGGAGCCTACTTAACATTCTCCCTCTCCCTGTGCCTCTCCCTCCCTCCCTCTCTCTCTCTTCTCTCTAATTAAAAAAAAAGTATTTATTTGGGGCATGTGGATGGCTCAGTCAGTGGAGCACGTGACTCTTCATCTCGGGGTCATGAGTTCAGGCCCACATTGGGCATGGAGATTACTTAAAAAAGGAAAAGAGGGCGCCTGGGTGGCTCAGTTGGTTAATCGACTGCCTTTGGCTCAGGTCATGATCCTGGAGTCCTGGGATCGAGTCCCGCATCGGGCTCCCTGCTCAGTGGGGGGTCTGCTTCTCCCTCTGACCCTCCCCCTTCTCATGTGCTCTCTCTCTCTCATTCTCTCTCTCAAATAAATAAATAAAATCTTTAAAAAAAAAAGGAAAAGAAAAAATAACAGTATTTAATATTTAAATGTTTAAAATATTTATATTTTATTTTATTTTTATTTATTTATTTTTTGATTTTGTTTATTTATTTGACAGAGAGAGACACAGTGAGAGAGGGAACACAAGCAGGGGGAGTGGGAGAGGGAGAAGCAGGTTTCCCGCTGAGCAGGGAGCCCGATGCGGGGCTCAATCCCAGGACCCTGGGACCATGACCTGAGCCGAAGGCAGACGCTTAACGACTGAGCCACCCAGGCGCCCCTAAAATATTTATATTTTATATATGATATTTAAATATATTATTTAAATATATAGATATAGGGACGCCTGGCTGGCTCAGTTGGTGCAGCGTGTGCCTCTTGAACTCAGGGTCATGAGTTTAAACCCCATGTTGGGCATAGAGATTACTTAAAAAAATGAAAAAGTATAGATATAGCACTTGGATATATAAATACAATATTTAAATATAAAATATTTACATGTTTAAACGTATTTATTTAAAAATAAAATACAAGTGTTGGGGAGGGTATGGAGAAAAGGGAACCCTTATGCAGATTTTATTAGGGATGTAAATTGGTGCAGCCACAATGAAAAACAGAATGAAGGTTCCTCCTAAAATTAAAAATAGAACTACCATATGATCCAGCAATCCCACTTCTGGGTACATATCCAAAGGAAGTGAAAACAAGATATTGATGAGATATCCTCACTCCCATATTCATTGCAGCATTATTCGCAATAGGCAAGATATGGAAACAACCGAAGTGTCCATTAGTGGAAATGGATAACGACAATGTGGTGTATATACATACAATGGAATATTATTCAGCCACGAGAAAGAAGGAAATCCTGCCGGTTGTGACACATGATGCCCCTTGAGGACATTATGCTGAGTGATATAAGCCAGAGGAAGTGATGCCACATGGTATCACTCATATGTGGAATCTTTTTTTTTTTTTCATATGTGGAATCTTAAAAAAAAAGTTCATACAGGGGCGCCTGGTGGCTCAGTCGTTAAGCGTCTGCCTTCAGCTCAGGTCATGATCCCAGGGCCCTGGGATCGAGCCCCGCATCCCGCTCCCTGCTCCGTGGGAAGCCTGCTTCTCCCTCGCCCACTCCCCCTGCTTGTGTTCCCTCTCTTGCCGTCTCTCTCTCTGTCAAATAAATAAATAAAATCTAAAAAAAAGAAATTCATACAAACAGAATGTAGAAAAGTGGTTGCCAGGGTAAGGGGGGTGGAGGAAATAGGGAGAGGTTGATAAAGGGTATAAAAAGAAAAAAAAAAGTACATGTTAAAATTGAGTAAAATCAGGCATTTTTATTATTTTTATTTTTTTTTAAAAAGATTTTATTTATTTATTTGACAGAGGGAGACACAGTGAGAGAGGGAACACAAGCAGGGGGAGTGGGAGAGGGAGGGAGAAGCAGGCTTCCTGCAGAGCAGAGAACCCTATGCGGGACTCGATCCCAGGACCCTGGGATCATGACCTGAGCCGAAGGCAGATGCCTAACGACTGAGCCACCCAGGTGCCCCAAGTTAGGCATTTTTATATGTATATATTTATTTACTACCCACACATATTTCTCAAGCGATAATGTAATCACAAATAGAATTAATTATTTTTCATATAAATATTTATATTTTTTCATGGGATAAAATTTTACTTTTATTTCATTGAATTATACCCAGTTGCAGGATTGTGCATATTAAGAGACTAATTCAAACATGTTTTGAAATTGTATATATTTTATTTAGTTTGTAAAACAACAAGCTTGAAACTCTCAAAACGTCATAGCAAACTATGTGGGGAAAATCTGCTATTACTTATTCTGAAAACAGAAATTATAGCTTGGTGGCCCTCACAGAAACAAAATGCAGTTTAACATGACATATTAAATGTAAAAATAATTACTGAGGTGAAAAAAAGAAAACGTCAATTTCCTTTGGAGTAGATACCCATTAAAAGTTATAACAACACTTAAATCCGGAAAATCAATCATCTCAAAAATTTTAACATCCTCAATATTTTTCATACTCATGTTTCTGAAAGAAATGAAAATGGAGAACCCAGGAAACAGGGTGATACTATTATACTCATTATAATTTCTATTTTTAATAACCTAAATAGCTTAGCTGTCATTTCATTTTGCATTTCAGCTTGTGGTTGGCTTTGCAAGGCTAACATTTTCTCTGGTGACAGTTTTTAAAACAAACCAGAGGAATTTGGCCAGTAACTTCCCTATTTCATAGAACATTTAAGAACTTTTTAGAAAGTCATGTAGTTGGTCTAAGAAGGTAAAGTAATGTGATATTTTGGTAGGTGTTTGCTTTTTGTTTTGTTTTGTTATGTTCTTTGTTTTTCACTTCTAGACCCACCCTGATGTTTTCCAGGATCCTCAGAACATGTACAGGTAGCTATTTTGAACTGTTCTTTTGTAACAGAGTGAGTTACTGACATATAAGTTTGTGTACTGATTTGTATCTTATTGGCTTGTTATGTTGTGGACTAGTCAGAAAGATGACCACTAAGAAACCTTCTCCTTATATCTATTATATCCAGCCAGGACTTGCACCCTGAGCTCTAGTCTCTAGGCCTCAGAAAGGAGATGAGAGCTTCCATGTTTCATTCATCTTCCCAGAGGGACAGAGAATAGAAGGGAGAATTTTGATGGATTTGGCCAAACCCAAGGGTATAGTTGGCTTCTTGAAGCCTGGGAAACAGGGTTGACTTCATGTGTGAGTGACCCATGTAGTCACACAGGGCCCTGTGCTTGGTTTAATGCCCTGCTGTTACTCTTTTGGAATTCTTCATACTTTTTGAACAAGGGACCCTGCATTTTCATTTTGCACTGGGTTCCACAAATTACATGGCCAGATCTACTGTGAAGACCAAGGAGTGAGAGTGGCAGTGGGGCGGGAGGATATTTTCTTCCTCTGACAGGGAGACCACAGGGATTTTTGAGGACGGGCCATGGCGTGCCTTAGGAGTCACTGTGAAGATCCCCAGAGCTGAGCTTGGCAAGAAATAAATGGATCCACTAGAGGAACCCCCTGCTTTGGTAGGGATATAAAAACTTGGACAATGACTATGAATTTCCCAAGCCCCAGGGTTCATGTCTCAGCTAAATGAGGGTCTCCCTGTGTAGTGGGTTGAATGAGGTCCCTCCAAAAGATATGTCTACTTGGAGCTTCAGAATGTGACATTATTTGCAATAAAGGCCTTTGCAGATGTAATTAAGGTAAGGATCTCAAGAGGATCGTGGATTAGGGTGGGGTCTAAATCCACGAAGGGTACCTTTTGTAAGGTATCCTTACAAAAGACAGAAAAAGGAGAAGACACAGAGACACACAGAGCAGAGGGCCGTATGAAGTTGGAGGCAAAGATTGGAGCGATGCGTCTTTAAGCCAAGGAATGCCAAGGACTGCCTGCAGCCTCCAGAAGCTAGGAGAGAGAAACCAACCCTGGCAACACACTGATTTTGGACTTCTGGCCTCCAGGCTGTGAGGGAATAAATTTTATTGTTTGAAGCTCCCAAGTTGGTGATAATGTGTTATCTGCAGTCCTAGGAAAGTAATACAGCCTGTGTCAGCAAAATGCTTGGCTGTTGAGATTTAATTTGATTTAGAGGGGGTAAACGTGTTTCACTCCTTTCAAGGTCAGGAGATGCTGTGGACTTTCCTCATGTCACAGTCTTCTTCAGCAGGAAAATACAATCTTTTCCAGAAGCCTCCTAGAAGACTTTTCCCTTCCATCCCAGGGGCCAGTGTTGGGTCACATGGCCATCCTTAGATGCAAGGGACCCTGGGAAAGTGGATATTTAGCAAAGGGAGTAGAACAACCAAGGTTGAATTACTGCCCCGAAGAAAATGAGAGTTTATTAACAAACAGAATGTGCATGGGGTTAGGGGACAAGAGATGATAGGCAAAATACATCATCTGACATAATATGGTATTTGTATAGCTAAGCATTTGTAATGCTAAATTATATTTGAATGTCAGAACACTGACAAGGTGATGATTATTCTGTGGCCCCTTGCTCCTAAAGTGGGATCACTGGGCCAGTCGAAAGGGCATCCCCTGGGAGCTCATTAGAAATGCAGAATCTTGGGCTCCACCCCAGACCTACTGACTCAGAATCTGCACTTTAACAAGATCACTGGGTTTGAGAAGCATTGGTCTAGATGACTCAGTATAACGTGACTGAATTACTCAAGATAAAGCAAGCCGGGAACAAATTGGCATCACTACTCACAAGCACAGCAAATGACAAGTCCAATAATAAGACTAGTAGACAAAGGGGCGCCTGGGTGGCTCAGTCGTTAAGCGTCTGCCTTCGGCTCAGGTCATGATCCCAGGGTCCTGGGATCAAGTCCCGCATCGGGCTCCCTGCTCGGCGGGAAGCCTGCTTCTCCCTCTCCAACTCCCTCTGCTTGTGTTCCCTCTCTCGCTGTGTCTCTCTCTGTCAAATAAATAAAATCTTTAAAAAAATAAAATAAAACACTTCTCTAATGAGATTACAGAAAATTAGAATTTATGGGAGCCTGGGTGGCTCAGTCATTAAGCATCTGCCTTGGGCTCAGGTCATGATCCCAAGTCCTGGGATCGAGCCCCGCATCGGGCTCCCTGCTCAGCGGGAAGCCTGCTTCTCCCTCTCCCACTCGCCCTGCTTGTGTTCCCTCTCTAGCTGTCTCTCTCTGTGTCAAATAAATAAATAAAATCTTTAAAAAAAAAAAAAGACTAGTAGACAAAAACCAAAAAAACTTTGAAATGTTGTAATGTAAGCATAATGCAATAGGTACACAGGAAAAAAAGAGATTGGGGGGGGCTCAACTTCAAGTGCAACGACACATGGCTGATCACTATTGTACCACATCCTACCATCTCATTTATGATCATACTCAGTAATATTAACTTCTTACAGCACATAAAAGTGCCAAACACTAAGTCTTCACCCACAAAGATGGACGAATCAAGCATTCAAACTGATTAGTCCTTAAGTAGAAAGATCTGGTGTCACTGTGAGAGCCAACATTAAAGTTAAATGAGTGGGGGGTAAACCTACCCCAGAAAACCAAGGCTTCCTTTCTGTAAGATTTTGATTCTTTATTGAGACACTCTATTGTGCATGAAAATGAAGTTTTCCTCTTCGTCCTTTAATGAGACCCTACAGTTGATTTCCTGACAACCATTCTAATGCCTTTTAAGACCCATTGATCATATATATATATAAATATAAAGAAGTCATTCTGTTGGATTCCATGTAAAGTGTATATATATGTATATACTTGTTGCTTCAGCCTCATTTTGTGGGAATAGAAATACTTAAGATTTGCAATGTCCCCCAGGTCCAGAGTTCATTTAAAGCAAAGAGATTGGTTTTTTAAAACATAATTTATTTATAATAGCCCATTGCCTCCAGTTCTCCTGCTTGTGGTGGAACTGTTTATTTAGAGTACACACATAAGCCCCAGAGTTGGCAATAAAATACTTAAGTCAGCATTTTGCTTTGGAGGGGTCACACCTATTTATTTGAGCAAGGGTATTTGCTTTTTTTTTTTTTTTTAAAGATTTTATTTATTTATTTGAGAGAGAGAATGAGATAGAGCATGAGACGGGGGAGGGTCAGAGGGAGAAGCAGACTCCCTGCCGAGCAGGGAGCCCGATGCGGGACTCGATCCCAGGACTCCAGGATCATGACCTGAGCCGAAGGCAGTCGCCCAACCAACTGAGCCACCCAGGCGCCCAAGGGTATTTGCTTTTTAACAGTGAAACTAGACCAGTATAAAAAGCTATAGTGGCTAAATGTACTGCTTGAATTGATCTGTTTCATCACAGAGCTCTCTCGAACGGCAAACTTGGATAACTGCTTCTTTAAAGGGGATAAAGCAGGCAGTAAAAAAAGGCAGATTGAAGGCATTAAAAACGGACACTTCACCAAAGAAGATAGAAGAATGTCCAAAAAGCACACAAACGGTGCTCAAAATGAGTAGTCATTACAGAAATGGAATTAAAACCTCAGTGAGATATCACTACACTGACTAAAATAAAAGGGACCGATAACACCAACTATTGGCAAGGATGTGGACCAGCTGAAATCTTCTCGAACTGCTGGTAGGAGTGTAAAATGGTACAATTTTGGAGAACTTTTTGTCAGTTTCTTATAAAGTTAAACATGCATCTACTCTAGGATCCAAGAATCTCACTCTTGGGTATTTTCTCATGAGTCATGAAAACATTTGTCCACACACACAAAAAAACTGTACAAAAAGTTGTTTGTAGAAACTTTATTCATAGGAGCTCCAAACTGGAAACAGCTCAGATATCCAGCAGCAGGGAAATGGATGATCACATAATGGTATACTTGTACAATGGAATACTACTGAGTAATGAAAAGGAAATAAATAGGGCAACAGCAACATAGATGACTCTCAAAAACATCTTGAATGAAAGAAGTCATTCTGTCGGATTCCATGTAAACGAATTCCAGAACCAGTGAAACTGATAGTGATTAAAATGAGAAAGTGCCTGCAGGGGATTGGGGATTGGATGGGGATGGGCTGGAAAGAGGCTCAAGAAAACGTTCCGGATGAGGGATATAGTAGGTGGTGGTCACACGGGTATATAATTGTGAAAAGCCATTGAACTGTATACTTAGGATCTATGCATTTTATTTTGTGTCAATTGTATGTGCTTCAATTAAAAAAGTAAAAGCCGGGTCACCTGGCTGGCTCCGTCGGAGGAGCGTATGACCCTTGATTTCGGGGTTGTGAGTTCAAGCCCCACGTTGGGTGTAGAGATTACTTAAAAATAAAATCTTTAAGCGGCACCTGGGTGGTTCAGTCGGTTAGGCATCTGCCTTCGGCTCAGGTCATGGTCCCGGGGTCCTGGGATCGAGCCCCGCGGCGGGCTCTCTGCTCAGCGAGGAGTCTGCTTCTCCCTCTCCCTCTGCCGGCCGCTCCCCCTGCTTGTGCTCTCTCACTTGCTCTCTCCTTCTCTCTCTCAAATAACTAAATAAATCTTTAAACATAAAATATTTAAAATAAATAAAATAAAAAGTAAAAGCCCTTTCTACTTCCACATCATTGAAGAAAACTTCTGTCCAGACAACCTACAATGCAGAAGTTTCTCTTTCAGCTAGGATCCTCTAGGTAGTACTTTACCAACCCACACGGGAGCTTTAAACTGGTTCTTCTAAATGGATTACTTATCCGAACCTGATGATCCTGGGCTTTAACTTCAATCTCACTTTGGTGTTTCAGTAAAAGCTGCCTTTCTTGCCTCAACTTCAATTTCCTTTCCTACCTTTTCCTTGGTCCTTTGACTACAAGCATTTATTGGTAAGGGACAGTATATATGAATAAAAGAGAGAAAAAAAAAGTCTTCTCTTTTGAGTCTTACTCCTCTCTCTCTCTTTAAAGGAACACAGTAGTGTTTTGCTTTTCTAACTGCCAGATCTGATGCAATGTAGTGACTTAATTAGATCAGATTACTGTTTATATTAAACTCGAATAATGATTAAACTGAAAAATTTCATGACAAGAGCTCGTCGGTGAAGTCAGCCAAAATCAACCAGGGTTTGTCTTAACCTATCCTTTGTGTATCCTGCCTCAGTCACCAGGAGGTACACAGGCCAAGCTGACAGATGAATGGCCCCTGTTAATGGAATACATCTAGGTCACAGGTAAGCCTACATCTGAAGTAAAACATGGGCTGCAGTACTTCCAAATCTCTCTCTCAACACTGCCATATGGCAGGAGCACAGGTAGTGTCCTTGAGAGGTCTCTCTCCCTGATGCTCTATCTCCCTGGTATACAATCCATCTCCAGCTCCAGAGTTCAAAGCCTCTCCAAATGATAAAAATTTTTTTTTAAAAAAGCATTTTAAATTGAGGTAGAACATATATACGGTTGGGGTAGCCAGTCCTCATAAACGGTCCCAGTATTCAAGCCCTGGCTCGTCTTCCCTTCCCACAACGAATCTGGCTGGTCTGTGACTTGAGTTGAACAAACAGACTGTAGCAGAAATGAGAGGCCCGGGGCCATCTCTAGGCCTGGCTTTAGGAACACTGGTAGGTTCTACTTCCTTCCGCTTGGAATATTTGTTTTTGAGAGCCCTCTCATTTCAGATCCTGTGAGAAGCAAACACCAAAACCAAATGAGAGATGCAAGAGACTGATTGGGGGAAATGCTAGTGAAGGAGAAAAGGGAGAGAGAGAGAACAGGAGTTGGCTGGGAAAGCTTTCAGGTGTGCAGCGGGTCTGACACTTGTGGAACGAGCCACGTAAACAGGAAGACTGGGCGGGAAGCAGTGCAGCTCTGAGAAATTCTTGCCCAAGCTGATGGGGAGCCCCAGACAAAAGATGGCCCATTAGAGACATTCTGCGATGGGCAGGAAGAGCCCAGCTCCAGTACCCTCACTGCATCCAGTCAGTGGCTAGGAAGGGCCCAGGGAGCACAGGGCCTCCATGTGAAGGTTCCGGTAGATCTCAAAGGTGTAACTCCTAGAGGCTGTTAGCTAACTCTACTCCTCACAGCAGGTTCCCTCTTGAAGGGAGGTCTGAGTGGCATACTCCCATGGCTGCTGTATGTAGCTACCCTACTGGAGAGACCCTGAGGAGAGGCCATGTGAAGGGGGGAGATCCTGAAACTACATGGAGAAGGAGCGAGGTCCAGTCACCTCAGTATCCCAGATCCCAGGTGAGCCTCCAGATGACTCCAGCCTCGGCCATCATCCGACTGAAACTCCCATAGGAGAAGCCTCCCAATCAGCCCACAGCATTGTGAGTGATATAAAATGTCGTCATTGTTTTAAGCCACTCAAATGTTGGGGTGGTTTGTTATGCAGCAAGAGCTAACCAAAACAACAGTGAAGTGCATAAAATGCACTAATCTTGTGTATAGAGATCCATGAATTTTGACATATGTAAACTCATATGTAGAGATCACTCAGATCAATATATAGAATGTTTACAGCAACCCAGAAGTTCCCTCATGCCCTCTTCCCAGTCAATACCACTCCCCAAACCAGAGATGCCACTCTACTGAGTTCTATCACCACCAATTAGTTTTGTATGTATTTTTTTTTAAAGATTTTATTTATTTATTTGACAGAGAGACAGAGAGAGAGGGAACACAAGCAGGGGGAATGGGAGAGGGAGAAGCAGGCTTCCCGCTGAGCAGGGAGCCCGATGTGGGGCTCGATCCCAGGACCCTTGGATCATGACCTGAGCCGAAGGCAGACGCTTAACGACTGAGCCACCCAGGTGCCCCAGTTTTGTATGTTCTTGACTTTCATTTAAATGGAATTATATGGCATGTACTCTTTACTGCCTGGCTTCTTTCACTTATGATTATGTTGGCAAGAGTCATCCATGTAGTTGGGTGTAACAGGAATCTGCCCTTTCTTTATTGCTGTATGAACATACTATGCTTTGTTTATCCACTGTCCTGTTGCTGGACGTTTGGGTTTTTTCCAGTTTTGGGCTATTCTGAATAAAGCTGCTTTAAACATTCTCATTGAAGTCTTTTGGTAGACCTATGCACCATTTTTCTTGGCTCTATCCAGCAGTGGGATTTTTGGTCACGGGATGGTATATGCTTAGCTTTAGAGAACAATGCCAAACAGACTGAACATTTTGTAAATAAATTTCTTATTTAGTTTAATAAATAACAAATGGTACATCTGAGACATTTAAATAAGAGACCCTCCTACTTGCTTGTTTTTCTCCCCACTTGACTTATGGCTCCAAGTGGGCCTGAATCATTTCTATCTTCTTCATATAGTGCAGTGCACACTATAGAAGGGATGCAGGACCTATTTGTTGAAAAAAAAAAACCAACAATAAATAGAGTGTCATAGTTTAACACTGAGAATTACATTTCTAAGAGTGGATTTTAGGTACTATGGTAAATCAAGGGAGAGGAAAAAGACAATATTTTTCTGAAACTTCCAAGGTGTTATTTATAATTACTTGACTATAGGTGTATGGATAGAGATTTCATACACTTTCTATTAGATTTTCAGTATTGTGTAGACACACTTAGAATAAAATGATAAACTATGAAGTCTTTATAATAGTGCTTTTTCATCTGGGATTTGTGGATAGATTTTATGAGGGCCTGAAATTGAATACAAAATTTTGTGTGCAAATAGGTATCTCACTGAGGACTCATGGTTCCAAGTGGCAGAAGCTCAACAAAGATTCACTTAGGTAACAAAGGGGATTTGATGTCAGGGTCTTGTTTGGCTCATGGAGTCCAAGGAAGACAAGCTCAACCACGGTCCAGAAGGGCATAACCTGGGAAGCTCAGGATCTGGGGCCATGATCCATGCCTGCACAGAGATGCCTCATGTCCTGCTGGCCTAAGGACATCTGATTGGCAGAACCCAAAGTGCATCTGAAACTCTAGTTTCAGGAGAATCTAGAAAATGTAGGGTTTTGTTTGTTTGTTTTTGAAAATGTAGTTTTTAACTTTCCAGTTTCTATAGAACAGGAAGCCCCCTAAAATAATGTTGTAATAGATCACGGGATCCAGTCTTTAAGACTCCAGACTCAGCTTGAAAATCCTTCTCCACTTAGCTTGAAAATCCACCAATGGCGTGGAGTCGGATCTACAGGTAGTCATCCCTGCACCTTATCACATTGCTCCCACACTGATGATGCATAGCTCTTACTTTTGTTAAGAAAAACAATATGAAAAAAAAAAAAGAAAAACAATATGTAGAACTTAGAAATAGCAAAATGATGGCTGCATGTCCTTTCAAAGTCATATTGGAGCACTGGTTACAACATCGTGTCCTATAATGGATAACATAACTGTCTGTCCCAGAAAGGCAAACCACAAACTTGCAACAAAAAAGTGCTTAAGCTCGGGGCACCCGGGTGGCTCAGTTGGTTAAGCATCTGCCTCCTGCTCAGGTCATGGTCTCAGGGTCCTGGTATCGACCCCCGCGTTGGGCTCCGTGCTCAGCTTCTCCCTCTCTCTCTGACCCTCCTCCCCGCTTGTGCTCTCTCTCTGTCTCAAATAAATAATTAAAAAATTTAATTAAAAAAAACCTGCTTAAGCTCAAACTGTTCTAAATCAGCCCATTCAAACCCATGTGTTGCAAGGCTACGCAACTTGTGTAGTTTACAAATTTTGACACATGCGCGGCTCATTCCTTACCCAGGCCAGCCTTAGAACAATCTGAGCCCAGCCCCCAAAGCCCTATATGTATGTAGCTTCTCTAATTTCCTTCTTTTAATTCACTACTGTAACTTTGTGAACTTGGGGCTCTCCCTTACTCAACGAGTTTAATAAACCCATTTTATGTGATCAAGGGATGGCTCTGGCGGTCTTGGTGGGAGCTTTGACAAAGTCTACACACTTCGTATTGCTGGACAAAAAATGAAGAGTGGGAGAAAAGGACAAAACAAGAACGTCTCCAAATATAATTTGAAGCAAGGTTCTATTAGTACAGACTTCTTGGAATTCGGAATGAATCAACAGGAGTGTCCTTCATCCTTGATTTGAGGAGAATAGGTCCTTGCTTCCCTGCTCGCCTTTGCAGTCAAACCACAGTGGACCCATGGAAACTGCCGGAGAAGGAGGACACTGGGGAAGTGTTAAATCCCAGGGGGCCATAGTCTCTCTCCCAACAAGTCACCTCCTACTTGCCAAAAAGCACAGGATGACTTTTTTGGTCCCATTTCTCTGCAGTGTTTGATAATGTTGATCACTTCTTCCTTAAAATTCTTCTGTAGACTTCCATGATATCATGCTTTCTGGGTCATCTTTCGTCCTCTCTGATAACTTCTTCTCAATTCTAGATGGACAGGGCGATCAAGCAAATAAGATAAGGAATAAGAAATGACCATTGAGTTAGTAGTTATGATGTCATCCATTGTTTTAGCAGAAGCAGTGCAGGGGAGGAGGCAGAAGGCGGATTGAAGGGGCAGAGGAAGGCGAGTAGCAACAGTGATTGTGGATCTCTATTTCAAACTTGGAGATTGTTACTGCTTTTGTTTGTTTGGGGGTTTTGTGGGTTTTGTTTTTTTAAGATTTTATTTATTTATTTGGATAGAGAGAGTAAGCAAGAGAGAGCACAAGCTGGGGGAAGAGGGAGAAGCAGACTCCTCGCTGAGCAGGGAGCCCGATGAGGGGCTCGATCCCAAAACCCTGGGATCATGACCTGAGCCGAAGGCAGACGCTCAACCGACTGAGCCACCCAGGTGCCCGGGGGTTTTTGTGTTTGCTTGCTTTTTGCTCTCTCTTGTCTAGTTTATTAATGCAGTTCTCTAAGCAGTTAGTGTACATCTGCCATGCACAGGACCTATTCCCAGAGCTGCTGGGATGCAGAGGTGGCAAGGACCCTCCCTGTCATCTAGGAGCTGGTATCTGAGTATGATGCCAAGCCAAACACAGTGGGAATCACGAAAAATGATGAATGTCCCAGGAGCCTCCATGTTATCTGGAGAGATTTGGTTTTTTTTAAAGATTTTTTTTTTTAATTTATTTATTTGAGAGAGAGAGAAAGAGATAGAGAGCATGAGAGGAGGGAGGTTCAGAGAGAGAAGCAGACTCCCTGCCGAGCAGGGAGCCCGATGCGGGACTCGATCCCGGGACTCCAGGATCATGACCTGAGCCGAAGGCAGTCGCTTAACCAACTGAGCCACCCAGGCACCCGAGATTTGTTTTTAAAAATTCAAGAGGCTTGGGGGCGCCTGGGTGGCTCAGTTGGTTGGACGACTGCCTTTGGCTTGGGTCACGATCCCAGGGTCCTGGGATCGAGCCCCGTGTCAGGCTCCCTGCTCTGCAGGAAGCCTGCTTCTCCCTCTCCCACCCCCCCTGCGTGTGTTCCCTCTCTGGCTGTCTCTCTCTCTCTGTCAAATAAATAAATAAAATCTTAAAAAAAAAAACACAAAAAACCCAGTGTTCTAAGGGGAAGGAGCTAGGACCATGAAAAAGGTTGAAATGACTTGTAAAAATTATCTTATTATTATTCTTACTGTTGTAATATGGAGAATGCTTGTAATTATTCAAATTATGGCTTTTCAAAGAGATGTTTATTTCTCTTATCAAGAATAATTATCCAAGGGGCACCTGGGTGGCTCAGTTGGTTAAGCGTCTGCCTTTGGCTCAGGTCATGATCCCGGGGTCCTGGGATCGAGCCCCACGTCGGGCTCCCTGCCTGCTTCTCCTGCTGCCTGCCACTTCCCCTGCTTGTTCTCTCTCGCTCTCTCTCTTTCTCTGACAAATAAATAAATAAAATGTTAAAAAAAGAAAAATTATCCAAAACATATAAACAAGGCAAAAGGATGACTGAATGTATTTTTTTTTTTTTTAAGATTTCATTTATTTATTTGAGAGAGAGAGAAAGAGCGAGAGCGCAGGAGCAGGGGAAGGGCAGAGGGATAGGTAGAGGGACAACCAGACTCCCTGTTGAGCTCGGAGTCCAACCAGGGGCCATCCCAGGACCCTGAGATCATGACCTGAGCCAAAATCAGACGCTTAACCGACTGAGCCACCCAGGCGCCCTGGAATGTATTTTCAATGTCATACGGCAGCACTGTCCAACCGATCTGCCCAAGGATAGTTGTATTCTCCAGGAGTATGTACCTTTGTTTGCCATACTAATTTCTATTAGTTAGGGTTCATACTCTGTAAACTTACATGTAAGCTTGTAGAATTTTGTTCAATAGAGATACCTAGCAGAAATGACAACTCCAAAGGTCATGATTTTATTGTCCTATAGGTAATGAACAGTTTTGGTGCTAAATAAACTTATTTCAGCATGCTTTTCCTGCTTGAGTATATATATTCAATTTCTCAAATTATCTTTGAACCAACTTTGCTATGCCACATGTTTCTTCATCATAAATTAAGTAAATTTTTACACACATTCATTCTTTCTTTTTCTAAGTTTTTATTTTAATTCCAGTTAGTAACACAGTGTAATATTAGTATCAGGTGTACAATACAGTGATTCAACACTTCCACACATCACCTGGTGCTCATCACGACAAGTGTACTCCTTCATCCCCATCACCTGTTTCACCCATCCCCCACCCACCTCCCCGCTGGCCACCCGCAGTGGGTTCTCGGTCTGCTTAGTAGTTAAGAGTCTGTTTCTTGGTTTGTCTCTCTCTTTCACTCTCTTTTTTCCCCTTTGCTCATTTGTTTTTTTCTTAAATTCCACATATACATACATTTATTCTATATTTGGGAATATGCAGGGGTAGGATGAAGATCTGGGATCTAGCTGTTCCTTTAAAAGAATTTTCGCCCACTCTGTTTTTGGCTTTACCCGCATCCCACCTTCAAAGGGCCTTCTTCTTCTATTTGCTAAGCTTTCCGGTGGGTTCTGCGACATGCATCAGCTTTCATGTTATTGCTTTCCCACTTTGCAGGCACTTAGCTTTTTCTGCTTCATTATATCATGTGCCATTTGGCCATCCACCTTAGATCTTTCAAAATTTTGTTGTCATGTCAACCATACTTCAATAACAAAAATGTTTTTAAAAATCAGCTATACTTCAAAAATAAATTTAAAAAAATTTTTTGTCATATCTTCTCTGTTGTCATCTTCTCTAGGGCTTTCTGTTTCTTTTCTGTGACTTTGTGTCTTAAAAAACTTCCTTTCGAGGCACCTGGGTGGCTCAGTTGGTTAAGCATCCGACTCTTGATCTCAGCTCAGGTCTTGATCTCTGGGTCATAAGTTCAAGCCCCATGTTTGGCTCCACGCTGAGCGTGGAGGCTACTTAAAAAAAAAATTCCTTTCAGGGGCGCCTGGGTGGCTCAGTAGTTAAGCGTCTGCCTTCGGCTCAGGTCATGATCCCAGGGTCCTGGGATCGAGCCCCGTATTAGGCTCCCTGGAGCAGGGAGCCTGCTTCTCCCTCTCCCACTCCCCCTGCTTGTGTTCCCTCTCTCGCTGTGTCTCTCTCTGTCAAATAAAATCTTAAAAAGAAAATAAAATATACCCCCCAATACAGCAGTGATTTCTTTTTCCATCAAATGAAGAAACTTATGAAAGGTTGAGAGAGAGTGAAAGTCTTGGTGATTGAGGCTAATTTCTTTTTTTTTTTGAAAATCAAGAATAGCTTTATTATTATGTAGGTTCCATCATCAAGCATGGGATGCCAAGCGGAGAGAAGGGTTGTGAGTCCAATCTAGTAACTCTGTGGCCGGACCCAGCTGCGGACTCAAGGGGAGCTGTGTGGAACCCACAATAATAATAGTAATAATAGCAGTAATAATAGTCACAGTTCTTGCTGAGCAGTCACTATGTGCCAGGCACTCTGCTGAGAACCTTTATACACAAAATCTCTTTTTTTTTAATTTAATTTTTTATTGTTATGTTAATCACCATACATTACATCATTAGTTTTTGATGTAGTGTTCCATGATTCATTGTTTGTGCATAACACCCAGTGCTCCATGCAGAACGTGCCCTCTTTATTACCCATCACCAAGCTAACCCATCCTCCCACCCCCCTCCCCTCTAGAACCCTCAGTTTGTTTTTCAGAGTCCATCATCTCTCATGGCTCGTCTCCCCCTCCGATTTCCCCCTCTTCATTCTTCCCGATTGAGGCTAATTTTTGAAAGTCCAATATTTTAGGGGCTCCTGGGTGGCTCAGTCAATTGAGCCTCCGACTCTTGGTTGTGGCTCAGGTCGTGATCTTGGGGTCGTGGGATCCGGCCCCATGTTGGGCTCCTCGCTCGGCACGGAGTCTGCTTGGGATTCCTCTCTCTTCCTCTCCCTCCCCCTCTGTTCCTCCCCTTGCTCATGCTCGCTCTCTCTCTCAAATAAATAAATAAATAATAAAAAAATAAAAGTCCAATATTTTATGCTAAACCTTAGAAATCACAGTATTTTGGATCTCGAGTGTTCACTTCAGACTAAGTGTATGAAATGCGTCACTGAATTGCACCTTGGAAAGCAGCAAGCACTGAATATGCAGAAATGGTCTTTACTGGCTTTATGAGTGTCATGTTTCTATGGGCATCTTTTTCTTGAAATTTAATGCACTCCAGCATGGAAAAGCATCTTATACATACTATCTATTACGTTTCCCAGCATACTGAAAACACATGTACTGGGTCGTGGCAGTTTAGTGAGTTTACTTCCATCCTGAATTAAGAAGCATATTGCTGACAACCGGCTGTCCTGAAAGAATAAGGAGCATGAAAAAACTGTCATGTTATTTACACACTACAGTTGACATCCATTATCACCCCCTGCCCCCCATGCTCCATTTGACCTTTGCTTGGCATAATCCCCTGATTTTCTTTCGAAAGACCAGCCTTTCTTGCATCTCAGGCTCTGTGCTTTGGCGACAGAAGGAGGAGAAGGAGGAGGAGGGGGAGGAGGAAGAGTTGTTGTTTATCCCCATTTCCAGGAATGGATGGTAACTCAAGTGTGGCCAGTCAAGGCATTTCACTCCCTTGGCCAAAGACACTGATTCATGAATGGGTGTGTGACCCGGTTAGACTTAGCCAATGAGATTCAAGCAGATGCTAGTTGGGGCTATTGGAAGAGTGTCCAGCTGAAATGAACTTCAACCTGAGATCCTGTGCAATGGGAGCAGCTGGGAGACACTGTGGACTCTGAAAATGAAGCTAACAGAGCAGAAGGCAGAGAGGAGGGATGGACGCAAAACTGTTTGTGATGGATGGCGTTGCCCGAATTAAGTTGTCTGAGCTGAATAAATGCTCTATGTCTTGAGGCAGTTTCGACTCCTTTTCTGTCACTTGCCACCAATCTGACTCCCTTAGCAAAGCCCCCATCGCTACCCCAGCCCCGGCTTCCACAGAGATTTTTGCCTCAATGAAAAATCGCTTTTGTAACGTGGGTATTCAGAGAAAAACAACAACAACAAAACACCGAGCACTTCTCCCTCGTATATGCTCATTACACATGCCAAGAGCAAATTTACTGGAGCTGTAATGTGAAATGTCTGCTCACATAAACACCATCATAAGTGCTTGTTCATACAGAATGCCATTGATATTGGGGCTTCTACAACAGCATCATTTGATCAGAGAATTCTGCCAACAGGCCATTCCATTTTCCTTCCCAGCATAACATTTCCATTAACTTTGTGAGTAGTTTGACAAACTTCTTGGCAGGAATACAACTTGAACCTTTAGCATCCTGGAAAGCACAATTTTTAGCTTATTCTGGAAAATCTCAGCTGGTTTACCAGAGAGGTCATTGTACTTTGTTTATGAAACGTATTCAATGCTTTGGTGGCTTCCTGCCACTATTTGAGAGTTTCATAACAGGCAAAAGCACAGGGATCTAGAGACAAAATCTAATTTTCAGATAATGATTGTATTTCTTACTCCTATTCTTTTTTGTCTGCCCGTCAGACTTACAAATTCTCTTGCCCCAGCAATAGAGAGTCATCTCTATATTCATACTGACTTTCTAGGCACTGTTTGCACTTATGAAGTTATTCTGCACTGTGGTATTTAGATAACTTTTGCTTAACTCCTTTCATGCTTCAATGGACCACTGATTCATTTTTACAAATTGGGACTATGATGAAGCACTGTGGTTACAGCAAAAAATGCAAATTGGACAAATGTGAGTAATGATATGCAAATGACATAAAGATACATTAGCTGAGATCAAGGGCAGCCTGGTTAGCCGGTCGATTTAGTGTTTATGGTGAAGGCACAAACTTTAAGATGGTAATGATAACAGAAGTTTTGGTGAAACTCATAATTTATCTTAAATTCAAATTTATTAAATGTATGTGGACACAATTGTTTTATATTTTCCCTGAGTCTCCTGAACTGCGTGTGAACCCCTTTTATGGATTCCAGGCATCACCAATGATCCTTGTACCACACTTAGCTAATACTTCTCAGAGAATATTAGTTGGAGGGTAGCCAAGGTGGTGCTTGGAACAGGAAAGCCTCGACAGTAGGAGGGAAAACCATTGGCATCAACAGTATCATTTACCAGAATATCAGCAGTGCACAGGTTGGAAGTTTCAAGATCTACTCTCTTAGCCACTTTCAAGCACACAATACAGTATTGTTAACTATAGTCACCATACTGTACATCAGATCCCTAGAACTTATTCATCTTATAACTGAAAGTTTGTTCCCTTGGACCAACATCTCCCCATGTCTTTCTCTCTTCCGCCCCTGGCAATCACCATTCTAGTCTGTTTCTATAAGTTTTAATGTTTTTAGATCCCACGTACAAGTGAGATCACACAGCACTTGTCTTTCTCTGTCTGACTTATTTTATGGATGACCTACCTATACTGTAACATGTGTCAGGATTTCTTTCCTTTTCGTGGCTGAAAAATATTCCATTGTATGTATATATTACATTTTGCTCACCCACTCATCTGTTGATGGAAATTTGGGCAAGATATTATTTTTAAAATTTTAATTATCATTTTACATATTTATGCTCTGCCTCATTTTTATATAAATTGAGAGAGACTTTTCATTTAGGTAAAAAAAGAGAAAGAAATACTGTATGATCTCACTTATACAGTATATATATATATGGATAACATAAAAAAAAAGGGGGCGCCTGGGTGGCTCAGTCTGTTAAACAGCCAACTCTTGATTTTGGCTCAGGTCGTGATCTCACTGTCCTGGGATCGAGCCCCACGTTGGGCTTTGTGCTCATTGGGGAGTCTGCTTGAGGATTTTCTCTCTTCCTCTCCCTCTGCCTTTCCCCCCTCTGTGCTGTCTCTCTCTCTCTCTCAAATAAATAAATAAATCTTAAAAAAAAAAAAGAAAGAAGAAAATAAATGCAGAGAACAGATTGGTGGTTGTTGCCAGAGGTGATTGGGGGAGGGGATAGGTGAAATGGGGGAAGGGAGTCAAAAGGTACAAACTTTCAGTTATAAAATAAATAAGTCATGGGAATGTCATGTACATCATGGTGACTATAGTTAATAATACTGTATTGCATATTTGAAAGTTGCTAAGAGAATAGATATTAGAAGTTCTCATCACAAGAAAAAAATTTTTTATAACTGTATGGTGAAGGATGTTAACTAGACTTATTGTGGTGATCATTTTGCAGTGTATACAAATATTTTTATTTAAATATTTTATTTATTGCGGCACCTGGGTGGCTCAGTCGTTGGGCATCTGCCTTCGGCTCGGGTCATGATCCCGGGGTCCTGGGGTCGAGCCCCGCATCGGGCTCCCAGCTTGGCGGAGGGCCTGCTTCTCCCTCTCCCACTCCCCCTGCGTTCCTTCTCTCACATTGTCTCTCTCTGTCAAATAAATAAATAAAAGAGAGAGAGAGAGAGAGAGCAGGAACACAAGCAGGGGGAGTGGGAGAGAGAGAAGCAGGCTTCCCGCTGAGCAGGGAGCCGGGTGCGGGGCTTGATCCCAGGACGCTGAGATCATGACCCGAGCCGAAGGCAGACGCTTAACGAATGAGCCACTCAGGCACCCTGCAGTGTATACAAATACTGAAATATTATGTTGTATACCTGAAACAAATATATTATATGTCAATTATGCCTCAATTTAAAAAAAGAAACTGGAAAAAAAGAAAGAAAACAAAACAACAAAACCCATTTAGAGTTAGCCTAGCTTACTACATATGTTTTAGATGTGTAGTTTCAAAAGGTAAAAAGAAAGTTTTAAATTAACTTCACTACTGGGCGCCTGGGTGGCTCAGTTGGTTAAGCGACTGCCTTCGGCTCAGGTCAGGGTCCCGGAGTCCTGGGATTGAGTCCCACATCGGGCTCCCGGCTTGGCAGGGAGCCTGCTTCTCCCTCTGACCCTCTCCCCTCTCATGCTGTCTCTCTCTCTCTCTCTCTCAAATAAATAAATAAATAAAATCTTAAAAAAAAAAATAAACTTCACTACTTAAGATCTGAACCTAACCATTTTCTGGGTTCAGGAAGCTCTTCTCTGATGAATTACAGGTAAAAATAAATATTCAGATATGTATATCTATAATACAGAATCTTTACATTATATGTCTCCTGTGCTTTAACTAAACTAGACATATGATATTCAAGGATGACCCAACAAAGAAATGGAGACAGTCATTTAATAATTAATATTTAATAAATAATTAAATAAATAAATTAATTAATTTTAAAAGTCTCTACACCCAATGTGGGGCTTGAACTCACCATCCTGAGATCAAGAGTTGCATGTTCCTTTGACTGAGCCAGCCAGGCACCTCACATAGATTTATTTTTAAGCCTGTCCTGAATTTGTTTTAATTTCATTTATCCTTATGAAAATCTAGTTTATACAGTTTCAGAAACACTCAGAACATACCCACTGTGTCATGTGGGACATGCTTGAGTTATTAAACTGTTGCCCCTACCCACCCCCCCCACCACGTGCCAGGGGTGGGAAAGAGAAACTCCTTTCTAGAAGCTTGGGACAAGGCTGGAGACCTGCCCTCTCCAACTGGACACCCAGATGGAGCTGCCTCGTGCGGTTCTACTCTCCAGAGCCGCAGACTTCTGTTGGGGACTCTGACCTCCGGAAGAGAGAGAGGCAGGGACAGGCAAGATTTAGAAAGGGCACCATTTGAGAAAGCTCAATTCCACCGCTCTCTTTGCCAAGTCTTTCCCTTTGCTTTTTAACTGACATAGTCCAAGGTGATCATGGAATTTGCATGATGTAATGAAGTGCAAAAGAGCAGTAGCTTGCAGTGTGAAGTGTTGCCTGTTTGAGTCAGTGTGGATTGGTAGGGGTGGGGGTTAAATTCCAAGCATGATTTAGGAAAAGGAGAGGAACGAGATTGTAATCTTACCCACTACACATTGTACTGTGGGAACAAATAATGGGGAGGTGGTAGTGCCATGCTATTATTTATAAACACTTTTTTATTGAGCCATATTTCACATACCATAATATTCACCCTTTTAAAGTGTATAATTCAGCAGGTTTTAGCATATTCACAAGGTTGTGCAGACATCACTATTAATTCCAGAACATTTTCATCATCCCAAAAAGAAACCCGTACTTGCTCACAATCACTCCCTATTTCCCTGCAACTTCCCCCCACCCAACCCTAGGCAGCCACTCTGTCTGTCTCTATTTGCCCATTCTAGACATTTTATATAAATAGAATCATATAATATGTGGCCTTAGTGTCTGGCTTTTCTCACTTAGCATAATGTTTTCCAGGTTCATCCATGTTGTAGCATGTGTCAATACTTCATTCTTTTTTATTATCGAAGACTTTCATTATGTGTCCATACTGCATTTTATTTATCCATGCATCAGTGGGTTGTTTCCACTTTATGGATATTATGAATCATGCTGCTATAAACCTTCGTGTACAAGTTTTACAGGGACATATGTTTTCATTTCTTTCGGGTATATACCTAGGAGTGGCATTGCTGGGTCCTATGATAATTCTTTTTTTTAAAGATTTTATTTATTTATTAGAGAGAGAGAGAGTTCACATGTGCACGAGCGGGGGAGAGGCAGAGGGAGAGGGAGAAGCAGACTCCCCGCTGAGCAGGTAGCCCAAGGACACAGGGCTCTATCCCAGGACCCCGAGATCATGACCTGAGCCAAAGGCAGATGCTTAACCAACTGAGCTACCCAGGAGCCCCAGGCCCTGTGATAATTCTGCGGTTAATTTTTTGAGGAGCTCAGACTTACTTCCAAAGTGGCTGCTCCATGTTACATTCTCATGAGCAGTGTCTGAGGGTTTCCGTTTCTGCATCCTCTCTGACACTTGTTACTGTCTGTCTTTTTGATGATAGCCATCCTAGTGGGTCATGCTATGTATTAGATACACTCTCATACTCTTGGCTCCATATATATTTTAAGCCGGTTGTTAAGAACCCTCCCTGAGGATGTAACAGGCTTGTGAAAGTTCTCTCTCTCTTTTTTTTTTTTTAAGATTTTATTTATTTATTTGAGAGAGAGAATGAGAGAGAGCACATGAGAGGGGGGAGGGTCAGAGGGAGAAGCAGACTCCCTGCCGAGCAGGGAGCCCGATGCGGGACTCGATCCCGGGACTCCAGGATCATGACCTGAGCCCAAGGCAGTGGCTTAACCAACTGAGCCATCCAGGCGCCCCTTGTGAAAGTTCTCTAATAGTGCTTTCCTGGAGGATCCCAAGTCTGTTGAGGCTTTACTAGGTGGAATCCGGCTCCTGCAAGAATAGTTGTGTGTGTGTGTGTTTTAAATATCCATTGGATTAAATGAAACAGCTGGCTTAGGTCAAAATTGAGAATGAATTTCATGAACTGAAAAATGTTTCCAATTTTTCTGTTGCACAAGGCCATGGATTAAAGTCTCATTGTGTATTAAGGCCTTTTTCTATCAATCCAAGTACAGAACTCTGGTTCCAACATGGAAATAATTACAGAGGTGATAAGCTCTTTTTTTTAAATCCACTGTTGTTGTTTTCATAGTTACTGAGTTGGCATGTGTAGTAATATGGAAACCCTTTGCAAATGCTATGGCCCCAAGAGGTTCCTAAGCGAAAAAAAAAATCCAGCTTATTAGTGGGTGCTCCTGTTCCTGGCTCCCACTCGAGTTAAGGGTGGAGTCTTGTGGAGATAATATACCACATGTGAAATAAACATCCTCTTCAAAATGAACATATCCTTCTATGTTCCAGTGCAGAAGGAAGGCAGGCCTTATAGGCCAGACTTGTTCAACTTCCTCATGCAGGCACATTCTAAAACAACAAGAAAATCTGAGGAGTTGCCAGATATTTCACTACTTTCAAAGAGGACAGCATGACCTAATATTGTTATTTGTTTAACATTTCTCTTTTTAAAAAATTTTTTAAAAAGATTTTATTTATTTATTTGACAGAGAAACAGCGAGAGAGGGAACACAAGCAGGGGGAGTGGGAAAGGGAGAAGCAGGCTTCCCGTTGAGCAGGGAGCCCGAAGCAGGGCTCGATCCCAGGACCCCGGGATCATGACCTGAGCCGAAGGCAGACGCTCAACCACTGAGCCACCCAGGCGCCCCAACATTTCTGTTTAATGTTAAGGTTCAAAACCACTTAGATACAAAAAAACCCCCAAAAAACAAACAAACAAAATCAAAACCATTTAGATACAGGAGTCCAGGTAAGAGCTTACATATTGGGATGAAAGATGGGAATGCTAAAAGGTGCTAACAGCCTTGACATACTTTCATTTCATTTTATTTATTTTATTTTTTTTTTAAAGGTTTCATTCTTATATCTTCAGTTTTTTTTATCTAAATTTTTTTGGGGGGAGCGCCTGGGTGGCTCAGTCGTTAAGCGTCTGCCTTCGGCTCAGGTCATGATCCCAGGGTCCTGGGATCGAGCCCTGCATCAGGCTCCCTGCTCCGCAGGAAGCCTGCTTCTCCCTCTCCCACTCTCCCTGCTTGTGTTCACTCTCTCGCCATCTCTCTCTCTCTCTCTCTCTCTCTGTTAAATAAATAAATAAATCTTTAAAAAAATAATTTTTTTCTTTTTTAGTAATCTCTACACCCAACGTAGGGCTCAAACTCATGACCCTGACAGCAACAGTCATAGGCTCTACCGACAGAACCGGCCAGGTGCCCCAGGTTGACACACTTTAAAAATATTTTATGTTTGAAAATTTCAAACATAAAATATTAGAGGAATTGATATCATCCCCTCTCCCCCATACCCATTGCTCAGCTTAAACACCTGTCAACATTTTCCAATTCTTGTTTTAAACTAAACCCCTCCCTAATTTTCTCTTTTGTGCCTAAGGATTTTAGTGGAAATTCAAGATACCATGTCGTTTCACCTGTAGATAATACAGAATGCATTCATAAATGACAGGGTTGTTTTTTTTCCCTCATAACCACTATGCCGTTACGTTATTATCACACTTTTAAAATAAACAATATCTTTTAACATCATCAAATACTCAGTTCATATTCAAATTTCCTTTATGGTTGAAAGACTTTGTTTTTAAATTTTTTTATTATGGGAAATTTTAGACATAAACAAACATAAAGAGAATAATAAAATGACAATTACCAACTCTAACTCATTGTTTCATCTATAATCCCACATAATTCCCCTCCCCATAGTTTTATTTTTCTTTCAAATATTTTCTTTCTTTTATTGTGGTAACATTCATCTAACATTAAATTAATCATTTCCACCATTTTAAACTGTACAGTTAAGTGACATGTAGTAATTCATAATTTTTTGCGACAGTCGCCACTACCTTATTCCCCCAAAAAGGAAACCACATACCCATTAAGCAGTCACTCCCCATTGCCCTATCTTCCCAGGCCTGGGAAACACTAATCTGCTTTCAGTCTCTAAGGATATGCCTGATATGCCTATTCTGGATATTTCATATCAATGGATGCCCCTTATAATTGGGAAGTGAATCTGAAACATCACATAATTTCATCCATAAATAGTTCAGTGTGTATCTTTAAAAGATAAGGACTCTTTTTCTTTAAGCATAACCACAAGACTATTACCACATCTGAAAAAACTGAACAATAATTACTATCATACAATATCCAGCCTGTGGTCAAATTTCCATTTGCGTCATAAGTGCTATACATTTGTTTCAGTTTGTTTGAATCAGGAGCCATATATGTGTCTGAAATCTCTTTTCATGTAGAGATTCCTCCTCTATCTCCTCCCCACTCTTGCAATTTGTATGCTGAAGACGTTGAACTGCCTTGTAGAGAATCCCACGGGCTGGCTTTGGCTGCTCGCTTCTCCGTGGTGGTGTGTAACGTGTTTCTCTGTCTTCGGAGTCTCCTCCTCGTTGGTAGCTCTGTCGACAGCAGCACTGTCCAATACGGTAGCTACTGGCCATGTGCGGTTATTGAGCACCTGAGATGTGACTAGTGACAAGGACTCTCTGCTTGACCAAACTTGAGTCAGACTCCTCTGAGTCCTCCTTCTGACTGGGTTCCAGCTTTGGGCTTTGTCCTTGGCCTGCTTAGTCCAGATTCAGCAAGAATCTTGTTGGGTGAGTTTCATGAAAATCTCTCACTCTTTTTTTTTTTTTTTTTTAAGATTTTATTTATTTATTTGAGAGAGACAGCAGAGCATGAGCAAGAGGAGGGGCAGAGGGAGGGGTAAAGGAAGAGGGAGAAGCATACTCCCCGCTGAACAGGGAGCCTGACGTGGGGTTGGATCCCAGGACCCTGGGGTCATGACCTGAGCTGAAGGCAGATGCTTAACTGGCTGAGCCACCCAGGCTCCCCCCAACTTTTTTATTTTATTATTTATTTATTTTTAAAAATTTTTAAAAAAAAAAATCTCCCACTCTTGAAATCTGATCAAATTCCTTATCCCCTACCCTCGAAATCTTATCATCCTGGCCCACCTTCAGCAGGAATCCTGTTGAGTCCATCTTACAAGAATCCCCCTAGCCTTGATATTTCCTCTTTGTAATTTTCCATCCACTGATCCCTACTCTGCTCCTTGGCTATAAATCTCTCTTTGTCTTTTTTTTTTTTTTTTAAGATTTTATTTATTCATTTGACAGAGAGAGACACAGCGAGAGAGGGAACACAAGCAGGGGGAGTGGGAGAGGGAGAAGCAGGCTCCCCGCAGAGCAGGGAGCCCGATGCAGGACTCGATCCCAGGACCCTGGGATCATGACCTGAGCTGAAGGCAGTTGCTTAACCAACTGACCCACCCAGGCGCCCCTATAAATCTCTCTTTGTCTTTCTTGCCTTCGGAGTTGAGCCCAATCTCTCTCCCATACTGCAAAACCTCATTGTAGTAGCCCCTCTTGAGGAAGATTTGCCTTACATCTTTAACAAGTGTCTGAATAATTATTTTCCTTAGCACTAGTCCAAACTGGGATGTGCAGTAAGTGTAAATTACATACCAGATTTCAAAGACGGTGCAAAAAAGAAATGTAAACTATCTCTAATAATTTTTATATTGATTTCATGTTGACATGATAATATTTTGACTATATTGGGTTAAATAAATATGTCAGTAAACTTAATTTCACTTATTTTTTAGTTGCTTTTATTATTATTATTGATTTTTTTTAATATGGAAGAAGATGTTTAATGCAGCATTATTTATTTATTTATTTTTTAAAAAGATTTTATTTATTTATTTGACAGAGAGAGACACAGTGAGAGAGGGAACACAAGCAGGGGGAGTGGGAGAGGGAGAAGCAGGCTTCCCGTGGAGCAGGGAGCCCGATGTGGGGCTCGATCCCAGGACTCTGGGATCATGACCTGAGCCGAAGGCAGACGCTTAACGACTGAGCCACCCAGGTGCCCCTAATGCAGCATTATTTAAATCATGAACAATTTGGGGAAAAAACTTTTAAATTGACTAATAATAGAAAATAATAAAATTTAATGATATGTCTATATAATGGTTTTTTTAAAAAATTCTTCATTCTTTTTACTCCCCAGGATTAATTGCTCACCAGAATTACTATTGACATACACAGAGTTTTCTTTTTTCAGAAATGGGAATCAGGGGCGCCTTGGTGGCTCAGTCGTGAAGCGTCTGCCTTCGGCTCAGGTCGTGATCCCGGGGTCCTGGGATGGAGCCCCGCATCGGGCTCCCTGCTCGGCGGGAAGCCTGCTTCTCCCTCTCCCACTCCCCCTGCTTGTGTTTCCTCTCTCGCTGTGTCTCCCTTTGTCAAATAAATAAATAAATTCTTTAAAAAAAAAAGAAAGAAATGGGAATCAAACAATAGAAATTGTTCTGCAGTCTGCCTCATTCACAGGACATATCGTGGACATATTTCCATTGCGTGATTTATTTTGAATGTCAATGTTTACATTAAACTGTATTTTTCTTTAACTTTTTTTAAATTTAAATTCAGTTAGCCGCTTTTTAATTGCTTTTAATGTGGCAACTGGAAGATTTGAAATACGTAGTGGCTTGCATTATATTTCTATTGGATGGTGCTGAATTAGACTTGAAATTCAGTTTTGCTTTTTTGGCAAGTTGTATGTCATGGGTTGTGTTGCGTATGTCTAGCTAGAAGCACATAATGTCAGACTCTTTTTGTGATGTTAGCAGTTGTTGATGATTGGTGTTTGAATTTATTTATTAATTCGGGGTTGCAAAATACTGATATTTTAGTTTTGTCATTTCTTCTGTAATTCTACCTCATCCACTGTTTGGTTCCCTAGTGGTACAGCTTGGTAGGCAAGGCAAGATCAATATTTGATTCTCTCCCTTTATTTATTAATTCTCAAAATTGTCAGTTGGCTCACAAGCCATTTATAGACTAAAAATATTTAGCAGTGCTTATTTGTATGTGCTTCTTAGAGAGATTTACAAAACTTACATAGGAATGAAGATGCAGGTCTGTAAAGAAATTGAATACTATCTGATCTCAAACTGAGATAATAAGTGGAAGTCTTCAAGAATGTCAAGGTCATGAAAGACAAAGACTGAGGGGGGCGCCTGGGTGGCTCAGTCGTTAAGCGTCTGCCTTTGGCTCAGGTCCTGATCCCAGGGTCCTGGGATCGAGCCCCACATCGGGCTCCCTGCTCCGCGGGAAGCCTGCTTCTCCCTCTCCCACTCCCCCTGCTTGTGTTCCCTCTCTCGCTGTGTCTCTCTCTGTCAAATAAATAAATAAAATCTTTAAAAAAAAAAAAAAAAGACAAAGACTGAGGAACTGCTCCAGAAGAAAGGAGACCAAAGAGACATGACAGTTAAATGCAACTTGTGATCCTGGACTGGATCCCGGACGAGAAAAAGCAATTATTCCTCTTTTACTCTAAAGGACATTAATGGGACAATTGGTGACAATTGAGTAAAGTTTGTAGATTAGATGATAGCTACTTTTCTGATTTTGGTAATTGTACAGTGGTTATAAAGAGAATATCCTTGTCTTTTCGGAAATGTACACTGAATTATTCAAGGGTAAAGGGAAATTATATCTGCAAAGAATTCTCAAATTATTAAGAAAATATACATATAGAGAAAGATAAAGCAAATGTGGAAGCATTTGGGGGATTTGAGTGAGATATATACAGGAATTCTTTGTACCATTTTTGCAGTTTTCTGTGAATCTGAAATTACTGCAAAAAAAGTTAATAAACTAAAATAATGCCTATGGATTTAAAAAATCCTGTCTGTTCTCATTGTAAGATTATAAATAGGTTGATATCAATTTGAACTCAAAACCATATTAAAACATACTTTGAAAATTTGAGAGGGACTGTGTGAAGAACAAGAGGGTAGTGAAAAACCAGTTCTGAGAAGAGTTGTATAGTGGTTTAAAATGTGTTCGTAAGTTCTTTGACATTCCTTTCAGGAGCTGGAGGTCAATTCCCCTCTTTTTGAGTGTGAGTTGGACTTAGTGACTTGCTTCTAATAAATAGAATGGTAGAAGTGGTGCATCACTTCTAAGACCAGGTCATAAAAGACACTGTGCTTGCAGAAATACTCTGTCTTAGATCCCTAGCTCTGGAAGAAGCCAGCTGCCATGTCCCGAACTACTCAGGCAGCCTTGTGGAGACGTCCACATAAGTGGAACAGAAGCCTCCTGTCAACAAACATGTGAATGTGCCATCTTGGAAATAGATCCTCCAGCTCTAGTCCAGCCTTCAGATAACTGCAGCCCTGGCCAACAGCTTGGCTGCAACCTTCTGAGAGACTGTGAGCCAGAACCATTCAGCTAAGTCACTGCTGCATTCCTGATTTGCAGAAATGGTGAGACAATAAATGTCTGTTGGTCAAGTTCCTGTTATGCAGCAATAGATGACTGATACAATTCCATATCTTTTTAAAGGAGATTTATTTATTTATTTGACAGAGAGAGGGCGGGGGAGAGGCAGAGGGAGAGAAAGAATCCCAAGCAGACTCCCCACTGAGCGTGGAATCGGACACGGGGCTCAATCTCACGACCCTGAGATCATGACCTGAGCTGAAATTGAGAGTCAGATGCTCAACTGACTGAGCCACCCAGGCACCCTTACAATTCCAAACCTTAAGCACCTTGAAATCATGCTGCCTGGACAGCTGCTTACATATAAAACTGATCTTTTCCACCAGAGTCTGATATAATCTGTAAATGAGAGTAGATGTAGAGGGGAACATTTCCAAGACAAAACCAAATCTACATTGTTATTTTGGAAACTATTATTGAGATTATGGTACTTACTAAGAAGTCATGAGGAAATAGCTAAACTAAAATGTAAGTTTTTAGCGACTGGAACTCCTAGAGAAGAGAATCGAAGACATGAGTTAAAATGTAAATAAGACATGAAGTTGGGAATAAAATCATGTTATGAAAGTAGGTTTAAACTAGGAGGAGATTTGCCACTAGGAGTGGCAAAGGAAACATAAGCCTTTCATGAGAGGAAATCTTAGAAGGATACTTTCCCATTGTATTACTAGTACTTTCCGGATAGTTCTGATTTCTTCCTTGATTTAAATCAATTATTGGGGCGCCTGGGTTGTTCAGTCGGTTAATCGTCCGACTCTTGGTTTTGGCTCAGGTTATGATCACAGGGTCCTGGAATGGAGCCCCAAGTCAGGCTCTGAGCTCGGGGGGGGGGGTGGTCTGCTTCTCCCTCTCCTTTTCCCCTGCTCTCTTTCTCCCTCTCTCTCTCAAATAAATACAGTCTTAAAAAAATAAATCAAGGGGCGCCTGGGTGGCACAGTCGGTTAAGCGTCTGACTCTTGGTTTTGGCTCAGGTCATGATCTCAGGGTCCTGGGATAGAGCTCCGTGTTGGGCTCTGTGCTCAGCATGGAGTCTGCTTGAGATTCTCTGTCTCCCTCTCCTTCTGTCCTTCCCACTCATGCTGATTCTCTCTCTAAAATAAATTTAAAAATAAATCAATTATTTATTGAGACCAGATGATTAAGATGTGTTCCTTGTCCTTGAAATGCTACTTGGAAACATCTTTGACTATGAAAAAGGTTGTTTCAGGCTCATTGTCTTTATTTAGTTCCTTTGTTTGTTTCTATGGTTCTATATCTGAGAAACAGTTTTCTTATTTAAAATTTATCTCCAGAGAGAAGGGGAGTTATGTTTCACAGAACAGATATCTCTGTGGACGTAAATCAGTTAATAGGAATTGTGATTTATGTACCTGCTGTCTCCTATGGGCTGCAATGCCTCCAACGAAGTGATAAACACATTTCTGGCCTTGAAAGGCTGAGACTCAAGTCCTAGATGATTCAGTAGTCACATCAACTTAGTCAAAGTAGAAAGGGCAGGAAAGAAAAATGATGAGGCCATAATCCATATTCACCATAAAAAGATTCTGTTTGCAGTGCAGGAAAAGTGGCCTCTGTTTATGGAGGATAAGACTATACATATTCTACTGAGAGCACTTAAATATTTACAGATCTACTTGTGCTGCACATGCTTTTACCATGAGATGTGATTCATATTTTTCTCTGATGTAGAATCCTGGCTCAGGTTGGGATCTCTGGGTGCAGAAACTGAGGTGGGGATTCTTGTGTAAGTGCCTCATTGAGGAAGTACTCTCAGGAGAAGGGGAGTGAAGGAAGCAGGGTGGGACTGGAGAAGGAGGTAAGCAAGGAAACAGCCTCAGCTGAGGACTTGCTTCAGTCTGATCCCACAGGCACTGTGGAGCATGATTTGTACCACAGAGGTGGTCTTGCCTTAAGGCAAAGGGCTGGCCTTTTATATTTCATTTCAGTCAGTCATTGGCTATGGGCTGGTCCGTGGGGGGTGGGGTGTAGAGGTTTAATCTCCCTGAGGTGGCTCCAGGTTGGCTGAGGGGAAGTCTCCAAAGAAGGGAGCAGCTGTGAGCCATTAGCAGACCAAACTCCCTGATGGGTGCATTGCCCGGTGACAGGAATCTTGGCAGTGACTCAACAGTGTCTATAATAGGTTTGAAATTTTGTATGGTAATTAAGTCAGAATCCAGGTAGATGTTCCCCAAACCCATTTCTTCTTCCTGGCTATATACGTCGACTACATTTCCCAGACTCCCTTACAGTTTGCTGCAGCCACATGACTCAGTTCTAACCAATGGAAAGCAGGGAGAAGTGATATGTGCCGCCTCTGGCCCTGACCCATAAAACCCCTGTGTAAGCAATCTTCCATGCTCTCTCTCTCTTTCCAGCCCTGTTGAGCTCTCTCTTTCTTTTTATAACTGCCAGATGCAGAGCATCTAGTGGAAGACTGTGAGGTCCCATGGGATGGAGGACTTACTAGCTAGTGTCCTTGAATGAACACAAAGAGAACCACTCTTCTGCACAGACCCTTGTTGGACTGTGACCGGAGCAAGAAATAAATCATTATTATGTTAACCCGCTGGGATTTTTCAAGTTGTTTGTTTCAGTAGTTAGCCTACCATGACTCATTTAGTGAACCCTCTCTTTTTCAGAAACCTGAAATCCTTCTGAAAATTTTATTTTACGAATTCTACCCATCTCATCAATAATAATCCTTGCTCAAATCTGTGGTGACCAAAGCGCTGAAGACCTAAAGTAAGAATTTTTTTCTTATTCCTTCAAAACACAGAAGAAAGCTCTGACAGTGTGCTTGAGTATTATGGGTGAATGTTAAAAGCACCATGAAAATATATGGCTAGGATAATTATTATCCAAAATCCTGTTCAGGGAAATCAAGCAGGAAGCTGCTTTCTCAAGGTTAGACAGCTTGCTATTGTTAACAAGTCGTGACAACTGTCAGCTACGGTTTGTCTGATATAACTATTGGACTTGCCCAGTGCATAGAAAGCTTTTTAATGTTTCTGTTCAGCCATTCCCAGGGCTACCATGGAGAGAGGTGAGCTATCTGATAGGTTACCTAAGAGGCCAACAGGGCTACTGAGAACAAACTATGTGTTGCTTGGGAACAGCCACCTTCTCAATTTGTCAAGCTTTTGCTTCAGAGGATGGAGTTGCTACAGGAAGGAAGAGGGCACATTCTCTCTCTCTCTCACACACACACACACGGGTGGATATAATATATAATTTCATCGATGTTCAAAACTGGTTTATGGGAGACAATAACTTGTAAGATTTGTCATTAGTGGTTTGCAGAGCATACAGGGGGCCAAGTACTCCAACAGCTCTCTCTCTAGGAGCGTAGAATGAATTGGGTGGGTCCATGTGGCCCACATCAGCTTTACTGTTGCTGGAATTGAATTGGAAATTCAGATTGGTTTGTGGCCACAATTAGGTTTCTTCTTACCTTCCCTACCCCCTTCCTTCTCCACCTCAAAGAGAGTCTACAAAGCAGACTTTTACCTGGCAAGCTGCAAGGACACTGCTGTCTTACACCTATCAAATCCCACAAGTGGGAAGAGAGAGTGGCCCCAAACTCAGTGTGCTTTCTATGTGAAATCGGGTAGAGTGGAGTCCTCTCTGAGGGCAACAGAATTCAAGGGTGTTGGTGGTGGGGAGAGAGGTTGAAAGAGAGAGAGAGAGAGGGGTCAGGAAAGAGAGAAAGAGAAACAGAGTGAGACAGAAAGACAGAGACAGAGAGGGATAGAGAGAGACATTGTTAAAAATCAGGAATGATCAGTTTCTTCTCCCTCCCATCACTTCTGCCGTAGAGAAGAGAAAATGAGAGGAGCTGGGAGAAGCGCCAGTGTTACTTCATCATACTCCCTCCTGGGGAGTAGAGAGGAAATTTCTCAAGAAAAAATGTGGCCAGGGGAATAGGATTCCCTCTCACACTGTCAAAGATCTTTCTCCACTTCCAGAAAAAAAAAAAAAATCAGTCAAACAAGTGAATATTTAGTGTTTACATTGGTCAGTCCCTCACTAAGTAATTTTTAAAGTTCACAATCTTTGAAATACTATGTCAAGAATCTCAATATCACTCATGAAAATTCTGAAGCTCAGAGAAGCCGAATAGAATTCTGTATACCTCCCCTGCCTAGGTAACCTATAAATTGGCTGTAGGTATAAGAAAATATTAGGTCTCAAAAAAGAAAAGATTAGGTTTCCATGCTATAAAACAGGAATCAGTAAATTTTTCCTATAAATGTCCAGAGACCTTAAGCAATGACTCAACTCTGCCATTCTAGTGTGAAAACAGCCATAGACAACACATAAATGAAGGGGCCTGGCTGTGTTCCAGTAAAACTCTACTTATGAATACTGAAATGTGAACTTCATATAATTTTCACATGTCCTGAAATATTATTCAGTGTACAGAAAGCACTATTTTTCAACCATTAAAAAATGTATAACCCAGGGGGCGCCTGAGTGGCTTAGTCAGTTAAGCCTGTGACTCTTTTTTTTAAAGATTGATTTATTTGGGGGGGGAGGGCAGAGAGAATCTCAAGTAAACCCCTGCTGAGTGCAGAGCCTGAGCTGGGGCGCGATCCCACGACCCTGAGATCATTCCACTGAGTGGAAATCAAGAGTGAGTCGCTGAACCGACTGAGCCACCCAGGTGACCCAAGTGTCTGACTTTTTTTTTTAAAGATTTTATTTATTTATTTGAGAGAGAGAGAATGAAAGACAGAGAGCATGAGAGGGAGGAGGGTCAGAGGGAGAAGCAGACTCCCCGCTGAGCAGGGAGCCCGATGCGGGACTCGATCCCGGGACTCCAGGATCATGACCTGAGCCGAAGGCAGTCGCTTAACCAACTGAGCCACCCAGGCGCCCCA
>NC_138385.1:95001669-95028442 GCF_054177405.1 Leptonychotes weddellii | reverse complement strand
TTTTTTTTAAAGATTTTATTTATTTATTTGAGAGAGAGAGAATGAAAGACAGAGAGCATGAGAGGGAGGAGGGTCAGAGGGAGAAGCAGACTCCCCGCTGAGCAGGGAGCCCGATGCGGGACTCGATCCCGGGACTCCAGGATCATGACCTGAGCCGAAGGCAGTCGCTTAACCAACTGAGCCACCCAGGCGCCCCAAGTGTCTGACTCTTGATCTCAGGGTCAGTGAGTTCAAGCCCTGAGTTGGGCTCCACGCTGAGCGAGGAGCCTACTTAAAAAAAAAAAAAAAAAAGTACAACCTGGGGCACCTGGCTGGCTCTGTCAGAACTCTTGATCACGGGGTCGTGAGTTCAAGCCCTACACGTGGTGTGGAGTTTACTTAAAAAAAAAAATGTACAACCCATTCTTAGCTCGTGAGCCATACAAAACCAGAAAACTGGGGTGCCTGGGTGGCACAGTCAGTTAAGCATCTGACTCTTGATTTCGGCTCAGGTCATGATCTCAGGGCTGTGGGACAAGCCCTGCATCGGGCGCTGTGCTGAGCTTGGAGCCTGTTTGGGATTCTCTCTCTCTCCCCCTGCCCCTCTCCACACTCTCTCTTTCTCTCCAAAGATAAAATAAAATAAAAATAAAACCAGACAACTGGTCCTAGTTTTCCAACCCCTGCTTTAGGAAACTCTTCACTATAGGTAGCCAGCACCTTGTTCTGGGTTTGTTCAGTTGTCATCTTTATGCAGGGCACTCATGCTGGATTTAAAAGGAAAAAGCAAAACTTAAAGACTCTGTCTTGGCTATTCCTGAATATACAGTTGACCCTTGAACAACACAGGTTTAAACTGTGCTGGTCCACTTACACGTGGCCTTTTTTCCATAAATACGGTGCAGTACTGTAAATTGTATTTTCTCTTATGATTTTCTTTTTCTTTTTTTAAAAGATTTTATTTATTTGATAGAGAAAGACACAGTGAGAGAAGAAACACAAGCAGGGGGAGTGGGAGAGGTAGAAGCAGGCTTCCCGTGGAGCAGGGAGCCCAATGCGGGACTCGATCCCGGGACCCTGGGATCATGACCTGAGCTGAAGGCAGACGCTTAACGACTGAGCCACCCAGGCGCCCCCTCTTATGATTTTCTTTTTTCTTTTTTAAAGATTTTATTTATTCATTTGAGACACAGAGATACAGAGAGAGAGAGAGAGAGCATGAGCAGGGAGAGGGGCAGAGGGAGAGGGAGAAGCAGGCTCACCGTTGAGCAGGGAGCCCGATGCGGGGCTCGATCCCAGGACGCTGGGATCATGACCTGAGCTGAAGGCGGACGCTTAACCATTTGAGCCACCCAGGTGCCCCCCTCTTATGATTTTCTTAATAGCACTTTTCTCTAGCTTAGTTTATTGTAAGAATATAGTATATAATACATATACAAAATATATGGTAATCAACTATTTGCTATCGGTAAGGCTTCTGGTCAACAGTAGGCTCTTAGTTAAGTTTCTGGAGAGTCAAGAGTTACGCGTGTATTTTTTTTTTTTTAAAGATTTTATTTATTTATTTGACAGAGAGATAGAGAGAACAAGTAGGCAGAGAGGCAGGCAGAGGGAGAGGGAGAAGCAGGCTCCTTGCTGAGCAAGGAGCCCGATGTGGGACTCGATCCCAGGACCCTGGGATCATGACCTGAGCCGAAGGCAGCCGCTTAACCGACTGAGCCATCCAGGCGCCCCTACACGTGTATTTTCAAGTGCATGGGGGTCAGTGCCCCTAACCCCTGCCTTGTTTAAAGGTCAACTGTATTATCATTCTGGCCTCTAGCCATGATGGAGCCCAAACAAGTGTGGAAGTTTAGAACTGCAAAAAGTAAAAAGAAATTCTCTTCTAAAACATTCTTGTTTACTGTCAGCCTTAAGGGATATGAGTGTTTCTCGTTATTACATTCTTAGCTGTGTTTACTCTGAAGTTTGATAACTATTTCTTTTATTCAAAAAACTGTTGCAGAAATAAAGAACAGCACTTGGCATTCCTTAGATATTAAGACATTTAAAAAAATGCCATTTTTTCCCTCCTGCGTCCTGGGTTTACTGGTTACTGTTGGTGGGTCACTTCTGCCTCTTGTCCTCCATTGAGCAGCTTTCTTCTGGCATACCAGAGCCCCAGACAGGCTGCCCCCTCCCTCCCACTCCAGCCCGCTGTCCCACACTCACCACTTCCTTGGCGCCAAGTCTCTGGGGCTCCTCCCTCTCCCGTGAGCCCCCCTCTCTGTCCGGCCCTTTTGCATCCCCCAGTCGCACGGATTTGTAACATCCATCTGGGGGCCTTCTCCATTAAACCTCCATTAAACCTCTGGCTCGTGGATTTTCTCTCTTCTCTAAACTCCCACAACACTTAGCCCGGGGTACACGATTTAGCACTTAATTATATATTGTCTTTTATTGTTTGTTTTTATTTGTTGTGTTAGTTTTGTCTTTTCCAGCGAAGCTACAGATTCCTTGAAAGGAACACATCTTGTATTTTTTTACTCCAGTAGGGACACAGTTAATACTTTCTGTTCTACCAACGAGTGCTGCTTGATGGATAGGCACAGATGTAAGACTTTCTACGCATTTCTCCAGTATCTGTGGTGCTGATGACTACCTGTCAAATTTATTAAACTGAGTTGAGTAATGAAGAGCAGCTCCGAATCTAGTATTCAGTTGGGTAAATCACATCATCTCTGTATCCATTTTCTCATCCGCAAAATGAAGATGAAAATGTTTTCCCAACCTACCTCAGAGAGTTACTGTGAGACTTACTTAAACGAGATAATGTAGCTTTGAACTGTATGAATGTCAGGGATTATTATACCTCACATCTCTTTTCCCAGGTGTTACAGGGGAAAGTAGGGTTTGGCTTTTATCACAAAGAGTGGGTCCCTTTCTAACCTCTGTTGGAATGGTGGGGCATTCTCAGGGAATCCTGAGTATGACTAAAAAGGTCAGAAGAGAGTAAACATGATCTCTTGGCTTCCAGTTTTCCTGAGAAATTATTACAGTTGTGGAAAATACAGTGGGTGGTTAGATTTTGAAATGGAAATTCCCCAGCTAAGATAGTCTTTGCTGCTCCTTACTTAACTATCCTTTCTGTACTCTTGTCTGCAAGCTTATTTCTGTCTTAATTCTCTCCTGGCAGGTCTAAAGCAAAATGTGGTAAAAGGAAATCTTAGTGAAGAGATGAGAACTTCCTGCTTTTGGAGTGGATCTTATTTCATGTCCTTAGATTCCAAAAGGAAAATCTTACTCTGGCCATCAGTTGACATAATTTTTCTTCTTCTTCTTCTTTTTAAAACCTTTTATTTTAAATAAACTCTATGCCCAACGTGGGACTTGAGCTCACGACCCCAAGATCAAGAGTTGTATGCTCTACCTACTCAACTAGCCAGGCGCCCTCATAATTTTTCTTCTTAGGTATTCCCTCCCCCCTTTACCACCTGTTGATTTTTTCCCCGGTCTTCCTGCCCTTCCTCCTTATTTTAGTTGACCAAAATACCAAAATACATTTGTTATCATCAGTGCTATTTCTTGAGACAGTTTTTGTTTTTAATTAAAATAAAATTATTTGGGGTGAAAGATTTATATATCTCTTCATTAAATTCTAAAATGTATTTTTTATTAGTGCTTAATCCTGGACTTAATTTTTTTGTGTTTTCTATATTATACATGCAATTCTTCTTCCTAGGGCCCCTTTTACTCTTATTACTCTAGTATTTAACACTAACTGATGCTGTTCCTTTTTAAGGCTCAACTCCAGACCTGAGGAAGTGGCCTAACCTCATCGCCCCCGTGAGCGCTATGGTCAGTCACTGGGTCAGTCAGTTCGTATGGAGATCTCTGGATCTCCATAGGACATAGGAGGACAGAAGCGCTACTGCTATGAAAAAAGGGAAACTTAATTTCTCATGCCTCCTCCCTTTTCTGCGAAGGGCGCCGCACCAGCTCCAGCGTTCTACGGAGAAATCACCACAGCTTTCTCCGCCCCCTGAAAAGCGCCATACTCCAGGTGGGTCTAGTTGTCTTCCTTCCCAGCCAGGGAGGAGAGCCAAGGGCACCCCTCTCGGGGTGGGTGGGCGCGCCAAGCGCTGGCTCCTGCCCTCCGGGTCTGGGGAGTGCGGGAGGGGCAGGTGACGGGTCGCCGGGTGGGCGGCCCGCAGAGTTAGTTACCTGGCGCGGCGCGGCGCGGCGCGGGGCGGGGTGGCGGGGGCGGGGCCGGGGTGCGATCTCAGGCTGCGATTGGTCCGCCCCGCGCCTGTCTCCATGTGCCGCGCGGCGGAGGCACAACATTCAAGTCCGGGGGCGGGGCCGGCGCGCGCCGGGAGGAAGCGGCAGCGCGGCAGCTGCGGGGCGTGGGGGCGGTGGCGGCGGCGGCCGAGGCCGAGACCGAGGCGGCGGAGGCTGAGGCGAAGGCGGCGGCTCCTTACCCGGTGACGGTGCTCCGCCGGACCCCTTTCCGGGCCGCATGGAGGCGGCGGCGGGCGGGGGCTGCGGCTCCGGGCCGCCGCTGCTACTGAGCGAGGGCGAGCAGCAGTGCTACTCCGAGCTCTTCGCGCGTTGCGCCGGCGCCGCAGGCGGGGGCCCCGGGTCCGGGCCCCCTGAGGCCGCCAGGGCCGTCCCCGGAGCGGTCACCGCAGCCGCGGGCCCCGTGGCCGACCTGTTCCGGGCGTCGCAGCTGCCCGCCGAGACGTTGCACCAGGTAGGTCCCCGCGCCCCCTGCCCCAGCAGGTCTGTGGGGACCATTTCTGTGGGGATAAGGGGGCGGGGCGGGGCGATGGGGCTGCCCAAGGACCTGGAGGCCTCGGCAGGTCGAAGTCGGGGATGGCGGCGACGCCCTTGTCCCCCGGGGAACACCAGCCTCCTCCGCAGCTCAGGAGTGCTGGGTGCGCTCCCCGTCTTCCTCTCCTGAGACAGACTGACACTCCCTCCCCTCCCCCCCGGCCATTGCTGGGGCTCTGCAGCCGTCCGGACCCAAAGTTTGCCTTGTTCTGGAAGTGGTGTTTGTTTTGGCTAGTGTCTGGTTTAACCTCTGCTCGCTGCTCCTGCCTTTATCTCTCCTGGGTGGGTGGAAAGGGGTAGGCGCTCAGGGTGCCATGCTGGGATTTGAACTTGAATTGTGCGTGTGTGTGTGTGTGCGTGTGTGTGTGTGTGTGTGTATGTGTGTGTATGTATGTATGTATGTAGAGTCAGGGGCCCAGAATTGAATGTTGTCCGCCCTATATCCATGTAATCTATCTATCTAGATATATATATCTACTATATGTATTTGCTCACTAACATATTTCTGAATATTGGTATTAAATTGGAAAGCCTTAACAGAGCAGGGACAAAGGGCTGCAAGAGGATGTCTGTCAGGGCAAAGCCAAGCTTACTGTTTCGGGCTAGAGATAGACCCAGACATCCACCATAGGAGACAGCTGTAGTTTCCCATCTTATTACTTGGACTTGAAATAGAACTGGAAAGTAATGTGTGTCATAGCTACCTCCTTTTAGCTGCTCCATACCTGGAAAAGGAGGAGGGAGTGATCCACAGCACGTGCTGTTTTTGTTTTGTGCTTTCCTTGGAGCTTGGAGAAAGACTACTTGATAAGCATCGTCTTTTGATATCACCAGGCCTTCATGTTGATAAGATTCTTAATATCAGGCCCAAAACATGAAAACCTTTTTAAAATTGTTTTTTTTTTAAGTTTTCATTTTATTTCCAGTTAACATACAGTGTTATATTAGTTTCAGGTGTACAATACAGTAATTCAGTACTTCCATACATCATCCTGTGCTCATCAGGACAAGTGCACTCTTTAATCCCCCTCACCTATTTCACCCATCCCCCCACCTCCTCCCCTCTGGTAACCACCAGTTTGTTCTCTGTAATTAAGAGTCTGTTTCTTGATTTGTTTCTTTTCCCTTTGCTTGTTTTGTTTCTTAAATTCCACATATGAGTGAAATCATATGGTATTTGTCTTTCTCTGACTGACTTATTTTGCTAAGCATTATACTCTGGCTCCATCCATATCATTGCAAATGGCAAGATTTCATTCTTTTTGATGGTTGAATAATATTTCTTTATATAGATATAATATATAATAAATATGTATGCATAAATAAATAACACTTGGGTTGCTTCCATATCTTGGCTGTTGTGAAGAATGTTGCTATAAACTATAAACATAGGGGTGCATGGAAATGAAGCTTTTCTTAAAAACAATAGTTAGTATGAAAGTTAACATCAATTGAATATTTAGAGTGGGGAGTGGTATTTTAAAATCTAGTTCTAGAGGATTAGTGAGGGTTTTATGGCTCACTTGCAATGTCACTGTGTTTGTAGGTTCTTTATTTTTTTTCTTACCACTTAAGACTGCGCTTTATACTGCTGGAACATGCATATGCCTATATGTTTGTGAGCATAACTTTAGCCACTCTGTAATCTTTCACCTTTTAAAAGGGATTTCTGAAAATGTAATTAGTATTCATAGAACTTAGCATGGCTGTTTAGCCCTTAAGAAGTCCTTTATATGTAGAAAGTTCTGCAATTGCTGTTCTGTGGTTGAGCTGAACTAGGTAGACAAAAAGTCAGTGTCTTAAAACACAAACCATGGCCATTACTTGAGGCCCTCAGAATATTCCCAAGCATATAAATTTATTAAATGATGTTGCAACTTCTCAACTGAAAAAGGAATAAGTGACTAAGGCCACACAGCAAGTAAATGACAGCTGGGCACCTGCTAAGGCTTATTTTGTAGTCAGTAATACATGGAGTGTGATAAGAGAAAGTGGGCATATTAAATGTGAATATGTTGGTTCACCACTCCTAAGGAATTGGGGAGGGGACTTTCCTGGTGTTAGAATCCATGCTCCCTTCAAGTATGTATGATTTAGAAAGAACCCAAGGCACAGTACGTTTGCATGAATGAGTTTATATTCTCGATGTCCAGTTGAAACTGGAGACTGCTTCAGATGTCGGCAAAGGGAGACATGCCTAGAAGATTGCTTATAGTAAATGTCTCAGAGCTCTAAGCTTTCTTACTCAGCCCAGCAAAATAAAATACATACTTCCCCATTAACCTAATATATTTGCAATAATCCAGTATTCTTCATACAGATAAAAATGAACACCAGAGGCATCCTGGACAGGGAAATGTAATCAGAAGAGATTCAAACAAAGCTAGCAGTCAGCAGCCACCTAATTTTTACCAACCATTTTAGTGGGGAGTGGTGTGTTGTGGTGTGTTGTGGTGTGGTGTGTCGTGTTGTATCTTGATGTGTGTGTGCATGCTCCATTTACCTCAATTTGCATTTCCCCATGAGTGTATTAGCCATTCTTTAAAACAAATGTAGACATTTTTAGCCTTTCCCTGTTGAACAGGAACCTGTAAGTTCAGAATTAAGTGACCCAACAGGTATAACTGCCCAAATCATGGAGGCACTAACCATCCCTGGTAATTTCTATGGTAACAGCCAGATTTTTTTTTCTTAATAAGCATATAATTAAGATTACCATAACATTTCAGGCAGGGTGAAAATCTTACCTGGAGTAAATGTTTTACAAAAATACTTAATTTTGTCTCCTCCTTGCAGTAAAAAATAAACTACTATGTCTGTTAGTTTGTCATGAAAGTGAGTTATGTTAAGGATTTTTTTCTGTTGAAATGTGTATATATATATATTTTAATAGATTTAATTTTTTCAGAGCAGTTTTATGTTCACAGCAAAATTACGGGGAAGGTACAGAAAATTCCCATACATCCCCTACCAGCACACATGCCAGCCTCCTCCATTATCAACATCCCCCACCAGACTGGTACATTTGTTATAGTCGACATTGACATTGACATATCATTATTACCCAAAGTCCATAGTTTGCATTAGGGTTCACTCTTGGTGTTGTACATTCCAAGGTTTTTTTAAAAAATATATTTATTAAGACTTAATTTTTAATTTAATTTAATTTATTTCAGAGAGAGAGAATGAGAGAGAGAGAGCACTAGAGGGGGGAGGGTCAGAGGGAGAAGCGGGACTTGATCCCGGGACTCCAGGATCATGACCTGAGCCGAAGGCAGTCGCTTAACCAACTGAGCCACTCAGGCGCCCAAGACTTGATTTTCTTAGAGCAGTTTTAGATTAATAGCAAAATTGAAGGAGAGGTGCATAGTGTTCCCATATACCCCCCTCGTCACACACATACACAGCCTCCCCCATTAGGAATACTCCCTTCCAGGGGCACCTGGGTGGCTCAGTCATTAAGTGTCTGCCTTTGGCTCAGGTCATGATCCCAGGGTCCTGGGATTGAGCCCTGCATTGGGCTCCCTGCTCGGTGGGAAGCCTGTTTCTCCCTCCCCACTCCCCCTGCTTGTGTTCCCTCTCTCGCTGTGTCTCTCTCTGTCAAATAAATAAATAAAATCTTAAAAAAAAAAAAGGAATACTCCCTTCCAGAGTGATACATTTGCTACAATTGATGAACCTACATTGACATATCATAATTACCCCAAGTCCCTAGTCTACATTATGGTTAACTCTTGGTGTTGAACATTGTGTGGGTTTGGACAAATGTATAATGACATGTATTTACCATTAAAATATCATACAGAATAGTTTCACTGACCTAAAAATCCTCTGTGCTCTGCATAGTCATTCCTTCCACTTACCCCCAACCGCAGGCAACCACTGATCTTTTTACTGTCTCCATAGTTTTGCCTTTTTTAGAATGTCATATAGTTAGAAAAACACAGTATGTAATCTTTTCAGATTGGCGTCTTTCATTAATAATATGCATTTAAGATAACTCCATGTCTTTTCATAGCTTGATGGCTCATTTCTTTTTAGTGCTGAATAATACTCCATTGTTTGGATGTACCACAGTTTATCCATTCATGAACTGGAGGACATCTTAAACTTTAATTTTTTTTTTTTAAGATTTTATTTATTTGCGAGAGAGAGAGTGAGAGACAGAGAGCATGAGAGGGAGGAGGGTCAGAGGGAGAAGCAGACTCCCTACTGAGCAGGGAGCCCGATACGGGACTCGATCCCGGGACTCCAGGATCATGACCTGAGCCGAAGGCAGTCGCTTAACCAACTGAGCCACCCAGGCGCCCCGAACTGGAGGACATCTTGATTGCTTTCAAGTTTTGGCAGTTATAGATGAAGTTGCTATAAACATCTGTGTGCAGATTTTTGTGTGGACTTAAGTTTTCAGTTCCTCTGTGTAAATACCAAGAAGTGTGATTGCTGGATCATATAAGAGTGTCTTCAGTTTTGTAGAAAACTGCCAAACTGTCTTCCAAAGTGGCTGTACCATTTTGCAGTCCCCTCAGCAATGCATGAGAGTTCATGTTGCTCCATATTCTCACCAGCATTTAATGATATCAGTGTTTATTTTGACCATAGGAGCGTAGTGATTGATATCTCGTTTTAATTTGCAGTTCCCTAATGACATGATGTTGAACATCATGTCATATGTTTATTCGCCATCTTAAATTATATTTTAATGCGTCATAATAGCCTATTTTAAAAAGGTCTTTTGGTCCTATTTTTAGAGTATTTATCTTCATTTGCTGATTTATTTTAAAAGCTGGATTCTAGGGCACCTGGGTGGCTCAGTCATTAAGCATCTGCCTTCAGCTCAGGTCATGATCCCAGGGTCCTGGGATCGAGCCCTGCATCGCAGGAAGCCTGCTTCTCCCTCTCCCACTCCCCCTGCTTGTGTTCCCTCTCTTACTGTCTCTCTCTCTGTCAAATAAATAAATAAATAAAATCTTTAAAAAAAATAAATAAAAGTTGGATTCTAGTACTAGGTGAAAAATGGTAGAACAAAACCCTTTACATTAGAAAAAGAAAATATAAATGTCTGAGAAACATAGTTTTTGTTTTAAGACAAGAACTACAAATGTTAGAGTGATTGGTTTCTCAGGTTGTGAAGTATTTCATTGGTGTTCAAAGGCCATGATTTTACTAGAAGGCATAAGGTGGTGTGGTGGGAATCAGGTTGGGTTTGACATGCATTTGAATTTCTATTGCTCATAATGGACAGTTCTAGATGCTGAGGTTACAACAATGAATCAAACAAATCCCTGTCTTCATGGAGTTTACATTCCAGTGCAAATGTTTTTTATTCTTCAGTTGATTTGAGTAAGAAACAATTTGGAATATAACCTCCAGAGGGACACCTGGCTGGCTCAATTGGTAGAGCACATGACTCTTGATAAAGGGGTTGTGAGTTCAAGCCCCATGATGGGTGTAGAGCTTACTTAAAAAAAAAAAACAAAAAAGAGGAATATAACCTCTAGAAATAAAATATCTACCTTAAACTAGCAAGTTTTGCATTTGATGTAATGAATTAAATTATATAGACTTATTTATAATATTTATCTTTTAGGATGGTGTGTTAGTCTCTGGGAATGCTGTGCATATTTGAAGTAGTCATAATTTGTTTTAGTTTTTATGATAGTCAACTCCTTTTATTTTGAAATAGTTTTTTTTTAATTGGGATATGATTAACATGTAACCTATTAGTTTCAGGTATACAACATAATGATTGGTATTTGTATATTTTGTGAAATGATCACCACAGTAAGTCTACATCCGTCACCATACATAGTTAAACATTTTTTTGTGTGATCAGAAGTTTTATGATATACTCTTTTAGCAACTTTCAAATACATACTCTCTTAGCAACTTTCAAATATATAGTATGGTATTATTAACTATAGTCCATGCTGTACATTAAATCCCCATGACTTACTTATTTTATAACTGGAAGTTTGTAACTTTTGATCACTTTCACCCATCCCTCCCCCACCTATCTGTCCTCTGTATTTATGAGTTCAAGTTTTTTGTTTTTAGATTCCACATGTAAATGAGATCATATGGTGTTTGTCTTTCTGATTTGATGGTTAACTCTTAGACATTAAGGGGCATAGCTATAAAACACTGCTGATTCTATAATATCAGGGGAAATCATTGAATTGGAAAAAAGCCAATAAATGTCTGATTGCTTAAGCAGCTTTGATTGATGTAAAGAAGTAAAACAAAGCTGCTAGAAGCAGGGGATATTTTAAAAATTCCTGTGCACAGAATCATGTTTTTGTTTTTTTAAAGATTTATTTATTTTAGAGAGAGAGAGCATACGGGGTGGGAGGAGGGCAGAGAGAATCTCAAGCAGACTCCCTGCTGAGTGCAGAGGATGTGGGGGCTCAATCCCAGGACCCTGAGATCACCACTGCAGCCAAAATCATGAGTTGGGTGGGGGGGTGGAGAAGGATGGGGGGGCTGGGTGGTGCAGTCGGTTGGGCGTCCCACTCTTGGTTTTGGCTCAGGTCATGATCTCGGGGGTCATGAGATCAGCCCGAAGTGGGGCTCTGAATTCAGCGAGGAGTCTGCTGAAGTTTCTCTCTCCCTCCACCCCTCCCCGTGCTTGTTCACTCTCTTTCTCTAAAATAAATAAGTAAATCTTAAAAAATTAAAAAAAAGAGTCAGTTGCTCAGGGCATCTGGGTGGTGCAGTCAGTTAAGTGTCTGACTCTTGGTTTTTGGTTCAGGTCCTGATCTCAGGGTTGTGAGATTGAGCCCTGCATCAGGCTCCCCACTTAGCTCGGAGTCTGAGATTCTCTCTCCCTCTCCTTCTGCCCCTCCTGCTGTGCGTGCTCTCTCTCTCTCTCAAATAAATGAAATCTTTATTTTTTTTAAAAGATTTTATTTATTTCTTAGGGAGAAAGCGAGAGAGATCACAGAGGGAGAGGGAGAAGCAGACTTGCAGCTGACTGAGAGGAGAGCCCGATGCGGGGCTTGATCCCAGGACCGTGAGATCATGACCTGAGCGGAAGGCAGCTGCTTAACCGACTGAGCCACCCAGGCACCCCAATAAATAAATCTTAAAAAAAAAATAAGAGTCCAAGGCTCAACTGACTGAGCTACCCAGGTGCCCTATGCATGGACTCACCTTTGGGAAGAAGTCCTATTTAAAGGTTTTCTTGTAATTCATTGAAGCAACTGTTTAATCATTAAAGAAAACTATAGGTAAAAGACAAAATTCTTGTGAACTTTCCCCATTGTTAGGTTGTTAGCCAGAACTGTTTTTTAAAAATGCAAATAAGGCAGTTTTCTGTTTTTACATCTTTATATCATATCCCTTTGTAACATAGACTTTAAGGAGATAGAGGCCAGAATACTATAACAGTAAGAAAGAATATTTGCTGTTTAAGGTAGTATTCTTTTTTTATAAAAAAGAAAGAATGCCAGCAGATATAGGAAGTTCCAGAGCCAAACCGTTGTGTGGTTAAAAGAGCGACATTTGCATAATAGTTGCTTGTTGACTCTTTTATAACAAAAAAAAAACTTCAGGTGTGCAAAACTTAGAGGATTACCCAGCAAATAAGTAAAACAGTTCATTCAGTGTGAAGGTTTCCTGTGATCTCTTTCTCTGGTCCCATTCTCTTTCCTTCCAACCCCAGAGGTTACTGCTGTCCTGAATTTGGTGTGCATGAATTGAAAAAATGGGACGCCTGAGTGGCTCAGTTAGTTAAGCGTCTGCCTTTGGCTCAGGTCATGATCCCAGGGTCCCGGCATCAAGTCCCACATGGGGCTCCTTGCTCAATGGGGAGCCTGCTTCTCCCTCTGCCTGCTGCTTCCCCTGCTTGTGCTCTCTCTCACTCACTCTCTCTCTCTCTCTGACAAATAAATAAAATCTTTAAAAACAAAAAAAAGTTAATACGTTTATTATACATGTACATATTGTGTGTGTATATATATGTCACTAAAATAATATATTGTTTTGTATGGCTTTTCAACTTTTTAAAGATTTTATTTATTTGACAGAGAGAAAGAGTGCAAGTAGGCGAAGCGGCAGAAGGAGAAACAGGCTCCCTGCTGAGCAGAGAGCCCAACACGGGGCTCAATCCCTAGCTGAAGGCAGACCCTTAACCAACTGAGCCACCCAGGCACCCCCTGTATGACTTTTCAACTTAAAATTAGGAATATTGTACTCTGTAACCTGCAACTTGCTTTTCCTCTCATTATTATGTTTTTGAGATTCATCTTTGTTGACACATGTAGCTGTAGTTCATTTATGTTTCCTTTTTAAAAATCATTACCGGGGCGCCTGGGTGGCTCAGTCGTTGGGCGTCTGCCTTCGGTTCGGGTCATGATCCCAGGGTTCTCTTGCTTTGTCTCTCTCTGTCAAATAAATAAATAAATAAATAAAAATCTTAAAAAAAAAAACTTCATTACCTGTTCTTATAGTGACTCATCATTATGGTGTTGTAGAGGCCTTTATGACTGAGGAAAGTAGGTGGCATTTTTGTTTGTATAGAATGTCACATGACTGGGGGACTGTGCTAAATGTGTACAAATATTAAAAGCTCCTTTATAGGTAGCAAAATGCACACTGATATTCTTTTTTTCTTTTTTAAAGATTTTATTTATTTATTTGACAGAGAGACACAGCGAAAGAGGGAACACAAGCAGGGGGAGTGGGAGCGGGAGAAGCAGACTTCCCGCGGAGCAGGGAGCCCGATGTGGGGCTGGATCCCAGGACCCTGGGATCATGACCTGAGCCGAAGGCAGACGCGCAACGACGGAGCCACCCAGGCGCCCCGCACACTGATATTCTTGAAGTGTTAGAGGACCTTAGAGTTAATTGATTGGGCTTTCATAGGCTTGCTTTTTTTCTCATCTTTTTTTTTTTGTTAATTTCTGGTGCATCCTGTGAATGAATGTCATCATCTTGACATTTATTTTCTTACATTTTTTAAAATTTAAATTCAGTTAGCCAACACATAGTACATCATTCAGATATAGTGTTCAGCAATTCATCAGTTGCATATAACGCCCAGTGTTCATGACATCATGTGCCCTCCTTAATGCCCATCACCCAGTTACCCTTACCCCATCCCCCATCCTCTCATCTTTTTAAATTATTTAATTTTTTAAAAGATTTTATTTATTTATTTGACAGAGAGAGACTCAGAGAGAGAGGGAAGAGAAGCAGGGGGAGTGGGAGAGGGAGAAGCAGGCTTCCCGCTGAGCAGGGAGCCCGATGTGGGACTCGATCCCAGGACCCTGGGATCATGACCTGAGCCGAAGGCAGACGCTTAACGACTGAGCCACCCAGGCGCCCCCTCTCATCTTTTTTTAAATGGGAAATCTCAAACAAGTAGATGGAATAATACATTAAATTCCTCTGTGCTTGCCATCCATGCTCAACAACCATCAATGCACGTGTGATCAGTTCTGTTCCATCTGTGTTCTCACTTTTGTACCCTACCCTGCAAGTCTCTGATATCACACAATTCATGGGGTTTATCTTTAAAGAAGGAACCTGGGAGTGGTCAGAGGAGATGGGAACATGGAGGGGTTTAATATAGGCAGAAAAGGTATCTTTGGCTTTTGGTCAAATGGCAAGACAGTGATGGTTCCACATGATCGAGCTATTTGCAGTCTTAAAGATAACGATTTTTGAGACTGATTTAGAATAATTGGGTAAACCAATAGGGAGACTGAAAAGGTAACAAAAGTGAAGACTAGAAATACAAGATGGGGGCGCCTGGCTGGTTCAATCGGTGGAGCATGTGACTCTTGATCTTGAGGTCGTGAGTTCAAGCCCTGAGTTGGGTTAGAGATTATTTAAAAAAAAAAAATGCAAAATGGATTTGAATATTGACCTAGTTTCACATGCATAACTGGGGACTGTCCTACTTTAAGGGTATGGAAAATTGGTTGTGAGGAAATTTTGAGTTGTTCCACTAATTATCAGTAACTTTTTAAAGAGGGTTTGGTTCCTTTCCAGGTTTTTTTTTTTTTTTCAAATTTTCTCTTTGTTTCATAAAGGCAGGTATCTAGGATTTTGTATTTACATCATTCTCTTCTTCAGTACATGTTTTTTGGTGGGCAGCTAAGTCTGTTTGGGCTGCTATAACAAATTCCACAGACTGGGTGGCTTATAAACCATGGAAATTTACTGCCCACAGTTCTGGAGGCTGGTAGTCCAAGATCATGGTGCCAGCATGTTTGCCTTCTGGTGAGGGGCCCCTTTCCTGGTTCATAGCTGGCACCTTCTTGCTGTGGCCTTAAATGGTGGAAAGGGCTAGGGGTCTCTCTGGAGCCTCTTTATAAGGCATTAAATCCCATTCGTGAGGGCTCTACCCTCATGACCTAAGTACCTTCCAAAGGCCCTGCCTCCTAATACCATCACATTGGGCATTAGAATTTCAGCAGATGTATTTTGTGGGGGACACACATTCAGATCATAGTAACTAACCAGCCTGGGTTGCTCAGGCCTGTGGGGTTTCCTGGGGCATGAGATTCCGTTTTCAAAGCAGGACAGTAGCAGGCAAATTGGGATGGTTGTTCACCCCCTGTACTGGTTACTACATGAATTATCTATTGCTCTATAATGACTTCACATAAATTTAAATTGCAGCTTAAAACAGCACATTTATTATCTTATTGTTCCTTTGGGTCGGGAGTCCTGACATGGCTTAACTGGGTCTGCAGGTCAGGGTTTCACAAGGCTGAAACCAAGGCATTGGCTGGGTGGCATTTCTTTGTGGAGCTCGGGGACTTCTTCCAAGCTCATGTCACCGTTAGTAGAATTCTGTTCCTCGTGAGTTTAGGACTGAAGGTCTCAGCTACTAGAGACAACCTGCAGTTCCCCGCCACATGGCTCTTTCTATAGGCAGTTCATAATATGGCTGTTGGCTTCTTTAAGAAGATTCTCTCTCTCCCGTTGGCTTAGAGGAGTGACACCCCATTGCCTTTGCCATATCCTGTCTTATATATAGAAGCAAGTCACAGGTTTTGTCTGCACTGAAGGGGAGAGGATTATTCAAAAGCAAAGACACCAGGAAGTGAGAATTATTGGTGGTATGTGTCAGCTTAGGAACTTTGTACCACACTTGCCTTCCAGAGTTTTCTGAAGCAGAAAATTACTCTGTTTATCTTTTTGGGACCAGATAATATAGATGTTTTTGCTCACCCACTCATTTAAAATTTCTTTATCTTTTAAAACATTTTCATGTGTAATTCATTTTCTTATGCCAAGTAGAACTGGCAAGTATATATCTTCTTATGTATTATTTTCAGTTTTAGTCTTTAGGCAATTTGTTTTTTCCTCTTAACTAGTAGGAGGCAGGAAAAGAAGTGGAAAAGCAGATATGAATGCCTTGCATGTCCACTCCTGCCCGGAATACTCTAAAGCAGGCCTGGGTCCACTTCAGGGGTCTGTGAATTTAGATGTGGAAAAAGATACGTTTTTGTTTGTACCAACCCCTAACTGAAATCAAGCATTTCCTTCTATTGTGCATATAGGCAACAAACCACAGTAGTAGTAGTAGTACCTGTGATTTCATCACCTGTAGAAATAGGATTTTTTAAAAATCATAATTATCGCAGGTAGTAATGCATATTCAAACACATGCCTTACTACCACAGATTTGCTTTTTAATATTTTGATAGCTATATTTCTGTATGTTTCTTTTATCATCCTATCTATTTTAAGTGTTTCATGTTATGCATTTAAAAACAGTATTCTGAGAAGAGGTCCATGCAGACTACCAAAAGGCAAGGGGCATAGCACAGAAATGATTAAGAAGCCGTGCTCTGAAGAGTTGTGAGGTGTCTGGACTGGGAACTTCAGTACTTCATAGTTGACCGTTTTCAAAGTCAGACTGGCAGCAGCACTGCTGGCAACTCTGCGCCAGGAATGCGATTCCCTAAGGCTGCGGTGGTCCCTCCCCCTTCAGGCAGCCCTGCGAGGGGGAAGGAAGGCCAGAGAGAGTGAGAGAATTAAAGCTCAGCTGCTTCCACCAGGACTTTGCTCTGCAGTCCCTGCAGTCCCTGCTCAACTCTCCCTGCTCCTGACCTTCCTGTCTGGCCCTCTCTGCTCTGCTTCATTCCAGAGAGCCCCTGGGGGGCACATGCCAGCTGGCTTTGGGCCTGTTTTTTTTTTTTTTAAAGATTTATTTATCTGACAGAGAGAGACACAGCGAGAGAGGGAACACAAGCAGGCGGAGTGGGAGAGGGAGAAGCAGGCTTCCCGCCGAGCAGGGAGCCCCATGCGGGGCTCGATCCCAGGACCCCGGGACCACGACCTGAGCCGAAGGCAGACGCCCAACGACTGAGCCACCCAGGCACCCCGGCTTTGGGCCTGTTTTATTTACCACTGTTCTCTCTACTTCAGAGAGGGGCTAGAACACGAACCTGAAGGAAAAGTGATTTTTAACAGACTGGAGAAACTCGGCTCTCCTCATAATTTAATTCAGGACCAGGAGAGGCTATTTAATATTAGGTTAGTAGTAAACGTTTGCTTTGACTTAATTCATTTGTAACACTTTGCCATTGGTTTACAGAAAAATAGTTTTGTTCAGCCTCCTGGGGGTAATTAAATGTTTCACCTGTGTTAATTTCCTGACTAATGGAAGTAAATCCCATAAATGCCTGCAATTAAGGATTGTTTTTGCTTTTTTTTAAAGCAGGCTTTCTTAAATGTGTAATGTTTACCCTGATGCCTTCAGAAGAACATATGTAATGCAATAATCTCTTTGTTTATCCCTTAGTTCAGGGTCAGTCTTGTGAAAAACAGATGATTTTACATGAACAGGTTTTTGACCCTGGAGATGTTTGGTGTGCTTGCTTTTTGAGTTTTTTTCTCCTTTAGGATTCCTTTAAAATTGTTTTAAAATGCTTTAATTCCTCTCCTTTGCATACACTCTGGTAACTTTGAGTCTTGTTACTAAGAGATGGCACTGGAAGCAAAGTGCGTGAAATTTACCATGTGGGATGTCTTAGATTCTTTTTTAGACAGAGAGAGGGAGAGTGCAAGCTGGGGGGGGAGGGGCAAAGGTAGAGGGAGAGAGAGAATCTTTTTTTTTTAATTACATACCCACTTTTGTTATTTTTTTAAAAAGATTTTACTTATTTATTTGACAGAGAAAGAGTGCACTCCAGAGCACAAGCAGGGGGAGCAGGAGAGGCAGAGGGAGCAGCAAACTCCCCGGGTTTGGAGCCTGCTTAAGATTCTCTGTCTCCCCTCACTCAAGGCTGGATCTCACAGCCCTGAGATCACAACCTGAGCCAAAATCAAGAGTCAGACACCCAACCAATTGAGCCATCCGGGCACCCCTAGGTTTTTTTTTTTTTAAGATTTTTTATTTATTTATTTGACCGAGAGATAGACAGAAGAGCACAAGCAGAGGGAATGGCAGAGGGAGAGGGAGAAGCAGGCTCTGCACTGAGCAGGGAGCCTGATGCGGGACTCGATATCAGGACCCTGGGATCATGACCTGAGCTGAAGGCAGACGCCTAACCATCTGAGCCACCCAGGTGCCCCACCCCTAGGTTCTTTTAATTTATTCTTCATTCTCTAAGTTTTCTCCACCTTGGCACTATTGACACTTTGGGCCAGATCATTCTTTGCTGTGGGGGCTGTCCTGTGCATTATAGAATGTTTAGCAGCATCCCTGGTCTCTATCGAGTAGATGCCAGTATCTGCCCTTCGCCAAGTTGTTTCAACCAAAAATGTTTCCAGATAATTGTCCCTTGAGGCAAAATCTACTCCGGTTGTAGATACGTGGTAACAATCATGGTAGCTACTACCGTTTATTTACTGATTACCATGTAATTGGCCTTGTCCTATAGCTTGTAGAATGCTCATCTCATTTAATTTTCACAAGCAAACCACAAAGTAGGTATTATCGCCCCCAGTTTGAAGAAGACAAAATGGAGGTACAGAGAGATTCAGTAATTTGCCCATGGTCACATAGATAAATGACTTCTGGTAATATTTTTCATAATTATTTGGGTTGAAATTCAGTCTTTGTTGAAGAGACAAACTAAAAAATAAAGGGGGGGTTTCTTGATGATGTCTCAGTGGAGAGGCTATGGCTTTCATAGCAATTCTGTGTAAATGTTGGAATTCTTGCTTAAAGGGGTGAGTCTATCTATGGGTCTGAGTAGGAGATTTGAATCTGCTTCTAAGGAGCTTCAGTATGGTAAAGCAGAACATGAGACAGTCGAGGGTCAAGAAGGCTGCTTAAACTTCAAAGCCAAGGAAGCCATCAGAAATTGAGGTAAGGCTCAGGCACCCCTTAATAATTTAATCTATTCTACCTTATATGTCTAAGATATTATCACTTCAGGGCCGCCTGGCTGGCTCAGTTGGTGGAGCATGTGACTCTTGATCCTAGGGGTTGTGAGTTTGAGCCCCATGTTCAGTGTAGTGATTACTTAAGAATAAAATGCTTAAAAAAATTTTAAGCTGGGGATTTGGAAAACGTCGAGACAAGGTTTATATGACAAGAAGAAAAATTAATACATTGGCTTGGTGGGGAAATCAAGGTTTAGTAGAATTTTTGCTCAGTTTGAATTTTAGAAAGCATTTTCAAGATTTTATTCTGATACTAAATATTTATGTTAATGTGGGCTCAGTGGTCTTGTTCTGGAAATAAACTTTTTAAATATTTCTGTGTCAGTTCTCCCAAATATAATTTGATGATTCAAGTAGAAAAAAAAGAAATGAACGAAATCTTGCCATTTGCAACAACATGGGTGGATCTAAAGGGTATAACGCTAAGTGAAATAAGTCAGTCAGAGAAAGACAATATGATATGATTTTCACTCGTGTGGATTTTAAGAAACAAAGGAAAAAAGATAAAAAATCAGACTCTTAACTCTAGAGAACAAACTGATGGTTACCAGAGGGGAGGTAGGTGGGGGGGATGGGTGAAATAGGTGAAGGGGATTAAGAGTACACTTATCATGATGAGCACTGAGTAACACAGACAATTGTTGAATTACTATATTGTACACCTGAGACTAATATAATACTCTATGTTAACTGTACTGGAATATGAAGGCTGGTGCTTATGTGGTGGTTTTGGAGGTAAAAGCTACATGTAGAGCATGGCAGAACAGCAGTATATGTATATAGGGAGAGAGCCTGGGTCCCATACCTTTATAAAGCTGCCTTATTAGTCCGAGACAGTCCAATTTTATACTACTTCTACATGAAAGAAATAAATTTCCATCTTATTTTTTATTTATTTATTTATTTATTTATTTATTTATTTTTTAAAGATTTTATTTATTTATTTGAGACAGAGAGAATGAGAGAGAGAGAGCACATGAGAGGGGGGAGGGTCAGAGGGAGAAGCAGGCTCCCTGCCGAGCAGAGAGCCCGATGCAGGACTCGATCCCGGGACTCCAGGATCATGACCTGAGCCGAAGGCAGTCGCTTAACCAACTGAGCCACCCAGGCGCCCCTATTTTTATTTATTTTTTTAAAAGATTTTATTTATTGAGAGAGCACGAGCGGGGAAGAGGGGTAGAGGGAGAAGCAGGCTCCCCGCTGAGCAGGGAGCCGACATGGGACTTGATCCCAGGACCCCGGAATCATGACCTGAGCCGAAGGTAGATGCTTAACCGACTGAGCCACCCAGGCGCCCCTCCATCTTATTTTTTTTTTTAAATCTGTATATATCAAATTTTTTCTATCATAAAATTTACAAAAGTATTTACAACTTGTTAGCTAACTTTAAAATATTTATTAATCTGTCCTATCAGCTGATTTTAAATTCCACATTTGACATGTTCTCTTACTGATTGAAGTTTTAAGTATTTGTTTCATAGAATTTATTTTATTGTTTTTTATAAAGGGGTAAGACTTTAACTCGGGTGTAATTATTGTTGTTTAAAAATAGATACTGGGGCGCGTGGGTGGCTCAGTCCTTAAGCGTCTGCCTTCGGCTCAGGTCATGATCCCGGGGTCCTGGGATCGAGCCCCACGTCAGGCTCCCTGCTCCGCGGGAAACCTGCTTGTCCCTCTCCCACTCCCCCTGCTTGTGTTCCCTCTCTCGCTGTGTCTCTCTCTGTCAAATAAATAAATAAAATCTTTAAAAAAAATAAAAAAAATTAGATACTAAATTGGTTGTAAACCATTAAAAAAAAAGAAATTGAGGTAAGGCTATGTATTGTTCAGGGCCCTGAAGGAAATGGCACACTCAGAGGGTTTTACTGAAAACAGCATGGAGGCTTGGAGAGATTAGCAGCAGCACGAAGCCTTTGCTGTCCCTAGATCTGAAAGGGCCCAGGAAAGAAATGTTGTTGCTGAAGCTGTGAAAGGTGTGATTCCCCTAAAAGAACAGTGGTCTAGAAGAATGCAGTCATTGCCAGAACTGTGGCCAGGGAGGGGCTGGTGAGCTGAGGGACAAATAACCAACTCTGTCTGATGTGCTCCAGTGCCCAACTGGAAACGAGAGGCAGAAAAGCCTGGGAGTTGAAGCTTATAGAGACCAGCCTCCTGGGCAGAGTGGATAAAGGGTTGTGGTTCTGGGGGACACATGGAGGAAAAGCCAGCACAGACTACAAGGGGAACTGGGAACCACCGCCCTGGATCCTAGGGAGAATGGGGCATGGCTGGTGTAGGGGGCAAGGGAAGTCCATTTGTGCCAAGCTGGGCTTGGGTGTGCAGACTTTCATGAGGGACAAGAGAGGGCTGGACAGGAGTGACTGGCCCATCTGAGCTGCTTCTTTCTACTTCTTTAGGAAAGTCTTGAAGACTGTGGGATTGTCTGTTTGCATTTGGGTATGGGATGTATGCATGTGTATGCTTTTTGATCAGAGTAGGACATTTCCATGGGTTGCTGGGTTTGTTCTTGTTCAGGGCACTGGGAAAAATACAGCAATAGAGTAGACTTCTTGGAGATTTTGCCAGGAGCAGCTGCACATGGTGGGAAAGGTTGCCCTAGGGACCAGAGATGAATTCAGGGGAGTAGAAAGTATATTATAACATTTGGGGGGTATGACCTAGCATTAGTTTGACATTTTTCTTTCCCCGAAGGATAAGATTCCTGTAGAGATTCTTCCTCACCCCAAAATAGCTGTATATGTGTCCACTCGGAATTTCTTTGTACATTGCTCAAACTTACTAAGGCCCTATTGAGCAAACCGAGGACTTAAAAAAGAATCTTCCTCATATACTGCAAAGTAAAGGCAAGTGCAAAGAGAGAACTTTGTTCTCTTTTGCATTCTTCATGGGCTCTAGCATATCTTCTGGAAAACTTGTTGCCATGGCAATGGGATATTATCTGTCTCTGTAGTGTACTACATAAAAATAGCCCTTTGTGTTTGAGGGTGATGTTGGCGACAGGTGGTTGGGTGAATGTATAGCAGGGTGCCTTGTCAGCAATCCATTGTTTAAGGTTGTGAAATCAAAATGACTATTGATTTGCTTTTTTCTCTCAAAACGCAGTTTTATCTGGAAAAGGCAGGTGGTGGTGCTCTGTTTAATTGTGAATTTTAAGCCTCCCTTTCTAGGTCAGGTGAATACGGTGATGGAAAGCACCTCTCATGGTGATAAGTAAATGGCTTCTCTACTCTTTCTGTTGGTGTTACAGGGTGTGCAACACAAGATTGGGCTGGGGCCAAGTAGTATAATTCTCCTGTTCTTGAACAAATGGTTCTGCTTAAGTGCCTCGTACTTTTAAACTGAGACGTAGCAGCAAGTGGTTAGGTGGAATAGATGAGCTCTGAGCTGTTTATCAAGTAGTGACTTCTTGTGGGTTCTTATATAGAACAGATCCTTGGTAAAGAAAGGTCGGTTCACCATGCTGGTTTTAGCATTGGCCTCACACGTGTAGCCAAGGTTGAAATCTTGACCCTAATCTTAATTTTTCCTTTGAGAAATCCTTTGGGTAACTTTTTAGAGCCATAAGTCTCAAATATTTTGTCATTCTCTCACCTTTCTTCTAGAAACTTGTCTTATATGTAAATAACAGCTTCTTGGTGCTGAAATAAAATTTAGTCTTGAGAATTTTAGACTTTCTTGAGAAAATACCATGGCAGGGAATTTTAGACCTAAAAGTAATCACCCCCCTTTTTTTAGACCCAGAGAGTGTGTGCGTGAAAGCAGGGGGAGGGGCAGAGGGAGAGAGAATCTCAAGCAGGCTCCACGCCCAGTGTGTAGCCTCACGTGGGTCTTGATCCCAGGACCCAGAGATCATGACCCGAGCCAAAATCAAGAGTCGGATATTTAACCGACTGAGCCACCCAGGTACCCCAAAAGTAATCACTCTTAATTCTGATTTGTGTTGTACTACTGCAGAAATGGGATCATTGCCTTTACCTTTTCTCTGAGTCAGTATAAATATCTTTTTGCTAATAATATTGGAAATAGTTTTTGAGTGCTGAGCATCCATTATTATTTTTAGAAATTTTTGTGTGTAATTAACTCACTTAATTCCCATAAATATTCTTTTTTTAAAAAGATTTTATTTATTTTAGGGAGAGAATGCACACGGTGCACGCTCATGAGTCAGGGGAGGGGCAGAGGGAGAGGGACAAGCGGACTCCCTGCTGAGCGTGGAGCCCCACATGGGGCTCCATCCCAGGACCCTGAGATCATGACCTTCAGCCGAAGTCATATGCTTAACCAACTGAGCCACCCAGGCGCCCCATAATTCCCATAAATATTCTTAATGGTTTTTGTCACTTTTTCAGATGAGGCATTCTTATTAGTATGCCTTTTCGTTTCTGAAAAGTATTGCTGTACAGTGTAAGACTTGGTTGTTCCTTTTTGTTTATCAGGGTGTTGTGTTTCTAATACTGAAAAGCATTCTTCTATCAGGGGATGACAAAATATAGTCCATGGGCCAAATCCATCCTGTCAGTCAATTAATTAATTAATTTATTGGTATGCCAATGAGCGAAGAATGGTTTTTACATTAAATGGTTGGGACAGAAATAAAAAGACTATTTCATGACATGAAAATTATATGAAACTCAGATTTCAGCTTCCATAAACAAAGTTTTATTGGCACATAGCCACACTTAACGTTTTTGTATAGTATATGGCTGCTTTCACACTAGAGTGTCTGGGTGAATAGCTGTAACAGAAACTGTTTATAGCCCACAGAACCTCAGAACCTAAAGTACAAAGTTTGCCAATCCCTACTCTATATTATTCTACATCTAGAATGGGAAATTGTACTGAATAATAAAAGCAGGTTAGATTTATGTGCAGGTTCATATGTATTTGGATTCTCTTTGGGTATTACATTTTCCTCTCTTCCACTAAATGTTACTGCTTTCACAAGCCTACTGTCATGTACTATGGCATATTTCAAATATACTTGATTTCAACTCTTTCTATATCCATATTGATTTTTTTTATTATAACAAATCCTCCTAACCCTTCCTAAACAAGGGTAATGAATTTTATCTCTTTATTAATGTGTTTTCTTTGCTAGATCAGTAATTATAATCCCCCCAGTTCTATTTATTTCTATGTTGCTTTCTGCTTTTGGGCTTTTCAGCCACCATATAAACATTGATACTTTAATAATCCTAACTAAGTCACCTGAACTGATTGTGCTATTTTAATTTAATATATCCTATATTAGATAAAGATTGTATTTTCTACATTCATCCTGTTGGGTTTAATACACTTAACATGATCACAGCTTTGGAACATTCATGCAGTTTTTTTTTCTTTTAAAATTTGTTTTCTTTTTTGTCTCTTATTTCCTCACTTTTTAAATTAATGGCTTTATTGAGATATAATTCACATACTATACAACTTACCCATTTAAAGTGTACAGTTGAGTTTTTAGTATATCCACTATATATTTCCAGAATATTTTCATCACCACAAAAAGAAACCCTAGGCAGGGTACCCAGTAGTAGTCATCCCCAGTCCTACTGTCCCTAGGCAACCACAACTCTGCTTTCTATCTGTATGGATTTGCCTATTCTGAACATTTCTTATAAATGCAATTGTACAATATGTGGTCATTTGTGGCTAGTTTTTTTTTTTTTTAGCATAACGTTTTCAGTGTTCATGTTGTAGCATGTATTAGTACTTTTTATGGCCCAGTAATATTTGATTATATGTATATGCCATATTTTACTCATCCATTCATCTGTTGGTAGACATGGGTTTCTACATTTTGGCTGTTATGAATAATGCTGTTATGAACATTTGTGTATAATTTTTTTTTTTTTAAGATTTTATTTATTTATTTGAGAGAGAGAGAATGAGAGACAGAGAGCATGAGAGGGAGGAGGGTCAGAGGGAGAAGTAGACTCCCTGCCGAGCAGGGAGCCCGATGCGGGACTCGATCCCGGGACTCCAGGATCATGACCTGAGCCGAAGGCAGTCGCTTAACCAACTGAGCCACCCAGGCGCCCTGTGTATAATTTTTTTAAAAATTTTATTTTATTATGTTATGTTAGTCACCATACATTACATCATTAGTTTTTGATGTAGTGTTCCACGATTCATTGTTTTTTTTTTTTTTTTAAAGATTTTATTTAATTGACAGAGACAGCAAGAGAGGGAACACAAACAGGGGGAGTGGGCAAGGGAGAAGCAGGCTTCCCGCCGAGCAGGGAGCCCGATGTGGGGCTCGATCCCAGGACCCTGGGATCATGGCTGAGCCGAAGGCAGTTGCTTAACCAACTGAGCCACCCAGGCGCCCCCCATGATTCATTGTTTGCGTATAACACCCAGTGCTCCATTCAGTATGTGCCCTCTTTAATACCCATCACCAGGCTAACCGATGCCCCCACCCCTCTCCCCTGTGTATAAGTTTTTATGTGGATGTGTGTTTTCATTTCTCTTGGTTAATAACCTAGGAGTGGAATTGCTAGGTTACATATAGTAACTTTGTATTCAATTTTATTTATTTATTTATTTAAAAAAATTTTTTAAAGATTTTATTTATTTATTTGAGAGCAAGAGAGATAGCGAGTGAGCACACTGAGCGAGGAGGAGAGGGAGAAGCAGGCTCCCCGCTGAGCAGGGAGCCCAATGCGGGGCTTGATCCCAGGACCCTGGGATCATGACCTGAGCTGAAGGCAGCCGCTTAACCGACTGAGCCACCCAGGCGCCCCTCAATTTTTTTTTAAGATTTATTTATTTTTGTTAGTGGGGGGCCTGACCCAGGACCCCAGGATCATGCCATGGGCCGAAATTGAGAGCCGGATGCTCCATCAACTGAGCCACCCAGGTGCCCCTCTATGTTCAATTTTTTGAGGAACTGCCTGACTCTTTGAAAGCTGCTGTGTCATTTTACATTTCCCACCAGCAGTATATGAGGATTCCAATTTCTCCATATCCTCACCAACATTGGTTATCGTCTGTCTTTTCTTTTTCTTTCTTTTTTTTTTTTAATCGTCTGTCTTTTCTATTATAGCCATCCTAGTGGGTAAGAAATGGTATCTTACGGTGGTTTTAGTTTGTATTCTCCTAGTGACTAATGATGTGAATGATATCATGTGCTTAATTGCCATTTACATATATCTTCTTAGGGAAACGTCTGTTTAGATCCTTTGCCCATTTTTAAATTAGGTTGTTTGTCTTTATAAAATCTTGAGTTGTGGAAGTTCTTTCTGTATTATAAATATAAGTCCCCTATCAGATAAATGACTTGCACAGTTTTTCTCGTTTTGTGGGTTGTCTTTTCACTTTCTTGATGGTGTCCTTTTTTTTTAAAGATTTTATTTATTTATTTGTTAGAGATAGAGAGCACAAGTAGGCAGAGTGTCAGGCAAAGGAAGGAGGAGAAGTCGGCTCCCCACTGAGCAGGGAGCCTGATGTGGGGCTCGATCCCAGGACCCTGGGATCATGACCTGAGCTAAAGGCAGACGCTTAACTGACTGAGCTACCCAGGCACCCCTTGATGGTATCCTTTGAAGCATACAGTAATTTTTAAAGATTTCTTTTTTTTTTTAAAGATTTTATTTATTTATTAGAGAGAGAATGAGAGAGAGAGAACACA
>NC_138385.1:94962362-95001569 GCF_054177405.1 Leptonychotes weddellii | reverse complement strand
TTATTTTGATGAGGTAATCTGTTTACTTTTTGCTTTTGTCATTTGTGTTTTTGGTGTCATATTTAAGAAACCATTGCCTGATCCAAGATCATGAACATCTACTCCTGTGTTTTTTTTGTTTTTTGTTTTTTTTTCAAAGATTTTATTTATTTATTTGACAGAGAGACACAGCGAGAGCGGGAACACAAGCAGGGGGAGTAGGAGAGGGAGAAGCAGGCTTCCCGCAGAGAAAGGAGCCCAATGTGGGGCTCGATCCCAGGACTCTGGGATCATGATCTGAGCTGAAGGCAGACGCTTAACGACTGAGCCACCCAGGCGCCCCTCCTGTGTTTTCTTCTAAAAGTTGTATAGTTTTAGCTCTTACATTTAGGTCTTTGATCTGTTTTGAGTTAATTTTTGTATGTGGTGTAAGGTAGGGGTTCAGCTCCATTCTTGTGTATATGGATATCCAATTGTCTTCATACCATTTGTTGCAAAGTTGTCCTAGCATCATTTTTTTGCCATTGAATGGTTTTGGAACCCTTGTCCAAAATCAGTTGACCATAAATGTAAGGGTTTATGTTTGGACTACTCATTCTATTCCATTGCTCTGTATTTCTGTTATTATGCCAGTACAACATTGTCTTGATTTGCTTTATTTATTTTTGAGGCACATATTCCCCCCTCCCTCACTTAAAATTAGGACATCTCACAATTAATGGTATCTTCCATTGCATCAAAACAGGCCTACTGGGTGTAAGTGGCTTGGAAAAGGATACTGAAGTCTAGAGTGGAGTACTGTTAACTCTTAGGATCCAAATGGATGGGAGATGGGGGTAGTGAGAGAGGTGGTAAATTGGATGCTCCCGCAGTGTTTAGCAGCAAACTCAAAGCAGTAGTCAAAAATAGTCTAGCTTTACAAAATTTGAAAGCTGAGTACTAATAGTTCCAGTTTCTTTTTATGGATTTTTAAAAAAAATGCTGCATCACCAAATGGTGTTGGTAGCACAGAGGACAACACTGGAAAAACATGGACATCGACCACTCTTAGTCAAAAAGATTGACAAAAGTTCAATTCTGAATGTGAAGTTTTAGGAAAACCTTGAACAACTAATTTTGCTTATTTTTTTCTATGTATATATGAGTGAAAAATGAAAAATATAAAAGAGTTCCTTTAATAAGTCTAAGATAAACACTAAGTAGTGTTACTGTTGTGTCATATCTTATTTGGCTGTGTTTTCTTAGTGCTACCTAAATAATGGTGTCTTAGGTTTGAAATGCTGTTATCTTCCTGCCTCTAGCTCTGTTTACATCTCAGAGGGAGTTGGGTCCTTTCCCAGAGTCTGTTGTATGAATTGACCTCCTTGGTTTCCACTTCCTGCCCTTCACTATATGTCCATCTGTTTTCTAGGCACCATAATTTTGTTTTTTTCCCTTTCTCTTGTTCTTATAGTTTTAAGACTTAAAAAAACAACCCTGTATTATCATCTTAGTGGAGTTTTGAGTAGGAGTGGGGGTTAACATGTATGTTCAATCCAGTAGGACTATTCATTCAATCACTCAGGAGATGAGCTTACAGAAAATGACTTTTAGAAAAGTTGCAAAAATAGTACAGAGTTCCCTTATATTCCTCACCTTGCTGCCATTAGCATCTTATATAATCAGTACAGTCATCAAGAACAGGAAATTAACGTCGTTACAATATTATTAACTAAACTACAGACCTTATTCTCATTTCATCACTTTTCCACTGGTGGTCTATTTCTGTTCTGAGATACTATTCAGGATCCCATATTGCATTTACTTATTTCTCCTTAGTCTTGTCTAGTCTGTAACAGGTTTTTTTTTTTTGGATTTTATTTATTTATTTGACAGAAAGACACAGCGAAAGAGGGAACACAAGCAGGGGGAGTGGGAGAGGGAGAAGCAGGCTTCCCACGGAGCAGGGAGCCTGATGCGGGGCTCGATCCCAGGACTCTGGGATCATGACCTGAGCCGAAGGCAGACGCTTAACGACTGAGCCACCCAGGCGCCCCAAGTCTGTAACAGTTTTTTAATCTTGTCTTTCATGACACTTTTGAAGAATATTGATCAGTTATTTTGTAGAATAGTCCTTAATTTGGGTTTTTTTCTTATTTTCTTATGATTTGAATGAAGTGCATTTTTTGGCAAGATTACTAGAAAAACAGTGATGTATCCTTTCCATTGCACTCTATCATGGAGTTCATAATGTTGATAGTCTTATTAATGGTGTTATTTACCTTGATCCCTTAAGTTGGTATCTGCAGAGTATCCCCCATAGTTAAAGTATCTTGGGGGGAGGTGCTTTGAGACTTTGTGAATATCCTATTTTCCTCAAACTTTTGCCTGTTAATTTTTAGCATTCGTTGGTGGATCCATATTCATATCATTTCCTAGAGTATTTATGAAAAATATTCGATTAAGTAAAATAGTGCTCTGTCCTCCAAGAAGCCAAGATCAATTACATTGAAGTCCTATCGTATTGGTTAGTGTAACACTAGCAACTGTGTACCCCAACTTTCAGAGGCTTAACACAATAGAAGCTTTCCTTCCCAATGTGTGTATTTTTTGTTTTGTTTTTTTTTTTTTAAAGATTTTATTTATTTATTTGACAGAGAGAGACACAGCAAGAGAAGGAACACAGCAGGGGGAGTGGGAGAGGGAGAAGCAGGCTACCCGTGGAGCAGGGAGCCCGACGCGGGGCTCGATCCCAGGACCCTGAGAACATGACCTGAGCCGAAGGCAGACGCTTAATGACTGAGCCACCCAGGCGCCCCATATCTTTGGTTGTGTAGGTGGTTTTCTGTCATATAATAATTCAAGGACCCAGGTTAAGCTTTTTATTTTAAAGTAATTTCAAACTGACACAAAAGTTGTGAGAATAGTACCAAAAAATGCCTATGTACCCTTTACCTAGGTTTACTTGACATTTGCCCCATTTTACCTTATTTTCTTTCTCTCTCTCCATGTATATATATGTATTTTATATCTGTTCATCCATCCATTTATTTATCATCTACCTGTACTAAACCATTTGAGATTAAGTTGCATACATCATGCTCTTATATGCCTTAATAGTTTAAACTTAAATATTTATCTGTTTAATTCTAGTATACATGTAAAGTAGTTGCAGAATTGCTACCTCATACCCCTGTGAAAAAGCACTTTCACTAACTAGATTACAGCATTTATAAACCATTCTCTTTTCTTTAGATTTACGGTATCTAGTCACGATACTGTTTTCAACTGAAGTATTAAATTTGAAAACTGTACACAAGCACATAGAGTTATTCAAACTCAGGAAGTTATTTTAAAGATTTTATTCATTAGAGAAAAAGAATGAGAGAGAGGAAGAGAGAGCGCATGCACATGAGTGGAGGAAGGGACAGAGGGAGAGGGAGAAGCGGCTCCCTGCTGAGCAGAGAGCCCAATGAGGGGCTCGATCCCAGGACCCTGAGATCATGACCTGAGCTGAAGGCAGACACTTAACTGATGGAGCCACCCAGGCGCCCCTCAAATTCAGGAAGGTTAATATCAATACAGTACTTTAGTTTGCAGTCTGTATTCCAATTTCCCCAGTTGTCCCCAAAAAATTCTTCGTAGGAGTCTTTCTGTTTTTTCCTGATACAGGATCCCACCCAGGAACATACTGAATTTATTTGTCATGGCTCTTTATTCTCCTTTGATTTGGGATTGTTCCTGCAAGCCTTTGTCTTTTGTGACATTGACATTTTGAACAATGACATTTCATGACATTATTTTGTAGAATGTACCAAATTTGGGTTTGGTTGGTAGCCACCAACCAACTCATGTTTAGATAAGATTATGCATTTTTGTCTGGATACTGCATAAGCAGTGGGTCCTTCTCAGGTAATGAATGCATTAGGAGGCACATGATGTCTCCTTGTCCCTCATTGGTGATTTAAGTTTTTATCATTTGGTTGAAGTATTGCCTATGTCTGACATGTTTTTAAATAAGAAATATCAGAGTGATCAATACCAGGAATCCTCTTACAGCAGTGTTTTGATTGAAAAATTATGATTGAAAAGACTTTCAGAAGCATTCAGCTTGACATATATCTAACATGAAACCAAGTTTTAAACTTTTTTTCCTTGAGTCATCTACCATTGAAATGTTAATGCAGGATTTACCCATTCATATTGTTTTTATTTCCTCATGCAGGCAATTTTTTCTTAAAAATTTTTTTTATTGTAGTAAAATACATAAAATTTACCATTGTAACCGTTTTTAAGTGTACAATTCTTTGGTATTAAGTACATTTGCAATGTTGTACAACCATCACTACTATCCCTTTCCAGAACTTTTTCATCATCCCAAACAAACTCTGTACCTACTAAACAATAATTATCCGTTTCCCCTCACCCCTAGCTCCTGGTAACCTTATTTTACAGGTCATCACAATATTTTAGTATAAACAGCTTTCTGTTATATCTGGGATAAGGTCAGTCAACTTTTGCTCCCATATCAAGAATATGATAAAAATATTATTTGCAATTTCTGCATTTTGGCATGAATTAATATATAGTACTCCAAATCCTGGTACGGGGAGCAGTTTTATTCTGAAAGTTGACAGAAATAATTATTGGTTTGTAATTTTTACCTCTGGGGTTGGGGTATTTTGGATGGGATAAGGGCAAGGAGAGGTGAAATTATTGCTGTAGGGAAGCAGACCAGAGTTTAAATTGCCTCTTATGTTTTCCATCTTGGCCATCTACCAGTTGGGTATAGGCATTCAGATCATCCATGCTTTTGTACATGGTTTGATAGGTATAAATACATACAAATTGGGATAAATTCTAGCAGTGTTAGAGGCCCAGGGTTCATAAAGGCACTTTTTCTCACTGCAGTCTTTGTGTGTCCCTATTCCCTGGTCTTTAAAGTGACCATAACAAAACCAGCTTCTCTGCAAAGGCTGCTTTGGGACAAAACTATAAAACACTTTGCAGAATAAAGGGGGCTCCTTATTCTTAGTAACATTCCTCATTGTTCTTCGGGGTTTCACTCACAATCATTCTGTGTTGGGAATATTTATTAGAACTAATTTTAATAGAACTGTAGAATATAGATTGCATGGCCACATGTTCTAGTTTGCTGGAACTGAAGAAACAGCTATAGATTTTAAAATTCTCCTATAATAATATTGCTCAGATGACCCGCTTATTCCTTTGCTATATGGTGTTGGGTGTCTGTTTCATTTCCTTGACAAATTTGACAAGGCCTTGAGACTGTTGACAGATTCCTTGGTTCATGTGGGCTGTTGATGTAAGAGAGACTCCAGGAGTAGCTTTGTCTTGCTCTTGAGAGATTAGTGTATTGATAGATGGCATTATTAGTTAGGTACCTGCAAACAGTTTACAGGATTTCTCTGTGGTTCACACAGGGGATGGAGAGGATTCCTAGAGGCAAGAGGTCATTTTTCTGAAGAGTAAGTAGTATTTAGGGTCCTGCCTCAGCTTCCTACTCATGGGAGATCTTAAGTTGAATGAGGTAGCCCCTCACCATTAGAGTCCCTGTGGCCTTAATGATTCCTATTGGGATGAGTCAGGCAGAAGTCAGGCAGTCCCTTTCTTACTGCAGATAACTTTTGCCTGAGGATTCAGGATGAGTGTCTTTGAGGTCTGAGCCAGCTAGAAGGACCCTTGTTCATTTTCTACTCCTGTTTGAAGAATGATCGGGTCACCTCATTGTTACTTCTCTGGTGGTGCCAAAGCTCATTACAAGAGGTGATGACTGTCTATTTTGGTTCTATATTGCTGCCTGAAAACCTACTCCAGAACTTGGTGGCTTACAGTTTTATTGGTCAGGGATTTCAGAATGTCTCCTCTGGGCTCTAGATGGCATTGATTGGGTGGCTGGTACTGCAGGTTCCACTTCCAAGATTGCCTCTTCATTCTTAGGAAAGTCTCCTCAGTGTCTGTGGCTGTCTCTTTCCATGTGGTAGCTCATCCTCCAGGCCCTCTCCACATGGCTCAGCCTTCTCACATCATGGTGGTCCCTGGGTAGTTGCACTTCTCATAGGGTGGTGATGGAATGGAAGTCTCTCTTTTAAGCTCAATTAGATATTGGCAAACATATTTGATACTGGGATTGTGATACTTATTATTTTATTTTGTCATATTTGTAACCTAATCAAGGTAGAAACTTGAAGGAAAGAAGGAACACTTTATTTTCTCTGCTCTTTGTGTGGATATTGCGTTGTCCAAATAGCAGGAGGTTCACCTTTTGGCTTGTTTTGGATTACTGAGCACATCCTTTAGAAATGATTTCCTAATGCTCTCCTGGCCATCTGGTGTGAGCACAGAAGACCTTTTACTCCGTGAAAATAAGCTGATAATAATAACAAGTTGGAGCATCTTGATAATAAATATATTTGTACAGCTTTTCTAATCCCAGGTTATTGAAACTCTGTCAGCCTTGGCTGGTATCCATGCTCTCTCTGTGCCCTTGTGTTTTCTTTTTTTTCTTGGGCCACTCATGCTGAGTGAGCACTATAGCATTAGGAGCAGTGTCACTGGGATATAGAATTGGTGAAGGTAAGGCTTGGGTTCAGTTGCAGTAATCCTAAGTTTTTGGCGCAAGAGGGGCATGACAACCTCACCTCCTTTTTACAACATAAGGAAGAAGGTATAAAAAGGTAAAATAGCTTTTCTTAATGGCAGCATCTGATTCTCTAAACAGATATGCCTTGGGCAAGAGAATAGTAGAGCTGGATCTTTTTATGATCCTGTACTTATTATTTGTAGCACTGGATCTTTCTTTTTTAAAGATTTTATTTATTTATTTGACAGAGAGAGAGAGAGAGCAAGCGTGCACAGACAAGCGGGGAGTGGCAGGCAGAGGGAGAGGCAGAAGCGGGCTCCCTATGCAGGACCCTGCGATCATGACCTGAGCTGCAGGTAGCTGCTTAACTGACTGAGCCACCTAGGCACCCCGGTAGCCCTGGATTTTTAAAGTAGGAAAAGCGATGTTGATTCTAACTAGAAATTGTGGGCCATTTAATAACATGTGAGGCAGAATTATGAGGAATGGTGAGAAACCAAGTGGCTCCTAGCTTCTACCACCTTCTCTTCTATTGCCTAAGTTAATAAAAGGTCAAATTTTTTTTTTTTATGTAATCTCTACAACCAATGTGGGGCTTGAACTTACCACTCTGAGATCAAGAGTTGGATGCTATACTGACTGTGCCAGCCCGGCGCCCCTAAATGGTCAATTTTTAATGTAATAAAAAAGGAAATTTCATTCATTCATTCATTCATTCATTCATTTATTGTTGAGAGAGGGGACGAGGGGCAAAGGGGGTGGGGAATCTTAAGCAGGCTCCACGCCTAGCACAGAGCCCGTTGCGGGACTCTATCTCACAACCCTGAGATCATGACATGAGCTGAAATCAAAAGTTGGACGCTTAACCAACTGAGCCACACAGGCACCCCTAAAAAAGGAAATTTCTGATAAGTTTTGCCTAACTTAAGAGTGCTGTTTATATTACAGACAAAACGCTAAATTTACTAATACAAACACATCCTAGTCAGAGTTTTGAGTGCCCCTAGGCAAGTCCCTAGAATTATTTTGAATGCTCAGATTACAGGTCCTCCCCCATACCATACATGTATTACCTAGCACTGCAAGACTCTTTACGAGGTGTCAAAATGTGGGAGGATTTAAACAAATTCTCTTAAATGCTTCATGGGATAAGATGATCCAATGGGAACTGAATGTTTTCAATTAGGACGTTTCCATGGATATCATTAAGAGTGCCAAAATTCATAGCCACAGGAGATTTTACTTGCTTCAGTATTGATTAAGAAATCTGAGAACAATCTCAAGTGTAGGAGGTAGGTGGAGGATAAATTCTGAGGGTAGTATAAAATTTGCTTTCTCTCCCTTGGTGAAGGGCTAGTCCAAATAAAATTCTAGGCAGTCAGCCAAGTCTAACAACAGGATTTCTGTCAAGAGAATATTCAAAATAAAAGTGAACATGGGTTACTTCTTTTATTCCAGGTGTAGATGTTATTTATTTATTCACATTCGCTTTTTTATGTGCTGGGTACAAGCCATTGGTAGTGTAAAACAATCACAAAAATCACAACCCTTTGTATCTATGTTGTTTATAAAGAAAACATTCTAAATGGTATCTGCATAGATATTAAAATTTGCATCCCTCTGGGAAGGATTCACATCTTAGGTTATTATTCATTTTATTTTATTTTTTTTAAAGATTTTATTTATTTATTCATGAGAGAGAGAGAGAGGCAGAGGGAGAAGCAGGCTCCCCGCTGAGCAGGGAGCCCGATGCAGGACTTGATCCCAGGACCCCGGGATCATGACCCGAGCCGAAGGCAGACGCTCAACCATCTGAGCCACCCAGGCGCCCAGGTTATTATTCATTTTAAACACGGATTCTTTTCCTGGGTTTTTAGGTCTCCAAGGGATCTGTGGATAGAATTCAAGGGGACCTTGACTTTGAATGAATAAAAAAAGGACATCTTTATTTGACTAATAATGGATATTTAGCATTTTCATCAATTAATGAATGTGGGCAACAAATCACAGTGCTATTAGCTCCACCTGTGACTTGTCATCACTCAGCTTCATAATGCATTACAGCTGTTGCAAATATGCAGTATCATTTATGCTAATCACTACTTCAAAGTTTTGGCAGTTATTGGAGTTTCCACTTGTTCTTGATACTTAATACCATAATAAAATGGCATATATATTGCTAAATCACAAATGAGTACAATATTTTAATAACTATTTCAATAACTGGCTTCCCTTGTAGTCCTATGCTTATTTTTTGCATTTAAAAATGTCATTCCTAAAAGGGATCCATAAGGCTTTACCAGACTGGCAGAGAGTCCATGGCATAAAAAATGAAGAACCTCTTTCCTAATAGAGTGCAGAGTATAAGAGTTATCATATCTTATTATTCTGACCACAGTTTAAGAAAGCAGTTTCCTAGATAAGTGCCTTTCATCAAAAATATTAAAAAAAAAAAAAGTTAAAGGTCAAAAGGGAATTATTTTCTGTTGCCTCTTGTGTGGGCCCTGCAAAGTACTTCGCAGGCAACTTTGACTTTCATTTGAGAATTTGCCTTCAGGGGATAAGATATTACTATGACAAAAGTTTAAGAAGAAAAGGTTTTCCAGTCTATGATGGGCTGCATTCAGTAGATCACTGTTAAATCCCTGGGATTTGACCCAGGTATATTTGCCTGCAGAACCCTGTCCTTTTACACAATCCTATACTATCTCTTTAGCATTGGTTTCAACCTAAAGGAAGGCAGGCAATGCCTGAGTGGTAATAGTTTGTGGTGTATTAGCTTTCTATTGGCTACATAAAGAATCACCTCAAAATTTAGCACTTTAAAACAACAAACATTTATTATCTCACATAGCTTCTGAGACTCAGGAATCCAGAAGGTAAGCTGGTGGTTCTGGCTCACAGTCACTCCTGGGGTTGCAGTCAAGTTGTCAACCAGGCCTCAGCCATCCGAAGGCCCATTTGGAGATGGACGATCTGCTTCCACGATGGCTCACTTACATGGCTGTTGGCAGGAGGCCTCAGTTTCTCACCACATGTCTCCTTAGGGCTGCTCAAATGTCTTCATGACATAGCAGATGGCTTCCCCCAGAGTGAGGGATCTGAGAGAGATAGCAAGATAGAAGTCACACAGTATGTGTATTTTTATGTATATATATTTTAAAGTAAGCTCTATGACCAATCTGGGGCATGAACACACAACCCTGAGATCGGGAGTCGCATGCTCTACTGACTGAGCCAACCAGGCATCCCCCCACCCTTTTTTAAGAAGCCACAGTATCTTTTATGTCCTCACCTCAGAGATCATCACTTCTGCCACATTCAGTTGATCACACAGATAGCCCTGAAACAGTGTGGAAAAGGGCTATACAAGGGCATCATGAATACTAGGACGTGGACATCATTGGGGGGCCATCTGGGACACTGGTTAGAACATGTGTAGGATCCTTATTTCCCATAGTCGCAAAATTGTAAGTTGTATTTCCTTTTCATATTTTAAAATTCCAAATCAGAATTTCTAACTTTAAAATACCCAAATCATTCACAACATAAATGGAAATATAAATTTACTTTTAGAAGTATTTAATGAATGGACAAAATCAGATACATACTATAAAAGCTGTGTTGCAAACACTTCATTTGGGGAATTTTTTTAAGTTTTTATTTAAATTCCAGTTAACATACAGTGTAGTATTAGTTCTAGGTGTGCAATATAGTGATTCAGCAATTCCATACATCACCCGGTGCTCATCATGACAAGCACACTCCTTTGGGGGATTTGTTTTTTAATGGGCTGAGCTAGCAGAGGCCTCTTGAGTCCTGAGAAGTTCAGACTGCTGGTGCTTTCTTTTTTTCCTGGAAAATCTCCATGTACCAAACACTGAATTCTTCAATTCCAAAGCCTTTCCAACTTCTTTATGTTTTTATTGCTGATTTGGTGTGCTTGAATGACAGCCAAAATAGAAGATAAATGGTAGATGCAAGGACTGGGTGGTTTCCATGGAGACTTCTTGCAGGAGCCTTTCCTTTCTTTATTCATCTATTTCTGGGAAGCACCCCTTCCATTTAATGTGTGGTGCCCATCAATCTAGTGCCTGTTGGAAAGGGGATTTGTTGAAACAAATTCAGAACTGAGTTTTTCTGTGTATCTCTGAGGTTGAATTAGGTTTTCCTGAAGCTTGAAGATGTTAATGGGTCCTCTTCCTGAAGCAGTTTAACTGTACTTTTGTTTATTTTAACTTGGTTTGAGCTTTGGGGAATAGAAGATAGGCCTTGACTGGAAACAGAGGTATATGGATTTACTGTGTCTAATCGTGCAACCATGAAATCAAAAACGTTTCCACCCCGGGAATCAGCCCATCACTTTTAACCACTGTTGATTGCATTGGCTTAGAGCTTTTTGCTTCCTTTAAGTATTTTCCTTTTCCTTTCAAAATTGTGTTTAGTTGGATGTGACCAATTCTACACAGAGGCTGGCTCACTCACTTTTGATCTTGACTCCTGCTGTCCCAATGTCATGCTTCATTTACACAGTGATAGCTTTCCTTGACTTTTTCTATTGACTTGACATCCTATGCATCATATTTTCTTTCTTAGACATAGGAAGATTGAAAAATAAGGATTTGAAGAAAATTTGCAAAAGTGAAGAGCACCATGAAAGGCAGCTTTAATTTTAATTTTCACTGTAGCCAGAAATAGGTGGCCACCTGAGAACTGCCTTCTCATTGCACACTGCCTAGTACAGGTGCCCAGGTCAGTCAAGGTCAAGCTGGTCACCAGTACTTTTGGTTCTAAGTGTAGCTTTGTACAGGAGATTTTATCATTATTAACAGAGGTTATAATAAGAATGAGGTATAATGTCAAATTGTCTGCATGCGTGTGGCATGTGGGTGGAGTAGTTGTCTAATATTTTTTTAAAAAAGATTTTATTTATTTGAGAAAGAAAAGAGAGAGAGCACGCAATAGATACAGCACAAGTGGGGTGGAGGGGCAGAGGGAGAGGGAGAAGCAGACTCCCTGCCGAGCAGGGAGCCCGCCACGGGGCTCGATCCCAGAACCCTGGGATCATGACCTGAGCTGAAGGCAGATGCCCAACCGACTGAGCCACCCAGGTGCCCCAGTTGTCTAATATTTGAAAGGTGGGAAGCTGGAGGTTTTTTTAAATTTTAAGATATCTATTATCAATTTTAAGAATTTTTTGATCATTATAAATGCATGACTGATGTTATTTTCTGATCCTGAAGTTTTGTGGGCAGTCATTTTGAAAAGAGGTCAAGATGAGAATAAAAACTAATTATAAAAATACGTTTGAAAGATTGATTATGTTATGATTCATCAGAATATTTTGTACAACTTACATATTGTGTGTTTTTACCTTTGGGACATGTGTTCTTAAGAGCTGACTTCTTTGGACTTTGTGATGTGTGCCAGTTATGTCAGCTCACAAGCATGTTTTCATCTGTGCATCATGTTATATTGGGACTTGGATGGAATGTAAATCTTTTATTGGCCTAAATCTGAGTCTAATCCTCTGCATGGCTTTGGTAGAAAATTGATTTCCTCTGCTGTGTCAAGATTTTTCAGGTCAGTGCTCTTTGGAAGTTTCCCAATTCTCTTAGATTAAAATAGATTTTGTTTCTCTGCTGCATACTGGTATTCTTTAGTAGGACAGTGGAATCTAGAAAGTGAGAAAACAGAGCCTGATAAAATATCCATGGGTTCTGTTTCAGCTAACTTGTTGACACACTGTACCTTTGAGGAGCCAAGGAGTTTATGTGCTTTCAAAAGCATCATTTGGGGAGCACTTAAAAGGTGGCATTTATAGGTGAGCCTGTGTGCTTGACTTTAATGAGTTCCACTTGGTGACCTGCTCACTAGAAGTGAGTGGAAAAGAGAGGAGCTACTCATACCTCACTCAATCCATTTCACGAGTATGGGCTGTTGGAGCTGGAAGTAGGGTGACCAACTTGGACTTTCTCAGTTTTAGCACTGGAAGACCCACATCCTGGGAACCCCCTCAGCCCTAGGCAAACCAGGATGGTTGGTCATCCTGGCAGTGAAGAGCATGGAGATGGATGGTTTGGCACTGGTGAGTACTCTTATAGATATTTTAAGGAGGGATTTATTAGAGACACGTAGCATCTTGCCACCCAGTGATGCTAGTGGGTGAATGATTTTACTTTGATTTGGCTGAAAAGCAATGAAATGAGGGGAGATGGAGATTTTTCCACCTTCTGAACCTAAGAGGAGGTGTTTAGGGGATGCTTTGGTAAAAAATTATTACCATTAAGTTTTATCTTTATCTTTCTCCTGGACAGTGGAAGGACCTTTAACTCCACTTATCCCTTCTCTCAGCTTAACATTATTTGTGTGTGTGTGTGTATACATATATATGTGTATTTTATTCATATGTGTATATATTTATATATTAAAAACACAAACTAGATCACAAACTTAAATATTAAACATAAAACTATAAATTAAAAAAAAAACATAAAAAGTCTTTAGGACCTAGGGCTAGGCAAAGACTTTTTAGACTTGACACCAAAGGTATGATCCATAAAAGGAAAAAAATGATAAATTAGATTCCATCAAAATTAATAATTCTTACTCTGAGAAAGACTTTAAGAGACAAGCTACAGAGTGGAGAAAGTATTTGTACATCACATATTTGACAAAAGACTATAATATATAAAGAACTGTCAAAACTCAACAGTAAGAAAACAAACAATCCAGTTAGAGAATGGGCAAGAGAGATATTTCTCTGAAAAGGATATATAGACAGATGACAAATAAGCACATGAAAGGATGTTCAACATCATTAGCCATTAGGGAAATGCAAATTAAAGCCACAGTGAGAGATCACTACATACCTAGCAGAATGGCTAAAATAAAAAATAGTGACATCGCCAAATTCTGATGAGGCTGCTGAGAAACGAGATCATTCATAGCTTGCTGACGAGATGGTACAGTGATGTAGCCCCTCTGGAAAACAGTTTGGCAGTTTTTTTTTTTTAAAAACACTGAATATACCATATGACCCAGCGATTGCATTCCTGGGCATTTATCCCAGAGAAATGAAGATTTATGTTTACTCAAAAACCTGTGCACAAATGTTTATAGCAGCTCGATTCTTAATAGCCCATAACTGGAAATGACACAGATGTCCTTCAGTGGGTAAATGGTTAAACATATTGGTACATCCATACCATGGAATACTACTCAGCAATAAAAGAGAATGAACTATGGATATAGAAATGGAGAAGAGATTAGTGGTTCTCAGGGCCTGAGGGGCATGGGCAGGAGTAAAGTGATTGGTATAAAAGGACAGCATGAGAGATCCTTGTGGTGAAGGAAATTTTCTGTTCTCTATCTTGACTGTATCAATGTCAGTATGCTGGTTGTGTTCTTGTACTGTAGTTTTACAAGATGTTATTATTCAGGGGAAATTGGGTAAAGGATACACAGGATCTTTCCCCTGTCATTTCTTAAAACTGCATGTGAATCTGCAATTATCTCAAAATAGTTTAATTTTTAAAAAAGCATTTAAGAAAGAAAAAATACAACAGGATCTACAAAGATCAGAGTCAGAAGAATCAGAAATAATAAATAAGGTAGCATTCTTTAATTTGGTGGTGTTCCAAGGTTCTGGCCCAGTTTTGTTCTGAAATGGGTCCATGTGAGTCCCTGTATGTAGGTGTATGATTGACTTTTTTTTCAAGTGTTTTTAATTTAGGAAGCTATTTTCTGTATGCCCTTTGTGTGCCTTTTGTCTCTGGTTTTCTGCTAGACACATACTAGTTTCTTCATTTCAGTTTCAGGGTCGTTTCCAAGCACCGTTAACTTTTATGATCTCATTTTTGCAGTGTGTTCTTAACTAAGGGCCAGAGTATCTGGACACTGGACTTGTTTTTCCTGAGTGATTTTTTTTTCTCTTTGCCTATGTGATAGAGATTTCCGTTTGTTCGCTGATGTTCATTCCCTTTTCTTTTGCAGTAGAAACTCCAGTTTTTAGTTGGGCACATGACCATTCAGAATAAAGGCTGCATTTGCTCAGATTTCAGTAGCTAAGTGCAGCAGTGTGAACAAGTATGAACTTTCTATTTTGATTAAGCCATAAATTAAATGGAACTATCAATTTGCTTTAACAAACACTTAGTGAATAGGTAAAATCAAATACTTTATATAAAAGCTGTATGTTATGGGTTAAATTGTGTCCCTGCAAAAAGATATGTTGAAGTTCTAACCCCCAGTACCTTGAAATGTGGCCTTATTTGGAAATAGGTCTTTGTAGATGTAATCAAGTTAAGATGAGGTCATACTGGAGTAGGGTGGGCTCCTAGTCCACATAACAAGAATGCCATGTGAAGATGAAGACTGGAGTGACGTATTTACAAGCCAAGGAACTCTTGGGGCTCCCAGGTGTTAGGAGAGAGGCACGGAACAGATTTTCCCTTAGAGCTCTTAGAAGCTGTTGGCTCTTAGAAGGACCAAAGCTCATGGTCTTCCCATTACAGCAGGGGTTGGAAAACTAATGTTCATGAGCCAAATCTGGATCATTGCCTGGTTTTGTATGGCCCATGAGCTGAGAATGGTTTTTACAGATGAACATTTGCAATCAATTTGATGATCACGGAATGATAACTTTGAATCCCGTTAGGTAAAATGTTATCCCCAAAACAAGAATCCCATGTTTCTTACTAGCAGAACTGTATTACAAAACAAAAACAAAAACAAAAACAAACCCCAAAATTGTACTAGATTATTGTATTTTGAATTTTGTCAATAAAAAGTTTGTGGAAGTTTGCTTTGTTTCTTGTTATATAAGTACCTATATAATGTCCTCAATTTTGCCTCTTGGCCTACAAAGCCTAAAAATACTTACTACCAGGCCCTTTACAGAAAGGGTTACCAACCCCTGCACAACAATACACTGCCTCCCTGAGCTATACTTTATATCCTTGCAGATATCCTCAATAGCCATGCAGAAAGGATATTTTCTTGAAATAATCCGCTATGCTAAGTAAATGCCAGCTTAAAGAATGAACACTTCCATTAGGAAAGTACATAGGGCCTGGGTGGCTCAGTCGGTTAAGTGTCTGCCTTCAGCTCCAGTCATGATCCTGGGGTCCTGGGATCGAGCCCCGTGTCGGGCTCCCTGCTCAGCCTGGAGCCTGCTTCTCTCTCTGGGCCCCACCCCCATCCCACTCGTGCTTGCTCACTCGCTCTCTGTCTGAAATAAATAAATAAAATCTTAAAAAAAAAAAAATAAGGAACCAACCCTGTTGATACCTTGATTTTGGACTTCCAGCCTCCAAAAATGTGAGACAATGAATTTTTGTTGTTTTAAGCTGTCCAGCTTGTGGTACTTTGTCATAGCAGCCCTAGGGAAACCAGTACACTGTGTTTTAAAACTTCCTAGAGTATTTTTAAAAATGGGTTGGGCATGCAGATGCTTCTTAATCTAAGTCCTGAGACATTTGGACTGAGTATGCTTTCTTTTTCCTGGAAAATCTCAGTGTACCAAACATAGACAATCTTCATTGCTCCAAAGCCTTCCCAACTTCCTTACGTTTTTATTGCTAATTTGATGTGCTTGAATGCCAACCAAAGAATAAGGTAAATGGTAGATGCAAGGACTGGGTGGTTTCCATGGAGACTTCTCACAGGAGCCTTTCCTGTCTCAGTTCAACAGTTGTCAGGGAAACATCGAGTTTCAATTTGTGGGGTCTGCCAGTTTAAGTGGCTCTTGCCAATTTAAGAGGATATGGTTAAACCTCTTCAAGATCCTAATAAACAAATTCAGAGCAGAGCTTTTTTAGATTCTCTTGAAGTTATAGTAAGTTTTTCTGTAAATTGAGGGGTATTAACTAGTCCTTTGCTTGAAGTGATCAAACTACCCATTTGTTCATATGCAGAAAATGCTGATTGTGAGCTGTGGGGGAGGAAAGCTGAGGTTTGTAGAAAGGCAGGCCCATAGCTTAGAGAGCTGGTGTCCAATGCCACATGAGTTCAGTTCATGATCTTTAGCGTGCCCTGCAGTATAGGAGATCCAAGGGGCCTCCCCTGTATCTAACTGTTTACAGTCTGTGGAGTTCGTGGTCTCAGTACTATGTGTTTATTGCTTCTATTTAGCTGTTGTTGGTTTAGTGGCTGACAGTGGTGGTAGGTTAATGGAAATGGTGGTGAGAGCACAGATTCTGGATATAAGCAGTTGTAATAAATGGGAATCCATAGGGTTGTCACTATTGTGACAGCTTCCCCATTGTGCTGTTTATCTGTCAGCTATGGTAGATTGCAAAATTCCCCCAATACTGTGCATCTTCTTTTTTTTTTTTTAAAGATTTTATTTATTTTGGAGAGAGAGGGAGTGCAAGCTGGGGGAGGGACAGAGGGGGAGGGAAAAAGGGGGAAAGAATCTCAAGCAGATGCCATGCTGAGTGTGGTGCCCAACGTGGGGCTCGATCTCATGACCCTGAGATCATGACTGAAGCCAAAAGCAAGAGTCAGACACCTAACCGACTGAGCATCATCATCATCATCATCAAGATGTGGAGTCTGTGTCTCCATCCTTAGAGTGTTGTCTGGTCTTGTGACTTGCTTTAGTCATAGAATATAGTAGAAGTGACCTTGTGCAAGTTTTGAGCCTTGGTCTGAAGAAGCATTTCACCTTCAGTTCTTGCTGCTTTGGGAGCTCTGCCCCCAAGTGGAAAAGCACAGGCTCACCTGCTGAATGAGAAGATACGTGGAGGAGAATGGAGGCCCCCAGTCAACCCCATAGCCAACTGTGGAAGCATAAGTGAGCCCCACCTGACCTCAGCAGAGTCTGGTCCACATCAATAAAATTGCCGACCTGAGCTCAGTCCAAATTGCTGACCCCAAAATTATGCACTAAATAAATGTTTTAAGGACTAAAGTTTTGGGGTGGTTGGTTATGCAGCAATAGGTAATTGATAGAGCTGAGTTTGGATGCTCTGGGCCAATTAAGGCTCACTTTTGACCTGTTCTCTATAACACTCCGGAGTCGTGACACAATCATGTTAGTAACAGAAATTACCTGTGGGTAATTTAAGCAGAAAAAGAGTTTATTGGGTAGCTCAGTCTTTTCCTAAGAAAGCTGGAAAAGGCTTGAAAAGTGCCTAAGGGGCAGCACTGCTAGAACTGCAGCCCATATCATGCCACAGATTTGGTCTGGTGAAGATGCGAGAACTGTAGCTACTGAATATTGGATGCCTCCAGGTATACCTCTCTTTGCCTGCACTGGACCTCAGGTGTGGGGCTCGGCACCCCTGTTGCCCCTGGGAACTGACGTCGCTGCTGTTTTCAGAAAACAGTGATCTGCTCTTCCTGCTGCTTTGCATAGTTGTTACTGATTCGAGTGCCCTGTGGTGTGTCTGACCAAGCTGAGGGACTGTGTCCATACCCTGATTGAGCTGGAATTAGGAAACTGAGTATCTGACATAATTTTTAACTTATTTAGCTGAAGGCAGGTAGAAAATTTCATAAACATTGGCAAGGTGTTGTGAAGCTGGGCAGCCAAAAGAAAAACCGCAAAATGTTCATTACTTTCTGTTTTGTACTCTGGTTAGCTCCGTTTTAGCACAGTTAGGATGAAACCGGCTTTGAGGTTCATTCCTTGGTTCTATGGAGAGAAAATAGTCTGCGCTTGTACCCTTTACACCTGCTCCCTTTCTCACAGATGTGTGCTCTTGGCCATTTGGAAGTCCAAAAAATAAGTGGGCCCTAATTTGCATGTATCTCTGGTTGCCAAGGTACAAACAGTATGTGTCTTTTAGTTGGTAGGCCCAAAGAGACTCCATTCACTGCCACAGTGCACCACCTAAGAGAATGAATGAATGAATGAATGGTATCTTAGTGAACATAAGGGGTTGCCTATTTGTGCAGTGAATTTGGTTTATGTGACTGACATTTATAATATGAATTGCTGGGCGGCAAGATCTTTAAATTCAGGTCATTTCTCATTTTCCAGAATTTCTCTGATAACCATTCTGAATCCTGAAGTGCCTATCTGCAAAACCATTTATGTAGGATTAGTTTAAATATTAGAAATAATACATAGGAAAGCATAATGCTTGGAGATTGTGTAGTAGGTGCTTGAGAAATGTTAATCCTTCTTCTCAAACTTCTTGTATGCACATATCCCAATCAGATCATGTTTAGCTTAGGCTGCTATAACAAAATACCATAAACCGAGTGGCTTATAAACAACAGAAATTTATTTCTGATAGTTCTAAAGGCTGGAATTCCAAGGTCAGGGTGCCAGCATGGTCAAGTTCTGGTGAGGGTTCTCTTCTGGGTTGCAGGCAGCCAGCTTCTTGCTGTGTCCTGACATGGCAGAAAGAGGGAAGCAGACTGTCTTGTGACTATAAGGGTACAAATTCCATTCATGGGGTCTCTACCCTCATGATCTCATCTAATCCTCATCAGCTCCCAAAGGCCCCATCTTTTAATACCATGACATTGAGGGGTAGGGTTTTAACAGATGAATTTGGGGGGGCCACAAACATTAAGTCCATAAAAGATTATAAACTCTTGGAGGGTAGGGACTATTCTTTCTGTGTCAAATATGTCTAAGTTGTCAAATCTCTAGGCATAGCTTGTGAGAGTGGATTGTACTTCGGTAGATTGTCTTGGGAGAAATCAGGACCTAGACCTCAGCTCATCCACTGTGGTGGGGGTGCCAGTTTAGGGGGGGATGGGTGGATTGTCTCAGACCAGGCAATGCAAAGTCTATCCCCGCTGATGGAATAGTGTCTAGAGGTCATTCAAGGTACAACATAGGAGATCCACTTGGATCCTAGGGATGTCCCTCCTGGCAAGCATAACTCAGTGACAGGAGACCTAAGAGCAGGGAAAGTTTGGGGGTTTGGGTATCAGGGAAGTGTCAGTGGGTACCTGGGGGTGAGGTGCAGGACAAGGACAGACAGTTGAGAGCAAGGCCAGGCCTTAGATGATGGGTGTCTGTTAAGCTAGAGGGGGGAAGAGGATGGATGTTTATTGCTAGGGCAGAGAAAGGGGATTTGGTCCTGGAAAGAGGTTAGTCTCCTTAATATAATATGGCCATTAAGTCACAGTAGGACCAATAGCAGAGTGGACTTGGAGGTGGGTTCTGGCTAGTTGGGCCGAAGAATCCATTTGCATTTGCTATGATGACACTGGGGGACTTAGTGTGCTGGTTGTCATGAGGCCCTGCTGTGGGGAGAATAGTCAATGAACAGGGAGGGGGCCCATTTCCGGTTTCAGTGCCCTGCAGTATAGCCTGCTTTGAGGGGGCCAGCTTTCTTGCAAGGAGGCTGCCAGAACGTCAAGGAGGGGAGAGGAGCATTTGTTGTTTTACCAGTTGAAAGAGTCTTCACTAAGAATTTGACAAAGAAACCCAATTAATGAAGTCAGATTGCCTACCCCATCAAAAAGTGCTATTTCTGGTATGAGTTTAACTCTGTGCTGGAGGGTCTGATCTGTCTGGGTTTAGGTTGGAGAGTGAGAACTCTAATGTGATCTGAGACTTAATTTCCATTCGTTCATCCCCTCCCAAAACATTTCAAGGATTTGTATATAATATATGGGTGCTCCACTGATGTGAGGTGCCTTGGCATGCTCTATTTCTCTCATCAAGGCACTAGTTTGAAACGGGAATGTGTGTATGAGTGAGTGCATGTGTGCCTGGGCATGCATGACTGTGTATAAAATAAAAGATACATAGAAGGGACTGAAATGAACAAACTTACAAAAATACCAAATAACCCCAACCTCTAATTTTATTTTTGAAAAGCACTAAAAATGTCTAAACAGTCTGAAAAGTGAATCCTTTGGCTGTTGAGAAAAGTCTGAGTTGCCAGAACCAGTAAAAGCTTTATGTAATCTTGGCAGTGCATGTGTGTTCACCTGAGATTTTGCTGCCTCCAGCTGTACAAAAGTTTGTGATGTGCAGAGCCTAGAAACCAGGGCCAGCATCCTAAAATGAATTTTCTTTTGTAATCTGAGCCGCCGTTGCATTTTTTTTTTTTAAAGATTTTATTTATTTATTTGAGACAGAGAGAATGAGAGAGAGAGCACATGAGAGGGGGGAGGGTCAGAGGCAGAAGCAGGCTCCCCGCCGAGCAGGGAGCCCGATGCGGGACTCGATCGAGTCCCGGGACTCCAGGATCATGACCTGAGCCGAAGGCAGTCGCTTAACCAACTGAGCCACCCAGGCGCCCCCGCCGTTGCATTTTAATTCAGTTTCTAGTGTCAAGACTCTGTGTCTGTGCGTGTGCGTGTGCGCGTTTCCTTATCTCATCGATTCCTGGCATTTAAATCACTGCCTGGCACATGGTCAGCCCTCAGTAGATGTTCTTGCTGTTGATTCTATTGTTCTTTCCCCCTATACTGTTCTACATCACAGTGACTTCTTGGGGTGGGCAGGATGCTTCCTTAGTACCTGGGTGGTTCACTCTCATTGCACTCTTCCCCTCAGCTCAGTTCGAAGTGTTATATCCCAATTTGTCCTCGGGCAGGTGACAACCCTGAGGAACTCCTGACCCTGAGATGTGTGCCTGCACGTGTGCAGCCAGTTGGACAGCTTGTCTTTCCAAAGGCCTAGTTTCTAAAAGTCATAATAAATCATTGTCATCAAATGTCATCACTACCTATAATCTTTCCTCACTCCTAATGACAGTATAGGTGCATGATGAAATCTGTAGAATCACTCTGTCGGACCAATGTATGCCAATCCATTGTGCAAAAACCAAAGCAGTTAGCTTGAGTGTAGAATTCCTTTGAATTCTCATCTTTAGGAACCATATTAGTTTCATGCTCAACTCCTTAACATATTTCTTTGTTTCAATTCAAAAGTGATCTCCCTCCTGCAAAAACAAAACAAAAAACTGAGTAAATTCAAAGTTCTGGGGGAATATGTTGTATTTCTCTTTGGCTTTGTTTGCTTGGAATCAGGTGATTACAAAATGACTTACCTGAACTCACCTGAGGTGCTTTCTATCCTGGAATCAGGTAGTGTCTCTGATCCTTTAAATCTGAAAAATTTTTTTTGAATAGGGTGGTGTACCACAATTCAGTGGTACAAGACAACATTTATAGGGGTTCTCTCAGTGCAGTGAAGAGTTAAAACTCACTAGGGCATATTTAAAGTATTCCATAAGCGTTCTTAGTGGGAAATCAATGGGATGGGTGCTGTGGGGAATGCAATTCTGGACTTGCCCTCAAGAGACTTGTGGCCTTGTAGGGGGATGTAGCAGGTATACTGAGAATCATAATACAAAGTAGAAGTGGTAAGTGCCAGAGGGAGAGGTTCAAACTGTAATTTTAGCTTTTACTCATAAAATTCATATTTATAAAATTTATGGATCTAGAAAAAGCCTTGTGTCCAATCTAGTCAGAGTGCTTCATTCCATTAGATGAGACTTGAGACCAAGGGAGGTCAGGTGCATTCCCCTTGGTCACCCAGTTAGAGCTACCTTTGACAAAGATAACTCATTTTCATAAAGCAAGCTGCTGCCTTGGTCTGTGTTGACAATTTAGAGGAAAGAGCACTGTGTTTGTGTGTTAAATGTGGGCTCGGTGAGTGAGGATTGTTGCAGCTTTGTCCAGCTGGGCACTTTGTTTTGAAATTGCACTTAGAGCAAGTGGGAGGGGAATGGTTCTGGGGTGTGTCTATAATATTTTCTGCTGACGTGAGCTTAGGCTTTTGTCTCTTACTCCTCACAACTTTTTTGAATTCATTTTAAGTAGATAATACATGTACGAAATTCAAAAATCAAAAGGTATAATATGAAATACAGCAAACTCTTCCCTACCCTTGTGCCTTGGCCAACCCTTCCCCTTCCCTTCCCTTCCCCTTCCCCCTTCCCCGTCCCCTGGAGGGCAGCTGGCAGCCAAGTTTGTTAGCTTCAACTTCCAGAGATAGCGTATGAATGTATAAATAAATGTGTCTACAGTCAACCCCCTTAAAATAAGAACCTCCTATACCCATATTGTGCACCTTGCCTTTTCTGTTTCAACAGTTTAACCTGATGATCTTTCCATGCATTATACAAGGAGCTTCCTCATTCTTCTTTAGTTCGTGGTTTTTGTTTTTTTGTGGCAGACAGCTGAATCCACTCTAGATGGTTAAGCCAAAGAGGGATTAGGACTTTAGGTAACTGGTACAATTGTTTGGAGGCTGGAGGAATAGGCCAGCATCTAACTTTCCAAGCCCCGCATAGCACAGGTATTAAGTGGAAGCCACCTGTGCTCCTGCCCACACTGAGCAGCAGATAGCAGGGATTTACCTTGACTGCAGGTGCTTCCATTGTCATCCTGAGCCAGGAAGGCAGCTTTGCAGCTACTGCAGCTTCCCACCTGCAAAAGTAGATGCTCTGAGCAGCTTCTCTTCCCTTATATTTCTTACTTCCCAAGTGAAGTCATGTGTGCATATGTCTGATCAGTGGAGCTGTGGTCACATGTTTGCAATTTACCTGCAAAGAAGCCTAGGGATTTGATTCTCAGCCTTCAAGTTGGGAGGCGAGACTTGTAATATGAGAAATTTCTCCAAAAAGAAAAGCTTTCAAAAGACGATGGGTAATCACAGATATGACACATGTCTACTAAAGCTGCCTAGAATTCTGTTGTGTGGATGAACCACAGTTGATTGAACTAATATTTTATATGAGGGACCTCTAGGTGTTTTCCAATCTGTATCTTAGACAATATGTATTGAATGACCTTGTACATATGTCATTTAATTGTGTAAAATGGAATATAAATTCATGGAGGTAGAATTCCTAGATCAAAAAGTTGATTATAATTCTTAGGGATATTGCCACATGGTCTCTGGATGTCATACCAATCTGTGTTTTCACTAGCAGTGTACAAGTTCCTGATTTTTTGCTGAGAGTCTTTTCCCTGTTCAGATTTCATCTGAGCCAGAGTGGCAGGCTGGGTCTTCCCCACTACTGGGGTGAATTTTAGGCCTTGGGCCAAGAATGCTGGCAAACCAGGTCTGGGCTGTAACCTCTGCCAGGACAGCCTGTTTTTAGCATCTGGGCTGGATTTGGCCTATAATTTTATTATAGATTCTCTGGCCTTAAATTAAATGGCATCTTGGGGAATCTGAAAGATAATGTAGCTTCCAAAATTGATTTGCAACTTGGGAGGAGCTTACACGTTGAGAGGACTTGGATCATTATGTTTTCACAAATGCGTAAGGACATTTTCAAAGAATGATTATGAAGATTTATAATACCTTTTCCCCTTTAAAATAAAAAGCAAATAAGTGAAATAAGCCAGACACAGACAAATACTATATGGCATCACTTCAATGTGGAATCTTGGGAGGAAATAAAAAGTCAAACTCATGGAAACAGAATAGAATGGTGGTTGTCAGGGGCTGGGGTGGGTAGGGGGTGGAGGAAAGGGGGAGAGGATGGTAAAAGGGTACACATTTTCAGTTATAAGATGTATAACATCTAGGATCTAATGTTAAACATGGTGAGTATAGTTTATAACACTGTATGGTATAATTGAAATTAGCTAAGAGAGTAGAACTTAAGTGTTCTCACACACACACAAAAGTAAATAGGTGAGGTGACGAATATGTTAATTAACTCTGGGGGGGTCCTTTCATAATGTGTATGTATAGAGAATAATCACAATGTATACTTTATATGACATTATTTGTCAGTTATACCTCAAAGCTGGAAAAATGGGCAGAATCATATTTTTAGGGTGTTAATTATTGCATAAATTTTGCTTCTAACTGAAATCTGGCATCCAGTTGCTCCAGTTGGTTGCTGTGAAAATATGTAGTTGTGTAGGAAGCCCTCGTTCAAAAGCTTTGGAAAATTTTAAACAAATGTATATAAATGGGTAGAAAATGGGGGGTAAATACATGTGTGTTCTTTTTTTAAAAGATTTTATTTTATTTATTTGAGAGGGGGAAAGAGAGCGCACGCTTGAGTGAGCACATGAGCAGGGGGAAGGGCAGAGGGAGTGGGAGAAGCATGAGCAGGGAGCCCAACTATGCCTGGCTCGATCCCAGGACCCAGAGATCATGACCTGAGTCTAAGGCAGGCGCTTAACTGACTGAGCCACCCAGGCCCTATGTTCTTTCCTAATGGAAGTGTTCACTCTCTAAGCTGGCATTTACTTAGTATAGCTGATTATTTCAAGAAAATATCCTTTCTGCATGGCTATTGAGGATATCTGCAAGGATATAAAGTATAGCTCAGGGAGGCAGTGTATTGTTGTGCAGGGGTTGGTAACCCTTTCTGTAAAGGGCCTGGTAGTAAGTATTTTTAGGCTTTGTAGGCCAAGAGGCAAAATTGAGGACATTATATAGGTACTTATATAGCAAGAGACAAAACAAACTTCCACAAACTTTTTATTGACAAAATTCAAAATACAATAATCCAGTACAATTTTTGTGGTTTTTTTTTTTTTTGTAATACAGTTCTGCTAGTAAGAAACATGGGATTCTTGTTTTTGGGATAACATTTTACCTAATGGGATTCGAAGTTATCATTCCGTGATCATCAAATTGATTGCAAATGTTCATCTGTAAAAACCATTCTCAGCTCATGGGCCATACAAAACCAGGCAATGATCCAGGTTTGGCTTGTGAACATTAGTTTTCCAACCCCTGTTGTAATGGGAAGACCATGAGCTTTGGACACATGCATGTGTAAGTTTGAGTATTGGCTCCGAACTTGTGACCTTGAACATCTCACTTAACTAAGTTGTGTTTATTTGTGCATAAACTGGAGGTAATGACACATACCACATGGAATAAATAATCTCCCCATCTTTGTTGTGATTTTGAATTAGGGTTCCTGTTCTATAGATGTTGATGTAATTTAGCTAGACTTACTTAGAATTAGTATTTAACAGATTGAAAAGCCGATTTGTCAGGGGATAGAATGGTCTGCAATTACTAAGTGAAAACATGTTTTTACAATGGAGAGATCTGGCTGTCACCACCTTAACCAAATGGCCAGGCTTGGTAACCAATGGTGGGATGTTCTGACATTATGTGCCCCTCACTGATGTGTACCTCTTACTATATCACAGTATCACCTATGTGGTGTTTCTGGCAGAAATGTTTGATGTGAATGTTATAAGGAAACAGACAAATCTAAAATGTGGAACATTGTGCAGGAACATTGTGCACTCTTGAAAGGATTCAGTGTCATGAATAACCAAGGGAGATGGTGCTAGATTAAGGGAAGATTAAGGAGAGATAAGATAAAAATGTAATGCATAAACATTAATTAAATCTTGGATACGAAAGAGGAAGAGTTCTGTAGGCCATTTATAGGACAATTGAGGGAGCCCGAGTATGGATCATATGTTGTATGATAATATTAATGTTGATTTCCTGAGATGTGGTGATGATGGTGGGATGGTGTAGGAGAATATCTCTGTTTTGGGGAGGTGAATAGTAAAGTATTTAGGGGTGGGGGAGGGAGGGAGTGAGAGAGTGAGAGAGAGAAAAGAGTAAGTTATTTTGTTCAGTGCTGCTCACTTCGTAGCAAGGCCCGAACACAATGCTTTTAATGGGGAGGTGCCTAATACATTTTAAAGTTTTAAGTATTTCCAGGTATTAGTGGGCTTTTCTGTCTGAAATTATGCCTAAGCACTGAATGTCTGTCTTCTCGTTAACAGTGTGCTAGTTTGGCTTAGGCATATACTGTGGTACTTGATGTTGAGTATTTGGATATGGGGGTTCATATTTTCTTGGGCAGCTCACCCAGGTACCTCTGGACTGAAAATCCCTCTTGATTTTTAGAATGTGTAAATGAACAGGAAAGGAAAACTCAGGATGGTTGACCTGACTCTTTAGCTGGTACAACTTGTAAGCATGTCCTTCAAATATTCCTCTATATTTCTATTGTTGAGGGTGCCTACTTGGGGGCTGACATCTCCTGGGGATTTGCTGAGAAGAAGGAGGCTTGAAGGAAGAAGCCTGCAGTGTGCATCTCTGGAGCACCTAGCTGGTGGAGCATCACTGAGGTGTTCTGGGCTCTGAGACAAAGGGCCAAAATAAAGCATGATGAGGCCTTTCCTCGTGCTTTGATCCTAACCAGTCCTTCCTACCTGAGCAGGGATGGAACAGATAAGTTGATATTCTCTTATATTCCTGTGGGAACTCTTACGGTTATATGGTGTGAAATGACTGAAGCCAATTTAGCAGCCACTTGTAAAAGTAATTACAAGATGAGAGAAAGAGGAGTGATTCTGTTACTACAGGCTGTGAAATGAATTAATTCAGCAAACATTAATTGAGCAACTGAAAAATAGCAAGCATTGTAAAATATGAGTCCTGGGGTACACATGATAAAGGTATACTCTTGCCTTGGGCTGGGCACTTGGGGGATAGGGGAAGGAGTTGGGAGTACAGTGGAGACAATGACCAAAATACAGACTTGGCTATATTACAAGGCTAGTGATGTGATAGAAAGCTAGTGAGGAGGGTTATTGGAATGCAGAAAACATGCCATATGGAGTTAAGGTTGCAAACATAAGGTTGGTCTTGAGGTAATCTGGAGAATGAGTCTTGCGGGTAATGAAGTGGGGAGACCTCTGGCTTCCAGGCAGGGGACACACCAGGTGCCCATAGGCTTGAGTGGCTCTTACGTGTTGAGAGACTGGTTGGCATCTGGAGTGGCTGAAGCCTTAGATGCAGGGTGAGGAGGAGGCAGACGTGGGATTGTTGGAAAGGTTGTTTAGGCCAGATGGGAAGGCCTCAAAAGCCATGCTCAGGAGTCTGGGTTTTACAGGAAAGGGAACGAGGAGCCCTGAAAAGTCCCTTTGAGTTGGGGGTGATCTTGTTTCAATAAGATCTCATGGAGGGAGTGTGGAGGATGGTGTGGTGAAATTGCATGAGTCTAAGGGCAGGACTTGAAGTAGTCGATGTGTGAGCAAAGAATCTGAACTCGGCAGCTACAGCAGAGAAAGAATAGTAAATAAGGGTCCACTGGTGCTCTTGCAGAATTCTTTCAACCCCTCCCAACAAGACTTTTTACAATTTTAAATCTTTCTAAGGAAGTCTTTAAAAAATACTTGAAAGAGAGAAGCTTATTCCAACTTTTAAATAGCTCTGAAAATTTATTACATTTCAGCTAGGAAAGAAAGTATTATTTCAGGGAAACTGGAACATGTGTGGACTGATTACTCAGCACAGTCACTTAATCTTTCAGAATTAGGTTGGAGGGAAGCTAGTTTAGTGGCCTTCAGTCTTCTTCCAGAACTTTGTCCAGGTTCCTCCCAAATGGTCGGTGAGTTTTTCTGATTCGTATCCAGCACCCCCACAGTTTAGTGTACATCTGTAAGCTGTAAGGAATTGATTTCTTCCATTCCTTTTTTTTTCCCTCATCTCTGGCTTTCCACCTGAGAAAACAAATACGAGTCCATAGGTTCTTGTTCTGTGTCAGAAATTTGCACAACGTGTAATCTGAGGTGGATCCAGCTGAGAGTTACAGGTTTGGAGTTTAGACTAAAAAAGAGGAGTGGAATCTTTCTATTTTTTCTTTATTTTGAGCAAGGCTTGGCAACTTGGACTGTTTGAAGGAGCAATTATATAAAATATCTCCTGCTAATTGAGTATTTGGGGATAAAGCACCACCTTATTTTCTTCAGTTTGTGTTAAAATATTTCTACCCACAATTTAGAGCTTTTCCATGGAGAATTTAATTTAGATTTAGAACATCTTGAACCTTGAGAAACAAAACTTAGAAAATTAACCTCTTTTTTGAATTGAGACATTTCAGTCTTACAAGGGTCCATACGTAAGTTCCAAAGGCTTATAATAATTACTTTGTCTTCCTTATGGCTTGAATATTTCAGAAATTTCTTGGCATGTCTCTTGGAGGGTTAGTGTACAAAGAGCAAGAAAAGTGACCTATGGGCTTACCTCATTTATGTGTGTATGTTCCACGTTTGCTACAAAGCAGTGATCCTAGTGGTGTATGGGACCAAAGGATACTTTCCAAGGTAAATAAAGCAGTTTACTAATGTCAGATTTGAGTGTTGGTCTCAAAGTACCAATATGGAGGTTTAATAGCAATTTCATTTACCTTTAGTTAAGAGCTTTTCAGTTCTGTGTATTACTTACGGCAAAGGAATAACTGAAGGTTAACTTGATACTAAATTGACACTGAAATAGTAGTTAAATTGTTTGCATGTCAAGGATTATAATTTTTTAGGGATTATTCTGCAACACAACTATATTGATGCTGGAACCACATTGGTGATGTTGGTGTTTTTTCCCATGTATAGGCAAGCCTGTATCTGAAGATGTGTAACATATATTCACAGTAAGGGATGTATTATACAACTCAGTTACTTTTTGTGAGGGTTGGTTCATTCACTTAATTGAAAATTTTTTTGACTGCATCCTGGATGCCTGTCCTTGTGCTGGGTGGGAGGTGAATGGAAGTTACCCCTTGCCCTTGGAGAGAAGACAATTTAATGGGAGGCAGAGATAAACAGATAATTATAATATGTGATAAGTGCTGAAATAGACATGAAAAAGCTTGAATGTGGAGAATGTCAAACATACATGTAAGTACAGACAGAGTAGGAGAATGAACCCCCATGAATGCCATCACCCAACTTAAACAGTTCTCAACTCAGGGGCATGCTTGTTGCACCCATACGCTCTGCTCTACTTATTCCCCTCCCGCCTTTTATTTGGAAACAAATCCGAGGCAGTATATCATGTGGTGGGTGGGCATTTATATATATTTGAAGAGTCAGAGAATACACAGGGAAAATAAACTATACCTGGGGACTTGGGAAGGAAGGAGCTACAGAGAAGTAGCATTCAGGAACGGAGGGAGTAAGTTCCAGTTTCAGGTAAAAGGGATGGAACCCAGCAATTATTGAATATCCCTAAGCACTGTATTAGGTTCATTTAGTACACTAGTTCATTTTTTTCTTCACAATAGTCTTATGAGGGAGGCACTATCTCTGTTTTACAAATGAGGAAATTAGGTTTCAGGCAGATTCAAATAAATTTGCCCTAAGTTATAAAACTAATTAGTTTTCCGTGTTGCAAACCAGCCTTGAATTCAAGGCTATTTAGTTTGCCATCTTCTGCACCATGTGCATAGATACAGAGAAGTGAAAGTACAAGATGTGTCTGTGAAAGTGGGAGAAGTGGAATGCAGCTACAGAAGTGCGTGTGTGTGTGTTCGTTTGTGTGTCCGTGTTTCATCCATGTTCAGAAATGAAACTGGAGAAGCTGTTCCGGGCCAGGTTGTGAAGGGACTTTAATGCCAAACTAAGGAGATAGAATATTGTCTTGAGGATGGTGGACTTCCAGGATGAGATGTCTTAAAGCATAACAGTATTGTCAGCTTTCAAAAGGAAGAATATGCAGATACTGTGGAAGACAAACTGGAATTGCAAGATGAGCTGAGGTGAGTATGGGTCAGAAAAATTATTTATTCAACCAGTATTTATTAAGTATAGACAATATGGCAGAGAATGAACAGATGAACAACAAACACATCTCCCTATTTGATGGAGATTAGTAGAGAATTGGTCACATGCAAATAAATGGTCACATGCCCGTGGTAACGTTGTGATTTATAATAAGAAATATGTATTTAGGGGTGCCTGGGTGGCTCAGTCGTTAAGCGTCTGCCTTCGGCTCAGGTCATGATCCCAGGGTCCTGGGATCGAGCCCCGCATCGGGCTCCCTGCTCAGCGGGAAGCCTGCTTCTCCCTCTCCCACTCCCCCTGCTTGTGTTCCCTCTCTCGCTGTATCTCTCTCTGTCAAATAAATAAAATCTTTAAAAAAAAAAAAAAAAAAAGAACTATGTATTTAGTCTCCAGCCCAGTTCCTAAAGCACAGAGCCCCTAAAACCCTTGGAATTTCCTGTGATCGGAGCAGTAAATGTGTCTTTTTTTAATGTTAATAAGGTGACTTAGGGTAAGCCCTCAGGTAACCAGGATGGGGGCTGGTTGCCAAGGGAACCAACCTTGTGATCCGAGGTTTGGAACTTTGGATACCCGCCCCCCACAAACCTCCAGGCGGGGAGGGGGCTGGAGGTTGAATCAATATTGCCAGTGGTCAGTGATTTAATCAAATCATGCTTATGTAATGAAGCATCCATAAAAACCCAAAAGGACAGATTTCAGAGAGCTTCTGGGTTGGTGAGCACCAGGTATTTGGGGAGAGTGGAGTGGTGCTCCAAGAGGCTATAGAAACTGCACACTCCCCCATACCTTGCCCTATTCATTTCTTTCATTTGGCTGTATCTGGGTTATATCCTTTTTTATAATAAACTTAATCTACTGAGTAAAATGTTGAGTTCTGTGAGCTGTTGTAGCCAATTAACCAAACCTGAGGAGGGGGTCATGGGAACATCTGATTTATAGCCAATTGGTAACAACCTGGGCTTGTGACTTATGTCTGAAGTGGGGGGGTGGTGCCCAAGGGGGCAGTCTTGGAGGACTGAGCCCTTAATCTGTGGAATCTGATGCTGTCTCTAGGTAATCCTGTCAGAGTTGAGTTGAACTGTAGGATACCCAAGTGTTGTCTGGAGAATTACTTGGTGCTGTGTGGGATACCCCCCCCTTCACGTTTTGGGATTGGTCTCAGGACCATAATACCTATGATCCTATGAAAAGGTGATAAACTTCCTAGTTCTCAGAAAAATGCAAAGCTACAATGAGATATTATACCACACTCCCATTAGAATGCTGAAATGAAAAAGCCTAAAAATACCAAGTGTTGGCAAGGACGTAAAGCAAACTGAATTCCCAAACTCCCTTGGTGGCAGTGTGGCCGTATCTACTAACACTAAACATACACATATCTGGTAAGCCAGCAATTACCACTCTTAGATAAAAACATAAAGAGAAATGTATTTCAGGCCAATGTATTCTGCTCTACATGTCTTGACAAGACATGAGCAAGAATATTAGAGCAGCACGATTCAGAATAGACCCAAAGTGGAAACCATCCAAATGTCCAGTGGCAGAAGGATAGATAATTTGTGATATATCCACACAAATATTTGAATAACAACTAAAATGATTGGACCCTAATTTTCCTCAGCAACTTGGAACAATGTTACAAATACCATTGAACAAAGAAGCCAGACATATGGGTACATACTCTTTGACTCTATAAAGTTCAGAAAAAGGCAAGACTAATTTATGGTATTAGAAGTTAGGAAAATGGCATATGGGTAGCGATTGAAAGGAGCTGCACAGGGCGGCTTCTAGAAGACTTGTAATGTTTTATTTCTTGATCCTGGCTGCTTGTTATGTAGTTGTGTTCCATTTGTGAAAACTTATCTCCCCATACACTATACACTTAGGATTTGTATGCTTTTCTGTATCTATGTTTTTCCATATGAATATTATATTTCTTCTTGAAACAAATTCTGATAATTAGTATTGATGTCTACTTGTTCACTTGAGGAAAACTCACTATTATCTGAAAGTCACACTCGGGTTTTTCATCTCTCTCAGTATTAGTGCCTGCATGTTTTGTTGCGAGAACACTACCAACTATGGAATAAAGTTAGAAAAAAGTTAAAGAAATCTGTCCCTGTATGGTTAAGTGTGTGAATTCTATTTAGAAAATCTGTCACGGTAGCCAGGTGAGATATTAGGAAGGGTTAAGGCTGTGACAGGGGAGAAGATAGCCTTGATTTGGGACATGGGTCAGTGGTAGGATCAACTGGATATGGTTGCCATTGGAGATAAGTTTCTGATTTAGGATATGGAATAGTTGACATCAGCAAGATTAATAGGTGCCAGGATATGTGGGAAGGGGCTTATTTATGTTATTGTCTGAGATGGCATTGGGTATCTGTGTTAGGGTTTTGGAAAAGTGCATGAAGCATCTGAGATGTTACGTTTGGAGAGAGTGATTTGGTGATCATTTGGATGGTAATTGAGGCCTGGAGAGGGAATGAGATCACTGAAGGAGCAGTAATTCTCAGCCTTGGCTGCACATTAGAATTACGTTGAGAGCTTTGCAAAAATACGCATGCCTGGGCTGCACAATTTACCAGCTAAAGCAGAATCTTTGGGGGGTAGGGCATAGGTAACTGTATTTTTCAGAAGCACCTCAGGTTATTCTAATATGCACCTAGACTGGGAACAAAATAAGACAAGTGGATCAATAAATCAGACAGCAGTGCATTTATTGAATGGGCACTATTTTCAGCGCTGCTAATTAGCTCTCATGAGGTAATTACCGTTACCTCTTTTTACACTTATGGGGAGACTGAGGCACAAGAGTTAAGTAGTTTGCCTTAGGTTATGCAAACAGCTAATTAGTGCCCAGGCCAGGATTCACAACCAAGTCATTTACTCCAAGGGCTGTTCTCTACCATAACATCCTATTGCTTCTCCAGTCAATGAATCTGGGGAGGATTGAGACTTTTGGAACAGCAGCCTGAGAAACTCAGCAGACCCTCTCCTATGAAGCAACATTTTAAATGGTAACAAAAAAATATAAAAAATAATTAAAGTCATTGGAAATTGACCTGAGGACATACAGCAAATGGAGAAACATTCAAGAAAATCTCCTAAATCTTGGTAAGAGCAGTGAGTCTGCAGTATTTGAACCATGACCTGCTCCCCACCTGTCCTCCACCAGTTCCATATGAGGAAAGCTCCATTCTTGGTGGATCCAGCCAAGAAGACAGTACTCGCCCCCTCCCCCCAACCCCAGCTTGTAGTCTAGGGCTAGGAGAGTTAGACCACCTGCTCTGAGAAATACTAGAAATATCAGAAGGAAGGAAGGGAGCGGGGGAGGAAGGGAGGGAGGGAAAATGAGAGAGAGAGGGGGGAGGGGAGAAAGAGAAAGACAAACACTAATGTATACATCGAAGAAGCCCAGCCCTGTCCTGTCCCCTCCTGTGGCTGCCAGGCTGTTTGTCTTACTGTGACTGCAGGCTGGGGATGCCTGCAACCACAGTGATGCCCGCAGTTGGGGTGGGGGCTTGGGTGTAAGGCCAGTTAAATACCACAAAGCTCAGTGTTCTTCCTGAGATTCACAGCTTTTCTTGAATAAACGCTCCCTGGATTGCTGCGAGCCTTTGGTTCATTTCCAGAGTTCTGTCCCTTTGCATAGTTTTCTCATTGCTTTGATAGAGGAGAGAATTTTTGGAGGCCTTTATTCCCCCCATTTTTTGCTGACATCCTAGTTGAATTTTTATAGGAATTTTCTTAAGATTAATTAGTGGCTGTTTATAGTTTGGAAATCTAAAAGCCCATCCATAAGGACCAACTAAAAAAAAGAAACCACGGTGTATCTTTATAGCAGAGTATTATGTAGTTGTTAAAAGAAAGATGTATTTTTAACTGTGCTGGTAGAGAAGATTTTTTTTCAAGGGATAATGCTAAATGAAAACAAGTTGCAAAATAGTATATGGTATTCTGTTTGTATAAAGTATTGAGTAAACAAGAGGAAAAACACAGGTGTGTGCTATATATATGCATAGAACATTTCTAAAAGAATATAATGTTTTCCTCTGGGCCATAGGAAGTGGAGGGTCCTTTTTAGATCTTCACCCCATTTACTGTTATTTGAACTTTTGAGTATTACTTTGAAATAACTTTAAAAAGTCATTGAATATTTGTTAGTTTTAAACTACCAATAGGATATGTGTTAATTTAAGGTCTGCAAATTAAAGATTGCAAGATCTTTTTTTTTTTAAAGATTTTATTTATTTATTTGAGAGAGAGAGAATGAGAGAGAGGAGGGTCAGAGGGAGAAGCAGACTCCCTGCCGAGCAGGGAGCCCGATGCGGGACTCGATCCCGGGACTCCAGGATCATGACCTGAGCTGAAGGCAGCCGCTTAACCAACTGAGCCACCCAGGCGCCCCAAAGATTGCAAGATCTTAAAGACATTTGTGTTCATAGGAACCTCCCCCCCCCCTTTGCTTCTCTGAAGTGAGCACTTGTGATGTAGTTTCAATGCTTAGGAAATCCTGTTGCCTGAAAACTTTAAAAATAATTAATTCACTTTTAGTTTTGATCAGCTGGGATAATCCACAAGTAGTGGTAATGACTAACCTGTTCTCTTTTCACTCCAGTGATCTTCTAGACTTTGTACATTAGTATCCACCCCCTGAACAAGTCACTGTCTTTTGTAAGAACAGTAACAGCCATCTTTGTCACCTTTATTTTTATCTTTGAAATAGGAGGAATAATCACTCAGTCCTGAAACATCATGAGTAGGTAGAATTTAATTATCTGAATTGAAAATCTTCCTGTAAACTGGTGGAAAAAACCCCTAACCAGTGTGTACACATAGGTTCTCCAGGGAGTTTTTGGTTAGCTACACTGTGAAATCCTTGAGATTTCATAATATATCTTGTCTCATTTTCCTGTTATGAAATGGGGTTTTCAGCCTGGTTTTTCTTGTCTGTTTTCAGATCACAGAACTGTGTGGTGCAAAGCGGGTTGGTTATTTTGGTCCAACACAGTTTTACATTGCCTTAAAACTGATTGCTGCAGCACAGTCTGGCCTCCCTGTACGGATAGAGAGTCTTAAATGTGGTAAGTATCTCCCATTTATATATTTGATTGTCCATGACGGGTGTCTTGTTTATGAGAACCATTTTTAGTGGGCTTAAGGCCTGTTATAAGCATTTGTGGAATTTCTCCTTGCTTCTTCCAACTGTTGTAAAATAAAGTAAGAAAACTTAGCAGGTATCTTACTTTTTCTTTTTGAAATGGGAAAAATATTCAGAGAGTGACCTGAGATTCATGCCTTTAACGGACTTGACGTTAAAATAGTTTTTGTTCTTTAGCAGAAGGAGATCGGGACAGGAATTCTAGAGCCTGTGGCAAAATAATAACATGTAGTTTTATTTTCCTCTTGAGGAATATATAATGCCATTTGAAGTTCTGTTAGGGACAAGGGGACAAGTACGTGGGAGAGTTAGAGTGGAACCGCTCCTATTTCTGCTCCTGCCCCTACCCCTGCGAGTCCTATCATGCATGATCGTCCTTTAATCCCCCGATTCCTGAAGCACCCTTCTAATGATTAGTAAGTCCTATGGAGCTACCAGACTTTTGGCAGAATGAATTTAGCTTCTCAAAGTTTTGATTTAACGTTTTCTTATCTTGCCATCCCTGCCCCCAACCCAGTGAATGTTTGAACACTTTCCACAACTTAAAAAGTAAAGCCCCAGAGCATCATTTATACTGCCTCAGTATTGGGTTTACAAATCTCTATGAAGAAGGTGATTATTCCAGGGCTGTGCTGAAGTCCTCTGTTCATTTACTCTGATCTGAGTTACTTTCATAAGTTCATGCAGCCATGCAGGAACTTTTTCCTTTTCCTCATTTTGAGATAAAAACCACTCATCTGTCCACGCCTGTCCTGTGAAGTTCTTGATAAACCTCAAAGTGGGTTCAGGAACCTTGTAGGACAACTCTTAAATAGCTGAGAAGATTCTGATAGCTTGACTATGGGAAATAAAGTCCTTTTGCGCTAACCATCAGGGAGCCATAATCATCCCACTAATCTTTATTAAAGGCTTAGTGTCTGCCAGATACCATCTCATTTAGTCCTCACGACATCCTACTAAATTAGGTGTTTGTGTTAGTTTGCATTGCCTACGATAAACTGTGAAACAAATCCCACTGAAATCCCAGTGCCTTAACAAAATACAGGGTCACTTCTTGCTTTGCAGTGGGTCGCGGTGACCCTCTAGGGCAGCTGCCCTCCATGTGGTGGCTTCAGGATCCTGGCTACTTTATCTTGTGGCACCCCCCCTCCCCTGGCAAGCACCTGTTCCTATAATTGCTGCAACAGAGAAATAGCTTCTCACCCTAGCAGTTAAATACTTGGTCCTGGATATGACTCACATGACTCCTGCTCACAGTGCATTGGCCAGAACTTGTCACATGGATCCACTGAACTGCAGAGCAGACTGGGGGCGGTGTAATTCTCTTCTGTGCCTGCAAGGAGAGAACTGGCTCTGGATAAACACTGGAAGTCTCTCCTGTGGTACTGTTGTTATCCTTCTCTTACAGATGTGGAAATTGAAGTTTAGGGGGCGTTGAGTAATTTGCCTAAAGACATAAGGTTAGTAGAGTTTGGAGCCAGAAGCTCAGCCTTCACTTTCCTCGATCTTCATGCATAGTAGCCTCTTCTTGATTATTCGGTTTAGTAAAGTGCTGATTATAATCTGGAATCATGGAATATATTCTGAATGGGAAAAAAAATCTTACCCAAAAGGCATCCCTTGATATTACATAATTTGGTTCCTTAAAATAGTTTTTAATGGAGCATTATTTCAGTGGCAAGTTTGGTGTTTATCACTATAAGGCAGAGTGGTCTCTGATGTAAGTCACTTGCTGTGATTAACATCACATTGTAATTGGACTTGGGGTAGACACGGAAAGTTTCCAGTTTCCATTCCATTGTAAATGATCATTAAGCTTTATTGTTGTATCTTCCAACTTTATCTTCTGGAAAAGTTAAAACTGCTTTGTTGTATTCAAGAATAAATTTTTAACACTTTTGTTGTTTATTTTACGTTAGAATGGTCTTTTACCTGATTTGTGCCCACATCTATAGCCAAATTTCCTGGGAGTGGAAAAGGGGGAGAAGGGGGGGGAGTTGTCTAAATTATGACATGTGTAAAGGATTAACACTTTTTCACAAGTGTAAGGCCTTTTCAGTTGTATTTTATAAATCCTGATGTTGCCTTTTACCTTTGACAGTTTAAGTATACTCACAGTTAATTTTGAACTTACTCCTTCATTTAAAGATTTATTAAATTAAAGTTATTTGCAGTCAGCATATGTTAAGAATGAGGGCAACATTGGGCCACACTTTGAGCTGCCACTTAGAATTTTCCAATTTACTGCTTGAAATCCATTAGTTTAATGTTTGATGACACAAACCTTGAAGGCCAAAGAGAATGCTCTGTGAGAACTTAATCTGAATGGTTGTAGTAGCCTCATCACACTCATGGAGTTGTGAGTCTAATCTTACTTCACGAATTACATGCGTCTGTGTGTATGTGTGTGTTAACCTCTAACCCCCAGCCTTGCCCATTTCGGCCAATGCCACCAGCATCTATAGTTGCTCAATCCAGGAACCTAGAAGTCATCCTTGATTCCGCCCTTTCCCTTGCTCCACAATGTAATCCATCAACATTCCTGGCAGTGCAGCTCTCGTCTCATTGCTTGCTCCCTCCATGTCTCTATACCTACTAGACCCAGCCATCTTCAGCCACTCACTCAGATATCACAGTGGTTTTGTCATTGATTTCTTGGCCTCCTCTCTTCTCTCTTTTAGTCTCTTTTCCCATGCGGCAGTAGGAATGATCTTTTCATCCTACTCCTTGAAATCCTCCACTGGTTGGCTTGTTGTACATCAGACTAAAATCAAAGTCACTACACTGATCTTTAAGGCCCTTAAGTCATCTAGTCTCTGCTTCTCCATCCTCATCTTAAACTTGCCCCCGCTCCTTGTGTTCGCAATCTGTAGCCCGGCCTCCCTGGCCTAGCCATTTCTGGTGTGGGAAAGACCATGTTATCTTGAGGTCTTGGGTTCCCGGCAGTCTGTTTCTCCCCCTCTCTTTCCAGTGGCTGGCTTTTCCTCCTCATCCTTCAGGATTTGTGGACTGTCCCCACCATCCTGTCTAAGGTAGGGTCTGTCAAATTAATTCATTAATGAAGGAACCAGTGTAGAGTAAAGCTGGTTCAAGAAAGTGTAGGAGAGTCAGAAGTATTTATAGTCATGGAAAGATAGAATGCTGGAGTAAGATTGCTAAATTACATATAAAATTGATGAATGCCCTGTAGAGCAGTAAAACTGTAATTTGGTTATTATACTCTTTTCTAAGATGAAATCCACTTGCATTGCTATTAGACAAGATTAGTTAGCTAACAGTTTTCTACCAGTAAAGTTGTAAGATGCATAATGAAGAGTAAATATTAACTCAAAACAAAAGTACATATCCCTAGGGAGTTAGGTAATCCTTGGATGGGTTAATCCTGTTAGATAATGCTTCTGTGTGACGGTACTCTCCCTACTTTACTCTCTCTTAGCATCTGTTCCTTTATAGCACTTTAATCAGTTTGTAAATACTCCTTTACAGGTTTGACTAATTTCTGTCTTCCTCACTAGTCTGCAAGCTTACCTGAAGGGAAGGGAGGAAGATCTGTGCTGTGGAGCACTGTGGACACTCAGGGCACATTTGTTGAGTGAATGAAGAGATGAGTGTTTGTGCATGGGGACTGAGTCTTAATCATCTGTCACTTTTTAAGCTCAAACAGTAGGATTTCAGATTCATCCAGAACTCCTGAGGGATTTCTAAAGAAGTCTTCTTTCTCAGGCCGTGGTTCCCAGCCTTGTTTGCACTTGAGAATCTGCTGGAGAGCTTTAAATGCAAAGTAAAAAATAGAGGTGCTAGGGGCCACCTCCAGAAATTCTCATTTAATTAGCCTGCGGTACAGCCTGAACATGGGGATTTTTTTTATTTTATTTTTTTTTATTCTTATGTTAATCCCCATACATTACACCATTAGTTTTAGATGTAGTGTTCCATGATTCATTGTTTGTGCATAACACCCAGTGCTCCATGCAGAATGTGCCCTCCTCAATACCCATCACCAGGCTAACCCATCCTCCCACCCCCCTCCCCTCTAGAACCC
>NC_138385.1:94775716-94961862 GCF_054177405.1 Leptonychotes weddellii | reverse complement strand
TCAGTGAGGTCATATGATACATGTCTTTCTCTGTTTGACTTATTTCGCTCAGCATAATACCCTCCAGTTCCATCCACGTCATTGCAAATGGCAAGATCTCATTCCTTTTGATGGCTGCATAATATTCCATTGTATATATATACCACATCTTCTTTATGAACATGGGGATTTTTAATAGCTCCCCAGGTGATTGTTATGTGGAGCCAGGGTTGAGACTGAGTTCTAATGAAAGTTGAGTGGAGCATTTTCGAGAGCTTTGCTTAACCATGAGTATATATTTGGTTATAGCAGGGCCTGAACTGGGGTGAGGCCAGAGGCACCCAGCATACGTAACTTTAAGGGGGAACTCATTCTCAGGGCTGTACAGGTGCTGATTCTGCGTTTAAAGAATCAGGGCCTGAGAGTAACCACCTCCTTAAATGTTGGCGCTAGATCTCTCTCTAGCTTCACCTTATTTGGCCAGTTACAGAGATGGTGAAACCTTATGATGATTTAAGAGAACAGAAGGAAGGGGTGAAATTGAGGACCAATGAAGAATTCCTGATGAGGAAAGTGCATGGTGGACATTTTCCCTGGGAGCTGTTGTCCCTTCCTTTCTGAGGACTGGTCATAACAGGGTGTGAGGACTGAGGGAAGGGATAGGTAGGGTATAGAGTAGGTTTTGTATCCTCTTGTGTCATGGGCTCCTTTGGCAGTCTGATACTCCTTCTTGGAATAATGTTTTATTTTATTTTATTTATTTTTTAAAGATTGTATTTATTTATTTGACAGAGAGAGACAAAGTGAGAGAGGGAACACAAGCAGGGGGACTGGGAGAGGGAGAAGCAGGCTCCTGGCTGAGCAGGGAGCCTGATGCGGGGCTCGATCCCAGGACCCTGGGACCATGACCTGAGCCGAAGGCAGACACTTAACGACTGAGCCACCCAGGCGCCCCCGGGAATAATGTTTTAAATGTATACAAAAACATAGGAGTCTAAAGGAAACCAATTATATTGAAATTAAAGCTAAGATATTTTTAAAAAGTGTTATATGGCAATATACATACTTCTTCATTAGTGCATTGAAATAAGAGACCTAACAGTGACCTAAATAACTACCATACTTTCAAAGTAGTGATGAGCATAAACAGTACTTCAAGATGTCTACAACAAGTGTAATGTGATATATAAATATCTGATTTCGGTGGGTGACAAAGTTACAGTTGCTGCTAATGATACTACAGCGCTTTGTTGCCTGCATTCATAATTGAAGGAAATGCTAACTTGCAGTTAGGGTAGGGAGAAGAAAGATGTAATTTTTTTTCTTATCCAAGATGACTGACCCCATGATTTCTTTCCACAGCCCCTCTGGGAGTCTCTGAATGCTAATAGTACAATAACGTGGTTCACATAGCCTCTGGGGCTGTGTTCCCCAAACTGGTTATTGATCTAGTGGCAGTCTGACACAGTCTGTAGTGAAAAGGAGAAAGAATTAGGACAAAAGAAGGAGTTATTTATAAAATGAAATGCATTCAATTCTAAGGTTTTTTTTTTTTTATTAAATGCCCTTTTATGAAATTGCTGAGTAAATGTAATTTATTTGCCATTACCCCTCGAAAAATTACAAGAGAGAGTCCCCGCAGGCAGGAGTGTTGTGGTCATGCTTCTGTCACCAAATTGCTGCATGACTAAGACAAGGCCCACCCTCCCCTTCCTGGACTTAGTTCTTCACCTGTAAGATGTGGATATTCCAAGCAGGTTTTCTCTAGGCTATTTTCCAGCTCTGAAATGCCACAGTTTCATGCTGAGTGTTCAGACCTGCAATAGAAAGAATATTTTAATTTTCAGGATGACAGTATAGCCTAGTGGCTGAGTGCAGGCCCCCAGCAATAGGTTACCTGATTTTGAATTGTTTGCACCATCTCTTTTTATTTGTGTGCCCTCAGACAAGTTTCCTAACCTTTTTGAGCTTTAAATGGCTCACCTGGAGAAGGGGTATACCAATAGTACCTGTCCTACAGGGTTGTTGTGAGCATAAAATCAGGTAATGTCAAAAATTTGGAAAAGCATCTAAACTGTGCCATTTAATAGAGTACTTACTAGCCACATATGGTTAGTGTTGATTGAGGAATTGAATTTTTAATTTAATGTAAATTATTTAAAATTTAAAAATACTCAAGCCGTGTAAAATATTTTTCCATTAAATGCACCTTTATTGTTTTAGTAAGGCTGTGTTTTACTTGAACCATTGCATTGTGTACGACTGGGATCAGCAAACTATTCCTGTAAAGGGCTAGGTGGTGGATATTTTAGGCTTTGTGAACCATATGGCCTTTGCTGCAACTACCTGACTCTGCCCTTGAACTATGAAAGCGGATATGGACGATATGTAAACAAAGGAGAGTGGCGTTGTTCCAAAAAATCTTTATTTATGGACACTGAAATTTGACTGTCATACAGTTTTCACATCACAACTATTTTTCTTTTGATGTTTTTCAGACATTCAAAAATATAATACCCATTCTTAACTCACAGGGTATACAGAAATAGGCAGTGGGTTGGACTTAGTTCATAGGTTTATGCCCAAAATAAATTAATTCATGTCCATCAAAAACCATTTATTAGAATGTTTGTAATAGCTATATTCATAATGGCCCCAAACTGGAAACAGCCCAGATGTTTATCATAGGAGAATGGATTTAAAAAAAAATCTCAATATATTCATAAAAATGGATTATTCCATAGCAATGAAAAAGAATAAACTATGTCTACATACAGTACACTGGATGATTCTCACAGACAAAATGTAAGGGAAGCTAGTTTCAAGGATAAATACTGAGTGATTCCATTATGTGAAGTTCTATAATGGCAAAGGTAGTTTGGATTTAGGTATTAGAACAGGGGTTGCCGAGTGGGACAAGGAGAGGGGATTAACTAGAAATGGATGTGAAGGAAAATTCTATAGGATGGAAATGTCCTATCTTAGTTTGGGTGTATGTTCTTATATATACATTTGTCAAATTCTTCAGATGGTACACTTAAGATTTATGTAAATTATCCCTCCATACAAAATACTCCTTACATAATTTTAAAAGAAATCAATTAGTTGTTAACATTTAACATTATAATATCTCTTAGTAAAATCCAGATTTCTGGCCACAGTGGTCCACATTCCCTCGTGTCAACCATCAACTGGAATTGTGCTGTTCTAGTAGGGTAGCCAGTAGCCATACTAGTGTGGCTACTGAGCACTTGAAATGCGGTACGTCTGAATCAAGGTGTGCAGTGCATGTAAAAACACCTGGGACTTTGAAAGGTCTGAAAAAAAGAATGTAAACTACTTCATTAATAATTTTTATCTCGATTATATCTTATAATAATATTGGGTTGAAATCATTATTAAAATTAATTTCACCTGTTTCCTTTTTATTTGGAAAAGTTTTGAAAAATTGTGATAAAATATACATAACATAAAATTTACCATAAAATTTATCTTAACTGTTTTTTTTAAAGTAATCTCCACACCCAGTGTGGGGCTCGAACTCATGACCTTGAGATCAAGAATTGCATGTTCTACCTACTGAGCCAGCCAGGTGCCAGCCAGCCATTTTTTAATTGTACCATTTAGTACATTCATATTGTGCAACCATGTCCACCATGCATCTCCAGAACTCTTTTCATCTTAGATACATGAAACTCTATAGCCATTAAACAGCTCTGCATTTCCCCTTGCCCTAGTCACAGGCAATCGCCATTCTGCTTTCTGTCCCTATACATTTGACTATTGATCCTTCATATAAGTCAGTCATACAGTGTTTGTCTTTTTGTGACTTGCTTCTTCACTTAAAAAATATTGTAGTTACTACACAATTTACAATTATGTATGTGGCTCGCCTTCAATTTCTGGTGGACAGTATTGAAGGACAGTGAACAGCAGCTGCCATTTTAGATGGAACATGGACTCTCTGCTCAGCCCCACCTCTCCCCATTGTCATTTACCATTTGTTATTCCATTTCTGTTTTATGTTTACATTTTTTCTAATTGAGGAAATGGAAGTATTTCTTATATTCATGTCTCCATCACATATGGAAAATGAAAGGATTTTTCCCTTACTTTTTAGAGGGTCAGATGTTTAGAAGCATAGTTTTCTTTGTGGAAGGGAAAAATAGTCATTTATATTTAATATACAAAGTGTTTCTGTGTTCAAAGACTACAACCTAAGATAACATGAAACAAATTACTGCCTTGGATGGCTGTAGTCATTGTCTCCGTGGCCCCCATAAACCTTTAATTTGAACTCTATTTCCTTGTGTTAACTTAATTCAGTTTAGGAGAAAAGATTCTAACCAACTACTACAAATGGCTCTTGTCTTGTGATTACTTGACACAGATAGCAGATACTTTATTGATTAATTTTTTTTTAAATTTTTTTTTTAAATTATTTATTTGAGAGAGAGAATGAGAGAGAGAGAGCATGAGAGGGGGAGGGTCAGAGGGAGAAGCAGACTCCTCGCTGAGCAAGGAGCCCGATTCGGGACTCGATCCTGGGATTCCAGGATCATGACCTGAGCCGAAGGCAGTCGCCTAACCAACTGAGCCACCCAGGCGCCCCTATTGATTAATTTTTGACTGAAGTTTCACTATTAAATATGTTGTCCATATGACTACAAAAAAACATTGAGACTGAATATTTACAAACTAGAGTTGTACTTTTGACTTTTAGAAAGCTTGGAGCAGTTAAGGGAGATAGCAACTTCATGAAAGTTTTCAGTGATAGGATTATTACTATGTATGGTTACAATTCTGTTAAGTGAGAGTTGTTTAAAACCACATTAAGCAAAGAAAGTACAAGAGAAATTCAGCTGTATTTTGTGTTTTACTGTTTGGTGGCCATCTGCAGGAGAGAGGTTCTTTGCCAGGTGAATAGTTCTGGAGAAATGCCATCGCCAGGGAAGGAGGAGACAGTGTGATGTGACAGTGTCCTAAAGGATATCTGGGAGTCCTAGTATAATAATAGTTGATATTCATCTTCTTGTGTTTGTATTCTATTGTTCCCAGAATTATGTGTTGAACACCCAGTAAAACACTGGTCAGGGAGTTTACAAATGTGAACATTTACTTCTCTTCTTCCTCAAGTAGTGTTTGGAAGTAGAGTCATCATCCTCTTATGGGCAATCAGGGTGCAAATTATTTTATGTGATTTTGTTCCATCTTTTTAGATACCTTTTGCAGACTGAACTGAAACAAATACCTTTCTGAGAAGATAACCGTAGGATGAGCTTATATTTGATTTATGAAGAATCTAGGTTTTCTTTTCTTCTGCCTTTTTTTCTTTTGAAGTCCCTTCCTGCCTTGAGTACTGGAGAGCTGCTGAGGTTGGGAAACATTACCATGATCAAAATGGTGGCCATCCTCTCTTTATTTATTTATTTATTTATTTTTAAAAGATTTTATTTATTTATTTGACACAGAGAGAGAGACAGAGAGAGAGCACAAGTAGGCAGAATGACAGGCAGATGGAGAGGGAGAAACAGGCTCTCCGCCGAGCAGGGAGCCCGATGTGGGACTCGATCCCGGGACTCCAGGATCATGACCCGAGCCGAAAGCAGCCGCCCAACAGACCGAGCCACCCAGGCGCCCCGCCATCCTCTCTTTAGAGGAGAGTCCTGGTTTAATTTTCCAGGTTGCTTATTCTATTTATGTCTCTTGGGCCTTTGGCTGATTGATCATGCAGGGAGTCATCATATTGCCTACTTCTTTGAATCAAATGTGGACATAGCAACTAAAAATAAACATGATGTGGATATTAGAGAACCAGGGGCCTTCTTTGCCTGGGGAGCTAGGATACTTGGTTGTTGTTGCTAAGATGTTTTCTGGCTTTAGCACAGCATCAATCAGTGGAAATGCAGCTGTGTTTGGAATAGAGCGCTGATGGAAGTGCAGAGGCACGGTGATGAGTATTATCCTGAACAATGGATACAGATGCAAATCATTATGCATAATCCATAATATTATCCGCATTTTTGGAGTTCTTTGTGTTGTGTGATTGTGTGTGATTTGCTGTGCTGAGAACTAAAAGTGTGCCAAAGCATCATTTGTTTCAGAATAGTTTTATCAGATATTTGAGAGATAAGTAAATATTCCAGACTGTTGCGTTTCAGCTCTTTGTAGCATTGTGAGTGTGGCTATTGGTTTTGACAGTAGAATCTGGCTGAACGTTGGACTGATGGCTCTAACTTGATACCATTTTCCTTATTCTATTATGAAAAGACAATTGGAGATCGAGTGTGAAAATTCCTTAAGGAATGACATAGGGTGAAAACCTGTTTTACCCAGTAAGTTTGCCCTAGGAATGAGGGGCCTGTCTGTAGGGCAGCAGCTCTAGGCACTGACAGCTCTGCCAGAGATGATGAGCTGTGCGATCTTGGGGGTGTTACTTAGCTCCTTTGTGTTTGTTTCCACATCTGTAAAAGAAGGCTAATGATACTCTTACCTTATTGAATTGTTGTGAGGATTAAATGACTTAACATTTGCAGATCTTACAGTAGTGTCTGGCATATTAATATGTGTTGTATAGGTTTTGCCTGCTTCATTTGCCACTTACTGTGTTTATACAATATCACATCCTTCTTGCTGGTGCTGGACTAAAGGCTGAGGTGGGAGAGCAGTCCACAACCTGAATATCCTCTGCAATGATTTGACAGCATTTAAAAATGTGAAGCCAGAACGCCTTGGTGTAAAGCAGAAGCATTTTTCTCTCACGGCATTATTATAGGAGTCTTCATTATGTCAAAATAAAAATTTAATCTATATTTAGTGCTCTGGAATTTTTCCTCAAAAGTGATTCATCTTTTGGCCATTGAGTCCCGCTTTTCACAGTTTTAAAATGAAGCCTTACTTGAGCTTCTCTGATTCTGGTCCTAAAGAACTGCCACTGCCTCGCTTTATGATGTCAAAGACTGATGCTGACATACGATTCGGGAACCCGGCGGAACTGCATGGCGCTAAGGTTCAGATTCCATATTTAATCACAGAAAAAAATACCTTCAAAAGAATGGACGATGAGGATAAACAGGTAAACAGTCTGATAAGGCATGTCCTTTTGATTCTGACCATGAAACCTCACATAGCAGTGCCTCATATCTGCTGTCAAGCTTCTAGCAAACCTCACCATCTGGGATTCAATTATAGACTTGGAAGTCAGCCAGTAAAGTTTCCTTGTAGCAAGAAAAAGCAGCTGACATATAGCCACCCCTGGGCCCTTTAGAGCCTACTTGAATGTAGAACTGTGTCCAAAGTAAAACTACTGATTTAACACACTTACTTGATTTCTCTAATCAGCACTTCCAAATGGGTTCTTTGAAATGTAACTTATAGGAGTTTTTTTATTTTTTATTTTTTTAAGTAAACCCTACACCCAGCGTGGGGCTTTAGCTCAGGACTCCATGATCAAGAGTCACACGCTCTACTGATTGAGCCAGCCAGGCATCGCTAGGAGTTTTTAATAGACCCTCTCCTCACAAAAAGTTTGGAGAAAAGGTTTCAGTGGTTAAATATGTTTGGAGAATGCTGCTTCATATTCTTTTCTTGGGGGAAAGACTACATCTTCAGGCTTGGAGAGTTATAGTGCACATTAGCACATTCAAGGCCCTGAGAAGTCCTGCTGTAAAGAGACCTGGAGATTTGTGTTTACTAAACTTCTTTGACCAGGGAATCTTTTCTTGCAGAGCATGTTTGGAATTCCATCTTGGGAAATGCTGCCATTACACATTTAGCAGGTTAGGGACAAGGATAGGGAGGATGGGCTTTTAAAATTAGAGCACTAATTGCTATAGTCAGGTGGTGATTGATAGAGACAGAAGTATAATATCTCAGAAGAGTGAGCCTATCAAGAAAGAGGTAAATAGTCTTACACATTAGTAAACCCTGAGGGCATCAAGGTACAGCTCATGCTTCTAATAAAGGTACTGAATCATGCAGAAAAGTCAAATTATATTCAATATAATATCTTCTGTAAGACAAAGAAATTTGCCATACAAATATTCTTTTCTTTGCTAGAAGACTTGATAAGTGTAAATCCAGGAAATAGGAGCCTTTATTAATGAATGAAATTTGAATTTATCCACAAAGAGATCAGATTTGGGACGTATGAATGCCTTTTCATGTGATCATTGTCTTCCATTTTCCAAAGGAAAATTTTAGCGGAATAACTGAAAGCATTTCAGGCTTGTTTTAGTAATTTAGGCAACTAAGCACTGGTGAGACTTTGTTCTCTGGGAGATGTGAATCCTCAGACACGGCATTTTAACCAAACTGTGTTTTTGAGAAAACATTCCTTCCATTTGTTAAATCAGGCATCTCGCCGGCAATAGAGTTGCATTATACTTCATAACTGCAGCTCAGAGTGCCAGGCTTCTCGAGTGATTGGCTCTGAACTCTGCTCTGGTTCTTTTGAAGCAGGAAACACAGTCTCCCACGATGTCACCCCTCGCCTCCCCTCCTTCTTCCCCGCCTCATTACCAGAGGGTGCCCTTGAGCCATGGCTACAGCAAACTGCGGAGCAGCACAGAGCAGATGCATCCAGGTAAGAGGCGATCTTGTTCAACTGTCCCAGGCAGTGTCTTAGAGACTCCTTAGTCTATCAGCCAGCAATGCCACCAGCTGCTGAATCTCTGGACTTAATTACCTCTGTCCTTGAAAACATGGCTCAATTTAATTTTATACTCTCAAGGTTTTTTTTTTAAAAAAATAAAATGAAATATATCTTAGTAATGCCTTGTCTCCTATCCTACAAACTAGTTTATCTTTAGACTTGTAAATGATTTAGATGATTTAATCCTTTGTATACAGATTTCATTACACAGGAACATAGCATGTGAAAGATGGGTATTGTTTTGGAATTGTTGTTCCTTTTTTTTTTTTTAAAGATTTTATTTATTTATTTGACAGAGAGAGGCACAGCGAGAGAGGGGACACAAGCAGGGGGAGTGGGAGAAGCAGGCTTCCCGCAGAGCGGGGAGCCTGATGTGGGGCTCAATCCCAGGACCCTGGGATCATAACCTGAGCCGAAGGCAGACGCTTAACGACTGAGCCACCCAGGCGCCCCGGAATTGTTGTTCCTTTCAGCAAACATTCCAAACATATTTATATAACAACTGCTTTTATGAAACTACTTAAAAATATAACTCTGCAAAAGCAAAAGAGTTGATTCAACCTTTAAAGACCAATCACATAATGAAAATATTTAGCTCTTGTGTTTGGGAATAAGAATAAGGGACATAAATGGTAGGGGAAGCATTTGCTGAGAAATGTGTATAGTGCCTAGTTGTGGGGTTGCCTGGTTGCTCACATTTAATCTGTGCTGGCCATGTTCGTGGTAAAATACATTAGTTGGTTCCGAGGATGACTTGCAGAGTTGGCCACCTCGCCTGCGGTGCCTAAAGCTCCATAAATTCACTGCAGCATCTTGTCCTCCTGGGGCTCAGGCTCGTAGTTTAAGATAGGACCAATTAAAGGTATTCTAGAATTGGTTATCCGTAACCTTCCTTTTGTACTTTGTGGACTGTGTTTGAAAATGACCCAGTTTCTGCAGGTTTTTGCTGCATTGAAAATAGTGGTGAGTTCTAGAGGGACACAGATAAAAATGTGTGCTAGGCTAAAGAGAGGTTGTAATCTTGTAGAGAGGAGCAGGTGTGGCATAATGGAAAAATCTTTTGATTGGAATCAGAAGGCTTGGGTTTAAGGTGACTAGCTATGTGATCTTGGGCAAGCCATTGAACTGCTCTGAACTGTGATTTCCTCTCCTCTTTTAAAATGGGGTAACAGTATTCTATAGGGGTTTTGTGAGGATTAGTGAGAACACAAGTATAAAGTCTGATGGGAAATTCAGTCCTATGCAAATGCAAGATGATGTTATTAAGGGTTAGTAACAAAAAATGACTCTCCTGAAACTTGGATGACCCATTAGAGTCTGAAACGAAATGAGAATTCTTCATTTTCCTCTTATAGTCTCTCCTGCCTGCTTCCCTAGTTTTAGAAATGGAGTTTTTTTTTTTGATTCCTAATGTTATTTGGGCTTGGACACTGGAGTTTTATGCCCAGCGTGGTGCCTGTTTTTTGGCTTTTAATTCACAGGTGAGTCATTTTTTGTTCTACTGAGTCAGCCTATTACCAAGTTCGACCCTATCTTTTTTTGTTATTCGTTTAACAACTTGTCTGCATTTGCTCTGTCTACTCCTTGCCCCCATCTTTCCTCATTCCATTCACATTGGGCTTCCATTCCACCATTGGCAGGGAGACAACCCGCTTCTCTCCATCTTTCTTGACTCTTAGAGGCCTATGTCACGGCTGACCATGCCTTCGTTCTGTTTTATTGTTTTCTAAATGATAAAATGGACACATTTAAAAATCTCCAGTTTGAGTTTTAACATCCATGTAGCCACCGCTTCGATCAAGAACAGAACATTTATGTCACCCTTTCCAGTCACTCCTTGGCCCCCATTGTGAGGACTGTTCTGACTTTTATCACCTTAGATGAGTTTTGTCTCTTTTAGAACTTGGATATAAATGGAGTCCTCTTGAATGGTTATACTCTTATGTGTCTGCCGTCTTTCCCTCAGCGCAGTGCTTGAGATTCATCCATGTTGTTCTGGGTCTCAGTAGTTTGTTTCTCTTTATTACTCAGTAGTGTTTCGTGTGAATGCAGCACAATTTGATGATCCATTTTCCTGTTGATGGACATTTGGGTTGTTTCCAGTGTTTGGCTGTTATGAGTAAGGATACAATGAACGTTTGTTTGTGAGTCTTTTTGTGACATATATTGTCATTTCCCTGGCACCTAGGAGTAGAATTGCTTGTACCTTAGGGAAGGTGTATAAGAAACTGCCAAAGAGTTTTACCAAGTGCTTGTATACTCCCACTGGCGATGTATGAGAGTTCTGTCTTCCTTGCCAGCATTTGGTTCTCTCATTGGTTTCCTTTTCTTCAGTGCTTTTAATTGTAGTCATTCTATTAGATGTGAAGACATTTCCTTGTTGTCACTTTTTATTCTTGGAATGTATTTTTCTAAGTTACCCCTTCCTGTTTTTTTTTTCCCTGATATCATGAACCTTAAACTTGATGAGCTACTGTTCCAGAGGGTTCTTCTTTGCACAGCATACCCATAGAGAGGAGTGTGAGTGAACTCTTAGTTGCCTGTTTCTCAAAGAGTTTGAGTTTTTTGGGTCTAGCCATTGATTAGGGTCCTTTAACTGGAAACAAGGTCATTCAGAAATAAAATGTTTACAGGTGCTGCCATGTAGATTTCTCTAAGTCAAAGGAAGGGAGAGTTTTTCTAGCTGTGACTTGGTTCAGTCTTGTGATTTTTGCTTCTAATTGATAATATTCACCTCAAAGCTTGTTCACTCCTATTTTTGTAATGTCTGTAGATTCTCCCCCAGAGGCTTTTCTTGGCCTGTCTTCTTCCTTTTCTTTCATATATCCTTAGGTCAAGAAGTAAGAGAATCCCACATGTCTTCATTCTCTCTCTCCCCACATTTTCAGAACTCAGTTTTTCTTTTTTTTTTTTTTTAAGATTTTTATTTATTTGCGAGAGAGAGAATGAGAGACAGAGAGCATGAGAGGGAGGAGGGTCAGAGGGAGAAGCAGACTCCCCACCGAGCAGGGAGCCTGATGTGGGACTCGATCCCGGGACTCCAGGATCATGACCTGAGCCAAAGGCAGTCCGCTTAACCAACTGAGCCACCCAGGCGCCCCAGAACTCAGTTTTTCTTAAGGCTTCCATGCTCTTTTCCATCAGTTTCTTAACTCTGTTGCCTTCACCATGCCATCAACCCATCTGACAAACCCAGGATTCTCTTTCCTGTTTCTGTACTCCATCTTCCCTTTGATCTAAACAGTAGCATATCTAAAGTCTGTTAAATCTTAGTGACTCTGGTAGTAAGCATTGTTAGAGTTATTCTTTTTTTTTTTTTAAATTTGAGGCAGAGAGAGAGAGTGCGTGGGAGTGAGTGCATGAGCGTGGGGAAGGGGCAGATTCCCCGCTGAGCAGGGAGCCCCATGCGGGGCTCAATCCCAGGACCCTGGGATCATGACCTGAGCCAAAGGCAGTCGCTTAACCAACTGAGCCACCCAGGCATCCCTAGAGTTATTCTTAATTTATGCCTTTTCAGAAAGGAGTCTCACTGCTGGAATATTTTTCTAGGAATACATTTTTCTGGGGTCATTTCCCTGTCCAAGATTCTGCTATGATTCCTGGCTAGTGGGGAATATATGTCAGTATGTTTTAAATCAGACTGAGTGTCTCCAGACCAGTCTGATTCAGAGTCCCTCTTCGACTTCTCTCCTGGCTCCTGCTAGTCTGACTTGCTGGATGTACCTATAGTTAACATTCAGTGGCTAAGACTTGTGTGCCAGGCATCGTGCAGAGATCTTCATGTGCATTATTTGCTTCTTAGCACAACCTTCAGAGGCAGATCCTGCTACCCATATTTAAAAAACGGTTAAATCACGGTTATAACATCCATATAGTTAAGTAATATTTAAATACCTGTAGTGAAAACAACTGTTCTCCTTCCCACTCAACCTATTTCTGATCTTCAGAGGCAACTACTTTCAAATCTTATCTGTTTCTTCTGATACCTAAGGTCTTATCTCCATATCAAGGTACCTGTTCTGTTTTTTCTTACACATCTTATTCTGACGTATCAATTCTAGGAATGTACTCTCTTAAGAGTATGGGCTATGATGTCAGTCTCCTGGGTCTAAAGGTAGACTTGGTGAGCCTGTGTTTCTGGCCTGTGTGACTATGGATATGTCACTTTTCTGAGCTTCAGTTTCTCTTATCTGTAAAGTGGAATAACATCTGTTTCAGAGGTTTGCTCTGTGGATCAAATAAGGACTGTTATATAAAACTCTGTGCCTAGCACAGTTCCTGGCACATTGTAGGTGCTCCAATGTTGCCTAGTATTTTCTTTTGTGTTTTTAGAATCTGCTACCTGTTTTATTTCTGAAGCTCTTAAGTATTCTTGAAAGTCACCTCCTGGATATAATTCATTAGGTTGACTGCAGATGTAGAGTCTTTATTGTGCAGTTACTAGTGGTCCCTGTTCTAGTTTGACACTGAATCTCAGAGTGATGAAATCTTTAGGGTTCATTTTATACTCCTCCCTTTGGAGAAAGATGATACTTCTAGTTCCTTATTAAACCTCTCATAAGGGTATCTAAGAATTATTTCCTTTTTGTTGAATTGAACGTTCCAGGTTTTATTTGGGAGGAAGGAGAGTAGAGGCAATAAGTAGTGCCTTTTTACCTTCTGAGTTGAGATCCAACTGAGGATTGAGACAGGAGTCAGACTGATGATGGTCTGATTATCAGCTCTGGTACTGACAGAGCTGATCGGAGCACGTGTTTTAGATTTGTAACCAGATGGGCTTCATACACTCACCTTTCCAGTCACCGGCTGGTGTGGCCAACCCAGGCTTCCCACAGGAGTAGGAAGAGAAAATCTGCCGTTGAGGCCAGGCCTTTCCAAAAATGATCCCTCATGCAGCTGAGTCTTTGTTCAAGCCTTACTGATGAGATATGTCTATTTCTTCTGAGGGAAGACCCTTGTAGGTAAGGGACTGGAGCCATGGGCCATATGGCTTCCTTGCATATGTGTCCTCCTTTGCAGTAGAAGCTCCCTCCCTCTGAGGGAAACCTGAAGCATGGGGGATCAGCTACCCAGGGAAAGCTCATGACCACTAGTCTCCCAACCATGGTATAGTTTACTATGGTTCAAAACTTCTGGCATTGAGAGTTTAATTCTGGCATTGGGTATTCCATCAAAATGGAATGATCTTAAAAATCCATCTTTGACTGAACTCTGCCTCTGAAACTAATAATATACTATATGTTAATTAATTGAATTTAAATAAAAAATAAAAATAAATTAATTTTAAAAATCCTAAAAAAAAAAAATCCTTCTTTGAAGGACACCTGTCTACCAGCTGAGACTTATCTCTTTTTTTTTGTGAAGGTTTTTTTTTTTTTAAAGATTTTATTTATTTATTTGAGAGAGAGAATGAGATAGAGAGAGCATGAGAGGGGGGAGGGTCAGAGGGAGAAGCAGACTCCCTGCTGAGCAGGGAGCCCGATGCGGGACTTGATCCCGGGACTCCAGGATCATGACCTGAGCCGAATGCAGTCGCTTAGCCAACTGAGCCACCCAGGTGCCCCTCTTCTTTTTTTTTTTTTAAAAAGATTTTATTTATTTATTTGACAGACAGAGACATAGCGAGAGAGGGAACACAAGCAGGGGGAGTGGGAGAGGGAGAAGCAGGCTTCCCGTGGAGCAGGGAGCCCGATGCGGGGCTCGAGCCCAGGACCCTGGGATCATGACCTGAGCTGAAGGCAGACGCTTAATGACTGAGCCACCCAAGCGCCCCTGAGACTTATCTTCTAAGATTTGGATTATGTGTTCTCCGGTTTGTGTCTTTTGCAGTTTATATATTTTTATTTATTCTTAGCAGGGTCTGAAAATCTACTTAATGCTTTGCTAGGTAATGATTTTTGATGTTCTAATGTATTTTAAATGTGTTATAATGTTGTGTTCCAGTCCCTTGGAGGAAATATAAAAAGCAGATGTGAGCCCAAGAGTGGTTTGCTGTTCTTACACCTCCTTTCTTTTCAAATGATCAAAGTATGCTAAGGGCGCTGCCATAACAGGCTGCCCTGCTCTCTCTACCTAATTTTATTTATAAGGAAGCTGTAGAAAGAAAGCATTTTACTTCTTTTTTTAAAGATTTTATTTAATTATTTGAGAGAGAGCGAGAGCACGAATCGGGGGGGAGGGGTAGAGAGGGGGAAAGGGACAAGCAGACTCCCCGCTGAGCAGGGAACCTAATGCGGAGCTCGATCCCAGGATCCTGAGATCATGACCTGAGCAGAAGTCAGATGCTTAACTGACTGAGCCACCCAGGGGCTCCAGCATTTTTCTTCTTGATATACTTCCAAAAACTTGAATTGTTAACCAGAAATGTTAATCAAAAATGGTTTCATCATGGGTGATAATTTCTCCTTTCTGTTAGCCCTGAATACTACCTGGTTATGTTTATCTGTTTTCCTATCATATTGACAAGATCATTATGAAGTGTTCTGGAAATAAAAGAAATAAAAAAATACATTTGTTTTTGTGGCATAAGAACTTTTCTCAAAGTCAGCAAAATTATTTTTTGTTTGGTTATTGAAAGATAAAATAATAAATATAAAATACATTTATTCCTTTTTGTACTTTTCTCTCCTTGGTTTTACATTCTTTCCAATAAGGAAAAGAAGACTGTACCATTTATTTTTGAAAAATGAATGATAATGTTGATTCTTAGTGTTCAAAATGCATATTTATTTTCTTGCTGCTTTGGAAGATGGATGATGAATGCAAGACTTTTAAACCAGCGGGTATATATAGAATTTACCTGATATTTAGAATTTGAGCATTTATAACATGGCACTTTTCTGACTCTTATTATTGCTTTCAATTGCAGTTTAGATTCTTAACAATTCCGCCCTTCTAATTTATTCCTAATCTCAACTTGATGTAAATATTTTCCTGTCTTTTCATGAATCAGTTGAATGTCTTTAGATTGCTTCCCTAAATTGTACCCAAGGTTGGTTTGTGCAAGGTGGCCCTATGTACATAAATTCTAATTCCTTTGCTAATTCTTCTCTGAAGAACAGACACTCTCAGTTTGAGTGTGAAGTCATAATTTTTGGGTGGAATCTTTTTGTACTGTGCTGACTTTTCCTCCTGCTTTTTCAGCTCCTTACGAAGCTAGACAGCCCCTTGTCCAGCCTGAAGGACCCTCGTCGGGGGCCCCAGGAGCCAAGCCCCCTCGGCATCAGGCTTCCCTTATTCGGGTAAGTGATGTTGTGGGGCTATGCCAGTGGGAGACTTTGGGGACATGAATTTTTGATGGGCCCTCATTTTTTTTTTTTTTTTTGTAAGGGAGATTTAACACTGCCCCCTTATGCAAATATTGCACTTCTTGTTCTGTTGCTTATATATTTTCATAAATCTTTTTTTTTTAAGTTCTACCCCCAATATGGGGTTGAACTCATGACCCCAAGATCCAGAGTCTCATGACCTACTGACTGAGCCAGCCAGATGCCCCTGTTCTCCTACATCTTTTTTGTAATGTGTGTTTCTACCCTTTCTCAGTGTCTCTAGACTAATCCAAGCTGGTTCTTGGTCTTTTGTATGTCTAAAACGCCCTTCCACCTACATCATTAGGCACCTCTTTCAGGCGTGCTTTATTTTTTTCCAAAATAGCCTATCTTATTTCTGCCTTATTCTTTATTATTATTCATTCAGTGCATACTTAGCTGTTGCACTTTGTTTTGTGCCTCCAGTCACATTGCAAGCTTTTGGAAGGCGGAGGTAGTTCTTCTGCATTCTGTCTCAGGGCCTAGTCCCTGCTGTTTGGAGAACAGTTATTTTACATGTGGCAGTAACTGCTGTTTCTTATATGTAATAGATATAAAAGGAATATTATGACAGACGAACAAGTGATGTCTCCATTTCTCCTGGCTTAGAAAATTTCAGCTTCCCTTTCTCCAGTGTTGTCTTTTGGATAAAGAACTGTTATTATTTTCATGTCTGCAACTGTTATCTTGTGTAGTGTCTCTGAATCCTATGCTGGGGAAGTCATATTCTCAAAAAAGGGTGTGTGCTTGCTGGTGTGTGTGTGTCTACATGAGAGGAATTATGAAAAAACTGGGTGTACTGTTTGACCCTAAAGACAAGAGGAAGTTGAGTGGTTTGTATGACATTTTGGTTATCCAACTTAGGAAGAAGGATCACTTATGCAGTGGCAGTTCTACTCAGAATAGAAGGGTAGTGTCAGATATTCCTATAAAGAATTGGGCTGCTAGTCTCAAACAGAATAGACAAAGGCTAAGGACAGATCATGGTGTTCAGTGACTACCCTCTGGGAATGGGGCAGTCTGTTAGGCCCAGAACTGTGTTATGGACAGAACTTTATCTTCTAAGGTGGTAGTCTGTGTACAAAGAACTTTCTTAAGGATAATAATTTAGCCATATGCTGTGTATTTATATTTAATGCTTCCTACAACTGTAAGATCTAGGTACTGTTTTATCTACTAGTGTAGATGAGTTAACTGTGGCCAAGAGAGGTCTAAGGTTTTATTCATAACTAGTAAGTGGCAGAACCAGAATTTGAAGCCAGGTCTGCCCAGTGTCAAAATCTGCACTTTAAAATATTTTACTATACATTAGAGTTCTATATTATAGGGAGGCTAGATTCTGGAGTTGCTACATAAACTGACTTTGGGTGTAGTAAAAAATATTCCTGATGATCCCTTACTGGTACCATATTGGAGAGCCAAGATGCCATTCTCTCCTCTGTCCAGTAGAGCTCACTTTCACCCCCAAGTTGGAACAAAGAACTCTTTATTTAGCTGAGCCCCAGATGTAGTAGTTGGCTGCATTGTGAGAGGGCCTGTGTTATAAAAATATGTGTCTTTAAACACAAGAATCACACCCACTGTGGGAATGATGGTTATGTTAAGAAAGGTGTAGGGGGGACTGGGATTCATCTAGAAAATTCTCCAGGATGTGGCTGTGCATGTGTGTACAGAGTATATCTTAGTGCCATGGAGACCTAATCCTGAATTGTTAGAATAGTGGTCAAACAAGCAGTAAATCATGAACTTTGCAGTGGTCAGGTAGGGCTTACCAGACCCTTTCTACCTAGTCCTCTGGATGGGATGCCTTGGGTTTGTACTTGGATTCATGTCCTATGACTTCTCTTCAAATCTCTGGGTCCATGTTTCCTGCTGGTAGACATGCTTCGTGGACACTTCATTCAACTGATGTTTACTAAACACCTATTAAGTGCCATGTACTGTGTTGAGGATACAAAAATGAGGTTTAACACTTCTAGTCCCTGCCCTCATTGAGCTTATACGCAATTGGGGGAAGTGGCCAATAATCAAACCATTGCACAGTAAATATGTCATTATGTGTTGTGAATGGAAATTACACTGCTTTGAGGATGAAAAACAACGTGTGGGGGCACAGTTATGACCTACCCTTAGCTGGTAGGGGGCAATCAAGGAAGGCTTTTAGTGGGGTGTCACATTTGAGTTGAAATGAGAAGGATTCATAGGTGTTAACCAGGTCAAGGGATGGGAATGGGGGAAGTAGGCAAGAAGATAGAGGGCACTGCACTTACAGGACTAGAAAATAGTCTGTTTTCTAGTGCTTAGCATTTTTTACACATCATCTTCTTCAGTGCTCGCCGCTGTGTTATGAGGTAATTCCTGTTATCTCATTTTTTTCCATGTACCAGTCATCTTTTATTGGATGTTAATTCTCAGTTAGGATATGAAAGGATTCAACGGTGCCAGGCAAAGGTCATGGTCAGGAATGCAGAATGTGCCTCCACACTGGGCTGTCTTCAGTGGTCCTTGTAACAATGACAGTAGTTGAAAAGCACGTAAGCTGCCGGCACCATAGAAATCCCAGCGATGCCCCCGCTTTCTTCACATTGACATACTTGTTTATAATACTGGTTGGTAGTAACCTCTTTGAAATGCTCCAGCAGCACCTTTAGGGGTGAAATCCCACATCAGTATCCGTTTTGGTAGCTCTTCTAGTTTGCCATGAGCTGCTTCTGCTTCACTGGTATGGATGAAGCCATCTTGGACTCCTGGGTGTCCCATTTATTAGATGACAAAACCTGAGGTTTAAAGACCTTATTTAATTTACCCAGAGTCACAGCTAGGAAGTGATAGGGCTGGAGTTCAAACACAGGACATGTTTTCTTAGTCTGGCTCAGGAACCAGATAGATGGTGATATCATCTGGTAAGCTAAGAAGCCCTGGATGAAAAACTGGCATTGAGAGTATTAGGGAAAGATCATGAGTTCAGTGTTGGATGTTGGGATTTGAGCTTTTGGGATAGCCAAGAGGAGGTGTCAAAGAGATGGTAGGAAATATGGCTCTGGAGCTTTGGGGAGAGCCAGGGCTGGACATCAGTATTTGGCAGTTGTTGGGCATTAGAAGGACTTATGGTCTGGTGCAGAAAAAAACAGATGGGTTCTTACCCAGGTCTGGCCAAACTGTGTGACCTTCGGCAAATTTCTTCTCTTTTCTGTAACATGAATGACTTGGAATGGATTTAACAGTCCATTGGAATAATCTGCAATAGTCTGACTCCCTTAATGTTTGTTTGGCATCAGTGGAAGCCCCGCCCCTACTCCCTCCTGATTGGAGTATTGCCTTCTGTTTAAGATGAGAACAAGGGGCCTTCCTTGGGACAGCAGTTTGTGGTTTTCATGGCTGATGTGTTTTTCTTGCTTTTGTTTCTAGGTTTCCTTCTTATGCCTGTCATCTTGGTTTGGCTGAACTCCAATTCCCAGAAAGGAAAATGCCAACCTGAAATAGTCATGTAGATGAGGGGATCTAAAGAGAAGGTTTTTGGTGGTAGGGGATTAATATGGATTGGGGCTGGTAGTAGGCTAGGCTGGGGTAACTCATTCCCCTCACATTGCCACGTTAGTGTGCTGTTGGCAACCTTGCTCTCTTCTAGCTTCCTCTGTGGACTTGTATTCAAGTTGTTTCTTATGATTGGAAGGGGAGTGGCCTCTGGGTACTTAGGGAGGTTATTCAGGACCCTGGGCCAGTGCTCTTGCAGCTCATGAACTTGGCATTTTAGAGATGCTTATGCCAAATTCAGCACCCAGATATTGGCATGAATAATTTTTTTTTTGGTCTAATATTTTAGAAATTTCAGGGTTTTTTTGTTTAGGGTTGGAAGTTTTTTCCCTTGAAATTTCAGATACTGAGCATATCCTAGATCAGTGAATGGTTGACAGTGATTTGTAAAGAAATACTAAGTCTTTGGGGCACCTGGGTGGCTCATTCGGTTAAGTGTCTGCCTTCACCTCAGGTCATGATCTCAGGATCCTGGGATCGAGCCCCAGTCGGGCTCCTTGCTCAGCGGGGAGTCTGCTTCTCCCTCTCCCTCTGTACCTCCTCCTGCTCGTGTTCTCTCTCTCTCAAATAAAATCTTTAAATATATATATATGTACACACATATATATATATATATATATTAGAAATACTAAGTCTTCTTTCCTGATTCATCTGTTTATCATGTGTTTATAGGTCATTTTGTGGTTTACTTTTCACAAATTATCTTAACCATCAACATTTGTAATTGGCTGGTGTAGGATTTAGAATTGTCCCTTTTGCTCCCACTATACTCCGCTGCCTCTGCTTTTGCCGCAGTTGCCAGAAACTACCTTGGGTTAAGTCCTTGTTTCATTGACCCCTTAGCAACTTTTGACACTGACCACCTTCTTGACATGCTCTCATTTTTTGGTGTACATGATGCCATCCTCTCCTGGTTTTCTTCCTGCTTTTGTGACTACTTCTTCCTAATCTTCTTTTTCCATTCTCCTACTTCCACTAGCACCTCACATGTTGGTGATGCCTGGGTCTGCTTCTCACTCTGTTCCTCTTTAGCTATATGGAAGCTTATGACCACATAGCTCCATCTGCCAGACATCCTCACTCACATGTCCCACTGTGAGTTTAAACTAACATGTCTTTCCCACAAAGCCAGCTTTCACCCTTCCATTCCTGGCTCCGTCCATCTATTAGCACGGGCCAGAATGCTAGTCTCTATATTTGGCTTGTCTCTTGGCTCTTCTGCCCACTTAGTTACCAGGTGCTGGCCATTTCACTTTCTAAATGCCTGTCTTACCTGTCCGTTATTCTGCATTTCTTTGGTTCAGACCATCTTCCTCTGTCACTGAATCTATTCTATCAGCCTCTAACTCTTTTTCCTTGCTTTCCCTCGTGCCCTTTTCAAATCTTAAAAATACATATCTAATCACTCTACTCCCTTGATTGAGACCTGTCACTCTCTGCCTGTTGCTCTCTTCATATCACCTACATTCCTGAACATGGCTCTCAGGGCCCTGGTGTTTGCCCCTGCTTAATACTTTTTCAGCCACAGTAGCTCACTTCTCTCCCTCCATACTCCGGCCACACAGAGCTACTGTTGTTTCCCCGATGGTCAGTGTTCTCTGTGTGGGAACCTTATTCTCCATCCTGGCTTTTGCCTTGTTTTCACCTTTGTCTCAGTTCATGTATCCTTTTTTTCTATTGATAACATTAAGTTTGAGAATTTTCTAATATTTCTTGTAGATGTGAAATTTCCATTTTTTCATTCTTAAAAAAATGGTTCATTACTGTCTCATTTATCTGTAAGCTCAGCTAGAGGATGGCATTCAGTCTTTATTGGTTTCACATTCCAGAGGCAACTGGTGTGTTTGTTTTGTACCATTCCAGGAGTATATTATACATATATAAACAAATATAGGTATTCATATATATGTATATTTGTGTATATGTGTACATATGTACATATATATATACACATACATATATAAAATATATGCAATATATTTTTATCTGACTTTAGGGAGACAGGCTTGGCAAATGAAATATCCTTCCAGGCATATCTCAGTAGAAAAAAAATTATCTTTTATTTTAAATCAAAACATACTCACTTTTCGTACCCTAAATATACATGCTGTGATATAGTCTTTTCTTTCTGGAGGGGTGAACTTAACAGCCTTCTGGGATAAATTCTAAATACTCATTTGTCTTTATTACTTCAAAGACAAAAAACTGATAAACAGAATTTAGAGAAATTCATTACTCTGCCATTTTACTTGGGGCTTTTGGCTATATTTGTGGTGGAAGCTTTTTACTAACTAGGCAGACATTGTTAGACATTGCTAGCCAGCCACCATATTAATCTAAAAGTCTGTGACTTGCAAAACATTTATTTAAATTAGTTGTCTCCTTCCCCCCGCTTCATTCTTGCTCAATTTCAATTTTTTACCATGCCCCCCGTCTCACCCAGGACTTAATAGTAAGTACTTATGGCCAGAAGCAGATTCTCTTTGCTCCTTGCCTCCCTTTGGAATGGTTCTAAATAGAAAAGAAGTGTGTAAAGGATGGTAAAAGAAACAAATACCCTGAGGTTCTGTCAGAGTGCTGTTGGCATAAGTCAGAAGAGAATGGATAGTCACTGTGAGTAAGTTGTTCACTATAGTCGTTTTGATGAGAACAGGAAGAACTAGACTTTCTGGAAGGCTGTCGCTGCTCTGGGAGAACTTTTTATGGTGTGAAAGGTATCTTATGGATGGATGGGACTAGCATGCTGTGGGGTAAGGAGAGCAGAGAGTAGAGGCTGTGGCTGGAAGACGGGGATGGGATTGAATGAGGTGGCTTAGAGGTGAGTCGTGAGCAAGTTGGTGTTCTGAGTGTGGAGAAGAAAGAAGCAGGTCAACAAGTGGGGCCTACTCAGTATTGTCTGAGCCACTCTGCTTCTCTTACCTGGTTCTCAGCCCAGAGGAATGGCCTGTGTGGCAGGTCGGGCCCATAGGGGGCTCTTTCATGGTCATTTGGCCTGGGTGGGGGCTGTTTTTGTGGTTGTTTTGTTTTCTTTGAGTGGAGCCTCAGGCATTTTTCCTTCCTTGTTTTGGAATCTTTCCCCTCTCTCCTTATCTGAGAGCTGTGACCTTGCCCCATGAAGTGCCCTGGGCGTACTTCAGCATGACGCCACTCCACATTTCGTTCTTGCCCTTTTTTGTGCTCCACATCTTGCAGTCAAACCAGTGGGCTCGTGAGCCACTGAAGAAGCCCACTCAGATGTTCTCCTGAGGGGCTGGAGCTGTGCAGCCACCTAACATGCTCGCCCTCTTTGCTTGGTTGCAGCGAAAGCATGCTACGGTGCTGCTGGCTTGTTTACACCGCACTGGTGTTTTTTGTTTTTGTTTTTTTTTGGATCATGGGTTGTGAACTTTCAAATACCCTTGTTCTTTTTTTTTTAAAGATTTTATTTATTCATTTGAGACACAGAGATACAGAGAGAGAGAAAGCATGAGCAGGGAGAGAGGCAGAGGCAGAGGGAGAAGCAGGCTCCTCGCTGAGCCAGAAGCCCGATGTGGGGCTCGATCCCAGGACCCTGGGATCATGACCTGAGCTGAAGGCAGACGCTTAACCATCTGAGCCACCCAGGCGCCCCTACCCTTGTTCTTAAGAGCAATTAAAAATTTAAAAAATATGTCAAAAATTAAAAAGATACTAAAGGGTGCAGAATGAAAAGTGTCCCTTCTGTCCCCACCGCTGGCCATCCACTTCCCTATCCTACAGACAGCTAATATGACACATTTCTTTTGTATCATTCTAGGACTATTTTACGCATATACAAGTGAATATAGGTATTCTTATATGAAATTATATGTAATAGGTGCAAAACATATAGTTCCAGCTTTTTATACATATGGTAGCATACTATATACATCTGTTACACACTTGCATATTTTACTTAGCAATAAACTTTAACAACATTCTATAGCAGTCCTCATATTTTGTTTTTTTTCAAATGCATGGTATTTTATTGTGTGCATCTTCCATAAATCATTTATGGATCAGCTCCTTCTGATCAGCATCTGGAACTTAGAGCATTGTTTGCATATGCATATATATATAGAGAGAGAGAGAGAGCGCCAGTTCTTAGAAATGGAATAATTGGATGAAGTATCTACACATTTTTATTTTATTTTATTTTTAAAAGATTTTATTTATTTATTTGAGAGAGACAGAGATAGCGAGAGAGAGCATGAGCAGGGAGGAGAGGGAGAAGCAGGCTCCCTGCTGAGCAGGGAGCCCTACGTGGGGCTTGATCCCTGGACCCTGGGATCATGACCTGAGCTGAAGGCAGACGCTTAACTGACTGAGCCACCCAGGCGCTCCTACACATTTTTATTTTTGATAGAGATTTTCAAATTGGAAACTGTACTAATTCACACATTTACCAACAATATATGAAAGTGTTTATTTTCCCATACCCATGCTAACACAATGTGCTAAAAAACTTACACCTTTGCCAATCTGATAGGTGAAAAATGGTATCTCAGTGTAGTTTTTTTTTTTAAGATTATTTATTTATTTGACAGAGAGAGGGTACAAGCAGGGGGAGTGGTGGGCAGAGGGAGAGGGAGAAGCAGGCTCCCCACTGAGCAGGGAGCCCGATGCAGGACTCGATCCCAGAACCCAGGGATCACGACCTGAGCTGAAGGCAGACGCTTAACCGACTGAGCCACCGACGCGCCCCTATCTAGGTGTAGTTTTAATGAACATTTTCCTTTATTTTTAATTTTTAAGTTTTTAGAAGATTTTATTTATTTATTTGAGAGAGAGAGCGCTGGAGCAGGGGCAGAGGGAGAGGGAGAAGCAGGCTCCCCGCTGAGCAGGGAGCCCGATGTGGGGCTCCATCCCAGAACTCTGGGATCATGACCTGAGCCGAAGGCAGACGCCCAACCGAGTGAGCCACCCAGGCACCGCAACATTTCTCTTTATTAGTGAAGTGGAGTATATGACATTTGTGAGACATTTGTGTTTCCTTTTCAGTAAATAACTTCATATCCTATGCCTCTTTTTTGAGTTACCAGTGTTTTCTTACTGGTTTGTCATTCCTGCCAGTCTGAAACCAGAAGCTGGTGTCTCTTTTCCTTTGGACAAATGAGACGCTGCAGTGTATGTGGAAAATTGCTCCTTGTGTGGTTGAGAAGAGGTCCTGGATACCCAAGGCCCTTGTAGGAGTTTAGGGACCCCAACCTCTCTTGGTTCTGGAGCACCCTAGGCCCTCCAGCAACAGGAATTTCTTATTTATACCTTTAGGGCAGAAAGTTGAGTTACTTAGTTTATGGGTAGAGATTAGGGCTAGGAAAGTCTTCTGTTGTTAGGGATAGTGAATGTTAATACATTGTGTGTGTGTTGACCTCTTGGCATTGCTAAATTCTCTTCCTCTGACTGAAGTAGAAGAGGGTGAGGGGAGAGGGAGGAGGACGACGAGGAGGAGGAGGAGGAGGAGGAGGAAGAGGGCGGGAAGGAGTATATGGGTGTTTGTCTTGCTGTGTAACAGGAAGAAGTGGTTTGATAAATTTTATAGGAATGTATATGCCTTGTTCTTGACCTCTTGTTTTACCAGATTAATTCTGTGTTTGATTTCAACCTTAGCTGGAGTTTTACCATCTCCTTAAGGGGTAGAAAAGGTTGATATGTTCTACTTCACTGAATCTACTACTAGGACTCACGGATACCCAGTTAGTCACTGTTACCACAAAGAGGTTCTGTTTTTCATCGCATGAAGCCTCCTTCCTACTTCTTTCCTTCACCTACTTCTTTTTCCCTTATTTCTGAAGCATTTCAGTTGATACTGAAATTTTTTTTTAGCCTAATTCTTTTTGTCTGTCTCTTATTATCTTCTTCGGGTGCTTACCCTTTACCTATGCTTCTTAACAATTAAAGTGATGGTAGTTGATTGGTTTCTTTGTTGGGAGGCATTTCTACATGAAAAATGTTTCATGTTACAGAATGAGAATAGTAAAGAGATACAGGATCATTGAAAGAGAGGTGATTCCAGGATATAAGAACAGGGTACCTGGCATTGAAACTGAAGGATTTTTATGGGAAAAAGAAAACTCAGTAAATATTAGCATTCATTGGGGTGCTGCCTTAAGGCCTTACAGAATCCGTGCTTGGAGACAGTAGGGTGGAGGGAGGGTAAAAATGGTGGATCCTGGTACACATGAGAATTCTAGCTTCCATATAGTGCTTAATAGGTCATTAGACTACCGACGAAAGCAAATGAGCATGTTTTATTTGTAGGGTCAGCATTGCTTTTCCCCACAGTTGTGGGCATTATGGTGTCCAGAGCTTTCTTGGTAGTAGCTAGGGCCCACATTGATATGGTGGACAGGAGCACCTCTGATTTACTCTCTCAGATGTAAGCACCCAATTGAACTCCTGGTCCCAGATAGTACTATTTAAAGCTGAAAAACAGAGTGTTTGTTTGTTTCTGGCATATTCTCCAGGACCCCTTGGTCTCAGTTAGCTGGTATATACTTGGGTAGAAATATGGAAGGTGCCTTTACAACGGCACCATTTCAGCCCCTGGGCCCATTGGTATTCCCCCTGATATCAGGTGAACAGATGGTGTCATCCCCTAGTTGCCTATCCCAATGAGAGTCTCTACCAACTGAGTGCTTATTTGGTCCTGGTGCTGTGCTCGTCCCTTTACTTGTGTGTGTCCTTTCAGTTCTCCCAACACTCTTGCAAGGTAGACTCCTTGCGAGATTATGTCCTGTACTCATCCACTCAGGGATACTAAGTGGCTGGTGTGGGTCCGGCACCATGCCAAGGGTACCCTGAGGACTACAAACATGGTCCCCGCTCTCAGGGAACTTGCAGTCAGGCGGGGTAGATGAATGTGAATCAGATGGTCCCACCTCTGCATGTATAATGGAAAACTGACAGCTGCCCTAACGACAAGAGAGGATTTCCATGGCATGTGACAGAGAAATCCTACCTAGGGCTAGAAAGTGAGGGAAGGCTTCCCTAAAGAAGTGCTGCTTGAGGGCGCCTGGGTGGCTCAGTTGGTGAAGCGACTGCCTTTGGCTCAGGTCATGATCCTGGAGTCCCGGGATCGGGTCCCGCATTGGGCTCCCTGCTTGGCGGGGAGTCTGCTTCTCCCTCTGACCCTCCCCCCTCTCATGCTCTCTCTCTATCTCATTCTCTCTCTCAAATGAATAAATAAAATCTTTAAAAAAAAAAAAAAAAAGAAGTGCTGCTTGAGCTGAGCTGTGAAGGATGACTAGGAAGTAACCAGGCAAAGGGAGGATGGTGCTGGGAGGTAAGGAGAGGGGTGTCTGGCTGAGTGCACTGGTCTGTTTTCATTGGTCAGGGTTTCATTGTGGATGACAGAATCTACTCTGGCTAGCTGGAGCAAACAGGGATTTCTTTTTTTTTTTTTTTTTAAAGATTTTATTTATTTATTTTGACAGAGAGACAGCAAGAGAGGGAACACAAGCAGGGGGAATGGGAGAGGAAGAAGCAGGCTTCCCGCGGAGCAGGGAGCCCGATGCGGGGCTCGATCCCAGGACCCTGGGATCATGACCTGAGCCGAAGGCAGACACTTAATGACTGAGCCACCCAGGTGCCCCGCAAATAGGAATTTCTTTTTCTTAAATTTTTTATTGTTATGTTAATCACCATATATTACATCATTAGTTTTAGATGCAAATAGGAATTTCTAATAAGCGGGTGGGAGATCTACCAGATCTTTGGAAGGGCTGAAGATTCAGACTCTCTTCTGAGCTTGCAGGAACAATTCCCCGAACCACACAGCAGGACTGGATGGCTGGACGGCTGAGGTAGCTTTGCCTTTGCCACAATCAGGAAGCTACAGAGCTGGGCAACTGTCGCCATAGCTTTCAGCTGCAGCTCCACACTGTGTATGACCCAGGCCCACCAAGTGAATGCTTTGTTCCCTGCCTCTTTTACCATGTGACTTGTTTTGAATCAGCCTTCCGTGGGCGTGTTTAGTGGAACCTAAGTCCCATCTGGAATTCTAGCAGCAGAGGTATTTGGATAATGTACTTTTACTTAGCCAGCGTCTGCAGTGCAGAGTTATGCTAAGAGGGAATGGAGTGGTACTGAGTGGGCCAGTACACCATGTATACAGCACACAGAGGAGACACAGTCCAAGACCTGAGAGAAGGCCAGTGTGGCCAGAGCCTGGAGTGGGAGGGAGATGAAGCTGGAGAGGTAGGCAGAGCCCTGTGGTCCATGGCACTGCCTTTTAGGTGGGGAACTGATGGTTCAGAAGTTAAGTGGCCCAAGTGACCATCCCAGATTTGAGCCCAGGCCTGTCTGCCTCCAGAATCTGCACTCTTTTTGCACCTCCAATATGTAACCTCATTGTCTAAAGCATTCCTCGAATTCAGCCCCAGATCTTGGCACATCTGTTTCCCATCTGACCTCAGGCTGCCATGAGTGTTAAGGGGAGGGCATAGTGAAGGAGACAGGTGCCTTTGACCTAACTGGCAAGGATTGGGGTGGGCATGTTAGTGCAGTGGTACTGGAAGTCCACAGCCTCATCAAAATCTCCTCTTACTGCTGATTTCTCACTTTCTTCTGGACTCCTCCAAGCAGAGAGCAAAATCCCAAGGAAAAATGCCCTCTGGAGTAGCAGATCTTGGCTCATGATGGAAGAGTTGGAGATAGTGATTATTCATAAGCATTTCTTATGTTAATCAAAATAGTGTTAGTGCCACATGCTAAAATAACAGTGAAATGATTGAATACCTGTATTGTATGGCTGTCTACAGGATTCTTTCCTGATGTGAAAACATGCCAGATGCTTATACGTGTGTGAGCAATAAGATGGTGCTCTGTCTGTATGATTTAATAGTTTACTGGCCCAAATCCATAACTAAATTAGATAATGGGAGAGATGTGTAAGTATAGGATATTCATATCCCAGATGAATATCTGCAGTCTGCAAAATTGCTACATTGATTTTGGCATTGGAGTGAGGGTGTTCCTGTTTTATTTTATTTTACTTTATTTTTTTCATTATGGCGAGTCTACTCTTTAATCCCCATCATCTATTTCACCCACCTCCCACCTCCCCTCTGGTAGCCATCAGTTCTCTGTGGTTAAGAGTGTGTTTCTTGGTTTGTCTCTCTTTTTGTTTTCCTTTGCTCGTTTGTTTTGTTTCTTAAATTCCATATATGAGTGAGATCATATGGTATTTGTCTTTCTCAGACTGACTTATTTCACTTAGCATTATACTCCCTGGCTCTATCCATGTTGTTGCACAAGGCAAGATTTCATTCCTTTTTGTGGCTGAGTAATATTTCTTTTTTTTTTTTTTTTAAGATTTTATTTATTTATTTGACAGAGAGAGATAGCGAGAGCTGGAACACAAGCAGGGGGAGTGGGAGAGGGAGAAGCAGGCTTCCCGCGGAGCAGGGAGCCCGATGCGGGGCTCGAGCCCAGGACCCTGGGATCATGACCTGAGCTGAAGGCAGACGCTTAACGGCTGAGCCACCCAGGTGCCCCTATTTCTTTTTTTTTTTTTTTTTAAAGATTTTATTTATTTGATAGACAGCGAGAGAGGGAGCACAAGCAAGGGGAGCGGGAGAGGGAGAGGGAGAAGCAGGCTTCCCGCTGAGCAGGGAGCAGGACCCTGGGATCATGACCTGAGCCGAAGGCAGAAACTTAACAACTGAGCCACCCAGGTGCCCTGAGGCTGAGTAATATTTCTGTGGTGTGTGTGTGTGTGTGTACACACACACATACTTGCTTCCACCCCACATCTTTATCAATTCATTTATCCATGGACACGTGGGCTGCTTCCATAATTTGGCTATTGTAAATAATGCTGCAATAAACATAGGGGTGCATATATCCCTTTGAATTAGTGTTTTTATAGTTTTTTGGGTAAATAATAGTGTGATTACTGGGTCCTAAGGTAGTTATATTTTTAATTTTTTGAGGAACCTCCATACTGTTTTCCACAGTGGCTGCACCAGTTTGCATTCCCACCAACAATGCAAGAGGGTTCCCCTTTCTCCACATCCTTGCCAACACTTGTTTCTTGTCTCGATTTTAGCCATTCTTCGAGGTGTGAGGTGATATCTCATTGTGGCTTTGATTTGCATTTCCCTGATGATGAGTGATGTTGAGCATCTTTTCATGTGTCTATTGGCCATATGGATGTATTCTTTGGAGAAATGTCTGTTCATGTCTTCTGCCCATTTTTTAATCGGGTTATTCGTTTTTTGGTATTGAGTTGTGTAAGTTTTTTAAAATATATCTTGGGGGCGCCTGGGTGGCTTAGTCGTTAAGCGTCTGCCTTCGGCTCAGGTTGTGATCCCAGGGTCCTGGGATCGAGCCCCGCATCGGGCTCCTTGCTCAGCAGGAAGCCTGCTTCTCCCTCTCCCACTCCGCCTGCTTGTGTTCCCTCTCTCGCTGTCTCTCTGTCAAATAAATAAATAAAATATTTAAAAAAGATAAAATATATTTTGGATACTAACTCTTCTATTGGATTTATCACTTGCAGATATCTTCTCTCATTCCATAGGTTGCCTTTTAGTTTTGTTGAGTGTTTTCTTTGCTGTGCAGAAGCTTTTTTTTTTTTTTTTTTGATGTAGTCCCTATAGTTTATTTTTGATTTTGTTTCCCTTGCCTCAGGAGGCATACCTAGAAAAATGTTGCTAGGGCCGATGTCAGAGAAATTACTGCCTGTGCTCTCTTCTAGGATTTTTGTGGTTTTCAGGTCTCAATTAAGTCTTTAATCCATTTTGAGTCTATTTTTGTGTATGGTGAAAGAAAACGGTCAAGTTTCATTCTTTTGCATGTAGCTGTCCAGTTTTCCCAACACCATTTGTGGAAGAGACTTTTTCCCATTGCATATTCATTCCTCCTTTGTCAAAGATTAATTGACCATCTAATTGTGGGTTTATTTCTGGATTTTCTATTCTCTTCCATTGTTCTATGAATCTGTTTTTATGCCAGTACCATACTGTTTTAATTACTACTGCTTTATAATAGAATTTGAAGTCTGGAATTGTGATGCCTGCAGTTTTGTTTGTCTTTTTCAAGATTGCTTTGGCTATTTGAGGTCTTTTGTGGTTCCATACGAATTTTAGGATTGTTTGTTCTAGCTCTGTGAAAAATGCTGTTGGTATTTTTTTTTAAAGATTTTCTTTTTTTTTTTTTTGAAGATTTTATTTATTTATTTGACAGAGAGAGACACAGCAAGAGAGGGAACACAAGCAGGGGGAGTGGGGGAGGGAGAAGCAGGCTTCCCGCGGAGCAGGGAGCCCGATGCGGGGCTCGATCCCAGGACCCTGGGATCATGACCCAAGCCGAAGGCAGACGCTCAACTGATTGAGCCACCCAGGCGCCCCTGCTGTTGGTATTTTGATAAGGATTGCATTAAATGTGTAGATTGCTTTGGGTAATATAGACATTTTAACAGTACTTGTTCTTCCAGTCCGTGAGCATGGAATGTTTTTCCATTTCTTTATGTCGTCTTGAATTTCTTTCATCAGTGTTTTATAGTTTTCAGAATAGTGAGGGTTTTTCTTAAAAGGAAATGGTATATTGTTACAGGATGGATGGATAAGAGAGGGAGGGAGAGGCATAGGGATTGCTCATTAAAAAAGAGTACTCTGGACTCTGCTCATGTTCTGGCTCTACCATTTTAGTCGGCGTGTGATCTTGGTAAGTCACTTCCCTTCCTTAATCCTCAGTTTCCTCTTCTGCAAATTGGAAATAATGGGACCTAAGTCTCAGGGTTGTTGTGAAGGTGAAAATAGGTCATGTGTATTGGGTGCTTATAGTTCCTGGCACTTAGCAAAGTCGTGAATATGTGTTCCCTGACAATCTCCTATGTCTGTGGTGATTGCTTTTAAAATTTAGTTTATCTTAATAAGCAGCAACTCTGTGTTGCCCATTAGATTCAGATTCCTACACTTTGCAATCAACCTCCTAAGCTGTTGAAATTAGATCCCTGAGCAAGTTTGGCATCTTTATGGATGTATTTCCATGAAGAAACTGATAAGGTTAAATTGCTGTTAGGATTTAATTTTAACTAACTTCTCTACAGGTAAAACCAGAAGTCATTTATTGCAACTTCCTGTGAATCTATAATTATTTCAAAATAAAAAGAAAAGAATTTTTTCCTTTAATTTCATTGGTAAAGGAGGGGGCCCAGCCTTTACAGTTAGGTGAGGTTGTTTAATAAATGCATATAAAGTTCAGGTCTAGTCATCATAGGAGAGCTCAGGTTAACCTTTCTGTCCCTGGATTGGAATTGTCCATTTGTCCAATTTGTTTAGTCACTGAAAAAAAACATGTATGAGCATAGATAGGCACTTGTCTAGGTGCTGGGGATACAGCAGTGATCAGACTAGACCAGTTTTCCTACCCTCATGGACCTTTTATTATAGTGAGAGTGGGGTGTGAGACAGAAGATAAATGCACAAGATTGTAAAGTATTACACAGAGTAACCAGTTGAAAGTTCAAAACAAAATTGTTGAGCTCCATCTTGTTTTCTTCATTCCTCATTTAATAGTTTTCCCAGTTTTACCCTGGCCCTCTCCTCTTTTTACTCAGTCCATCTTCCTGTAAATCTCCTTCAAACCCATGAAACATAAACTCCTATTAACCAGACATAGAAAGATGGCTGTAATGATGCGTCCACACACATGCTGTCCCTATAGATCATCTGCATGGACAAATTATAAAATTGTATAGGCTCAATTGTCTCATGTCATTAGGTAGTCAAATTACAAAACGAAGCCTTATGCTTCCATCTTCAGTGCAGGAATGGCTGTGCCGTTGGGACTGGGCAGGCCTGCTTTTCCTTTGGGCCTTGCCTGAAGGATAGTTAGACTAATAGCCGGTATGACAAATATGCCTTGCGTTTTTATTTATTTATTTATTTATTTATTTATTTATTTGAGAGAGAGAGAGGGAGAGCGTGAGAAGGAGGAGGGTCAGAGGGAGAAGCAGACTCCCTGCTGAGCAGGGAATCCGATGCGGGACTCGATCCCGGGACTCCAGGATCATGACCTGAGCTGAAGGCAGTGGCTTAACCAACTGAGCCACCCAGGCGCCCGTTGCGTTTTAATGACTTCATTGCATTGGTATATTTCTCATTCATCTAACAGGTTGGTAGGCAGCCTTCCTCCACATGGTGATTCAGGCACCAGTGCTCCTTCTGTCCTGTGGCTGTGCCGTCCCCCATTCAGTGGCCCTTGGGGACGAGCATAGAGTGCCACAGGGTGCTAGCTGTACATGGAAGTGGTGCCGGTCACTTGTGCTCACATTGCCTTGGCTAGAACTCAGTCACATGGCTGCAACCAACTGCAGGGGGTGTGGTGGAACATGTCATTGTTGGGAGGGCAGCCACAGCCACTCAGTGATACTTCTGTACCAGGCCTTGGGCCACGTAAATGATCAGAGGACAGCTGCCATAATCCCCTGTATCAGCAAGGCTGTCATTTGCCTCTATGACTCTTCTTTCTCCTCAGCCCCATGGCTGATCAGTGACCATGATCTTTCCTTAGGCAGATTAATATTCACTTGGGCTCTAGTCTAGTCTCACCAGCCTGTTAGTCCTTCTTTCTCATTAGGGGAGATTGAGTCTTCTCACATCTTTGCTCATGAAATTGTGTGTGCGTGTGTTTTTTTAAGTAGTATGGAAAAGTGCAACAAGGTGAAGACAATTCTTTTTTTTTTTTTTTTAAGATTTTATTTATTTATTTGACAGACGCAGCAAGAGGGGGAACACAAGCAGGAGGAGTAGGGGAGGGAGAAGCAGGCCTCCCGCGAAGCAGGGAGCCTGATGCGGGTCTCGATCCCAGGACCCTGGGATCATGACCCGAGCAGAAGGCAGACGCTCAAAGACTGAGCCCCCCAGGCGCCCCATGAAATCGTGTTTTGATCAGTAGTTGCACTGAGGCTGTCTTATTTCCAAAATATTGTTGGTAGGTGAGGTGTTCTCAAATCCTTACTGTGGGCTCTGTATGAGCTTTTGCTACGCCAGATGGTTTGTTTACTAAGGCACTGGTATAAGATCATTGCATCCTCAGGTGAAATGGCTGGACTCTTGGGCAGCATTTATAGGATATCTCCAGGGTGGGATTATATTCTAAACAGAAATGTTCTGTGGTTGAAACAATATATACACACCCTTTGTAAATTCTCCCTGATAATGCCGCCTTGCAATTCATATTATTCAGCTGTGCTTGATTTTAAGATACTTAAGGGGTAAATGTCACCTTTTGGGATTTTATTAATAGTATTACTTTTTAATGAGTCTTTTGAAGTCTCTTTCATGATAAACAGCCGGTTTTCCCTTGAGATAATAACTTGTAGTGCCAAATATTTGCATTTCACTTGAAACGAAACTAAGGCTTTGAATGTTTTAAATATAAGCAAATCTAATTCTCCTGTGTCTAGAGAAACTGCATAATGAACCATATGTATGTGGCTTAAGTGGACAGATGTGGAAGTTTTCTCTCTCATTTTTTCTTAAAAACACTGGCAGAACTTAAAATTGGCACCAACTAGCAAATAGTTCTACCCAGTTGATGAAACCACTGGAACTGTAGTTGAAGTGGAAGAGTCCTCTTAGGGTGCATGCGCAGTTGGGGCTTTTCCTGGCTCTGGCTTCACCTTGGAGGCCCGAGGCTCCATAGTTCATCCACCCACATTTCTCAGTGCCTTCAGTTTTTGCAGTTGGGTATTCTCTCTCTGGTGGCTGACTTTTCAGATCTTTGTAAGTTGGGCCAGTTGTTTCAGTTGACTTTGGGTTCATTTGGAGAAGATGTTCCATGCATCTGGGTCCTGCAGCAAGATGGCCCTCTAGCTGCTGACAGAGAGGTCCTTAGCTGCCATCCCACTGCTGGAATGGGCCTTCCTCTGGTCCTGGCCATGTGGCTTTTTTCTCCCTGTCTCTTCTCATCCCCTCCCTAACTCTGGGCCATCTTGACCTCTGGCCAGGGTTGCTCATATGGTCTTAACTTGTCCTCCTACCTTTAGTCTTTCCCCTTCCATTCTCATCACTGAAGTGTTCTTTCTGTAACTGACATCTGATAATATCATTGTTCTGTTTAATACTTATCTGTGGCTCCCTATTGTCTTCTAGATACAGTCTGTATCTCTTAACTTGGTGTACCTGGGCCTTCATGATCTGGGCCCTGATTGCTGTCTGGACTATCTTCAGGCAGCTCCACTAACATCCATGTTGTATTAGCAGCCTATTCTATCTACATGTAGTCCAACTGAGCTACTTTCAGAAGATGGCCATTTTCTCTCATTTTTGGGGGTTTTTGTAAATGCTGTTCCTTTTGTTTGTCTTGCTCTGCATGTTTTATGGCATTGCTTCTCAAACTTGAGTGTGCTTCACATCATCTAGAGGGCTTGTTAAACCACAGATTCCTGGGTCCCACTCCCAGACTTTGATTCCCCAGATGTAGGGTAGAGCCTGAGGTTCTGTGTTTCTAGGGAGTCTCCAGGTGATGCTGATTTGGGTGGTCTGGGGACTGTACTTTGAGTAGCAAAGCTCTAGAGTACCCTGTCTTGTCATAGCACTTCACTGTTTTGAGATTGCCTGTTTGTCTTTCTCTCTCATGAGACCCTAGGTTTCCTGGGAAAAAGAATCTGTTTGCCCATCAGTGTATCCCGAGTCACTATTGTCTGGGATATACTTGGTGTTCAGTGTCTGTTGAATGAATGAATGAGTGGATCACTCTTCATGCAGCAAAGTTCAAATCATTTTGCTTCTTGTAGATGAGCTTTATTTTGGACTATTTCAGCCTAAGGATATGTGGAATGTGATCTACTCCTTCTGTTTGCCCTCACCTGACACTGAAATACTCACTTAATGGATATGGAACTTGAGAACTCCCCATAGAGATCAGAGACTGGATGAACCACAGGAAGGTAGACATGGATTTCTTTTGATAGATCTGAAACTTTAAATGTGAAATAGACTCATAGGTTTTCTTTCATTCAGCACACAACACAGAGTAGTGTTTCTGCACCTCTTAATGTAAGACAAACACCTGAACTTACTAGAGCCCATCAATAAGTGGATCTCACACTACTTTTTAGTATCTGTGATGTACCTGCTAGGGACTATATGCGGAATAAAGGAATACATGATATGGTTCTGGTCCCCCAGGTTGAAACCTGAGTGATGATATTCAGGAGCACTTGAAATGTTCAAACTGTGTGATACTTATAAGAATTCATATTTTTTTTAAAGATTTTATTTATTTATTTGACAGAGAGACACAGTGAGAGTGGGGACACAAGCAGAAGGAGTGGGAAAGGGAGAAGAAGCAGGCTTCCTGCACAGCAGGGAGCCTGATGCGGGGCTTGATCCCAGGACCCTGGGACCATGACCTGAGCTGAAGGCAGACGCTTAACGACTGAGCGACCCAGGCGCCCCAAGAATTCATATTTTTTAAGATGCTTAATTACTTGTTTATTAAATCAATTAAAAGCATGCAGTGAGAAGCAAGGGGAAAGAGAATGGGGGTAGTTAACACATTTAGTGCAAGCCAGTAGAAGGGCCATGCTATGTTATGTACAGGTTATACAATGTTCATATGCCTTCTCTCTCTTTGTTGCAAGGCCTTTTTGGTTTTAGGGAGCAGGGACTCTCCTTGCCAGCTTAAGTCTTCTTGAAAAGGAGGTGGGGTTGGAGTTCTCATGGGAATCCAAGAAATGAGAGACAAGGAGTGGCCCAGTGGTCCTAAAGAGTGAGTGTTCTTGGTTATTTGTGCTTGCCCTAGTTTCCTTGAGTTTGCTTCACTATCTGCTTATCTTTTGGCTGCCAGCAGCCATCCTCACCCCCTGTTCTTTTTAGTACTTCTCTACCTCACAGGTTCTGCTTATGCTGGTTCTGGCTTCCTCATGACTTCAAGTCCCACTGGGCCCTTACTCTATATCATGGCTTCACTGCATCCATTCAGGGCCTGCTTTCTGTGCTTTTGATCTTCATATTTCTTATCCACACCCCCAGTAATGAGCATCTGGCTGAAGTTTTTCTTGCTAGGGTAGAGCTTTCCATGCAAGAGGATCCCAGAGGCCAGAAACTCTATGCCCTCCCTTCCTTACTTGGACTCAATTGGGTGAGACCAGGTGTGAGGTGGGTCTTGTGGTGCACATGTGGCTGCCAAGCCCACCTTTGTATCAGAGTTGGGGGATGGGCATTGCCCTCTGAAGTGGCTGTGGGCCTGGCAGGTACGTTGGAGAGCCTTTGGGGCAGTGGGACTCGAGTAATAGGATTTGAGCAGGCTGGGATCAGAGAAGGGATGGTCTGGGAAGAAGACAAAGATCTGACCCATGAAGAGCCAGCATGTGCGCAATCAGAAGCCTGCTAAGAGTGAGCAGGGAGGAGGTTGGATTATAAGGGCCCTAAAGGCCATGTGGAGGAGGTAAATGTTTTTTATAGGTGACAGGTCATCTCTGTAGGCTTTTAAACCCTGCTGCCAGAATAGACTTGAGACCTGCTAAGAGGCCACTGACGCCAGTCGGGAGTGAGATAATGTGTGAGAGGGAACAGAGTGAGCAGGTGGTCATGGGACTGGAGAAAGAACAAACATGGGCTGACATCACAACAACAACTGGGTATGGCAGCTTCAGGTCCAGGTGGAAAGGAGTGTATTCTAGAGGAATAGTAGCTTCTGTATCGGAACCAGGAATGCAGTAGCCAACACCCAGCACAGAGATTTTCGTGTCTTCATTTGCAGGGTGGCCGGTGGGACACAGCTTTTCACAAGTGTCCTGCCGGGTTTATGAACTGTCTCTGTCCGCTTGATCGATCAGTCGTAAACATCCATTCTTGTGTCCTGTCCGTGCCCAGCTTTTTAGATACCTTTACTCCATCTGTTTCCTTCAGTGCCAACCAGAAGGACAGTGTTCCTGGGAGCTCTACACATTATAATTTGGCCAAGAACCCAATCCATAGCATACTGACGCCCTCTACCCTGGGTTTTGCCCCTGCAACCTGGTCAGACATTTGGGCTTGTTCAGAAAGTGCTAGTGTGGAGCATTTGAATTTGGCTCGAGTGTTTTGGAAAATTGTGTGGTCCATCGGGTGCTTAGACTGACTTGTAGCCTTTCTTGCTTTATTTATATTGTTTATTATCAGAACGGTAAGAGTTAAACAACTTGGATGCAACTCAATTTTTAAAAATTATTTTTTTTTAAATTGAGATAAATTGATGTATAACATTGTATTAGGTGTGCAATGTAATTATTTGATATATGTATATAATGCAAAATGATTACTACACTAAGTCTAGTCAGCATCCATCATCATACATAGTTACAGATTTTTTTCTTGTGATGACAACTTTTAAGATTTACTTTTTTAGCAACTTTTAAATACATATAACAGTGTCATTAACTATAGTCACCATGCTTTACATTACAGCCCTAGGACTTATTTACCTTATAACCAGAAGTTTGTACCTTTTGACCACTTTTACCCATTTTGCCCACCCCCCACGTCTGACAGCCACCAATCTGTTCTCTGTATCTGTGAGTTTGATTTTTTTTTTGTTCCACATATAAATCATACAGTATTTGTCTTTCTATGTCAGACTTATTTCACTTAGCATCATGTTCTCAAGGTCCCTGATGCAACTCAATTTAAAAAAGGCCTGATATGGAATAGGCTGACTTTGAACAACAGATAAAACAGAGGGGGTAATTACTTGCTGACTGCAATAATGCAATAATGCTGATTGCAAATAATGAAGGATATGGACTCATCTCTTAAGTTGTATGAGCCTTCATTTCCTCATCTGGGAAAAGTATAATAATCCCTGCTATGTCTACCTTTCAAAGGTTTTGAGATGCTCAAATGAGATAGGTGTGTGTAGTGCTTTGTAAATTTGAAAGCATTCTATGAATTTAAGATATTAACTAATGATTAGTGGCTTCTGGGGCATTTAAAAATGGTTTGATCTACATTTAGTGGGAACTCACCTAGTATGAAAACTTTAAAAATGAAATCTCAAGGTTATATCACAGCTCAACGTTTTATAGTCATATTTCATCTTTGAAAGTCCACAGAGGAGGGAGCTGGGTGTTCCTGAAAAGAATTACTTGCTGGAAATGGGGTGTGTGTGTTGGGGTGGGAGGAAGGGTGCAGAGGTGGTCGGCTTTCTTTTCTAGGGATAGTGAGTAGAATGCCCTCCTAATGATTAATTTCTTCTTTTTAAAAGATGTTTTTATTTTTTTTGACACAGAGAGACCGCGAGAGAGGGAACACAAGCAGGGGGAGTGCGAGAGGGAGAAGCAGGCTTCCCGCTGAGTAGGGAGCCCGATGCAGGGCTCGATCCCAGGACCCTGGGATCGTGACCTGAGCTGAAGGCTGACGCTTAACTACTGAGCCACCCAGGTGCCCCTAATGATTAATTTCTTGATAGTGTGTGCAGAAGCAGGCAACTTGGTGGCTTATTAGCAGTAATACCTCTCCTTTTCTTTCCTAGTCTCCTTTTGTCCTAAAGGATCATGCTCCTTGTGTTCACCTCTTGGTTCCATGAAAGTGGCCCTTGGCAAGTAGCACCTTAGCCTTAGGGTATATGGGAGGGATGGAACAAAGCCTTAGGCTCCTCCTTCCAGAATCACCAGTTTTGCTGCTTTTCTCACTGCCTAGTACAGTCTTTTCCCCTGAACTATTTTTCTGGTTCTCTGTATCCTTAAATCCTCACATTTGCCTTGCATGCCCCCTAGTGTCAGGTCTGATGCACCCCTTGTTATGTTACCCTGTTGGGGTCCCATGAGCAGTTCTCCCCACCCAGTACTATTACTAAGTATTATCCATAGTTCACAAATGCGGAACGAGAGGTTCTGTGTTCCTGACTTGCCGCTCGAGTAGGACCTGGGGAGGTGGAATTGGAATTGGAACTTTTGATTCCCAGATTTATACAATGGGAATGCTTCAGAAAAAAGATGACATGGTTATAGCTTTTGTAGATTAAAAAAATGGTTTAAAAGAAATCTAGATTATTTTGCTGCCTACTCAGCTAATCTAAAAGGATAAAAATGTGGTGAATATTTGAAGATAAGAATGATCGTCCTTTTGGGGCACCTGGTTGGCTCAGTTGGTTAAGCGTCCCGACTCTTGATTTCACTCAGGTCCTGATCTCAGGGTTGTGAGATTGGTCCTGAGTCCAGCTCCACGCTGGGTGTGGAGCCTGCTTAAGATTCTCTTGCTCCCTCTCTCTCAATCCCTACCCCCCTCACACTCTCAAAATAAATAAATAAATAAATAAATAAATAAATAAATAAATAAAATGTTTAAAAAGAATGATTGTCCTTTTTACTCTTTCTTCATCACATTGGAAAAACTTTCATCATTCACCAAGTGTTCAGTATTTCATTCTCAGTCCTGTTAACAACTTTGAGGTATACAAAAAAATTATAAAGCATGATGTCTGCCCTGTAGAAGTTTATGTTCTAATTATGTTCTAGTTACAAGGTGTTTAAATGTATTCTCTTGAGGAAAAAAATAAGTATAATGCATGATAACTTTTACTGATGTTTTATATTTTTACCTCTGAGCATTTGCTTATTTATTTTTAAAAGTCCTTTTCCGTGGAGAGAGAACCGCATGATAACAACAGTAATTACCCAGATGAACCCTGGCGGATAACAGAAGAACAGCGCGAGTACTATGTCAATCAGTTCCGATCCCTTCAGCCTGACCCGAGTTCCTTCATTTCAGGTAACTAAGTCTGATGGGTGAAGACATGGGTCCAGGATCATTGTCTCATATAGATAACAGTACACATCTTGAGAAATAGTTCACACAAAATGAATGTGACAATCTCTGTGATTTTGATTTGTTTTCCTCTAAGATTGAATTTCTTTTTTTTTTTTAAGATTGTATTTATTTATTTGACACAGAGAGAGAGACAGCGAGAGAGGGAATACAAGCGGGGGGGTGGGGGTGGGAGAGGGAGAAGCAGGCTCCCCGCAGAGCAGGGAGCCCGATGCAGGGCTCGATCCTGGGACCCTGGGACCATGACCTGAGCCGAAGGCAGCTGCTTAACGACTGAGCCACCCAGGCGCCCCTAAGATTGAATTTCTTATCAGCTATAAACCATGCATAAAAATACTTGGCAATGATATTTGGAAAATTATATTTCAGTGTCAAAGGTTTAAATGGGAATTTGGGGGAACCTGGTTTAGACCTGTGCCTTATTAGTTGGAGCAGTTCTTGAAATGGTAGACTGTGGCACCAAGACGACCTCTTTAATTGCTTATTCATATTAGAGCAAAGATGTAGAGTAGCCTTCTAAAGATTTAGTGTCACAAGTCTCTTACTGTTATGTATGCTTTAGAAGTCCAAATTCATGCTCGTTTTCTTTGGCTCAAGTCTTTCTCCTCTGGATTTTCTGAGAGAAATTAAAATATGGGAGGAAAATGGGCCAGCAGTTTTATGTCCACATGTCTGTTCTTCTGGGTTGTCTTCTAAGTATGTATTCCTGTTGAGTTCTCATGTAAAATTCAAACTGAGACAAACTGATTTAATACCTATGTGCATTTTCCTGGACTGAAGACTAAACAGTGAAATAGTAGAGTCTGGAAGAAAAATTCATAAAACTTTCCTTTTGTACTTCAATTTTGAAGAATAACAATATGCCCTCAATAACTGTAACCTGACGTACTGAATGTGGACTAATTTTCTCTTGAGAAATAAGGTGTGTAATTGAAATATACTTATATAAATTCAGACATAATTTTTCTAATTGATGGTAATACTTTATTCAAAGGAGAATATTGTAGATACAACAAATTCATGTTGACAACAGGACTTAAAATAAGCAGAAACCCAGATTGACCATTTGCTAACCTTACCCACTGCTTAAGTGAGTTTTAAAATTTTTTTTAAAGATTTTATTTATTTATTTGAGAGAGAGAGAGAGCACGAGCCGGAGGGGGGGGTTAAGGGGGAGAGGGAGACACGGGGCTCCATGCGGGGCTCGATCCCAGGACCCTGGACCTGAGTTGAAGGCAGACGCTTAACCGACTGAGCCACCCAGGCGCCCCTTGAGTGAGTTTCTTCATAATGTATGTGTATAAGTAGACAAATACAAATGGGTAGCTGTTAGGAGTGTTTTTATTTTAACTTTTTTATTTTGCAGAATTTCAAATACGGATACAACTAGAGTGGCTAGTATAACAAACCCCTCTGTAACCTATTACACAGCACCAATGATTTTGTTCTGTCTGTATCCTCTCTCAGCCCAGATGATTTTGAAGCAGTTATCAGATCATTTCATTTGAAAGTATTTCAGGTCGTATCTCGAATGATAAGAAAGACTTCTTTTAAAAACATAACCGCAATTCATTGGCACACATGAAAAAAATACAAAACACATTTCCTTAATGTTATCAAGTCTTTGTTCAGATTTCCCTGATTGTCTCACAATGCCTTTTAAAAACAGTTTAGTTTGTTTAAGGTCAAGAGGGGTTAATATATTGCAATTAGGTGATGTCTCTTTTAAAAAAACATCTTTTTTTGAGATATTAACATAAAATTCACCCCTGTAAAAAGTGTACAGTTTAGTGGTTTTCGTGTATTTACAGAGTATATTCGCAATCTGAATTTAGAGCACTTTCATTACCCCCTAACAAACACCTACTTATTAGCAATTATTCCCCATTCCTGCTCTCCCCACCTCCCAGCCCTACATAATGACTAAACTACTTTTTCTCTCTAAAGATTCACCTATTTTGGGCTTTTCCTATAAATGAAATCATATAATGTGTGGTCTTTTTTCGTGTCTGACTTCTTTCACTTAGCATAATATTTTTAAGGTTTATCCAGGTTGTACTATGTACTAGAACTTCATTGCTTTTTTATAGCTGAATAATTTCCATTGTATAGATATACTACTTTTTATTTATTCATGAGTTGATGGGCACTTGATTTGTGTTGTTTCCACTTCTTGGCTCTTAAGAATAATGTTGTTCAGGGGTGCCTGGGTGGCTCAGTCAGTTGAGTGGCTGCCTTCGGCTCAGGTCATGATCCTGGAGTCCCAGGATCGAGCCCCGCATCGGCCTCTCTGTTCAGTGGGGAGTTCGCTTTTCCTTCTGCTCCTCACCCCGCTCTCGTCCTCGCTCTCTCACTCTCTCAAATAAATAAAAAATCTTAAAAAAAAAAAAAGAAAATTGCTACTCAGAACATTTGTGTGCACGTTTTCGTATAGATGTATGTTTTTATTTCCCTTAAATATATACCTAGAAGTGGAATTGCTGGGTCATATCGTAACTCTGTGTTCAATCATTTGAGGACCAGTCAGACTGTTTTGCACGGTGGCTGCATCATTTTACATTGCCACCAGCAGCATATGAAGGTTCCAGTTACTCACCAACACTTATTATCTGTCTTTTGCTTATAGCCAACACTTACCTGTCTTTTGCTTTTAGCCATCCTAGTGATGCTAGATGGGCCAAGGTCCTGAGAGGGAGGGCCTCAGGCCTCTTGCCTTGAGTGTTCTTGGCTTTGTGTGAGAAAGAATTCAAGAGCAAGCGGTTTAGAAAAACGGACAAAAATTTATTAAGTATAGAAGTGAGAAAGGAGTTACTTCACAGATAAAATAGTGATCTCTTCTCCCAGGTGAGGAAGACGACCCCCTCCTTTGCTTCTAAGAAAGGGTTTTGTAAGTTTGAAAAATTAGCTAACTCTGTAGGGAGGGGCTTACTCCTTAATTTTGGGTTTATCATTTACATTGGGTAGTTAGTTTTGCCATTGTCTTAGGGTTGTGAATTTACCCACAGGGAGCAATTTTTTTTTTTAAAGATTTTATTTATTTATTTGAGAGAGCGAGAATGAGAGAGAGCACATGAGAGGGGGGAGGGTCAGACGGAGAAGCAGACTCCCCGCCGAGCAGGGAGCCCGATGCGGGACTCGATCCAGGGACTCCAGGATCATGACCTGAGTTGAAGGCAGTCGCCCAACCAACTGAGCCACCCAGGCGCCCCCCACAGGGAACAATTTTAAGAATGTCCGGCCTTTGTGGCTTTTATTGCCCGAGGGAGTGGGGTCTTGTGGTCTTCCATGAGTCAGATCTTGTGATTCTTGTCTACTACCTGCTGACTTTTAGGTTAAGGGTCAGTCTAAAACCAGAATGGCTTTACTTTGATCAACTTGTCTCCTGAGTCTCTCTTCCCTCCTACCTCGCTAGTGAGTGTGAAGTAGTATCTCTTTGTGGTTACGATTAGCATTTCCCAGATGAAAAATGAAATTGAACATCCTTTCATGTTCTTATCAACCATTTATTTATCTTCTTTAGAGAAATGTCTATTCAAATCCTTTGCCATTTTTAACAAATACTGAATGGTAAGAGTTCCTTATATACAGGCATAACTTCGATGTATTGAAGGTTTGGTTCCAAATGACGGCAATAAAGTGGATATTGCAATAAAGCATGTCAAATAAATTTTTTGATTTCCCAGTGCATATAAAAATTATATTTACACTATACTATAGTCTGTTAAGGGTACAATAGCATTGTATCTTAAAAAAAGCACTGTAGGGACGCCTGGGTGGCTCAGTCGGTTAAGCGTCTGCCTTCAGCTCAGGTCATGATCCCAGGGTCCTGGGATCGAGTCCTGCATCGGGCTCCCTGCTCCGTGGGAAGCCTGCTTCTCCCTTGCCTCTGCCTCTCTCTCTCTCTATCTCTCATGAATAAATAAATAAAATCTTAAAAAAAAAAGCACTGTATATGTTTTAATTAAAAAATAATTTATTGCTAAAATATACAAACCATCATGTGAGCTTTCAGTGAGTTGTAATCACTGATCACAGATCACCATAACAAATATAATAATAATGGAAAAGTTTGAAATATTGCAAGAATTACCAAAATGTGATATACAGACACGAGGTGAGCAAATGCTTTTGGAAAAATGGTACCAATAGGCTTGCTCAACACAAGGATGCCACGGACCTTCAATTTGTAAAAAGAAAAAATGCAACATTTGCCAAGTGCAGTAAAGTGAAGCATAATAAAACGAGGTATGCCTGTATTCTAGATACATGTTCCTTATCACATATTGGATTTGGAAATATTTTTTCTCAGTGGGTGGCTTGTTTTTTTATTTTCTTAACAGTGTCTTTTGGAGCACATAAGTGTTTAGTGTTGATGGTGTCCAGTTTATCTATTTCTTGTTGATTGTGCTTTTGGTGCCATAAAGATCATTGCCTAAACCAAGGTCATGAAAATTTATGTCTATATTTTCCTCTAAGCAGGTATATATATTACAGTTTTATCTCTTATATTTAGGTCTTTGATCCATTTTGAGTTAATTTTTGTGTATGATATCAGGTAGGTGTTCAAATTACTTCTTTCAGGGGCGCCTGGGTGGCTCAGTCGTTAGGCGTCTGCCTTCGGCTCAGGTCATGATCCCAGGGTCCTGGGATCGGGCCCCCACATCGGGCTCTCTGCTCGGCGGGAAGCCTGCTTCTCCCTCTCCCACTCCCCTTGCTTGTGTTCCCTCTCTCACTGTCTCTCTCTCTCTGTCAAATAAATAAATAAAATCTTTAAAAAAAAAATTGCTTCTTTCACATGTGGATCTCCAGTTGTCCCAGCACATTTTTTTTGAAAAAATGATTCTTCCCATGATTTAATTGTTTTAGCATCCTTGTCAAAATTCAGTTTACTATGAATGTGAGGGTTTATTTCTGGATGTTAATTTTTTCGCACTGATTTTCACTGTTTAGTCTAATGCCAGTACCACACTGTCTTGAGTATTGTAGGTTTTGAAATTAGGAAGTGGGAGTTCTCCAGCTTTGTTCTTGTCACCTTTAATTGTTTTGATTTCAATTTTTAGGGATTGTGGTCTTTTTGAAATTTAGTTTTATACACATATAAAATATTTTCACAATTCTGAATTTGAGTCTACAAAACAATTTACAAAGAAGTCTAGCTTCTGTTCCTATCCCCTCTGCCCTTTCCTTCCTTGTCCCCTTTTTTATGGTTTGTCTGTTTTTAAAAGTAAAAGCAAATTCATGTATGTGTGAATAGATCTATATGTGTGTGTATATTCTTAATCTCCCATCTTTTGTGAGATAAATGGTAGCATACGATTTATACTTCTCTCCACCTTGCTTGTTCCACTTAACATTATGTCCTGGTGATTACTCATATTGCATGTAGACATATTTCCCATTCGCTTTTACAAGTTGTGTACTACTAGATTGTGTGATATGCAGTCATTTATTTAGCTAGTCCCCTTTTGGGATTATTTCTAGTCTTTTGCTATTACACATATTTCTGTTGTGAATAACCCTCTGCACTTCTTTTTATATCTTTGTCAGTGTATCTTTGGATAATCCAATTTTGCTAGATGTTGCAAAACACTCCTTTAGTGGGGTTGTACCGTGCTGTCATTTCACCAGCATTGTAGGAAATGCCCATTTTCCCACAGTCTTACTATCACTACATGTTCACTGACTTTTGTATTTTTCCCCCATTTGATAGGCAAGAAATCATGTCTTTGTGTGGCTCTATTTTATGGATCTCTTACAAGGAAGGTTGAGGTTTTTTTATATATGTAAATGATTAAGAGTCAGTTGGGCACCTGGCTGGCTTAGTTGGTAAGAGCATGCAACTCTTGATTTTGGGGTCATGAGTTCGAGTCCCATGTTGGGGTAGAGTTTACTTAAATAAAAAAAAAAGGGCCAGTTGCATCTATTTCTGTGAACTGTCATAGCTCTACGCATTTTTATATTGTGTTATTGGTCTTTATTTTTGAAAGATTTTATCTGTTCATTGTGTTAACATTTATCACTGATATATCAATGCTATGTATAGCTGTTTTTTACTGGGCTGAGAGACTCCTTGTAATAAAAAGTTTGAATCCACATTTTGATGTTTGATTGCTGACAACTTTTTTAAGCCTCACCTCTCCCTCTTTTGCCCCATATAAAGCTTCCCAGCAGGTCTGAAAATGGCTGGAGAGAGCAAGGAAAGGAGGCTGGGTTGGGGTTTCTAGGTTGGCTGGGATTAGGGCTGGGGTGAGGGTTCCCCCTCACTAATTAAACATCTGTCGGCACCAAAGGAGGGAGCACTTGGGCTTTCTCATCAGCTTCCTTCTCTGGCAGGCGACAGCCAGGGCACGACTGAATTTGTTAGCTGTTGGCTTCCGGATGGGCCCTACCTAATCTCTTTGGGACACCATGCCAGAACAGTCTCTCTCTACTGTCTGAAGGCCAGGCTGGGTCTCTGGCTTGGGTTTGGGCCTAGTGTAATTTGAAGAAAGGATATTAAGGGAGAAAAAGAAGAATGAGTTGAGGGGAGAATGTCTTTATATCTATAAAATAGCTGATAAATAGGCTCTTAAGACATCTCTGATAAATGTTTGACGGGGTAGCTTCACTGATGGCCAGCAGTCCTGTGACAGCATTATTTCCCAGGATGCTTTTGAGAGAAAGCTCATTGGTTAATAGGGCATTTTGCCTTTGATCCTTAATAATTTAATCAAAGGACAATACATCTGTTTTAGGGTCCATTATAATCCCTTGTTTTAAGACCAGTTAGAAGACTTGTAATTGCCAAGGAAAGGCTTTTGACTTAATCAGTTTAGAGCTTGAGGCTTGGATTTGACTGTACTTTGTGTTAGAATTGAGGCCTTTGAATTTTGAATTTGTGGTCTTAGAGCTGAAACCATAAAAAATTTCAATCTCAGTAAGGATCAGTCTAACATTTTAAGTGCAGTTGGGACTTGGAGCTATATAACGTGTAAAATGGAATGATTACCTGATTTCAATAGATACTGGTAAATTTGTGATAGATAAAGAAAGTAGCAAGAGGTTCCTGGATAAATTTCTTTTTTTAATTTTTTTTTTTTAAAGATTTTATTTATTTATTTGACAGAGAGAGACACAGCGAGAGAGGGAACACAAGCAGGGGGAGTGGGAGAGGGAGAAGCAGGCTCCCCGCGGAGCAGGGAGCCCGATGCGGGGCTCGATCCCAGGACATTGGGATCATGACCTGAGCCGAAGGCAGACGCTTAACGACTGAGCCACCCAGGCGCCCCCCTGGATAAGTTTTTTAAAGAGCCACCAAGAGATCATAAATTTCACCAGACTCTTTACCATGTCTTTGTGTGATAAGATCAATGGTGTTAATTTTCTTTTTGCTGTTTTCTACCATGATTGTATATTACTTTCTCATCCTTTCATTAAAAGTGCTTGACAGATTTTTACTTTAATAATTTTGAAATTTGTCTTTTGAATTTTGAATAAACTTTTGCAGATTTTTGGAAAAATGAAGAAGGAATTTATGTGATTCACATATCATAATAAGTATTATGATATTGTTTCTTTTGCCCTATTGTAATTTATATATTCTTTTAAAAGCTGTTCATATGTTGTTTTTAGCCATAGGATTTATAGTTGCTTTGATGAACAAATGTTACATTTGTTGTTATATGGTAGGGATTCTGAATGAAAAAATGGTGATTCATTTATATATAAATATAAAAGCTGCTCTAGATAAGTAATTAATGATTTATTTAAACAGTGGCTCTCTTGGCAGGTTCTGTGGCCAAGAACTTCTTCACCAAATCAAAGCTTTCCATTCCAGAACTCTCCTACATATGGTAAGTATAATTAATGCCATATTAGTATTATAGTGTCATTACATACCCATTCCTTAGCTCCTGCTTTTGCATTTTGAAAGTTTTATCTTTTGAATGTTTTCTTTTTTAAGATTTTATTATTTATTTGACAGAGAGAGAGAGAGAGCGCACAAGCAGGGGGAGTGGCAGGCAGAGAGAGAGGGAGAAGCAGGCTCCCCGCTGAGCAGAGAGCCCGACGCGGGGCTGATCCCAGGACCCTGGGATCATGACCTGAGCTGAAAGCAGATGCTTAACCAACTGAGCCACCCAGGCACCCCTTGAATGTTTTTTTAAAAAGGATTTATTTATTTATTTTAGAGAGCACAAATGGGGAGGGGCAAAAGAGAGGGAAAGAATCTCAAGCGACTCCCCACTGAGCATGGAGCCTGACACAGGCTCAATTTCACGACCCTAAGATCATGACCTGAGCTGAAATCAAGAGTCAGACACTTAACTGACTGTGCCACCCAGGGGCCCCTTGAATGTTTTTTTTAACAGACTAAGAGAGTGAATAGAACTTAAGACTTTTGTTGCTGTGAGGTTATTATAACTATATTATATATATTATTATATATATTATAAGTTATTATATGAAAGAAGTTATTATATATAAGTTACTATATGAAAAGCACAATGTTCAGTGTGTGGCGCACTGTATCTGTTAGCTGTTATTTAAAAATTAATTTTGCAATTATTATCCTCCTCTAGATCTCTTTCCTGTCTAAACAATTGTGTGGGCATATGAGCATTCCCATCTTGTGAATTTCATTTTCAGATATTTCTACTCGATATGATGCAGGTACCCAGAGGATCTTGAAAAACTCTTCTTTAAAATATTTTATGAGGCCAGGTGAACAGAAGGTCCACATATGTTTTGGAATTAAGTCAAATTTGACTATTCTAGCTGCCTCTGAGCTTCATCAGTTTGGCTGGTGTTTATCAGCTGGGCCCTAGTTCAGACTTGCAGCTGTGGTGTGCACTGCATCTTGCTGCTGCGCTGGCTGCAGCCCATGCTCCCGAAGGGCTGTACCAGGACAGTCCAGATGGCTGATTTGCGTTTATGAGAACGCTCGGTGCCTCTATAAACTCCCGGCTGTGTGTGGGCTCTTCTTCCTCAAGCCTGGGGGGGAGACCATGCTGCTATAAATATATAATTAAAACACTGGAATATTTATATGAGACTTTTTTCACGAGGATTTACAAAAATTGTGGCAGGATTTAAAATTGCTTGTCATGTTTTGTGGATTTTATTGGAAAACTATTCCAGTAACACTTGTGCGTGCCAGTGTATCTGGGATTCTGAGCTGGATTTAGGTTCTTTAGCAATATATTCTGGCATAATTTTTTTTTTTTTTTTTTTTTTTACAACAAGCCTTATATTAGATTTTAAAGCTAGGGGGAAAAAAGGAATTATCATTTTGAAAAGAAGACACTCTGTTTTGGCAGAATTCCCAGTCTTAACATTATTGGCATGAGGCTTCCTATCTTTTTGTTGAGACATACCCATGAAAGCTGAATGGTATTCTCTCCACCCAGCGTTTGAAACAGTTCCCTGACTTCTCACCCTGGGGAGCTGCTTTCAGGGCTGGTGTATTCTAAATATTGGAGGGGAGGAGAATGTGATTGGTCCAGAGGAAAGTTAGGGAGCTTACCTTCTATATTTCTTCTTTGAAATAGTGATAGCTTTCCAGCACGGTTTTTTTTTTTTTTTTAAGATTTTTTATTTATTTATTTGACAGAGAGAGACACAGCGAGAGAGGGAACACAAGCAGGGGGAGTGGGAGAGGGAGAAGCAGGCTCCCCGCAGAGCAGGGAGCCCGATGCGGGACTCGATCCCAGGACCCTGGGATCATGACCTGAGCTGAAGGCAGTCGCTTAACCAACTGAGCCACCCAGGCGCCCTCCAGCACGGTTTTATATTCTATCTCTTTACTTGTCCCAGCACAAGTATATAGTCTCTATACACCTAAGAGACTGGTTGATCTTAGTTACTTTGGCAAATAGGTTTCTTTTGTGCTGAGTAAATAGGTCTGTGCCTTTTAGTGGGAGACACTGACTGAAGCAAAGATAAGCCTTTTCAAGACTTTCTTCCTTTCTGTCTTATCTGGTTCCAGCCTTCCCAAGTTGCTGGTTTTATCTGAAAACATAATTCAACCAGTATTTATTATTACTAATATTATTTTTTTTAAAGATTTTATTTATTTGGCAGAGAGAGAGAGAGCGAGAGAGGGAACACAAGCAGGGGGGAGTGGGAGAGGGAGAAGCAGACTCCCCGTGGAGCAGGGAGCCCGATGCGGGGCTCCATCCCAGGACCCTGGGATCATGACCTGAGCCGAAGGCAGTCGCTTAACGACTGAGCCACCCAGGCGCCCTATCAAGCAAATTTTTGATACAACATTTATGTGACTTGAAAAGTTCAGGGTTCTTCCTTAAAGCTGAAAAATAAAGTGCTCATTTCTGAGCTCGGGTAACTGTATAATGGCTGGGACAACTGTAAAAAGGTTGAGGCCCGCCCTTACTCTGACTGTTGTGAGCGCCAGGTCTGGAGCTCTTCACACCACCCATTTACTGAATGATTGTCGACTAATGAATCCTGAGCCTTATTTTCCTTTTTGTGCTATAGTTTCTTGTCTTGTGTACTCAGTGCTGTAAAACAGACCTGCCAGAGAACCTGAAGAGTGTAAAGTTTTGTTTATGAAGTGGTGCTGGTACCAGTGCTGTTGATCAGCTGTCGTCCTCCAAGTGCTCCCTGAGATTTCATAGGAGTTTGGAGACTTTGCAGGGCCACCACCAGAGAGCCTGGGAGTTGTGTTTGCATATTTTTTTTTTTAAAGATTTATTTATTTATTTAATTTGAGGTGGGTGGGGAAGGGGCAGAGACGCAGGTGGGGTGGGGAAGGGGCAGGGGCAAAGGGAGAGGGAGAGAGAGTCTTAAGCAATCTCCGCACTGAGCACAGAGCCCGACATGGGTCTCTATCTTAGGACCCTGAGATCATGACCTGAGCCAAAACCAAGAGTCGGATGCTTAACGGACTGCGCCACCCAGGTGCCTCATGTTTGCATATTTGAGGCTGAGTATCTTTTCCTCTAAGCCCCATGTTAGGTGCTTGTGACATGTTATATTTAGGGAACTTAGTGATGCTGACTGCGATGGAGCCCTGACTCTGCCTGAGTTCTGTGCTGCATTTCATCTCATTGTGGCTCGGAAAAACGGTTACCCACTACCCGAGGGCCTGCCTCCGACTCTGCAGCCAGAGTACCTGCAAGCAGGTAAGGCCTCATCAAAGTCCTAAACCTTTGACATTTTCCATCCAGGCCTTATTATAAGCACTTTTTGTGCCTTCAGGTGGTATCCAGGCACTTTGTGGAGTCTTTTGTGTCTAAAGTCCTTTAACCGATATTAGACTCTCATATCTTATAAGTAATAGGGATGATGTGGGTAAGTGTGAGTCATCTGTTATTCCCATTCTATTGTTCTCTGGATGGATTTGAACCAGTCACTTACCCTTTCATGAAAATTGTGGAGTAGGCAAGTACTGAACCTCCTAGCTGATATAAAATGAAGAGAAAGATCTTCCTGTAGAGCCAAGTGCTGACTTGGCATCTTTAGGTACATCCTAGTGTCCCCAAGTGGCCTGGGGCAATGGAATGGAATGGAACTCTTATACCTGATGAAGTTAAAAAATTACATGCCAGGAAATGTACAAAGCGCTGTGATCTTAATGTTCCCTTGAAAAATTTTTACATCTGTATACATCTATGTAACTGCAATCAGATAGAGATACAGAACATTTGGCACACCACAAGGTTGGACTACAACTCTTTGTCTTTCTCCTTAATAAAGCTATTACCCCCATACCCTTTCAATAAGAAAGAGTCATGGTGAGTCTAACATTTGTATCAATTCTTTTGGAAGATTAAGTGTCTCTTGCCCTTTTCTAAGGCAGTGGGCACTGATAACGATTTCTGTTACTCAGAGAAGTATAGCTTCCATTGAAAGGGTCCAGAAACAGTTGGTGCTGTCAATAAGCTTTCTCAGTTTTTAGGGAAGGCCTCTTGAAAACATGAGAACTCTAGTTATGGATGATTGTTGGCAAGAAGGAGCAATGTCTAAAGAAACTGAATAGTCTTTAACAGAGTACACATTTCGTGTTTAGATTTGAAAAAGGCCCTAGTTTCTCATGTCTTGTCCCCTCATAACAACACTAGATTTAAAGTGGCCTGTGAATTATCTAAGTCAGTCTTGGGGTCTCTGACTCTTAAATAAAAAGTCTGTCATTTTCTGTATTTGGTAGTGAGTGGGCCAAAGCTCAACCAAAGGGAAGAGACCAAGTGTGTGACCACTGCCAGTGGCAGGTAAACATGTTGGGGGAAGAGTGACCCGTTCTGGGATCTTCCCTAAATGCCTCCATAAAATGTATGAAGGGGAGAGTTCAGGCAGTAGACGCTACTACTAATTTCAGAGCTTAGACTTTGCAAATAGCAGCTGCTTTCTGACTGCAGCAGGATGTAACTCCAGCCTGCTACCCTTCCTTCTAGGCTGGGGGCGACCCTCATGGGTCCCCAGGAACCAGTTTGCAATTGGGCAGCATGGCATACAGCTCTGTTTCTACTTTGGTGTCTATCTCACCATCTTTTTCTCTCTGTTCCTCCTGGATTGAGGCAAAGAAGAGCTAACATCCTTGGGGCTATCTTGGCAAGGGTATAGCTTTCATAACCAAGTCAGTATCAGGTCATCCAGGAGCCCCTTCTCCTGGGAGCAGGGCCACATGGAGCTTTGTCTCTTTCATGGGGATGAACAGCTGACCAGAGGGCAAAGGTCTGCTCCAGGACTATTTAGTTATATTTAATACTGTCACTGTTTCCTATTGTGAGGCCTGGGCAGAGTCTTGGGTAACCTTATTTCCCCAACCCACACTTAGCTTTCTGTCTTTGGGTTTTGATGAATGCTGTTGTACTGTTCTGATGTCCTGTGGCCATGGAACCTCTGCCAGGTGTCATGACTCCTTGTTTGAGGGGTCACTTTGTAGGTATCCAAGTATTTCATGGATTGTTTCAAAAGCTACTGATAAAATTTAAAAAAAATCTGAAAGCCCTGTGCAAAAAGTGTGTTAACAGAAGACAAGTAGCCTCCTTTGATTCCTTCACTGCTGCAAGTGGCTGCTTTTGCCTTGCTTATGCAGTAGCGGGGAGTCTGTAAAACAGAGTGCCAGTCAAGAGGCATCTTCCTTTCATTTGGAATGAAGCCCCTTGTTTGTTCCTGATCCTTTGTGGAGGCTGTCAGCATGCATTTAGACAGAAACAACTGAAAAATTCATCACATACCCTTCAATTAAACAAAACTGCACATCGTTTCCAGAGCTTGTGGGATTCATCTTAAATAATAATTACACAGTTCTAACAAAAACCATGAGAGACCTCATAAAATTCCATCAAACTCAGTGATGGTATATTTTAGGCAAACCCTGAGGGTTTAACAGTTAACTTTTTAATGTTTATCACTCATGTTTATTTTTGTATATAGCTCAAGAAAATGGCCAGAACTGTCTAGGTTTTCTCTGTACTTTTAGACTGCATATATGAGTGATTCTGTTCATTTTGGGGGTTCATTTTTATGGTATCCCACTTGGCTTTTTTAAAAGCTTACCTCTTGTTGCATTTTTTTTTCTGATCTACATTCAGTCTTAAAAAAAATCTAATCCAGTTTTCAGTAAGATTGGTGAAGAGTATAAATTTGGTTGATACCATCTTGCATTTACAATTATACAAGCTTGTTTTCAATAAAATAATGAAACAAATTGTTGTATCTGATTTTTTCGCTAATAGTGGAAATTAAAGGACACAGTTGGAAGGAAAAGTTGGATTACTTGGTAGCTTACCCATGGGCCTTTGATATTTTCCTGTCTAGGTGACTGGGTGGATTGTGGTATAGATTTTTACTGTAGAGTTTGTTAAAAATAATTGTGTGAGCACTGTGTTACTCTCACTGGTCAGAATGCTGTATAGGACAGCATTTTTACCGTCATGGAACTTGCTGGCAGTTAGAGGATCGATATTCAGTAAACTCGTGTACTTGTAATTAGAGGCAGTGATAGGTGCTGTGGAGAATCACAGCTGCAGCAAGAGGGTGTATGACCTTGGGGAAGACTTCCTTAAATATTTGAGCTAAGATGTGAAGGATGAGCTAAGGGCTATGTAGGTGAAGAAGGGGGCAAGAGTAGGCTCTGGGCAGAGGGGGCAGCGGGTATGCTGCAGAGGCCCTCAGAGGGGACTTGGAGCACGGGAGGCATGGAAAGTTCAGGCCACAGCATCTGGAGTGCTAGGAGCTAGAGCTGGAGGGGCTGGGGATGAGGCTGAAGAGGAAGGTACGGAACAAACCATGGGCAATGACGTTGATGGGTTTTAAGCAGGGAAGTGCCACAGAGTTGCTGTCGGAGAGGATTGTGCTGGTTGCTGATTGGAGAGCAGGTTTTGAGGAGCAAGGGTGCAAACTCAAAGACCAGGTTATGGCAGCAGTCCAGTTAGATCCGCAGGGGGCTGGCACTAGGGAGGTAACAGTGGAGTTGGAGAGATGGGGACGGGCTAGAGAGAAATTTAGCAGTTAACAATGGCATTTGTAGGTTTGGAAAGTGTTAGGTTTCTGTGTAGCAAGACCCTCTCATGATAAAGCTTAAGTCATGTAATAATTCTAGTCAAATCACTGATTGGTAAACTAGAAGCAGAAATCTTAAACCTGCTTGTGTGGCCGGATTGTGGAATGGTACTTGGAAAGGTGTTTTGCTGAGTTTTTACCAAGGAAATGAGACTACGTGGTATAGTCAGAAAAATTGCCAGGGCCCGAGATTTGCCCTACTTGATATTGTTGCAGGATCGCAGGGTTCTTGTCTCATAGAGTCGAAGAATGACCTCTCAGACACAAAGGGGTGAAGTGAAAGTTTATTAAGTAAGGTGAGAGCAGAAAGGAAATAAAAAGCTCTCAGAATGAGAGGGGTCCTGAATGGGTTGCCACTGAGGGGTTTTAGGCTGGTCTTTTATTGAAAACTTGACCTAGGGAACTTGTGGCCTTGAGATTCTTGGGCCATCTTGGTCTGAGCAGGAACTATTGGTAACACCCTTAAGGACTGACTTCTTTGAGGTTTGGTCAATTTCTGTGATTACACTGTAGCCGCCAAAGAAAAATATTCCCTCACATCAGGGGCCAGATGGTCTGGTCTACTCCCTTATCTCTTGTTCACTCTTTCAGAGCCTAGTCAAGGGCCTCCTATCTCTCCCTGCCCATACCTTAACCCTATCCTTACTCAGTATCAGTGAAATTCAGACCATAGTAAGCAAACGAACAATTTAAGGTGCTTATACTGAACTGCATGTGGTAGCTGTTAGTGGCCAGTACTTTCCTGCAGAGGGAAGGTGGCATTTCAAACTCTGGTGGGGGTGGGAGGGTGAGAAAGGATTAAAAATAATGCCAATCCATTTTTAACATTTGATTCAAAAAATTGTTTAAACGTGGCATTAAAATTTTGATTTTTTAATATCTGGTCTTGACAAATTTGTAGCTTCTGGTTATTGTCTACCATGATCTGCTTTTTCCTCCTTGAGATATTGACCAATTTCCTGGTTGTTGAGACATTTCTTTCTTAATTACTTTGAGACAAAGTGGTGAAACAGAATCTGCTTCTCAGAAATGGTGTGTTGAGTATTAGTTTACCAAGTAGCATAATCCACTCGGCTACCCAGCTAACATAGCAGCTTCTGTCACTGTTCTGTTAGAAGAAACCCAAAATGTGATTCTTCTTTCCTTGTTGTAAATCAGCAAGAACTTGTGCTCTTATTTTTGTTATTTCTGCTAACCAAAAGAAAAGAGTATTTTATAAAGTTTTCTTGGTCCCCTATCATTAAAAGATCATGTCTGTTTCAAACAATAATAGCTAAAATGAAGTATTTCCTTACTTAATGTTTATAGCATTAAAACTATCACCAGTTACTGCCATTTAGAAATTAATGCTAGTAGCATAGTTAAAATGTAAAGTATTGTGATAGTGAAGGTTACTACTATGTTACAACGTAAATGCTGACAGTTAAAGTCCCTGGTCTTGCATTTACCAGCTATATGACCTTGAGTAAGTTGCTTAACTTCCCTGCTCCTTAGTTTCATCACATGTAAAATGGGGATGATAGAAATGGTAGGTTGTGTATGTGAAGAACTTAAAATAATACCTCGGCGTGATTACTGCCATAAGTAGTGTATTGGTGCTAGCAGATTTTGTTGTTATATTTCCTAAGCACAGAAGAGCTGATAGGAAACAATGCCTGCTGTGAATATAGTATATATTCTTATGTATTTTTGTTTCTTCTTAGCCTTTCCTAAGCCCAAGCGGGAGTGCACACTATTTGATTCTTATTCTGAGTCAATGCCTGCGAACCAACAACCCCGTGACTTGAATCGGATGGAGGTAAAAGATCTTCATATGTTAATAAATAAGGATGTGTGTGGAATTAAAATCCATTAGCCTGTGTTCTTTACAAACTCTAGAAAATCCACTTTCATAACATTTTCTCTTCATGCCGAGTCCTTATGTTGGGGCTCAGCCTTTCAAATCTAGACACCAGATATATCTATAATTACTTTTTTTCTTTTCTTCCTAGAACTAGATTTAGTGAAATAAGCAAAGTAGTCTCTTGACCTTCTAGGGGTGAAATGTAGGTGTAGACAAAGTAAGCCAGAAAAATGCTAGGCAAGTCGTTTATTTTAACCAAGCTTTAATTTTGAAGTAAATGTAGGAAAGTATTTTTAGTAGCTGAGTTATGAACAAGGTCTAATGGACCCAGAATAGTTGTAAGAGGAAGTTTGAGAACTGTGTAAGAGGATCTCAAAATACAATCAAAGCTGCCTTCTCCCTCAGGGCTTTTTAGTGTTGGGACCAAATGAAGACTGATTTGGATTATCCCCAAGAGATATCTGTAGAATTCCTACAATGTTGGGCTACTGATGTAAGGTCCTAGCCACATGCTTAGTGGTCCTTAGGTATGCATCAATAAATAGGAGTCATTATGGTTATTGTTAAGGTCAGCACACTCTTCATCATCATTATCATTGTTATGATTGCTGTGATGACACCTTATGATATCTGCTGTTCCCATCCTAAAAAAAAGTCTGGAAATGTGTAATAAATGGCGTTTTATTCATAGGCTGCTATTATAGTCCCCTGACCCTGGTTAAAATTGTTGCAAGATGATGGAAGTCAGACGCAGGATACAGGGCCATTTCTTTCATTTCTTGCCACTCTGTGTGATTATTTATTTTTTTCCACGGGGTTCTCATGCATATAGTCTGTGTTGCAATGACGTCCTCTGTTCCTCTGTGATGGAATCAGCCTGATTCTGCAGTGTTCCCTCTGATAACACCTCTCTTGGCCTCTCTCCTACTCTTTCTTTGAGTCAGAGCCTCTGTTACTTTCCTTAACAGATCTCTACTCATGGGAAATAGGTATAAAGTGACATCAGGAAGAGTGATAGATGTGCATTTGAAGAGTTTTAGGTTTTTAAAATTCTTTTTTTTAAGAATGTGTACAACTGAGAAACAGATAACAGTAATTAGCCACTTTTCCCGACCCTCTGTATACTCTGGGGCTGCTGGCAATGTCTGGAGACTTATGCAGTTGCCCTGCTTTTGTTTGTTTGTTTGCTGTGGGTCCCCTTGCTTGTGTAAAATTATGAGGTTGATTTATTGAAAAATGTCATAAATTCTTATTCTTTCTCGATAAATGTTATGTTTCAACTTGCCATGGTATCAGGTGGCCTTTGCCCTTCCAACAGAAACAAATAATGCTGTGTTTTAGAGAAATTAATTACTGGCTTGTGTTGCTTTCTCCTATGTAGTCATTTATCATCTGTCTAAAAGGAAAGGAGCCAATATACAGTTGGCTGTGAAGTCTGTAAATGGAGATACTTTTAAACACACGCACACTCTGATGTCCTTGATGACATTATGGATATTCACCTTTATGGATGTGATGTGCAGCTAGTTTTATGTTAGATACTTCTGTATACTTTAAACTGGCTCTTTTGATGGAGGTTGGTGGTAGTTAAAAGTCTTTGCTTGCCCTGTCCAAACAAGAAAGCAAAACAACAACAACGACAACAACAACAACAACAACAACAACCACAACAACAACTCTTTCTGCACAAAATTGTTATATTCTAGGGTGGGGTGCTTTTACATAATCATGTAATAATATACAGAATTCAAGGACTAAGTAGTGAGGTTAATTGAGGCTTTGGCCATTCAAGAAGTGTAGGTCAAATTTTAGTAGCTAATGATTAAATATTTCATTTTCTTCTATTTTATTCATTGTTCTTTCTACCAATCTTTTAATCTCTCATGAATGCATACATGGGATTTAAATAGATCTTGGTACTAGTCCTGTGAGGGATGACTCCATATAGGTGTTTGTGTTGTGAATGAAGCTGTAGCTGATTCAGGTCATGAGAACTTTGCTCAGCAGTACAGATCAGATCTCTAGACAGCAAAGCTGTAACCATGTACTTGTTTCCTTCAAGAATTAAAGATTATAATTTCAGGTAAAGTCCTCTTTAGCAGTGCTTCTTAGATTACTAGATTTCTTTCTTTTGTAAACAGCTTTACTAAAATATAATTCACATACTATACTCAACTGAAGTATACAATCCAATGGTTTTTAGTGTATTAACAGAGTTGTGCAACCATCAGTATAGTCTTATTTTAGAACATTTTTCATCACTCCAGAAAAGAAAGCCTGTACTCATTAGCACTCATTGACTGTCCTCCCTTCCCCTCAGCCTCTGGTGATCAGTAATCTATTTTCTGTCTCCGAATTTGCCTATTGTGGATATTTCGTATAGAATCATAGAATATTATGGGGTTTTTTTTGGTGACGCTTTCTTTCGTTTAATATAATGTTTCATTTTTTAAAAAATTTATTTGAGAGAGAGCGTGAGTGAGCACAAGCAGGGTAAAGGGCAGAGGGAGAAGCAGACTCCTTGCTGAACAGGGAGCCTGATGTGGGCCTCGATCCTGGAACTCCAGGATCATGACCTGAGCTGAAGGCAGATGCTTAATGGACTGAGCCAGCCGGGTGCCCCTAGTATAATGTTTCAAAGTTCATTCATGTTCTAGCATGTATCAGTGCTCATTCCTTTTTATTGCTGAGTAGTATTCCACTGTGTGGATCTGCCACATTTTGTTTGTCTGTTCTTCAGTTGATGGACATTTGGCTTGTTCCCACTTTGGAGTTGTGAGAGAAAAAATGCTGTTGTGAACATTCATGTAGCAATTTTTTTGTGAGCACAGTGTTTTCAATTCTCTTGGGTGTTTACCTGGAGTGGAGCTGTGTGTCATATTGTAACTTGTGCTTAACTTTTTGAGGTACTACCAAACTGCTTTTCTAAGCACCTGCAGCATTTTACATTCCTCTACCAGTAATGTATGAGGGGTCCAATTGTTCCATATCCTTGTTAACACTTGTTTTTGGGGCGCCCAGGTGGCTCAGTCAGTTAAGCAGCTGACTCCTGGTTTTGGCTCAGGTCATGATCTCAGGGTCCTGGGATTGAGCCCCGCGTGGGACTCCATGCTTAGCGCAAGTCTGCTTGTCTCTCTCCCCTCTCTCTCTTTCTCTCTAAAATAAATAAATAAAATCCTTTAAAAAATACTTGTTATTGTTTGTGGTTTTTATTTTAGCCATTCTAGTGGGAGTGAAGTGGTTGGTATCCCATTGTGGTTTTGATTTAAGTTTCCTAATGACTACTGATGTTGAGCATCTTTTCTTGTGCTTATTTGCTATTTGTATATCTTCTTTGGTGAGATGTCTATTCAAATCTTTTGTCATTTTATAAATTGGGTTATTATTGAGTTGTAAATATTCTTTATATATTCTGAATATAAGTCCCTTATTCAGTATATAATTTGCAAGTATTTTCTTTCTTTGGTTTTTCTTTTTCCTTTCTTTTTTTTTTTTTTTAAAGATTTTATTTATTTATTTGACAGAGAGAGAGAGAGAGCACGAGCAGGGGAGCAGCAGAGGGAGAGGGAGAAGCAGACTCCCTGCTGAGCAGGGAGCCCGATATGGGGCTCGATCCCAGGACCCCGGGGTCATGACCCAAGCCGAAGGCAGGTGCCCAACCGACTGAGCCACTCAGGCACCCCTCTTTTTCCTTTCTTCTTTTTTTTAATTCAATGCTTTATTTTATTTTTTTAAAGATTTTATTTATTTATCAGAGAGAGAGAGCACAAGCAGGGGGAATGGCAGGCAGAGGGAGAAGTAGGCTCCCCGCTGAGCAAGGAGCCCGATGTGGGACTTGATCCCAGGACCCTGGGACCATGACCGAGCTGAAGGCAGACACCCAACTGACTGAGCCACCCAGGCATCCCCTCTTTTTCCTTTCTTGATAGTGACCTCTGTAACACAAATGTCTTTTATTTTAACAAGGTCCAGTTTGTCTCTTTTCTTCTTTTGTTGCTTGTGCTTTTGGTGTCATATCTAAGAAACCATTGCCTAACAGAAGATCATGAATATTTACTCCTCTGTGGTCTTCTAAGAGTTGTATAGTTTTAGATCTTATATTTAGGTCTGTGATCTAGTTTGAGTAAATTATTGTGTATGCCACGAGGAAGAGATCCACCTTCATCCTTTTTTTTTTTTTTTTTGTCCTCCAAAGGCCCTTAATTGGTTTATTAATGGAAACATCCAGGAGTTGCAGTCATTCGGTCCTCTTTTTTTTTTTAATTTTTTGACAGAGGGAGAGACAGAGAGGGAACACAAGCAGGGGGAGTGGGAGAGGGAGAAGCAGGCTCCCCACTGAGCGGGGAGCCCGATGCGGGCCTCGATCCCAGGACCCTGGGATCATGACCTGAGCCGAAGGCAGACGCTTAACGACTGAGCCACCCAGGCGCCCCCATCCTTTTTTTTTATGTCAAAGATATATTTATTTATTTTAGAGAGAGAAAGAGAGCGGGGGGGAGGGGCAGGGAGGAAGAGGGAGAGAGAGTGTCTTAAGCAGACTCTGTGCTGAGTGTGGAGCCTGATGGAGGGCTTGATCTCATGACCCTGAGATCATGATATGAACCAAAGCCAAGAGTTGGATGCTTAACAGATTGTGCCACCCAGGCGCCCCCACCTTCATTCCTCTGTGTATGGATATCCAGTTATTTCAGAATCATTTATTAAAAGACAATTTTCCCCCATTGAATTGTCTTGCACCTTTGTTGAAAATCAGTTGACTGTAAATGTAAGGGCTTATTTATGGATTCTCAGTTCTATTCCATTGATCTGGATGTCTCTCATAATGCTAGTACCACCCTGTCTTGATGACTATAACTTTGTGGTGAGGTTTGAAATTGGAAAGTCTGAGTCCTTCAACTTTGTTTTTTTTGTTGTTCTTTTTTAAGAATACTTTCACTATTCTGGGTCCTTTGCATTTCTTTATGAGATTTAGGACAAGCTGTTCAAATTCTGCAAAAAAGTGAAGAAGGATTGCACTGAATCTGTAGATGAATTTGGGGGAGTATTGCCACCTTAACAATATTGAGTCTACTGACCCATGAGCATGGGATGCCTTTCTATTTATTTAGGTTTTAAAAATTTCTTTCAAAGGTGCTTTTTTGGGGATGACTTTTTATTTATATTTTCTACTCCTAAATCATTTTCTTTTACTAGGGATCTAGTTATAGTCCAGGTGGGAGAAGCAAATGAAAGAAAGGCACTGTTAAGATACATTCTCTGTTCTATTGGAGATAGTAGACTTTGAATAGGAAATTATATCTGGAGGCTTCATGGTAATGCCAAGAATCACCTGCCTGAGGATTGTTAAATCCTAGATCAGGTTACCACCAAGCAGTACTGAATTCCGTTCTTTGAAACAGTTGAAAAACAGAAGTATTGCTTATCTCACTGGGGTTGTTCAGATTCTGAGAGGCAAACCAGTTAACCTTCTGGAGCACTAGATGGCTCCAGGATTTACCTTATTTCCTTTAAGGTTTGTTTGATTTTCTGAATATGTTTAAAATTAAAAGAATATCAAAAGGCATATAGTGACAAGTCCTCCTTCCATCCTTTCCCCCATCTACCCAGTCACACTTCAATTTTTATGTATCTTTCCAGAATTTATATATATATAGTAAATATTAATATATATTCTTTTATCAGAGGTCTTAGAATGCATATTAATTGAGACTTTATAAGAAATAAATTTATAGTAAGTAGATTTTAAATAGGATTTTATTATTATTATTTTTTAAGATTTTATTTATTTGTTAACAGAGAGAGAGACAGCAAGAGAGGGAACACAAACAGGGAGAGTGGAAGAGGGAGAAGCAGGCTTCCTGCCGAGCAGGAAGCCCGATGTGGGACTCGATCCCAGGACCCTGGGATCATGACCTGAGCTGAAGGCAGACGCTTAATGACTGAGCCACCCAGGTGCCCCTTAAATAGAATTTTAAGTGACCAATATGTGATCAATTTGGGTATTCTTTCTTATTAGTATTAGTGAAGACTTCCCCTAATTGAGTTAAGAGAAAATTTTGTTCTGCTCATTTTTCTTATTCCTTGATAAGGGGCTGTTTGAATCAGGGTTGAACACTCTCTGCATAACAGATTTTGGCAAATATCTACATTATGGGGCCACTTGTCAGAACCTCTCTCTGCTTGTGAAAAAGTACATAAAGTGCAGGTTTGTTTTTGGCAGAATGGGCAAATGTTACACAATTCTCTGGCTGAATCCCACACCAGATTCAGATTTATTGTGCAGTCTCATACATATGCCTAAATCTGAATCGTCATTTTTTTTCTCTGCACGTGTAAATTTTCTTTTTTTAAAAAAATGTAAAAAATTTTTAAAGTAATCTCTACACCCAGTGTGGGACTCGAACTCAGGACCCTGAGATCAAGAGTCACGCACTCTACTAACTGAGCCAGCCAGGTGCCCCATATGTAAAATTTCAACACAAGTTAACTTATACCTCACTAGGAATCTAATAAAATAAAGTAGTATTAAATGTCAGAGTTTACTGAAGACAGGAATATTGGCAAAATGTGTTGTTTTTAAAGCATTTTCATCATATGTACATGTAACTTAATTTACACTTCAACCTGTATAATTTATTTACTTTTCTTTTCCAAGAAGCTATCTATTAAAGACATGGCTGACTTTCCTGTCCCAGCCCAAGATGTGACTAGTGATGACAAACAAGGTATGAAAAGAATGAGTTTTCTTCCTTTAGGGACATTCTACCTGTGTTTCTTCATCTACTTCTCTTGGAATGGCTGGCTTCTGGAGCATATGAGGACAGTGTTCAGTATATGAACACATTTGGATGGATTAAGTAGTTCAAATAGTTGTCAGAAAACTGTAATTTCTGAAGTGGTAACAGGAGCTTCCAAAGTCCCCTAACTCATTGGCCCCTTACTCACTGCTGACCCTCAGACTACTCTGACACTTTACATTGGGATTTGGTTGCACTAATTAGGAAGTGACTGGAAGCTGGAAGAATTGAGAGCTTAACATCTTGGGTTGGCAGATGTGATTCCAGAACATCAGTATAAATGCATATTTGTGCACAGGTCTAATCCTTGAGGAAGTTATCTTCTGGAGAGAGTTTCTGTCCCTGGGATTTATCTTGTGACTTTGTGGATGCGAGGCTGTGTCGTGGAGCCAGCAACCATTTGTCTATCTTACTGGGCAAGTGAGAAGCAGTACAGCACAGTTTTCCATGTTAGAGCTACCATGAAGCACAGAGATGAGTTGGCCTAGGAATATTTAGAAGAACAGTTGGATGTCTACCCCCCTGACCCCCCTCCCCCCGCCAACACCACTCCATATAATTCTTTATAATCTACCAGGTCCTTCCTCATTCATTGTCTTACTCGGTTCTCACAAAACTGAATGGAGGCTAGTATGTTTTATCACCTAAAACGCAGAGATGAGTAAACCGAAGTGCAGGCAGTGTGAATCATTTGTTTAATAATAAAAAGAATGGAGATAAGAACAAAGATTTTCTAAGTCTCAAGCCAGTATTCTTTTTATTATTTGATACTGATTTACTACCCATGAATGAGAGGCTTATCTGAAGGGACTAAAAATCAGGGAAGCTATTTCAGGTTTATTGTCGAGACCTGCCATTGTTGCTGCTTTGTACAGGAATTAAACATGAAAAATAAGTTTTCCATTAGGAAACAATAATTGCTTGCTCTCTATTTAAACATTTGCTCAGGAGAGGCAGGCAGAACTAGACATTTTTTGCAGCAGTGTGTACTCTGATCACGGTCTTTACTAGTGGGTCTAAGCCTTGATTGCACATTGGAATAACCAGGTGAGGTCTAAAAATACTGAAGGCTGCATCTCACTCCCAGAGAGATTCTGATGTCATTGGTCTGGCTGTCAGGAATGAAAGGGGGAAATTTCTCATACTTTCTGGTAATATTCCTCATAGCCACTAGAGGTGCTCTCTGTTGAAAGTTGGAAATACTGCTTTGTTCCTTGTGGGATGAGAACCTATTTCCATACTTTAGGGGGTCTTTATTGTTTTACTAAGTGCTGTACCAACCTATAGAGGTTTATAACACCATTTTCATAAGTGACGACTAGGGATTCTTTGTTTTATTTTTTTCTAAAAAGATTTTATTTATTTATTTGGCAGAGACACAGAGAGAGAGCGGGAACACAAGCAGGGGGAGTGGGAGAGGGAGAAGCAGGCTTCCCGCTGAGCAGGGAGCCCAATGAGGGGCTCGATCCCAGGACCCTGGGATCATGACCTGAGCCGAAGGCAGACGCTTAACGACTGAGCCACCCAGGTGCCCTGGATTCTTTGTTTTAATGTAATGTGCCTCAGACATAAAATTTTACAGTTTTTTTTTCTCCTTTCTTTCTCTTGTTTAAGAACAAAACAAAACGCGTCTAGAACAAAACAAAATACGTCTAGCTTTGAAAAGTACTGCGGATGAAGCCTTACCAAAGGATATGTCTGAGGATCCAGGTAGGAGAAAACCATTTTAATATATTTTTATGTCATTATTTCTAATTTAAAAAACCCAGTAGTTTCAGTGAGTAGAAAATAGGTGGTAGTGTAAGTTTCTCTCTAAATATTTGCCTTGTGTTTTATTTTTTGACCATGTAGAAGGTACTTTATTGAGGTGATTAGGAGTGCCCCCAGCCCAGTCTCAGCCCCCTCAGTACAGTCCCATGGGTGGAAAGGACCAGGCCTCTGGGCTGCTCTGGGCCACCACCCAGGAGAGGCTGGGCAGTCGGGCAGGGGGGCTGGGGCTCCAGTCCAGGGTAGAGGTTCTGGGCAGCAAGGGTGATGGTGGCTGAGGCATGGGCTGTTGGGGCCTGACCCCCCAGGGCCGCGGAGGGGGCAGCGTGGCTACCAGCCAGATGCTTTTCAGCAGGTCAAAGGCTGTTGGGGGGCCCCAGGCTGCCCCGGATGGCGAAGGCAACAAGGGCACGGGGGGTGGCCAGGGGCCTTTTGGCGCTGCCAGGCTCACCCTGTGCACCATGGGAGTGCTGCAGGTGTGAGACATGGCAAAGGTGAGCATCTTTGTCCTCTGTTGCCTCCTCTGCCTCCCCTCCCCTGGGGCTGGCTCAGGGCTGTTGATGCAGGAGGGTGTCATCCTTCGGCTTTCAGGGCCCCCAGGCTTGGTCCCTGGTAAGGGTGGCTGGCAGCCACGGAGCACCACGGTGAGGTCTGTAAGGTGCCCACAATGGCATCCCTGGCTTCTTGCACTAGGTTCCTCCTGGGGAAGGCCTGTGGCAGTATCAGCTGGCACTGCAGCTCCTCCAGCAGCTGCCCCCAGCCAGGGAGCTCTGGGGGACTGGGTGGGCCTGGGCTGGAGCCTCTAGGCACCTGGTTCTCCTTGCCCCTTGACTGTGGGGCTGGTTCTTGGGCCCACCTTGGGCTCGGGGAGGGTTTGGTGGGGAGTGAAGGGGTGCCTCGCTCCAGGGACTCACAGCTAAGCAGCCGTGCCACGTCAAGAGATTTCTCCTCATGGTTGAAGAGACCCCAGTGCTCCCGGCTCAGCCGGCCCTGGGTTATGACCACAAGCTTGGGAGCAGTAGGGGCCACAGGGGGATCCTGACTGGTCACAGGAGGATCCTGACGGGTCAGTGGCTGGCGGCTGCCCATCAGGGCCTCATTGCGCTCCCGCCTCGTCTTCCGATGGCGGACACGACCAGTTTCCTCAGGCTGCTGGAAAGGCTGGGGGGGGGCTGGCCCTCGGGGGTCCATAGTGTCCTTCTCCTGGACCAATGAACCCCGCCCCACACCCACCCCACGTGGCTGTGGGGTGCAGTGGCTTCTTTGCCGCGGTAACCCTAGCTCACGACGGACTGGGGTCTCTTCTGGGCCTCACGCTGGGCGCCTTGTGTTTTATTCTAAGGAAGTCTTTTGGTTGCTTTTTACCGCTTCCCTCTTTTCAGGTATGAGAAGAGAGTGTTTTTTATTTTTAAGTTCTGAATTTAGGTTTCACTGATAGGATCACGCAGTTTGAAGTTAGAGTCTCATTGTTACTTTTACTGTGAAATTGGGAAGGCTTGGATTTGAGATTTCAGTAAGCCATTGTGGTTTCTGTGTAGAGTAAGGAGCTGATTGGTAGATCAACTGGAGGCCCACAGTTGAACTTTTCCATTTCCAGAGCAAAAATCTCAAATGTTTTCATTAGACTTCACCACCAGGAAGGCAAGTAAATGTGCTTATACAGGGAGTGGATTCCAAGGAGAAAAAGAAAAGTTGTGTTTGCCCATGTTCTTGAAGAGTTGGAACTGTGTCTGTGAACTGTGGAGAGGGCCAGGCTTGTGTCCTCAGCTCTCTTGATGGGAGCCATCACTGAACCAAGCTGAACCTAGTTGAAAACAAACTGGCTAGGGAGGGCATTACTCTTTGGAGCTCCAGTTGTGAGGATGTGAAAGAAGTTGCTGCATTCTCTCATTGTTATCTTTCATAATATTTAATAAGTAAATCATGTTTGTTTTGGTTAGCTAGCTATCATCCCAGGCTTATTTGTTTAAAGTTGGAACAAAGGAATCAGTATAACATTGAGTCTTATGCTATAGTACAGCATTTCCCAAACACTAAGTTCATTCAAGGTTTAAAAGAGAGAGAGGGGTGGGGGAAGATAGAAGGAGGAGGGGGGAGAGAGAGAGAGAGAGAGAACATGAATATGAATGAGAATATATGATTGATTTCGGTGATGAGGTTGAAGATTCTGTGTGTTTAGGCAGCACCCCAGGTGATTCTGATGTGTGGCCTATTTGGGGAACCCCTGCCTTTAGGAGATGATGTTAAGAATTGGAAAATTGAGGGCGCCTGGGTGGCTTAGCTGGTTAAGCGACTGCCTTCAGCTCAGGTCATGATCCTGGAGTCCCTGGATCGAGTCCTGCATCGGGCTCCCTGCTCGGCAGGGAGTCTGCTTCTCCCTCTGACCCTCCCCCCTCTCATGTGCTCTCTCTCATTCTCTCTCTCTCTAATAAATAAATAAAATCTTAAAAAAAAAAAGAATTGGAAAATTGAGACTGTAGATCAACCATGCCTCCAAAAGTGGTCGGAATTCTCAAGCCTAGTTTGGGTTCCTTCATCATAGGGAGAAATGCTCAGTTTATGTAAAGACAAATGGATTGCTGGCTTGTTAGAGAATTAGACTTTAGGCTTGCCCTCTTATCCCATGTCAGGACAAATGCCTGAGGTAAGTTCTTTCCACCTCTAATTTCTGGAGCTAAAGTGGATGCACCTCTGTTTTTGTAAACTTCATGTTAACGGTGTTAATAAAAGCTAGTTGAACTTGGAGAGTTAAATTGGTGCTTTTCCAACAGCCTTTTAGGCTAATAACTTGCTGTTTTTCCCATGAGCATTGTGTGTTCTCTGAAGCATGAGCTTCATTTTTAATATTCCTTCACTGACAGGGGAATGGGGTCACCAGACAAATGCTACGAGGGTGTGCCACAGTGTGCAAAGCACATCTGCATTTGTTTCATTCTGCATGGGAACATGCTATGTAGCTTCTGATTCATTTTTCCTACTGCTGCCCCTTTCTGGAGTGGATATGAGGGAATCCTTCATCTGAAAACCTATTTAATACCCCCTTTCCTGGGGCATGTTTGGATTTCTAGTGTGAGACACTAGAGTTTCAACGTGGTGGTTTCTAACTCTGAATGTCTGTCCATGCCACACGGACATTTCACCTCAGTTGAGTGCTGCCTTTTAGAGAATTAAACTTCAGGCTTGCCTTTTTATCCTATTTCAGTTTGCTGCAAAGATGACATGCCCGGGGTGTTCTAGGAAGTTGTCATTCTTCTTCCCTCTTCCCAGCTAAATGAGAAGCTGTGATCTCCCTACTGGCTTCTGCCTGGATTCCAATACAACATGCCCTGGCCATTTTTGCAGATACTCACATGCCCCAAATGCTGAGTCTGACTTTCAGGGGCTTGGAGGCTGATGGAAGACTTAACTGGAATAGTGTTCTCTAGTTTTTTGTGATCCGAAACCTGTGGGGACTTATCAAGATCTGCCTGGGATATATTTTTGCAGATGGCAGGAGAAATATCTCCCTGCCCTGCTCTTCCACAATGGGTGGTAATAATGATGATAATAATGGTAATAGTAATGGTGATGAAGATGATGTTGTGGTGGGACTGTTGTCAGGGAATGGGGGTAATTCCTTGTCACATATTTTTTAATATGCCCTTACCCTTTTAAATGCTGAAAGTGTACATATTAGTGGAGTCTAATAGATTCCTTAGCTAACATCATATTCCAGCCTAATTCAACAGGGCACACTGTACAATGGTGATCTTTTTCTTGATGTCTGTAAGTCATGCTGAGGGGATTAGGCCTGTTGACCCTCACACTGTAGTCTTCAGACACCGTTGGTGATTCTAGCAGCTGCCCTGTTGCCAGCTATCACCCCATGGTCTTACAGGGTAGAACAGTTTTCTGCTTCCATTACCTGCTCCCACCTGTACCTCCTTTGCTGTCCTAATGGGAACTAAATTTAGAATCCAGGTTTCTAAGATTGAAAAATTAGGAGCACTCTCCAACAGTAATATTTTGCAATTCTAAAATATAGTTAGTTTTCAAAGTACTTTCACCTCTCTCCCCGTGAGAAAGGGGCCACATTTTTATTATCTTCATTCTGTAGACGAGGAAACTGAGGCTCAGAATCATAATAGTTACGGTTGTGGCCAGGAGGGACATGTAGGCCTCAGGACACCTGTCTGGGTCTCCACTGCTTATCCATTCCCCCACACCCCATCTGTCTGTATGTCTATCTCTCACCTCCAGGGTTTTCCACTCCTTCCACACCCATTCTCACCCCAGCAAAAAGACAGAGATAATGGCAGTTGACAAAGGAATTAACGGTCACCCCCGTGGTCTGATTTGGGGAACCAGACTTTTATTTTAATGTGGCTGAGACTTTCCCGACCCACATATTTCTGGAAAGCGGTGTCGCCTGAGGGAGAAGAGGGGTTCAGAGCCAGTTGTGGGCAGCCTGCCCAGAGGGTGGCCCCCAGCTTTGTGGTGAGTCTGGTCACACTGTTCACTCAGCCCCACGGCAACCTGCTTGACTGCAGGATGGGCTCCCCTTAGGCCCCTTTCCTTCGCTGCCTGGGGTTTGTGGGGTCAGGGGTGGCAGGGGGAGCCACATATCCCTGCAGATGTGGATGCATGAGAATGGGCAGGACAGGGCTCAAACTCCTTGGGCCTCCCATGCTTTTCAGGGCTCTGGCAGCATTTTGATGGATTGAAGTTGAAAGATGCCTGTGTTCTCACTACACCAAACCAAAATTCTTATTTTGGGATAAATGCATCTTTTCGGCAGCTGACCATATCTAAGGGAATATGTATTGCTAGTTTGCTTTGTGCCTTGTTAGCATTTTTAGCTCCCCTTTCCTCTCCTGCTTATCTAACCCATGGATTTTAATGACCATCGTCAATTCAGGCTGCTTCATCCCAAGGAGGGTTTTTATCTTTAGGAGCAATGTAAAAAGGGGTGGGATAATTCACTGAGACATAAGAAAATGTTTGGAAGAATTTGTGCAAACAGTATACAAACTATATTCTCCTTGTTCCTAGTTAGAGTAGCACTTTTTCTATGGATTTTTATGACATTTTATGATGAAAAATTTGCAGCTTAGCATAACTAATGGTTTCTAAAGTTGTCTTTCGTAGGGTATTGAAAACATAAAAAAGGATTAATCTTTTTGTAAATGTTTCTAATTACTCCCAGCAACTGTGATGGGAAAGTAGGCTTCATGGGTGTTGATACTGAGCAAGTTAGTTCATGATTTACATTTGATAAGGAAAAGTCGTATGGTTGATAAAATATTTTAATGATTTCACTCTGTAATATCCTGTGTATGATTTGGTCACAGAGACATAGGACACAAGAATATTTTCTTACAGGAAAATCTGTGTAGCTTATTTCAACTTGTGGGAGCTTTGATTTCTTGTGGTCATGCTGCTCTGGTAGTGTATTTTTAAAAAATCTTGAAATATGTAACCTGATAGATTTCTTCTTAGCTTTCAGGGGAAGCTGGTTCAAAATCAATTACTAGGCTATCATGATAGACCAAGAAAACCACAGGTCTGAACCCACTATTATACAAGTAGATAACCCCTTGAGAGGGTTGTCTTTTTAGACTGGAATTTCTTTATTCGTCAATGTAGATTTGAGAATAGCTCCTTATTAGTACTCTAACAAAAGGAAAAAAATATTGGTTTCTCCTTTAAATTGTGCCTTTAGCTTTAGAAATAAAATTACAAAATAATGAAAATGTGGAGGCGGTCAAGTTCTCCACAGGGACACCTATACCTCACATTTACCTGTTGATAATGTTTGTTCTGTACTAGCCCAGGTATTGCTTATAAACCTGTTCAACTGCAGAAATGAAAGCCAAGTAAACAACAACTAATCTTTGTTTCAGCCACTTCTAAGGATTCCAACAGTCTCAAAGCAAGACCAAGATCCAGGTAGTGTTTGTTTAATTTCTGCTTTAATGCCCCTTCTATCCTGTCCCTGACTAGAAATAAAATCCCACAACCTGAAGCCCAACCCACAATTTCCTTTTCCTTCAGATTTGAAGCTTAGAATAGGGGTGAATTCACTTGTCATGAAGGGCCTGCTTGGAGCATGCAGTGCGGCTGGGAGACTCTCAGTTTGTGTGTTTATTAGCGCTGGAAGACGGTAGCTGCTTCTGGCAGGTCGCCTGACAAGAAGTGGTTTGTGTGGATATGGCCCAGTTGTTGCAAGATGATAAGGAATAGAGGGCAGTAGTTTTGGAGAGAAGGAAATGTGGTTCAAAGGTAACACTGAAATTTACTATCATGACAAGGTGGACACCCAAAAGTAAGACGCCTGAGGGATGAAATCTAGAGTAGGAAAAGGAAATGCTCACGGTGATTTTAATGAGGCTTGAGGCTTTAGGTAAGCAGTGCTTATGGTCTGTTTTATCCTGTCTTAGAGCTGCTTTTTGGCTTCACGGTTTGTTTGTTGTTGTTGTTGTTGTTGTTTTTAATAGATTTTGTTATTTGACAGAGAGAGAGACAGCAAGAGAGGGAACACAAGTAGGGGGAGTGGGAGAGGGAGAAGCAGGCTTCCCGCTGAGCAGGGAGCCGAATGCGGGGCTCAATCCCAGGACCCTGGGATCACTATCTGAGCCGAAGGCAGACACTTAACGACTGAGCCACCCAGGTGCCCCAAGCTTCACAGTTTTTAGATCAGTAGAAGCTAGTAGAAGAGGGAGAGCGAGTAAGACAGAGCTGCAGTTGACATCAGACATCAGAGTGGAGGATTGAGGAGAAATATGGAAACATTAATAGAACATCAGAGAGGGGAAATGGTGTTGGGACCACTCTTCAGTGGTAGACAGCAGTGTAAGGACAGTACATATGTGTTTGCTTTGGCTCTTAGTGACTTTTTTCTTCCTTTGGCTACTGAGACACATTCCTGAAAAAGTGAATTTAAATCTGATCATATTTTATATGCTTGAAATATTGATAATTGAGGAAACCTCGTCGTCTTGTAAATCTGAGAGTTATCCCTTAGTTTATCTTTTATGTCTGGAGTTTCTAAATTGGGGTTTTGTTTCCTTGTTTATAGAAGATACAGATATCTATATTCACATTTTTTGAAACAATAGATAACAGTAATCTTTTTGGCAGGAAAAAAGGTATAGTCACTGTTTCTGTCTGTGGCTACCACATTTACTCATCTTTTTTTAAGGATGAATGGATCTTTTACTGTACTGGCTTAAAGTACTGGCTTTAGGATGTAGAAATAGTAACATTTATCTGCCCTCATAGTATGAAAAACCTTTGAATTCCAGAAATCTGTTTATGTGTGCTGTGTTAACTTTAAGTTAAACCTCACAGTTTTCTTCTATTGACTTCCTCTCTTTCTCCAAGTGAATGAAAGTACAAAATTTCATGGTTACCTGTTCTATTATTAATATCTCTGGCCAACTTTTTTTTTAAGATTTTATTTGTTTATTTGACAGAGAGAGAGACAGCAAGAGAGGGAACACAAGCAGGGGGAGTGGGAGAGGGAGAAGCAGGCTTCCCGCTGAGCAGGGAGCGTGATGCGGGGCTCGATCCCAGGACCCTGGGATCATGACCAGAGCCAAAGGCAGACGCTTAACGACTGAGCCACCCTGGTGCCCCTCTGATTTCCTTTTTAAATCAAGAGTTCCCATTTGAAAACTTTGTTGTCTTTTCCTATCAATTTACTTTCACTCTGATTGAAAGTATCAGACCATTCTTCCTGCCAGTTCCTGCATGCCTTTACCTTGCCTGTCTTGCCAGTTGTTTTACAGGGACCACCCCGGAGCACGTTCCATGCCTTTATGGCAGCTTTATGAAAGATTGCAACCTTGCATGACAAAACTCTTCAACTACCACAAAGAAACCTTGAGGGAATGATTTGGGAAAGTAAAAACTTGCTATGTCAAAACCAGCTCTACCAAGAACTGAAGTTGCTTAATAGTAATCGATAGATTCTGATTTCATAAATGACACTCTAATAGCTAAATACTAATAATAGTTTTCTGATGTTAATTTGTCTCTAGAGCATATCTCTGACTCTAAGGTCATTTTGTTCTTTGACATGAGTGTAGCTGAGAGGCTGAGTAGAACAGATGTACACATCCACTTCTTAGAAAATCATATTGGGAACTCATCCACAAACCTGTTTCTAAGCAATTGATTAATGTACTGAGTTGAATTAATTTAGAAAATAATTAAGTCTCTAATAAGTAGTTTAGCCGCTATTGCCAAAAGATTTCTTTCTTGGCTCATAGGCAGTATCAGAATATTTTAAAAATGGAATTTAGAAACAGATTGGAGTTTGAATTGAACCAGTGTAACTTTCTAGCTATGTTACCTTTGGCAGGTTATTTATTTTCTGTTTCTTTGAATGTAATTATTAGAGTTACAATCTCAGAAGTTGTCTAGTTAGGTACTGTCTTGTTACAGATTGAGGGACAAGGTTAAGAGGAAACTTTTGCTTTGAAAATTTCCCCAAACTGGTATTTCTCATGGTAAGACAGCCTAGACCCCTCCATCTGATAGATGTGTGTTTCCCTTTCCTGAATTTCATTTGTGGCGTATTCCCTTGAGCCTCTGATTCTTACTCTCAGGTTATCTGCCCCACTTCCATATGTGCCTGTCATCGTGTTCGCATGTAAACAGGAGAAAAGTGCTGCAGTCCGTTAAGACCATGAAGCCCTTCTGTTACAATATGGAAGTGGCTGAGCAGAAGGCTTACATATTATTCTTATTAACAATACCCATAGATACGGATTTGAATTTACAGAAAGCTTTTCCTTTGTGTAAATTTAGGTCTAAGATATAGTATGAACAAAGAGGTTAAAAAAGGATCTGATTCATGGTTTGGGTTTGGACAATTTTTGCAGGTAGTGGCACCCAAGGGACAGCTGAATTCGTGGTTGCTTTGAAATGGGCCCTGGTCAGTCCTTTGTAGTGACTTTGACTTTTGTGGGTATTTCCATTTCAACCCTACTTCAGAGACTAAAGCTTTGCTGTCTCCCTTCTGACCTTTCCTTATTTTGCTGCAGATCTTACTCTAGCACCTCCATAGAAGAGGCCATGAAAAGGGGCGAGGACCCTCCTACCCCGCCACCGCGGCCACAGAAAACCCATTCCAGAGCCTCCTCCTTGGATCTGAATAAAGTCTTCCAGCCCAGTGTGCCAGGTGAAGTGCCCCTCTGCACCCCAGTCTTTCCCTTTCTTGTTGGAGTCATTGGATGTGTGTCTGCCACAGAGGCCTTTGTGAGTCCACAGAACGAGCAGATCTGGCCATTTCCTGTCCCAGGAAGGTCTTCGAGTTGCTATGGTATTCTTGGGAGGGAAAGCAGTTCTTTTTTTTTTTTTTTTTAAGATTTTATTTATTTATTTGAGAGAGAGAGTGAGAGAGAGAGAGAGCACAAGAGGGAGGAGCGGGAGAGGGAGTAGCAGACTCCCCGCCGAGCAGGGAGCCCGATGCGGGACTCGATCCCGGGACTCCAGGATCATGACCTGAGCCGAAGGCAGTCGCTTAACCAACTGAGCCACCCAGGCGCCCGGAGGGAAAGCAGTTCTAAACCGATAAGATATCCTATGTGTCTGGAGCCTTGCCCACACCCGTATGGACCAAGAATTATGAAATTCTGTACCAAGAAGATTAAAATACTTAAACCCCAGACAGCCCACTGAGTGCATGGCTGGGGTCTTGTTCTCCACATTGTGGTAATTTGTATATAAGTAATTTGTATATAATTTGTATATTGTCTTTCATTTCCTGAGATGCTTATGCAGTTCTTTTGTGAAAGACCTTGGCGATCGACACCTGGCCAGAATCTTCCTCTGCATCTTATCCTTGTGGTGAAGATGCGGTGTCTTGGAGGGTTTAATGCTAAGGGGCTTGCTTTCTAAATCTGACTGATGGTTAGGTGGTTGGTGGGGGGAACAAGGGCAAGGGCTCCTCCAGGTGGCCTGCTGAGGGCTTCTGGGACTGGGACTTCCTTGAGCCAGCTGCTGTACAGCTGGGCTGGAGGTGGGGGAAGTTGGAGGGCCCAGTCTCCTTCCCTGGCTCCCTGTGAAGTGGAAGATGTCCTCCTAGGGAACCTATAGAACAGCAGATGAGAACCATGCATGCCTTTGCTTAGCAAAGGTGTTAGGATGCAGCACCTTCCCAAGTGTTATTTTGGGAGCAGCAAGGGCCTTTCTACTGACTGATGTAGGCAAGCTATAAATATAGTGATTTCCTGGAACTTTTTCTCTATCTGTGTGCATTTTAAATCAAGCCAGCCTCAGATGCTAGTGATTTGCAGATTATTATCTTTTCTACAAAAGCAAGAAAAGACTCTCCTTGGCTCACACATTAGCATGACCTCTGTGTCCCAGCAGAGCTCAGCATGTTTTAGTTGTTCTAATAAAGTAGTCTCCTCACAGTAAAGTTACAGATTGTTTTTTAATATACTAGAGTCTGGAACTCTCTATGAAATTTGATTCTCTGCCATGAGTTCATCAGATAAAAATTTGCCTTGCATTTCCCCCCATACTTTGATCCAAATTCTGGCATAATTTCATAGTAACTAGTATTTGAGGTGGGAGTAGCCACGGATGATGATGCTATAAAAATTTCACATGGCTGGCGGATTATGACCCAGAAGATTTTTCTATGCATGCAAAAAGATTAAAACAATCTGGGCAGCTATCTTAATACGTTTTCCTTGCATGGAGAGGCTGGAAGCGTGCAAGTATCTCTCTGGCTGTGCAAGCCCGCAAGGAGTGCCAGCAGTGCCGGGGAATGGATGTGCTCTGGCTTTTACAACATTGCATCGTATGGTGGAAGAGACAAGACTGGATTTGGAGTCCAGCTCTGCTGCTTATTAACTGTTTGATTTTCAGCAAGTGGCTTAATCTTTCTGCATTTCAGATTTTTAATCTCTAAAATAGGGCCAACAGTCCACGGAGCTATAGGGTTTTGGTGAGATAATAAACATAATCCTAATAGCAACATGTTTGACCCATAGGCACTCATTTGCCCAGAAATCATTGAGGAAAGGGAGTGAGAGGATAAAGTCCCTTGCCCCCCTTGATCTCTAGTGGTTCAGGTCTGTGATCCCTTCCCTACAGTTCCTTGGTGGGCTCACAGAGAGACCGAGCCCCAGTTGCCTGCTGTATTACAAGCAAAGGACTGTGAAAAACAGAGTAAGTGAGGCTAGGTTGCTGAGTCAGAGTGGCCTATGGTGGACTGATTGTGTGGAGAAGAAATAGGATGGAGAGAAGATGCAAAGAAGCAAGAATGAAAGAGGGAAGTGCAGAAAATGATGAGATGGTTGTTACATAGGAGTGATGATGTTTATATAAAGGGAGGAGAAGGAAATAGAAGACTGTGATGACCAAGGGGAGGAGAGCACACAGAGAGCCCTTCCTACAGACTTGGTGAAGGATTTGGTGGGATTTAAGGGAAGAACTTAGAATGCCTTCATTAGAGCATTAATGCCTTCAAATTTAGGGAGATCAGTAAGATGATATGGGGAAGAATAACAAAGGGCTGATGTCGAATGTAAATCTATAAAAGTGAACAAGCCACTTTGGCAGTATGGGACAATTGGCTTTACCTTTGATATCTGTAAAAACAGTATGAATTTAAATTTACGGGAGTCTGGATAATCCCAGGGCTCTAGATAGGCAGGTACTGGTATTATACCTAAGTGTATGTTTTCACAGGGAGAAGTTGATATGACATGATTGCTGTGTGTAAAAGGGAGACCACCTTTGTTGTTGTTTTTTAAAAGATTTTATTTATTTATTTATTTGACAGAAAGAGAGAGAGCACACAAGCAGGGGGGTAGCAGGAGAGGGAGAAGCCGGCTCCCACTGAGCAGGGAGCCCGATGCGGGACTTGATCCTAGGGTCCTGGAATCATGACCTGAGCTGAAAGCAGATGCTTAACCGACTGAGCCACCCAGGTGCCCCATGGGAGATCACCTTTGTAATAGCTGATCCAGGTCAGGGAGCCATCCTGTCAAGGCCCAAACAGCTGCTGCATTTGAGAGAAGACAAAAATGTGCAAGAAAGTCTCAGTCAGTGGTGATGCAAGTGCACAAAATCTAGATGCAGTCAGACCTGGAATGTTTAGATTTTATAGCTCTACGCTTACTGCCACAAAACATATTTTATTATTATTTTGTTTTATAAAACATATTATGTTACTGAAATTTCCGTAAGAAAAATCAAACTGTGAAGGCAATACTCTTTAGATACTAACTTCCTTTTCCTCATTGAAACAGTTTTCATAAAGCAGGGGTTTCTTTTGTTCCACCATGTGGGGTGGGAACTCCCCTCCTTCCACTCTCAACAGTGACTTGCCCCTTCCAGAGCCATGTCTAAAGCTTGCAGCTGGAGGTTGCCACGGTGATGGTCAACCCCTTCAGTGCTGCCTCTGCCAAAATAGCCCTGTGCCAGTCATTGAGCATCTACCTGGCAGAAGGGACAGAGGTTGTTTGGAGGAAACGTAGCCATCCCTTTAAAGCTGCAGACCAGAAATCTTCATCACTTCCACTCAGCTCTAACTGGGGAAACCTAGTCCCATGAATATAGCTAGCTGCTGGGCAGCTGGGAAATGTAGTTCCTGGCAGGGTAGCCATTTCCCATTGACATCTCTCTTACTGTAAAAGAGGAGAGTGAATGTTGGTGGGGAGCTCTTTCTACCACATCGCATGTGGCCAAATACATTCAGATCCACATGTTAAAACCATTGTGATGGCTGAACAAAACACATCCATGGGTAGCATCTACCCATGGATAGCTAATGTTTTATTTCTGCTTTAGACATACTGATAATAATTCATTCCAGGGTTAAGAAATTATGGTACATCCATATTATGGAAACTTAAGAAGCAGTTAAAAAGAATAAGGTATGTGTACTAAGTGGAAAGCCATCTGACATAAATTAAGTGAAAGAGGCAAGGTGCAGAATATGCGTGTTCTTAAATGTATAGGCAGATTTTGGAAGGATACTTAGGAAAGTGGTAATAGTGGTTGCCTCTGGGGAAGAGAATAGGATGACTGGGGACAGGAGTGAGAGAGGAACTTACTTCTTATTGAATATCCACTTGTATCTTTTTAATTTTGCCTCAAGTACAGATATTATAAAAATTTTGCTTTTCACTCTATAGCCACAGTGACCAGATAGTACCTGAGAGTACCAGAAATGTCCTTCCCTGGCCCAGTTTACCTGTCTCAGATTTACCTACCATACTATGTCCAGGGTATTTTTATGACCAGTCTGCTGCCACTTTGTAGAATGCAGCTAAAATGACAGAAGCATTTTAGAACATTCTTTAAGACTCTGATATGTCCTTCAGATTCCTCTTCAGTGCCCTTCCAATATTGAGGAATAGTTAATAGGACTTCCCGTAGTCTCCATTGTGAGATGTACAGATGGGCAAAGTGTGATAAGGGCTCTGTCTTAATTTGGAAGGGGGTTGTATTTTTTAGTTGGCCAGCTGAGAAGAGTCTGTCTGGGTTTTTCTACAAATTGATATTTCTGCAACTTGAGAAATACGTAAACCCTTTGGGAATAAGAGATACAACATCTCTTACCAAATTTAACCTTTCAGGTTCTCTAAAGGATGAATTTGCTCACACAAACGGCTTCGACCTTATAGATTTCCTTATTGTATCATTCCTGTGAGTGCTACTTGTTCCCTTTTAAAATCCAGTAGGATTATGGGATTCCTGCTCCACCCCCAAACTTTTGGGTCCACAGTACACAGCCAGCTAAGGGTTCAGTTTAGCAGTCTGGACAGTTTTTTTTTTTTTTTTTAAGATTTTATTTATTTATCAGAGAGAGAGACAGAGGCAGGCAGAGGGAGAAGCAGGCTCCTTGCTGAGCAAGGAGCCCGATGTGGGACTCGATCCCAGGACCCTGGGATCATGACCTGAGCCGAAGGCAGACGCTTAACCGACTGAGCCACTCAGGCGTCCCAATTTTTTTTTTTTTAAATGAAAGCTTTATTGAGGTAAAATCCACACACTGTAAAATTTGCCCTTTTAAAGTATATAGTTCAGTGGCTTGTAGTATATTCATACTGTTGTGCAACCACTAGCATTATCCAATTTTAGGACATTTTCCTCACCCCAAAAAGAAGCCCCATACTCATTAGAAGTCCTTCTTCATTCCCCTGTCCTCTCCCACCAGCTGTTGGCAACCTCTAGCCTCCTTTCAGTTTCCGTGAATTTGCTTGTTCTGGACATTCCATATTAATGGCATCCCACAACATATGGTCTTTTGTAACTGGCTTCTTTCACTTAGTATAATGTTTGCAAGGTGTATCCATGTTGTAGCATGCAGGAGTACTTCATTCCTTTTATGGACGAATAATATTACATTGTAGGAATATGACACATTTTATTTATCCATTTATCACTTCATGGATATACATGGGAGTGGAAGTTCCGGGTTGTATGGTAACTCTAAGTTGGACATCTTGAGGAACTACCAAAGTGGCTGTGCCAGTTTACCATCCAGTGTGTGAGGACTGCAGTTTCTCACTCTTGAAGCACTTGTTATTGCCCATCCTTTTTATTTTAGTCATCCTAGTAGGTATGAAATGGTATCTTATGGTTTTGATTTGCATTTTCTTTTTTTAAAGTATTTTAAAGTAATCTCTGTACCCAATGTGGGGCTCAAACCCACGACCCTGAGATCAAGAGTCAGATGGTCTTCCAACTGAGCTAGCCAGATGCCCCTTGATTTGCATTTTCTAGTGACTAATGATGTTGAACATCTTTTCATGTGCCTATTGGCCATATTTATGTCATTTTTGGAGAAATGTCTGTTCAAAATCTTTGCCCAGTTTAAAATTGGGCTATTTGTCTCTTATTGTTGAGTTGTAAGGGTTATTTATATATTCTGGATACAAGTCCCTTTTCACATACATGATTTAAAAATATTTTCTCTCATTTTGTGGGTTGTCCTTTCAACATTTTATGGTATCCTTTGAAGTGCAGAAGCTTTTAATTTTGTCCTTTTGGTGTCATATCTAAGAAATCATTGCCTAACTCAAGGCCACAAACACATACTCCTCTTTTCTTCTAAGATATTTATATTTTTAGCTCTTACATTTAGGTCTGTGATCCATTTTGAGTTGATTTTTTTGTATGTGGTGTGAGGTAGGGGTTCAAATTTTTTTTTTTTTTTTTTTTTTTGCATGTGGCTATCCAGTTGTCCTAGTACCATTTGTTGAGAAAATATTATTCCCTGTTTAATTTTCCTGGCACCCTTATTAAAAATCAAGTGACCATAAACATAAAGGCTTATTTCTGGATTCTCAATTCTATTCCATTGATATTAATATATCTATCCTTGTGCTAGCACCATACTGTTGTGATTGTTGGAGAATTGTAATACATTTTGCATTTGGGAGGTGTGAGTCTGCTCACTTTCTTCTTTTCTTTACTTTTTTTTTTTTTTAAAGATTTATTTATTTGAGAGAGAGAGAGGGCGTGAGCAAGCACACAGGATGGGGAGGGGCAGAGGGAGAGGGACAGAGAGAATCTCAAGCAGACTCCCCAGTGAGCACGGAGCCTGACGTGGGGCTTGATCTCAAGACCCTGAGATCATGACCTGAGCTGAAATCAAGGGTCAGATACATAACTGACTGAGCCACCCAGGTGCCTCTCTTCTTTTTCAAGATTGTTTTGGTTATTCTGGGTCCCTCGCATTTCCATATGAAATTTAGGATCAGGTTGTCAATTTCTGTTTTTTAAAAAAAAGGCAACTGGGAGTTTGGTAGGGATTGCGTTGACTCTGTAAATCAGTTGGGTTAGTATTGCCATCTCAACAGTCTTTTTTCCCAAACTTTATAATGATGCTAATGGACAAATAAAAATTGTACATATTGTGTACAACGTGATGTTTTCCATCTTAACAATATTAAATCTTCCAATCCATGAACACAGGATGTATTTCTGTTTATTTAAGTCTTTAATTTCTTTCAACAATATTTTGTAGTTTTCACAAAAAGGTTTTACACTTGTAAAAATTTATTCTTAAGTGTTTTATTTTGATGTTAGCCTAAAGGGAATTGTTTTCTTAATTTCATTTTTGCAGTCTTCATTGCTGGTGTATAGAAGTATAATTGGTTTTTATGTATTGATCTATCTTGTAACCTTGTTGAACTTGTCTGTTAGTTGTCTGGACACATCTTATCCTTAACTTAGATAATGAGTTTGGAAGCATACTCATTATTGGACTTCTAACTGCTTAACTAATCATGCAGCTACCACAAATCATGGAGGGAATCCCTTTTAGTGTTTGGAGGACATTTAAAGAATCATTACTGACTGCTAGCATCCAGCTGTACTTTTTCTCTCATATGTGAAACCAGTTGATCTAGTTCCTTTATAAGTAGTATATTTTTTTAAAAAAGATTTTATTTATTTATGTGAAAGAAAGTGAGAGAGAATGCGTGATGGGGAGGGGGAAAGAGAGTGAGAAGCAGACTCCCTGCTGAGCAGGGAGCCCGATGAAGGTCTCGATCCCAGGACCTGGAGATCATGACCTGAGCTGAAGGCAGACGCTTAACCGACTGAGCCACCCAGGTCACCTGAGTAGTATATTCTTTTTTTTTTTAAAGATTTTACTTATTTATTTGACAGATAGTGAGACAGCACAAGTAGGCAGAGTGGCAGGCAGAGGGAGAAGCAGGCTTCCCGCTGCGCGGGGAGCCCGATGCGGGGCTCGATCCCAGGATCCTGGGATCATGACCTGAGCCGAAGGCAGCCGCTTAGCCGACTGAGCCACCCAGGCGCCCCAATTCTTTACCTGTAAGTATGCAGTGGCTACTCTGTCCCAAGCCAAGTTTCCCTATTTGTTAGAGTTGTTTTTAGGCTCTTTATTAACACCTAGCACTAGATCCATAGTGATGATGGCTGATTTGAATTTGAGGCTTACTTTGTACAGAGGACACATTTAAAGCAGTTTCCATGCATTATCTCTTATCCTTACAATAACCCTAATGAGGTAGGTGCTGTTGTATCCCCACTTTAGAGATATAGAAATTGAGGTGCAGAAGTTAATTTGCCTAAGGTCGTAGAGCTAGTAGATGGTGGTCCTGGGCTTGCCTACACTCCACTGCCTTAAGAAGGGGCAAGTATTTCTCTTCTCTCGACCCCCACTTGAGTCTCCCAACTTGTCCATTTTGCCAGATATTTGGTAGTCTTGTCTCTGTTCAACTGCCTATGCTGGACGCTGAATTTTTTTTTTTTTTCTTAATTAAGTAGGCTCCACACCTAGCATGGAGCCCAATGTATGGCTTGAACTCACAACCCTGAGATCAAGACCTGAGTTTGAGATAAAGAGTCAGACGCTTAACCGACTGAGAGACCCAGGTGCCCCTGGATGTTGAATTCTTAAGAAGTGCACAGTGCTGTTATTTCTGTTGGTTGCAGCCCTTATCCTCCTTCACTAGCCAGCTGAGGACTGAGATTCATCTCCACACCTGGGCAGTTGGCTGTCACGACAGTCATTTGTCTTTAAAGGGCCAAGGAATTCTTTCTAGCTTTCTACATCTGAATCCTTGCTTTCAGGCCTGATCTTATTTGTGGTAGGGGTCTATAGTTAGAAGTAACACATTCAGAATTTGTAGTGACAGAGCATTGAGGTTTCCTTCTGAGCTTCTCAGTAGTTGAAGGATAAAAGGTGTTGTCTGCAGTATAGTGTCACTCGGTCATGAGATTTGAAATCTAGAAGTTCATTTAAACCTGGAGAAGTATATTTGAGCTGTTGGGCTAGATGAACATTTTCAGAGGTGAAAATACAGTGCTGGTATTTCCAAGCTTGTCTGTGCCAGTACTCAGTGTGTTCATCTAGATATGTGCCAGTCTCCATCTTTGGGAGGTATGCTTACAGTGTGCTGTCTGTCCTTGGCTTCTTTTTGCTGTTTCCTGTTCCTTTCTCTATTTATAGGGTTTTTTTCTTTTCTAATAGTTACGTGAAAGTTTCTATACTAGTATAGTGCTATGATTTGTGCCAAGAAGGTTTACAAAGGCTTGCCAAGGTGAGGGTACAGCTAGTCCTGCTATTAGACAGGGTGTATTCTCTTTTCTATCCACTCTCTGGCTTTATAGCTTTCCCTGGCTGGCTGAGTGCTTGAACAAGGGACTGTGGGAAAGAATAGGACTAGAATCTCAGGAGGATGCAGTGGGAAATGTTGGTATAATCTTTATTTTTTATTTTTTTAAAGATTTTATTTATTTATTTGACAGAGAGAGAGACAGCTAGAGAGGGAACACAAGCAGGGGGAGTGGGAGAGGGAGAAGCAGGCTCCCCACTGAGCAGGGAGCCCGATGCGGGGCTCGATCCCAGGACCCTAGGATCATGACCTAAGCCGAAGGCAGACGCTTAACGACTGAGCCATCCAGGTGCCCCGGTATAATCTTTATTTTTAAAATGCTTATAAAACTCATTTGAGTAGGGGCGCCTGGCTAGCGCAGTTGGTTAAGCGTCTGACTCTTGGTTTTGGTTCAGGTCATGATCTCAGGGTCATGAGACTGAGCCCTGCATTGGGCTCCATGCTCAGCATGGAGTCTGAGTTTCTCTCTCCTTCTGCCCCTCTACCTGCCGCCCCCACACTCTCTCTTTGCTCTCTCTCTAAAATAACAAAAACTCATTTGAGTAATAGACAAATACTTTCTTCTGTGTAAAATTCAAACATTACAAATCTGTTCCTTAACCTCATTTCCACCAAGTCCAGTATCCTCCCGAGGGAAGGTATCCTGACATTTTCTAGTCCATTTATAACATCAATTCCATGTTTTTTGTCTTTAAAATAATTGGCATCACATTGTACATGTTTCCCCTGTGCTTTTTCACAATTTGTTATTTCTTAGAGATCTATCCATGTCAGTACTGATAATTTTGTCATTCTTTTATATACATTCTATATACTTGCTACTTTGTTAAAAACTGTATTATGGAAAACTTCAAATTTATGTAAAAGTAGAAAATCTCCATCCCCGGATCAAATGCCAGATATTATGTAATTTCATACATACTTTATATGTATCTCTAATAGGTAAGGCCTTATTATTTATTTATTTTTTAAAAGATTTTATTTATTTATTTGAGAGAGAGAGAATGAGAGAGAGCACATGAGAGGGGGGAGGGTCAGAGGGAGAAGCAGACTCCCTGCCGAGCAGGGAGCCCAATGTGGGACTCGATCCAGGGACTCCAGGATCATGACCTGAGCCGAAGGCAGTCGCTTAACCAACTGAGCCACCCAGGCGCCCAGGTAAGGCCTTTTTAAAATAACTTAATCACTAAACCTTTTTGTATTTCTTACAAACTGGTAGGTGGATCTAGGTTTGATTAGATTCACATTCTATTTTTTTTTAATATTTTATTTATTTAACAGAGAGAGAGATAGCGAGAGCAGGGACACAAGCAGGGGGAGTGGGAGAGGGAGAAGCAGGCTTCCCGCCGAGCAGGGAGCCTGACGCAGGGCTCGATCCCAGGACCCTGGGATCATGACCTGAGCCGAAGGCAGCCGCTTAACCGACTGAGCCACCCAGGCGCCCCGAATCACATTCTATTTTTTTAAAAAAGATTTTATTTATTTGACAGAGAGAGAGAGCGCACAAGTAGGCAGAGAGGCAGGCAGAGGGAGAGGGAGAAACAGACTCTCCACTGAGCAGGGAGCCCGACGTGGGTCTCGATCCCAGGACCCTGGGATCATGACCTGAGCCGAAGGCAGCCGCTTGACCGACTGAGCCACCCAGGCGCCCCATCACATTCTATTTTTAACAAGAGTAGTTCCTAGTGATGCTGTGTATTTTCTACTGCATCACATTAGGAGGTCTCTGATGTCTAATGACTCCATTTTTGTGATGTTTGATTTATCGATGGGTTCATGAAGTATTAGCTTGATTCATCCGTTATTATAGAGATCCCCAACAGCCTTTCAGATAATCATTTTATCAGGTATTGATCCTCATTGCCTACATCCGGTGGTGTGTTGATAAATGTTTAACTGGCTATTTACCAATTTTTATGGTATAAACATTCCTGCCACAGCCAATTTTATTCTTACTGATGTCTTACGAAATGTGGGGTTGGAACTTATGTATACGGTTGGCTCTCATAAGCTGGTATGAGCTGTTCTCAGCAAACTACTGCTTAGATCCATTGTTTCATTGTTAGTTGCAAAATGGTAATACTCTCATTTCTTTTACCTTTATTAATTTGGGTCTTAGTTTATTTAACCATTTATCTATTGTTAGACATTTTGCTTATGACTGTTACAAAACTTGTGAGCTGAAGAATAGCATAAAACACTACAATTCTTGGGGTGCCTGGGTGACTCGGTTAAACATCTGATTCTTTTTTTTTTTATGTTATGTTAATCACCATACATTACATCATTAGTTTTTGATGTAATGTATGGTTGATGTTCCATGATTCATGATTTCGGCTCAGGTCATGATCTCAGGGCCGTGAGATCAAGCCTCGTGTTGGGCTCCACGCCCAGCTTAAGATTCTGTCTCTCCTTCTTCTTCTACCCCCCCCCCGCCCACTTGCATATGCTCTCTCTCTCTCTCTAAAAAAACAAAAAAACAAAAAAACAAAAAAAGCAATACAATTCTCAGTGTATGCATTTGAGCTTAGAGAGTTACATGAAAACTGAAATAGACTTTAATAATGGTGACCAGCAAAAGTGTCTTATCATTTAACCAATATTTATTGAACACTTACTGTGTACTATATGTACTGTGGAGAATTGTAAGAGGAATATGGATATGGCCCCACATTCTGCCAGTCGGTATTATAGTTACATGTGAGAAGGGTGCTGAGTCTGGGTGGTTTCTAACTAGGATGATCTGTAGATATGTTGGAGTGGTTGTACAGGCTGTTGAGCTAGCCTTTGAAGGATGGATATAATTTTTGCAGCCAAATTCTGCTGATTTTTCTTTGATATCTGCCTTGGTTCACTTCTTATTACCAGTTGCCTTGGAGACTACTATATAATCTCCAGTCTGGTTTGCTTGCTTTGTTCTTTCCTTCATAGTGCAACAGGATTAATTGTCTTAAGTTCAGCCATGATGTCACTTCCTTATTTAAAACTTCTCAGGTCTTTCTATGTAAACACCAAATTGCCATAACAGCTAGACCTAAAGCCATGAGAACACATGAATTCAGTAAGGGACAAGCACCATGGCCTGGAATGCTCAGGGAGGAGTATATTTCAGGAAGTAGAGACCAGAAGTCTTAAGGTTTGCTACTGATCAATAAGAATGGGGACTCGGGGAGAAGGAGTTTGCAAACTATGTTCCTAGGAAGTCTTAGAACAGTTCATTGGAGTGGTAGGGTTAATCCAGATTGCAAAAGGTGGGGTGATTGAGAAACTTTGATGTGGAGTAGTTGTCATCACAAACTCGTTTTGAAGTGTTTCAGACTTAGATGTTGGTTTGACTATATGTCATGGTGGAAAAGAGACCCTACCAAGATAATAGAATCTTTTTCCAAGTTGCCTGCCTGCCTTCCGTCCAAGACACACACACACACACACACACGTTTTTAACCAACCTAAGGAGTTTCATAGTAAAATGATTAGGAGAAATGCATTCATATAAAAGTAACATGAGAAATGAAACTTGACCTTTACCAAGGTTAATTCTCATGTGTTTTTGTTGCTTAACTCTGCCCGTATCTCTGTCTGGGACCTCGTTAACCTGTGGTACAAGAAGGAGTTATTGGAAAAAAACTGGCAAATAAATTCTAGAATCATAGAGTGTCAGTGTAAAAGACAACTTACATGTCATCTTGGCCACCTCTCACATATTACAGGTGATGAGGCTGAGATCCAGAAAATGTAATTGCTTTGTTCTCCATGAGAATCCTCTTTGTTCAGGTTTTTTTTTTTTTTTTTTTTTAACGATTTTATTTATTTATTTGACAGAGAGAGAGAGAGTACAAGCAGGTGGAATAGCAGGCAGAGGGAGAGGGAGAAGCAGGCTCCCTGCAGAGCAAAGAGCCCGATGCGGGACTCGATCCTAGGACCCTGGGATCATGACCTGAGCCGAAGGCAGTCGCTCAACCAACTGAGCCACCCAGGCGCCCTTTTTGTTCAAGTTTTTGTTGCAACAGATTTGGTGTTGGAGAAGGCAATCTATATTAATTTAATTTGGGGGGGCACACCTTACTATTTTTCTATAGGTAATAATTCATCTAAAGTTGAAAGATATATTAAAGAATAGATATGGTGCCCAATATGCAAGAAAGTAATATTGTTTTCCTTTTTCTTTTTTTTTTTTTTTAAAGATTTTATTTATTTATTTGACAGAGAGAGACATAGTGAGAGAGGGAGCACAAGCAGGGGGACTGGGAGAGGGAGAAGCAGACCTCCTGCCGAGCAGGGAGCCCGATGCGGGGCTCGATCCCAGGACCCTGGGATCATGACCCGAGCCGAAGGCAGACGCTCAACAACTGAGCCACCCAGGTGCCCCTCCTGTGTTTTCTTTTATGTGATTTACAGTGTTGAGCCAATTTCCCCAAGGTTCTTTAGGGAGACAGGAAAGAAAGTTTTGCCTTCATAAATAGTTGGGGATCTTAGGAATTTCTTTTTTTGATGATCAAAAATTGTTATTAATATAAATTGTTATTATCAGATTGTTATGTTAAGTATGTATAAAAAAAGGAAAGGAACAGTATACTGAATCCCTGGCCTCAACTATGATCAACTATGGCCCATTTTGTTTTATCTGTGTTCCCTCTCCCATATGACTAATTACACTTTTATCCCCAACCTTAGCTTGAAAAAAAAACTATTGAGGTATAATTTTCAGACCATAAAGTTCATCCATTTTAAGTGTACAACTCAATGATTTCCAGTAAATTTATCAAATTGTGCTGTTACCATAATCCAGTTTCAGAACCTTTTCAGCACCCCAGTAATATGCCTCATGCCTGTTTACAGTCAATCCCCACGCCCAGCCCCAGACAACCAGTAATCTACGTCCTTCCTGTTTCTATAGATTTGCCTTTTCTGGACATTTCATATAAATGAAATCATACAAAATATGGGTCTTTTGTGTCTGGTTTTCTATACTTTGATGTTTTCGAGGTTCATCTAAATTGTAGCATGTATCAGTATTTCATTTTTTTTATTGTGGAGTAGTGTTCCATTGTATGGATGTACCACATTTTGTCTCTCCATTCTTCAGTTTCATGGACATCTGAGTTTTTTTATAATTTTTGCCTGTTAGGAATAATGCTACCATGAACACTTGCATACAAGTCTTTGTGGGACATATGTTTTCATTTCTCTTGGCATAGGACCTACGAGTGGAATTACAGGGTGTATGGTAATTTAAAAAGCTGCCAAACTGTTTTCTAAAGTGTCCATACTATCTCACATTTCCAGCAGCAATGTGCAAGGGTTACTGTTTCTTCCCATTTTTACCAATGCTTACTATTTTTTTTTTTTTAATTACAGCTGTCCTGCTGGGTGTGATGTGGTATTTAGTTGTGGTTTTGATTTGTTTCCCTGATGACTAATGATACTGAACATCTTTTCATGTGCTTATTAATGATTCCTATATCTTCTTTGGTGAAATGTCTACTGAAATCATTTGCCCATATTTAAATTGGGTGTTTGTCTTTTTATTGTTGAGTTATATATTCTGGAGTTCTTTGTATATTCTGGATATAAGGCCTTTATCACATGTGTAATTTGCAAATATTTCCGTGCCATTCTGTGACTTGTCTTTCCATTTTCTTAATGGAGTATTTTGAAGCAAAAAAGTTTTGCATTTCGATGAAGTACAGTTTATAAATTCTTTCTGTTTAGATTGTGCTTTTGGTGTCATATCTAAGGAATCTTTGCCTAACCTAATGTCTTGGAGTTTTTCTATTATTTATTTCTAAAAATACTACAATATGCTTATATTCATATCTCTAATCCATTTTGATTTAATTTTTGTTTGTAGTGTGAGCTAAGGGTCTAAATTCATTTTTTTGTATGTGGATATCCAGTTGTTTCAGCAGTACTTGTTGAAAAATACTCTCTTTTCCCTACTGAGTTGCCATGGCACCTTTGTTGAAAATCACTTGACTGTAAATATAAGGGTTTATTTCCGGACTCTCTGTTCTGTTTGTTGATCTATATGTCCTTATGGCAGTACTACACTGAATATATTTTTTAAAGATTTTATTTATTTATTTGAGAGAGAGAATGAGAGAGAGAGAGCATGAGATGGGGGAGGATCAGAGGGAGAAGCAGGCTCTCCACTGAGCAGGGAGCCCGATGCGGGACTCGATCCCGGGACTCCAGGATCATGACCTGAGCTGAAGGCAGTTGCTTAACCAACTGAGCCACCCAGGCGCCCCTACACTGAATATTTTTTAAAGCCAGGGAGTCATGTGTAGTCTTGTGAAAAGGTAATCACATGACTTAGAAGGCTAAATATTTGCTACAGTGGCACATTTTAAGATAGTGTCTAGCATCTTATTTATTTGAGTATGTGGCATGTAGCATATTCAGAAGCATCATTTTAGTTCCTTGAAGTTGCATAGTTTACTTTCAACCTTCTGACATGCTTATTCCTGGATATACAATAACACCTGTCCAGCTGTTTATCCCCTATCTCAGTGCCCTTTTCCATTACCTGTCCTGTAGGTTCAAAATGTGATACTGATTGCTGCCTCATAGTAGCTTTGGTGATGTCATTTTACTTCTCCAGGCCTTAATTTTCTCATCTGCGAAGTGGAAGAATTGAATTTGATCTCATTACTTTTCCAAACTCAGTCATTAATATTTTCCCTGGTGAACAATTCCAAGTCATGTGTAAGTTCCTATCTTTTAACTGGTGAAAAGTAATTGTTGTGTTTAACAGAGAATTTAACGAGCTTGTATGTTTGGGGGGAAGTGGGCCGTTATCAGGGGATCAAAGCAGCTCTTGTTGGAAAAGTACTCCCGGCAAACATTTTGTCATATTCGTAGGTGTATATGACATATGAACTCATCACTATGTGTAACTGGGTGATTAGGAGATAGGCATAGGCTCACACATGCTTTTGTGATTAGTAAGGAAAGAAAGTACATTTTCTATTACAAAGAAATAGCCATTTTAATGAACTTGCCAAGAAGAAGAATGGTCCTCACTGATGAAATCCTTGAAGCTTTGCATATGGCTAACTCTCTGCTTGATTGATGCTTAAAAGTGCAGGTCCCACTGGCAGGCTTCTTTCAACATTTTCCATCCTTTAAGTGTTTTTTTTTTTTCCTTTGGCATTTGAATGGTTTTATTTTCTTCATAAAATATTTCTAGTTTGGGGGGGATGGGAGACCTTTTCACAGCTGAAGTTATTCCAAGTGTCTCTCCCCTGAAGAATTGGCTTTCTGTTCCTTGCAGCTTTCAATTGCCACATTTGCTGCTTTATTTCTACTTAGTAATTTGGAACATGTTTTCATTAAATCATTGATTTGGGGCTTCGTAAAAATCTGAGGGAAATTAGTAAATAGTAACATATGGGTAATATTTTGTCTGGAAATTTCTAAGCATAATAAAAAAAAAGGATAAAAAAATTTAGAGGTTAAAGTTTTGGATGAAGATACCAGGAACCTGAGATTCAGCAGATCAGTGCTAGAAAATGCACATCTTTCAACAAATTTAATAAACATTAGTAATTATTACTATGTTTTCTGAGTTTAGGATTAAATGGCAGCTTCTTTCATGAACTTTTAAATCTGGTTTTCAGGATTTGGGTATCTATTATTTTTTCCCTGGTTACACTTACAGAATTTTCTGATTTGACAAAACCTTGCTGGTATCTGGTATTCTACCTTATTAACTGTGAGACTTCAGGAATAAACCTACAGTAGCTTTACATGTATGGTATAGCTTTTAATATATGCATCAAAAGTGTTCTCCTCCCCTCTTCTTTCCTTCTCTTCCCTTCTGGGAAAGCAGGTGTTACTATTAACAGGTATGTTGTCATCTTTTGCATGTGTATGCTAGATTACTCAGCCAAAGTATTTTTTCAGTTTCACTTTGCATGAAGGTATACTTTTTCTCTCTTTTTAATTTTTATTTTTTATAGATTTTATTTATTTCTTTGACAGAGTAAGTACAAGCAGGAGGAGCGGCAGGGAGAGGGAGAAGCAGACTCCCCACTGAGCAGGGAGCCCAATGTGGGGCTCAATTCCAAGACCCTGAGATCATGACCTGAGCCAAAGGGTAGACGCTTCATTGACTGAGCCACCCAGGCACCCCTTTCTCTTTTTTAAATTGATAAGAGCATGCCAGATAAAATATTTGAATCCAATTTAAGATCATGAATGGACTGAAACTATTATAAGAGGAGATATTTTACTAAATTCAGTTCCAGTTATTCATCCACCATGTGAATACTTAATACACACAAGGCAGTGTGTTTAGGTGCTCTGGGAGATAAAAAGGTGAATCAGACATAAACTTGGTAGAATGAAGGTAGATTAGTATCACCTACTGTTAAAGGAAATGAATGTGGGGTCATGAACATATAGAAGAGATTTTTCAGCAGGAACCAAATAAGGAAAGATGTATGAGCTAATGCCTTTTTTTTTTTTTTTTAAAGATTTTATTCATTTATTTTGACAGAGAGAGACACAGCGAGAGAGGGAACACAAGCAGGCGGAGTGGGAGAGGCAGAGGGAGAAGCAGGCTTCCCGCGGAGCAGGGAGCCCGATGCGGGGCTCGATCCCAGGACTCCGGGATCATGACCTGAGCCGAAGGCAGACGCTTAACGACTGAGCCACCCAGGCGCCCCTGCCTTTTTTTTTTTTTTGAGAGAGAGTAGCAGCTAAGGGAAAACCCGAGGCTTGACTCTGCCTGCCTCCTTCTAGAAGCCATGTGTGTGAGTAGGTTTCTTACTGAAACTCCAAATCTGGAGTGAAGTGAAGTGAGTGGGTACTCTTAGTTTTACCTTCTCTTGACTGAGGGTCAGTGGACATGACTTCTGGAAAGAGAGGGAAAAAGCTGGAAAAGTGAATAATCACAGCTGATGCCCTGATACGGTGGAGGGGAAGGGCCAGGGCTCCATGCTGAATTGAGGGAATAAACTGAAGTTTGGGAAGTACCTCCAAGACCATTGATATACCTCAAGACTTGAGAGAATACACTCTGCTACAAAATTGTTTATATCCTTTTGGTATTCACATTTCAAAATAACGTATTTGTATGTGGGGCACCTGGGTGGCTCAGTCGTTAAGCATCTGCCTTCAGCTCAGGTCATGATCCCAGGGTCCTGGGATTGAGCCCCGCATTGGGCTCCCTGCTCCATGGGAAGCCTGCTTCTCCCTCTCCCACTCCCCCTGCTTGTGTTCCCTCTTTCGCTGTGTTTCTCTCTGTCAAATAAATAAAATCTTTAAACAAAATAACGTATTTGTATAACCTCTTGTTGACTTTTCAGTTTTAGTCATCATCTGCTGCCTTCCCCTATCTAGCAACTTTTCTCCTCTTTCACCCTCTCAGTACAGTTAGAGTAGAATTTTGGTTAGATCAGTATTTAGTGTTTATATTATTCTTATGGTTATGTAAGCCATATAGTAAATTATTTACTTGTGCAGATTTTTGTTGGCCTTGGAGTGCATAATCAGCTTATTTCTTTTCAATGTACTTGCCCCTGAAGCAACTGTAGACTCCCTCAATTTTCTAAAGTTCCTCTTACGAAATTTGGACACAGGTATTAGTTTCATCTGTTTGAAGAAATGTAGAGTGATTGTCTTCTATGCCTGCTACATAATTTTCATCATGGCATCTCCCTTCTCTGTCATCCAACGATTCTCTTCTTCTTCCATGTTGGAGCTCCTTTATCCTATGCCTTGCTCTTTCTTGGTTTAATCTCTTGCTTTGGTAGAACACATCCTTGAGTAGCTTTTTTGGAAAGGTACATAGAGCTCAATACAAGCCCCTGAATGTCTAAAAATACCTTTAATTGAGCCATCGTGCAGGCTGCTCATTTGTATATTAAACCATCGGTTGGAAGTCAGTTTTCTTCAGAATTTTCATGACATTGCTCCAGTGAATTCTAGCTTTCAGTGGTATATTAAAAATCTAAAACTGTTTGGACTCTTGATCCTTTGGATGTGGCCTGCCATCCTCTTCCACCCCCTGCTGGAAACTTGTAGAATCTTCAAACTCCAGTATTTTGAAATTTTGTATTGATGTGCCTTGCCATGGGTCTGTTTTTTTCCATTGTTCTGGGTACTCAGTGGGCTCTTTTAATTTAGAAAGTCCTGTTCTTCATTTCTGGGTAGTTTTTTTGGACTATGTGATTTTTTTTCCTTGCTATTTTCTCTCTTTTTGTGGAACTTTTATTTGGATATTATCCTACTTTTTTAAAGATCTCCTTAGATTGGGGTGCCTGGGTGGCACAGTCAGTTAAGTGTCCCACTCTTGGTTTCAGCTCAGGTCGTGATCTCAGGGTTGTGGGATTGAGCCCCACGTTGGGCTCTGTGCTCAGCGTGGAGTCTGCTTGGGACTCTCTCTCCTTTTCCCTCTGCCTCTCCCCTCTGCAGTCACGTGTGCGTGCTCTCTCTCTCTCTCTCTCACTCTCAGATAAATAAATCCTTAAAAAAAGATCTCCTTAGATTATCTTTGAACCTTTCTATTAAGCTTTCCTTTCCTGCTATCATGTTTTTAATTTCCAGGTGCTCTTTTTAATTATTTGACTGTTCTTTTTTTCAGTAGCATCTTGAGTATTTCATCTTTGCAAATAACATCTCTTATTTCTTACTGATGATTTCCCTGATAACTTTGAGAAATTTCACTCCTTACTCCCACCCCATTCGCTGTCTTCTCAGTAAAATCTTCATGAGGGTAGAGCTTTTTTTCCTGTTGTTTTTTTTCCATTGGTACTTTCTCAGCACCTCAAACAATGCCTGATACATAGTAAATGTTTAAGTAATTCTGGAATAAACTGAATGATCATTATGGTGATACTAATATACATTAAATTTTTCTCCCGTTATAGATCTAATCTGTATCTTTGAGATTAACCTTTTTTATTTCTATTGCTCTGTCTTAGAAATTTTTATGCAGATATCTGATAATACTTCATCTGTTTCTGTTTAAGAAAGGGAGTAAAAAGCTGATTGGAATATATGGATAAATGGATAGGACTTGCTGTCTTGTGGGTTTCATGGTGGAATGATATGATTTGGTCATCTTGTTGGAGATCTCTTGATGTTGGTATCTAAATCTTACTTCTTGGCTGGTCCAGTTCACTGGAGCACTTCTTTTAACCTCTGGATACAAAAGTCTGAGACCAGAGAGGAAGAGGGTTGGCAGTCTCAGCATCCAGAATGTATACATTTACTAGATCCCCCTGTTTTCAGTATGGCCCCATGCCTTTATCTGGGCCTGATGACCTCCCTGGAGAAGAAAGATACTTCTAGCCTTTTGCTGGAGTGGGAAACATGATGAAAATATGCAGAATGTGGGAGAAAAATCTCAGGATCTAACTCCTCCTAAAGGGCTTCAATTAGTCTTTTTTTTTTTTTAATATGGGGATGGATCATGGTCCTGTAGTTCTTATGTTAGTTCAAACAAATATTTGTTGGACACTTACTATATCCTGAATTGTCCAGGTGGAGTAGGGGTAGGGCATGGACTCTACAGGCAGAGGGGACCACAGGAGCAGGGATTCTGAAGCCAAAACCTGCATGAGGTGTAGCTGGAACCCAGTCTTCAAGGGTATTGTCAAGGTATGCCCTTCTAAAGGGTAGGAAATAAGATTCACTATTAGTTAATTTTCTTTACTTTTTATTGCTTTCTTCATTTTACCCCTACTTCCAGAGGAGTTTGATGTCATCAGTTCTTGAGAACTGGAGGGCTTCTGTGGTACACCTTGATTATTGTCTGCTTTCTCTGCTGCTCATTTAGCTATCAGCCACTCATCTATTTTCCCAGTTCCAAATTTAAACAAGAAAATTTAAACAGTTTCTTTTCACTATTATGTTAATGAGGTAAGACTGAGATTAGTTGCAGATATTCAAGCTACTGTCTAGACTCAGAAGTCTTACTATAGGACATTTAATAAAATTCAGGACAGCAGAAACTGGGAATCCTATACAGTATCAAGCCAAGCTTTTAGTTTCAAGTGATCCCAGGTTGATAAGCACCTCCGGGTTTCTGGCAGACACAGTAGAGGGAGGAACCCACTTTCCACACAGGGCCCAATTCCTACAGGTAAAGTTCCAAGGGATGTGCATTCAGAGTCAGAGGTTGCCAAGCACTCTAGGAAATGGAACACAGAGAGAGCTAGCAGGAGCAGCAAAAGGGTAGTAAATACAAAGCCTGCAGATTGTGGGATTATCAGACACAGACTGTTACATAAATATGTTTAATAAGTTGAAAGAAAAGGAGATGGAGAAAATGAGCACATAGCCAAGAAATTATAAAAATGAAAAAACCATTTTGAAAACAGATCAGATAGAACCAGAAATGAAACAGTCATTGAAATAAACTTAAAGATTGGATTAACAGGACATTAAGCACAGTTGGAAAGGGAATTAGTTAATGGAACAGTAGATCTTAGAAAATTATCCAGAACACAGCACAGTTGAGACAAAGAACTCCAAAAGGAGAGGTAAGAGAAAATGGCAGAAAGAATATTTGGAGAATCACTCAGAATTTCCCAGAGTGAACAGGATGCCACATGGTTCAGAAATTCTAGTGAAGATCAGTAGGTTATGAAAGAAAAAGAGGATGAAGAAATAGGCAGACTCAGTGTCAAGTTCGGTACTGCAGAGCACCTCAAAGAGATTTAGAAATCAACCAGAAAAAAGACAGACTACTTACCAAAAAAACAATGATTCTATAGACACCTGACTTCTTGACAGCAACAGTGTAAGCCAGGAGACAGCAAAATGTTATTTTTAATGTGCTGTGCAAAAATAGCTGTCCATCTAGAATCTATACCCAGTGAAATAATCTTTGAAGAATGAAGGTAAAATAAAGACTTTCAGTCACACAAACTGACTAAGCTTGCTACAACAGACTATCCATGAAGGAAATTCTAAAGACTTCAGACAAAGGGTAAGATCATAAAAGAGGTTGTAATGGAAACTAGGAAAACTTTAATACTGAATGAGAACATATCAAAACCTGTGACACTTGGAAGAACATTTGTAACACTGAATGCTTACATTAGAAAAGAAGAAACACGATCAGTTAAGCAAGTAATTTAAACTAGAAAAAGAACAATAGGATAAGCCCAAAGAAAGAAAATGCAAGGAAATGAACAGACATTAATGAAGCAGAAAGCAAGCAGACAATACAGAGTTGCAGGCAAGTTGGTTTTTGAAAAGAGTAATAAAATGGACAAATGTCAGGTGAGCTCAATGAAGGGAAACTAGAGTGATGATACAAACAGTATTAGTAGAAAAAAAAAGTTATGTGCACAGAGATTAAGATGAGTAGAGGAGGGCATGGGAACGTCTTTATGGCAATAAATATGGACATTTAGACAATAAATGTCTAGAAAAATATCATTTATCAAAACTGACTTAAGAATTAGAAAGTCTAAATAATCCTGTAACAGTTAAAGCAGTGAAGTCATTAAAAATCTTGTTTCAAACAAAACTCCAGGCCCAGATGCTTCTGCTGTCAAGTTTTACCTGCCATTCAACAACAGCAGCCTATTCCAGAGTAGAGATGGGGAACACTCTCCAGCCGAATGAAGCCTAACAGATAACCATATGAGAAAGGAAACTCACTTATCAGTCTCACTTATGAATATAGTTGGCAAAAATCCTAAACAGGATATTAGCCAGCTAAATCTAGCAGATATAAAAACCTGACCAAGTTGGGATTATCCTAGGTTGGCAAGGGTGTTTTAATATTTAAAATTTTATAATGTAACATCGTATTAACTACTTAAAAGGGGAAAAATCATACTATCATCTCAGTGGGTGGACATGCAATTTTGGTTAAAATGCATCAACAGATTATCACAAAAGTCTCAAAATAATAGGTGGAAATTTTCATAATCTATTAAAGGGTTTCTACACAAACCTACAGCAAATACCATACCTAATGTTGAAAGAGTGAAAGGCTTCCCTTTGAGATCAAGAGAAGATAAGAATGCCCATATGATTATTATAAGTTAACTTTATAGTAGATGTTCTAGCCAGGTAAGATAAAAAACAAAAAATAGATAAAGAAATAGATAAAGGTACTTAAAGGAAGAAACCAAATTGCTGTTAATATTCATAGGTGATAGGATTTTATCCAAAAGTATATTCAGAAACACCCTCATATCATCTTTTACAAAAATAAGGCATTTTTTAAATTAAAAAATGGTAAAAATGAAATGAATCAGACATGCATCTGGATGTAGGTCCTATATCTGAGTATACTAAGCAGGGACAGTGAGTCCTACAACTCAGCTGGTTGGTTTCCTGTCTCTCAGAGATCACTGTCTTTTGTTACAGGATTTCCTAGTGTCTTGAAAACTGTTGTTTTATACATTTTCCTCTCATGCCTTAAAACTTATTTCATATAAAAAACATGTTTGTTTTGGGCTGTTTCAAATGGGAGGGTGAATCTGGTCTTTGTTATTCCCTCTTGCTGGAAGCAGAAGTTTATTTAATGGCTTGTCAATCTTAGTCCTCTTTGATAATGGCTTATCAATTCTTAGTCCTCTTTTGTTAATAAAGGGTTATTTTAACACACACTTTGTTCCGGTGCAAGACCTTTCCTTTAAAAGCATGTGTAGATTTTTAAAATTTTGTTTTTAAAGAAGGTGGTAATTTAAAGGCCTGATCCTGAGGACCTTTAGAGTAGGGAGTGGCCCTGAGATGGATAATTCCTGAGGCTTTTGTTTTTCTGCTGCCTACATGCTTTGTTATCCAAGGCTGTTCAAGGTCTCACCACCTCTGGAGTTTTGACCCACTGATGTGTTTCATAAATTTTAATGAAAGGCAGATTGAGAGAAATCATTGATGGTCCCACATGGTTGTACCAGATCCGTGCACTGGTTCAGAATGCAAATGTCTATGAAATTACTCTTAAGTTACCTTTCTGGAAAGCCCCAGACTCCAACTTCTGGCTCATCTGATCTAGCTAGGTCAGATCAAAAGTGATTTTCAAAAGCCCTCATGTTCTTGGCACATTGCTATGATTTATTTTTAAGTCACAGAAAATTGTCCAAATATTAGCACACATACTATAGAATTGCCAATAAACTAGGTATGGTTATGCTTTTTAAAGGAGTTTGTAAAGAATATGGTTTAACTTGCCAGTGTGTGACAATAAACTTATTTCTTATGCGTGATTATGAGCTTTATTTATAATTCACTAGCAGATGTTTATTTCATTTAGTTACAACTCAGACATTCTTAGCTTAACTCAAATTTTTTCTATATTTCACAAAATTAAAAAAAATTAGACTGAGACTTTTGTTCAAAACATCCTTTAAATGGAGCCAGATTATGGTAGAAACAGATTTTATTATTTCTGCTAATAAGGATCAGGGAGAGAAAAGGAAATTGAGATCTTTGAAGGGTCCCTCAACATCATTTAGTCCCATCTCTTTCAGCCTCCCTGCTGTTGTCAGACCCGCTAGCTTACAGGGCAGGAGAGCTGCCCGTGGGGACTCTGGCTCCCTTCGTTTCTGTAGCCCACTTGCTGAGCTAATGAGTAGTGTAATGGCCAAGAGAGAGAGAGAAATATTAGAGAAACCAAAGGGCCTAGATTATTTGAAACTAAATAAGTAACATCAGAATAATGAGGGATTGACTGCCTTTCCCTTGCTGGGTTCCAGTCCTTTGATCAAAGGATGTCTTTTCCTTACTGTTTTATACTGTCTTAATCAAAACAGCCTATATAAATAATTGGATTTGGGGTAGATAGGATGAAAATGAAAAAGGGATTAGAAATAGCATGTACTCCTTTTTTTTAAATTAAGCCTTCAGATGGATTTTAATAACTTAAACATGTTAACTGCAATTGGTATTCCTAGTTAAAAAGTGGAAAGGGTATTTTGTTTTTGGTAATTCTTTTTTTTAATATTTATTTATTTTGGGGGGGAGGGGCACAGGGAGAAGGGGAGGACTACCTCAAGCAGACCCCACCCTGAATGCAGCACCTGATGTGTTTTTGGTAATTCTTAACAGCGTATGTTTTTCTTTTCAGCTACTAAGTCAGGATTGTTACCTCCACCACCTGCGCTCCCTCCAAGACCTTGTCCATCACAGGTAGGAAACAGAAGTTGATTTCTGTGAACTGTTGGGTATAGTGAAATTGTCCTGCCACTGTGCTTCCTTTGCAAGGGTTGATTGCCACAGAACTGGCTGGTCACATTCCCAAGATGGCATCTGGACAAAGAGAGCAGAAAGTGGTTGCATTTCCTCTTATCCAGCCAGTCCCCCAGCCTCATGTAGAAAAGGGAAAGTTTCCTCAATAAGCAACCAAACAAATGCATACTGGTTTACCTTTGGCCATAGAGGGTTGCATGTCATTTTCAGATAGAGAAAGGCATAGAAGAATGGGTATCTCTCCAATTGGGGGGTTGGGGACATGGTTTTTCTGTATAGTATGTACAGTCTGGGTGTGTATATTTTCATCAGTATTTTAGGAGCTGTGTTAATTCTCCATAATTAATGGTCATCACCATGGTATTAGTGCTGTGGTTTGGGCCTACAGTGCTTTCTTTATCGTTAGGATGGTATTTTCCTTTGGAACAATAAGCTGAAACAGCAGGACTTGGGAGAGTGTGTCACGAAAATCTGTTTCATTTGTGAATTAATTCTGCCTCATTTATATGTGCTACTATGGCCTTATTCATCAACACTCCTTGTAGAGTTGGAAATGAGAAGCAAGCAGCAAATCTGCAGTGTGGTAAAAGGCACTACAGATACTTCTTTTCAATAATTGCTGCTGAAGAGACTTCCTGTCTTTAAAGGCCCTCTAACTTTCAGCAGAAAATGTTGGGAAATTTCTGTATTAACAGTCCTAGTTTTTGCCTTATTGCTCTAGATGCTTCAGAACATACCTTTCCACATGGCACATCTTAGGACTTACTGAGTCACTGAAACCACTTTGAACATTTGCTTGTCCTTCTTTTAGAGAATTAGATCATCTTTAGCATCTGCTCAACCTTGAGGTGCAAATACAATGAGTACTGCTTTCCTTCCTCAGTTTGAAGAGTAATTAAAAGCCCTGTTCTTCCTGACTCACATATAAACGAGTGAGAACCCCCTTTCTAATACTCCAGGATTGGCTTTAAAAGTTGTTGATTAATCAGTCAACAAGTATTTATTAAGTCCCTGCTGTATATCTAATGGCAAGCTTTAGTTCCATCCTAAGCTTTTCCCTGATTATAATTTCTACTCATTTAAATGAATAGCTCTGTTTATTGAGAATCTGCAGTAGACCAGGTATTGTGCTAAGTGCTTTCAATGCATTATTTAATCTTCACAAAAATCTTTTGAAGTAGGTGTTAATAGCTTTTATTTTTTTACAGATGAGGAAATTGAAGCATACAGGGTTAAGCAAGTCAGCCAAGGTAACATAGCTAGTAAATAGGTAGAGCCAGCTCCCAAACTGAGGTCTGTCTCCTAAAGGTCCCTGCCCTCCCCATCATTGGAGCTGAAGCATCTATGTATACAGTAAGACAGTGATCTGTTGCTCTAGCGGGTGAGGCTTTCACTACGTGCCCCCTGTGGAGGACCTAGATGAGACCAAACTCCTGACTGGCACCAACAGCAAACCTGGGCTTTGTCACAACAAAATAGTGGGCATTCGGGAGGCAGTTATCTACCAGCTACTGGTTTCAAACTGGGGCTTGGGAGCCACCCGGATGAATGCATGCAAGACCTGTCTGAAAGGGCTTTTGTGATCAATTTCCTTACCTTCTACTGTACAAGTAACAGGAATGACTTCCTGGTTGTGAAATGTGTTGCTGCTATCAGCAGTCCTCATTTGACCTGCTTGAGGTGGGCTTCCTGCCTGCTTGGGGTCTTAGTGACCAAGGATCTGATGGGGGGCTGGGAATTCTCAAGTCACTGTTAATGAATGAGACTGCTTCTTTGTCTACCAGATTTCCCATCACAATGTAAACAGTGAGTGCAGTGCTCAGCCCAAGCCTCCAACTCAGCTGCCTAACTTTGGAGATTTCAGACTACAGAAACAGGTGTGTAAGAAATGCAGGCAGAAAAGCCCTTCTCCACTTCCCTCCGCCTACTCTCCCCTTTTCCTCCACTGTAAGTGGGACACACACATTGAACAGAGGAAATCCTGGGTGCTGAACACGTGACTGTATTTAGTCGTTGTGCAGTGTCAAATTCCCAATGGCCCTGGGAGAGGCTCACCTAACCATGTGGATGGGACACCTGTATATTCTAGTCTTTCCCACACTGCTTGTGATAAAGCGGTCTTCTGGGAGATATTAACAGGGCTCTGTGGTAAGACAAATTTGTAGGCTGCTGCCTCAGTGCCCGCTTGTGAAGATTCACGGTGCGTATGGGCTCATTAAAGGGTTTGAAGTCCTACAGTAAAGAAACCTGGTCAATTTTGGTAAAGCTTGCAATTTCGTAGTGTGTGTGACCATTCACCTCTTTCTTTATACAAGACTTAACAATCCCCTGAGGGCTTGGTGGTTAGGGAACGTTATTCTCCCCAGCTTTAAAATATTGGTAAGGACGTTTCCAAACTGCTTTCGTCTGGCACCTCCTCTCTATATTATGTGATTAAAGTTAAATTTTTGTATCTTAGGCCAGTAGTTTTCCCTAGAAGAGTGGAAACTGAAAAAGAAAGTTTACCACATGTTAGCTTCAGATTTCTAGTTGTCATGTTTTCAGTTTGTTCTGTTTTTTGTTTTTTTTTTTTTATTTGCTTTTCTTTTCCTTCTGGCTTACTCTCTCATGAGGTCATTTTTACCACAAGCTTTATTATAGCAAACTTTGAGTTCTTCTTTTGTTCTGTTAAACATTTTTTTTTGAGTGTTCCTTGTTATATATGGACAATCGACCTGATTTTGGAAAAAAAATATATACACCTAACCTCAGAGTCTTTTTTACGAGGCTTAAACTGTAGTACCTAGGGGAGAAACAAGAAAGCTTGGTATAATTTAAATCTTAAATTTATCAGTAGCTCTGAGAAGAGATTAAGATAAAAAGGTTTTGGATTTAAATTTTTCTTTTTTTTAAAAAAGATTTTTGTTTATTTGAGAGAGAGAGAGAGCGAGCTCGAGTACAGAGGGAGAGGCAGACTCCCCACTGAGCAGGGAGCCCGGGACGCAATCCCAGAATCCTGGGATCATGACCTGCCGAAGGCAGATACTTAACTGACTGAGCCACCCAGGCACCCCTGGGTTTAAAATTTTCATATTACTTAACTTGATAAATGGTTAAGACTACATTATAATAAACAAGAAAACATTCTGTTCCCTAAAAAGGAACAACTATTTAAAAAACTATGTGGCCAGTCAGTGATGTCCTTCGAGGTTTTAAGTATGTGAGAGAAAAGCATTTGTACATTTGCAGATGTGTCCACAAAGGTATATAGAGATCATTTCTACATATGCTAGAAGTATATCTCTACCAATAAGAGAGATGAAATACAGGTTTTCAGCATAAAATGCAGTTTAGCTGGCCCTTAATACTAAGCACTAGTGTGATGATATGGACATCTGGAGTAAATTATACAAATGGGGCCCTAGAGTTAGGAAAAGGAATAAATTCAAAGAAACAGATCTTTTTATTTTGCATACTATAGGTAAGACCAAGAGGGACCAAGTGACTATATAAAGAGTCAAATGGTTTGTGTTCCATGTTTTCCCGAGGACAAGCTAGAGACCAAGGCATGGTATTTTGGCTCAGTTCAGAAGAGGTGACACGTTTATTTATTAATTTTTTAAAAAAGACTGATTCATAACATAAATGATTAAAAAGCAGTTAGAGTTAACTGTTTCATATGGAGCAGAGTTAACATGAGAGTTAAACTTAGTAGCTCACTGTTTGTATGCATATAAACTGAGTAAAATGCCATCTACAGAGTTGGTGCTTGTCCTGTAGGTCAGTTCTCTGCTAAGGGCCTATTTGGTACTCCAATAATTAAATCTCTTTAATTGTATTGATCTCATGCCAAATTTCTTATGGCAATAATCTTCATCAAGAAGTTTTTTTGGTACAAAGGATAATCTTTTCAGTTTTTTTTTAAAGATTTTATTTATTTATTTGACAGAGAGAGACACAGCAAGAGAGGGAACACAAGCAGGGGGAGTGGGAGAGGGAGAGGGAGAAGCAGGCTTCCCACCGAGCAGGGAGCCCGATACGGGCGGGGCTCGATCCCAGGACCCCGGGATCATGACCTGAGCCGAAGGCAGATGCTTAACCTAGACTGAGCCACCCAGGTGCCCCATCTTTTCAGTTTTATATTAGCACCACATTCGATGAATTAGGGCTCCCTGTAGACTAATGTGCTCAGAATTTTCCTGTTGATACCACTAATTTCTTACCTTATAATGGCAAGTGCTTCTCACTGGCAATGCAGTGAGTATTAAAATAGCACTGTAGGGTGAAAGTACTGTGGAGGAAGCATTTGATCAATACTTTTAAGCTTAGACCAAGAGGGCTTCATGGAAGGGCTAAGGTGACCAGTGAAATGAGTTTTAAACAAGAGAACTTTTCTTTTCAGATGGCTGAGGGGTTCAGAGCATTACTGTAGAGAAAAAGCAAATGCAAGGAGGCAGGCATGCAAGAGATCCCCATGTGTTCAAGGAACTGTCTGAAATTTAGAAAGCTAGATTTTAGGGGAGAGTGGACGTGGCAGTGAAGAGCCAGTGGCCTGCCCACTTGAGGCCCAGTGGTGCCAGAGCTTTGGGAGAGGAAGGGGCCCCCTGACAAGAGAGTTCTGTTGGGGGAGCAGCCCCTATGGGAGAGCACAGGGTATCAGCCCAGTGGTATTCACATTGTGCACACAGGAATCATCTGGAGGAGAGCTTTAAACCTACTGAGGTCTGAGTCCCACCCCCAGAGATTTTGGTGTGGTGGGAGGCCCAGGCTTTGGGAGTTTTAAGAAGCTCCCCACATGATTCTGAAGTGTAGTCAGGATTGAGAGACACTGAATTAAGGCAAGAGAAGGAATGTTCAGAGATGAAGTTGAGAATCTATGGGATTTGTTAATGGTATGCCCTGAGTTCTCTCTTTTTTTTTTTAAGATTTTATTTATTTGAGAGAGAGAGAGGAGAGGCAGAGCACAAGCAGGGGGAGGGACAGAGGGAGAGGGAGAAGCAGACTCCCCACTGAGCCGAGAGCCTGATGCGGGGGCTTGATCCCAGGACCCTGTGATCATGACCTGAGCCGAAGGCAGGCAGGCACTTAACGACTGAGCTACCCAGGTGCCCCATGCCCTGAGTTCTTCAGGTGTGCAGTAGAAGTCTTTCTTGAGTTGGGGAGGGTGGGAGGCATAAGGTCAGGTTAGGGGACGTACCCATACCCTGTGGGGACAAGAACCCAGATCCTGATGGATGGCCTTGGGAGTCTCAGTCTTCTTGGGATGGCTGACTCCAGCAGGGTTAGAGGGCTTGATGGGATGGTCTTGCTGGAAGGACTAGCCACTGTGCACCTCAGGTCCTGTGTGCACTATTTTGAAGGACTAGCCGTGAACCCAGGTGGCCTTGAGAGGAAACCATAGTCCACGTAGTGAGTCTTTCATCTAACTTTGTCATCTGGCTAGAATGAGGTCCCTAAGGCACTACTGAACCCAGTAGGAGTATGCTGGGCTTGCTGTTCTATTTCAAAGCCAAATTTCTTAGACACAACTTTTTTTTTTTTTTTAAAGATTTTATTTATTTATTTATTTGAGAGAGAGAGAGAGAGAAACAGCATGAGAGGGGATAGGGTCAGAGGGAGAAGCAGGCTCCCCGCCGAGCCGGGAGCCCGATGCGGGACTCGATCCCAGGACTCCGGGATCATGACCTGAGCCGAAGGCAGTTGCTTAACCAACTGAGCCACCCAGGCGCCCCTTTTTTTTTTAGACACAACTTTTTAAGTAAGATCCCTCTTGTCATTTGAAAGGAAAGATGGGCTCACTTCAACTCAAATGGCAGTTTGTAGGCCCTGAACTACTTCTAAAATACTTGACACTATGCTTTTCTAGAAAATGTCCTTATAAATTAATATCCTGTCATTTCAAGTATTCTTTCTGTAAGTTAATGTATAGTTGGTGATACAAAATAGTAAATTCTCCTGGAAGAAATTAAGCATTTTAGAATTCCACACACACTTGTTCTTTCTCTCTTGGTCTTTGGGGGAGGGCATTACTGGTGATAATGTAAGTTTCTCACAGGGTTATTTAATAGGTTTTTAAAATGTAAATTTGATTAAAGTTTAACTTGCATACTCAATCCATTTTAAACACATACTAAATAATTTTTAATAGAGTAAAATGAAGTACTATCTCATTGGCAACTTTAAATATCTATAAGAAAGCGTTCTTTTAAGTATAAACAATATGGAAATGTCACCACTTCTAACATTTCATGGCTTTTCTCCTGATCAAATTAAAACTCAGTGGGCATACATCAAATATCATGAGATCTTTTGCTATAATATATGCAGAGGATCTCATGTAATGTACATTAGTCATCGAATCACCTTAATATATTGGCTATGTAGATAAAGCGTATTTGTGAGCTTTCAAAGATACAACATCCTAATTTTCACTCGTCAGTATGTAAGGTTAGTATATGTCAAAAGGTATTTTTCTATACATTCATGTATTTGAAACTTCGTAATTATTCTGAAGAGAGTTTACAAACCTATCACCTAGAATGCTACCTTCGCTTTCTTCGAGTGTTACCCTGTTCTGTCTTACAGTGCACGCTGTAGATTAGCTGAAAATCACAGTATATTAATGAGTATTTCTGTAATTAAGGAAAGAAGATCTAGTCCCAGGATCTATCTTCATCTGTGATGATGAAAGAACATACTGAAAGCTGTAGAGCATAATATGAATGTATCTGTGCTCTTGTTCTTAGCTCTACTACTCTGTAGCTTTGTGGGAAGTATGCAGATTAGTCTCACAGACCTACTGACTCTTTTATAAAATGTGAAGTTTAGGGTAGATAGATCCTTTTAGTGCTTAAGGTCTCTGATTCTGTGTTGTATTCCTCTGTCCAAGAAAAATTTTGTTGCAAATATAATTGAAACATCATAAAACACAATTGAGGACAAGATGATTTAGACTAATTTCTCCCTGCTTTACCCCACTGCTAAGTACAACTAAAAGCCCTGGACGTAATAAACAGAAAGAGGACTTTGAAAGATGTAAACAGGAAAGTGGACTGGCTAGGGCCTTAGGACTTGAGTAATGGCATGGCAGTGAGTTCCCTGAGTTGTAAAAAAAATCTGCCATATATCCTGGACTGAGTCCTGGAGAAGCCTGCAACCTGGAACTGCCAACAAATGTAGACCAAAAAAAAAAAAAAAAAGGCCTTGAGAAAAGCCTACTCTCTAGCCAAAGGACTGGGAAAAGGGCAGACAAGCTAGATAGAAACCTTTTTGACAACACCTGCCCTACCCCAGCCAAATACTACGGATGTCCCTCCCTGTGGTGTCATCAGAGACCAGTCTGGGAGTTGGTCTCTTGTCCCTCACTTGGTGGCAGCAGACAACTTGGGGTGGTACTTTCCTAGCTGGCAAACATGGTTTTAGCAGAGACCAAAGGGGTCTCCTAACCCTGATCTGATGGCAACAGGTGGCCTGGGGAAGCACCTTATACCCCGACAGACAGTGTCACTGGAGACAGACCTTTCCCAATAAGCAAACACCCAAGGAGTTTGTCACTTGTAGACCTGCCCCATAACAAATGCTAAAGGGAGTTCTCCAGACTGAAATGAAAGGACACTAGACAGTAGCTTGAACCCATAACAAGAAAGGAAGAATGCTGAAGGTAGCCACATCGGTAAATCTCAAAGCCAGTAGTGTTGATTTGTAACTCTTCTGTTTTCTATATGATTTAAAAGAAAAATACTTAAAACAATAATCACAAATCTGTGTTAATGAGCACACATATATAAGGATATAATTTGTGACAATAATATAAGGGGCAGCAGGGCTGTAAAGGAGTAGAGTTTTTGTATACTCTTGGCACTAAGTTGGTATTAATTCAAATTTGATTGTTATAAAGTTAAGATGTTAACCAATCCTTAGGGTAACTACTAAGGAAAAAAACCTAAAAAATATAAAAAATATGACAATGAGAAGGTAACAAAAATGGTATACTAGGAAAAAATCATAAAAAAGGAAGTGATGGAACTACTGAGGAACCAAACAGGTATAAAGTTTTTAAAATGTAAATTTTAATTTAATTAAGAACAAACAGCAGGGCGCCTGGGTGGCTCAGTTGGTTGAGCGACTGCCTTCGGCTCAGGTCATGATCCTGGAGTCCCAGGATCGAGTCCCGCATCGGGCTCCCTGCTCGGCAGGGAGTCTGCTTCTCCCTCTGACCCTCCCCCCTCTCATGTACTCGCTCTCTCTCATTCTCTCTCTCTCAAATAAATAAATAAAAATCTTTTAAAAAAAAAAAGAAACAAACAGCAAATGGCAGAAGTAAATCTTTCCTTATATGTAATTACTTTAAATGGATAAATATTTCCAATTAATTGGCAGAAACAGATGGATTTAAGAAGTAATCCAACTACATGCTTGTCTACAAGAGACTCACTTTCGATCCAATGTTAAAAATAGGTTGAAAATGGAAGAATGGGAGGGGTGCCTGGGTGGCTCAGTCATTAAGCATCTGCCTTCAGCTCAGGTCATAATCCCAGGATCCTGGGATCGAGTCCCGCATGGGGCTCCCTGCTCCGCGGGAAGCCTGCTTCTTCCTCTCCCACTCCCCCTGCTTGTGTTCCCTCTCTCACTGTGTCTCTCTCTGTCAAATAAATAAATAAAATCTTAAAAAAAAAAAGAAAATGGAAGAATGGAAAAAGATATTTCATGCAAATAGTAACCAAAAGAGAGCCCGGTGGCTTTAGTCACATTATACTAAATAGACTTAAAGACAAAAATTGTTACAGGACATAGAAGGACATTATATATTGATAAAAAGGTTATTCCATTAAGATGGTAAAAAATTTATAAAAATATACACACCTAACCACAGAGCCCCAAAATGTATGAAGCAAAAACCAATAGAATTGAAGTAGCAGACAGTTCTACAAAATCTCACTTTTAGTAATGGATAGAACAACTGGACAGAAGACCAGTAAGGAAATAGAGGATGTGAACAGCACTCTCAATCCCCTAGACCTGAGCGACATCTATAGAACACTCTACCCAACAACAGCACAAGATGCATTCTCTTGGGCACATGGAACATTCCCCAGGATAGACCAGATATTAGTCACAAAACAAGTCGCAATAAATTTAAAAAGATTGAAATCATAAAGAGTGACTAAAGTGGAATGAAACTAGAAATCAGTAATGGATGTAACACAGGAAGATTCACTAACATGTGGAAATTAGGCAACATATTCTTAAAAAAACTAGTGGGTCAAAGAAGAAGTTACAAGTGAAATTGGAAAATACCTTGAGATGAATGAAAGAGAAAACATACCAAAACCTATGAGAGAACAGTACTAACAGTACTCTGGGGAAATTTATACCTATAAGCACTTATATTTAAAAAGGGATCCAAAATCAGTAAGCAAACATTATACCATAAGAAATTAGAAAAAGAAGAGCAAGCTAAACCCAAAGGTAGCAGAAGGAAGGAAATGATGTAGAGTTAAGTGATATAGAGAGTAGGAAAACGATAGCAAAATTGGTTTTTGTATCCTCTGTTTAAAAGGCCTTATTTTTTTTTTTTAAAGATTTTATTTATTTGAGAGAGAGAGACAGTGAGAGGAGGAATACAAGCAGGGGGAGTGGGAGAGGGAGAAGCAGGCTTCCCACAGAGCAGGGAGCCCGATGCAGGACTCGATCCCAGGACCCTGGGATCGTGACCTGAGCCGAAGGCAGGCGCTTAACGACTGAGCCACGCAGGCGCCCCTAAAAGGCTTTATTTTAAACTAAACTCAGATTCTGACAAATTTATCTCTCACTGTAGATAATGTTGTTTTGAATTTATCAAGGTCGAATATTCCAGTAGAACGATTCTGTTTTGTGTAAGGTTTTTTTTTCCCTGTATTAATTTTGGCAGTACATTTTACTGTACCTTCCCTAGTTGTAGGATTGGTTCACAGATGACTCACATTGATCATCAGAGCTCCAGGTTGGTGTAACATGAAGACAACTGTGGTTTAGACCAGCCTCTGTGGATTGAATCTTGAGAGTTCTACAGGTCCTCTCACATAAGGATTTATTAAAGGAATTTGAAAGCTCTTCTCAAACAGTTGGCATTGAATGAGAAATTAAAAAGGTAGAGGAAACTGCCGTAGTGATAAGTTTAGGGAGATGACAGAGATATAGTGAGGAAATACTGGCATTGTATTAGTGGAGGGAAGATTAAGGATAAATCCCTGCTGGGGCGCCTGGGTGGCTCAGTCGGTTGAGCGACTGCCTTCGGCTCAGGTCATGATCCTGGAGTCCTGGGATCGAGTCCCGCATCGGGCTCCCTGCTCGGCAGGGGGTCTGCTTCTCCCTCTGACCCTCCCCCCTCTCATGTGCTCTCTCTCCTCTCAAATAAATAAATAAAATCTTTAAAAAAAAAAAAAAAAAAGGATAAATCCCTGCTGTTTAAAAGAGCATACATAGTTTTGCCAGCTATCAACAAATGCTATTAAAATGTATGCCAAGAACTGTTGAAAAGAAAGGAAAAGTTTTATGATATTTATTTTAGTATTATTAATAAAAATAAAAAACAATACAGATAGATGTCCAAGAAGGTGCCTCTGGTTAAGGGTATTGTCTATCTGCCTAATAGGGTATTAGACATCTATTAAAAGGATTATATGGAAAATAGTGGAAAAGAAGGATAACAGCTGAGTACAGAAATGTTTCCTGATTGTACCACATGAAAGTGTTTAGTAGACTTTTGACAGTAAGGTGTTCTGCCTTCTCAGGGTGATCTGGAATGTCTGTGGAACACAGTGATTGGACCCTTTGCCATGGTCGGATTTTGAATTCCTTTCTCAGCGTTTCTGGCCTGTGTTCCCTTCCCAGTGGGCTTTTGAGGTTTTTAACTCTTCGGTGAATTTCCACTAACTCTTTTTAGGGGCCTCAAGGGGTCACTTAAATAATTCATTTATAACTTAACTATGTCATCTTATAACTTGTTTATTATAAGTACATTCTCTATTTTGGGGAGACTATATGAATGGTATGTATGTGAATTGGGGTGTCTGCAAAGGTCTCCAGATATTTCAGTCCAAAATGTCAAGTATCTGCTGTCAAGCATTTGGAGGTAAACTGCTAAGTAATTGGTAGTAGTTTAGATAGCTCTTTTTGGTGGGAAAATTATGTAGTTTTTCTTTTAAAGAGTTCCTCTTCCAATTAACGTTTAGGAAAAAGGGAAAAAATGCTCTCTGATAGGACAATTAGAATTTTAAGAAGTCACTCAAAGCTTCATCAGAAGAAACTGACTCTTAGGAAGCTACTTTTAGACACCATGCTCTCAGAACTTATGTCATATTGCATAATCATATAGTTAGGTTAACTCCAGCAGTTATGAGGTTCAAACACAGTGTTTACTGAAATCTATCATGTAGTTTTTTCTCTTTTTCTTTTTTTTTTCATCCATGTTCTCTGGATAGTAAACTCTTATTGCCCTTTCTCTTAAATGGTAATTTTGTATTGTGCAGAATTCCAGATTGAAGGTTATTTTCCTTCAGCATTGTGAATGTATTACCTCCTTGTCTTCTGGTGTTTATTGTTGTTGCTGAGAATTCTCTTTTTGGTTCCTTTGGATTGACTATTTTTTCTTTAGGGTGGCTTTTAAAACTTTATTTTCGATGTTCTATTTTCATTTGACTGCGATGTGTCTAAGCGTAGATTTAAACTTATTTATTCCAGATGATGCTTGGTGTGCGTTTTCCATCTGGAAAACCATGTCTTCTAATTTGGAACATTCCTAGTCATATCTCTGCAGATTTTGATTCTCTACTTACTCTGTTTTCTTTTCAAAGTCCAGTTAGCTATGTTTCTGTGTCTGTCAATACACCTTTTATTTCTGGTGATGGCTCTTTCAGTCATTTTATGTTGTGATCTCTCCTGGCTCTCGGTGAAACCTTTATCTTCCAAATTAATCATTCTTTTGTGTAGCTGTATATGAGTCCAGGTTTTATAGTCCATTCTTGTTTCTGTCAGTCTGTTCTTGTTTCACTTTTCCCCCATTTCTGTTTCATACTTGTCTTTTTTTTTGGTAAAGGAATACAAGCAGGGGGAGTGGGAGAGGGAGAAACAGGCTTCCCACAGAGCAGGGAACCTGATGCAGGGTTCAATCCCAGGACCCTGGGATCATGACCTGAGCCGAAGGCAGACGCCCAACGACTGAGCCACCCAGGCACCCCTTGTCTCTCTCTCTTTTTTTTTTAAGGATGCATTTTCTACTTTTAACTTGGAGAGGATTTAAACATAATTATTTTGAAGTCAATTTCAACTTGTTCTGTTTTCATTTTTTTCAAGAGTAAAGTCATCTTCTCTCTCTCTCTCTCTTTTTTGGCTGTTCTTCTTAGTATTGGGTTTTTTCTTCATGCTTCTGGAAATTTGTTTAGTGGTCTTATTTTGAATTGGAGTTTAAATTTCATTCTCAGTTCTGGAGCTCCTCCCTGTCCAGCAGTTCATGGTGTGTCTGCCAAGCACACCCCGTAGCCCTGCACCCATGGGCCTCCAGTGTAGGGCTAGTTCTTATAGTTGAGGTTCAGCCCTTCTGTCTGGTACACATGTCAGAGATGGTGCGGATGGCACCAGATGGTGGCTTAACGTAAGACCAGGCTGCAGTGCTCTATCTGCTTCTGTTTACTTTCTTTCTTTTTTTTTTTTTTAAAGATTTTATTTATTTATTTGACAGTGAGAGACACCACGAGAGAGGGAACACAAGCAGGGGGAGTGGGAGAGGGAGAAGCAGGCTTCCCGCTGAGCAGGGAGCCTGATGCGGGGCTCGATCCCAGGGCCCTGGGAACATGACCTGAGCCGAAGTTAGACGCTTAACGACTGAGCCACCCAGGCGCCCCTGCTTCTGTTTACTTTCATAAGTAGGCAGTTCTGAGTACATTTCCAGGCTTCATCCTGGTTTTGCAGCTTTACAGGTAGTGAAGCACCACCTTAGCTTCTGGCTTCAGGAAATGAGCGTGGCGGAATTCCCCTGCTTCATCTGGGGCATTTGAATACCTGTTACTTTGCTGTGTATGAGCTCTCAGCTGCCTCTGCCTGCTTCTGAACCCTCAGCCTCGCCGACCACTTTGTAATTTGACCCTACAGGGATGTTGAGCTTGCTTCTGAGTGTGTCTAAGTCTTTTTAATTTTAACACTTTTTATGTTCATGCTCTCTCATATGTCCTTGCATATTATTTTACAGCAGAGCAAGTTGAGGTTCAGAAAGTGAAAGTGAGTTCCTTGGAGCCTCTCAGCTAGTGAGTGACAGAGCTAGCTAGCCCTTTTTTTTTTTTAAAGCTAGCTAGCTCTTGTAAAGAGGAGAACTGGGAAAGGTTTCTGAGGAGGTGCTAGAAATTTAATGATAAACATTTAGAGAGAGAGTGGAATCACTCAATGCACAGCACAAAAATTAACTATAGATTTGCTAAGCAAAAGTTAGCAAGAATTTCCAGTCTCTGTGCCCACCAATAATTTTCTAAATACGAAGTATTTCCTTTTTTTGGTGAAGATTTTATTTATTTATTTGACAGAGAGCGCAAGCAGGGGAAGTGGCAGGCAGAGGGAGAGGGAGAAGCAGACTCCCCGCTGAGCAGGGAGCCCGATGCGGGACTCCATCCCATTACCCCGGGATCATGACCTGAGCCGAAGGCAGACACTTAATGACTGTGCCACCCAGTCGCCTCAAAATATGAAGTATTTCCATACATTAAGCGAAAATGCTAAAGTGCAGTGCAGACTTACATTTATCTTGGCCAAAATAGCTTTCACACTTTGGTCAGTGGACCATATCTGGTGTAGCAAAAGGCCAAGTGTTGTAATCCTTATTCTGTTTTTTAATAGGAAACAAAAAGGCAGAACTTCTGTTTAATAAATAATTATATATAGTGCTTATATGTCAGATGCTCTTTTAAGGGCTTGATGAATGCATGCTTGATCTTCATAACAACCATACTTGATAGGTTCTATTGTTATTCTCATTTTGCACATAAGTAAACCAAGGCACAGAGAACTTCAGGAATTTCCTCAAGGTCACCCACAGCAAGTAAGAATTAATGGGATGATTCTAATCCTGGCTATCTTGCCTCAGAGTGCCAGTTCCTCCAACTATGCTATGCTAGCCAACCATGTCCCAGAATTAGTTTCTTTTGGTAATTTTTACACCCAGCATGGAACTCGAACTCACAACCCTGAAATCAAGAGTTGCACGCTCTTCTGACTGAGCCAGCCAGGCGCCCCTTAACATGTCTCTTCTTAACAATTAGTTTCCCCCCCTTACTGTATTGTGTTCATGGTATCATTGTATAAAGCTGACTTTGCTTGCATCATTCCTCTGGAAGATGTCATAAGTTCATCCCGTTGATGGAATATGCTTACAACAGGTCCATACTTTGCCAAGAACTATGATGGCACAAAGGTTGTGATATACTCATGCCTAACACCATCCATTTTATTATGTCTCCTGGTGTGCCTATGTATCTCATTTAAATCCATTTTCTCATGCTGTATTGTCAAGGATTATAGGCAATAGCTGGATGCCATATTTCCTATAACTAACAGGCTACCTCAGTCTTTCCCCTGGGGGTCAATTATGGTTGGTTTCTAGGTTCCTAAACAATGGAATCCTTATTTCTCTTCTCTGTCCCCCTCACCACAATGACAAAAACCAAGAAGTACTCCTGTGTGTCAGGGAAGGAGCAAGTATGGAAGTGGGGCAGGATGGAAGGGTGTCCAAATGTGCTGTGGTGTTCATGGGAAAGGACAATGGAGGACAGCTAGGAGTCAGACCCAGGGAGGCACCTTGACAGAATAGTTAAGGACATGAGCTTGGGGTTCAAATTTTACCCCTTCCTCTTGCTGGCTGTGTATCTTTGGCCAAGTTATTTATTCTCTCTGTGTCTCAGTTTCATCACGTATAAAGTGGGGTTAATGGTAATGTCTACTTTCATAGGGTTGTTATGATGATTAAATGAGTATCCATAAAGCATTTAGAATGGTTCCTGGCATATAGTCAGGCCTCAGTGCAAAGTAGCTGTTACAATTATTATCACTCCAGGCCCAGCAAAACAGTAGCAGGTTCTCGTTGGCAAACACGGAGGAGCAGACTCAGGATAACCAGAAATTAGTGGCCGGTCCTAAGCCCAGAATGAGTGCTGGACTGGCTTACTAAACCACTTGTAGTAGAATGGCATTCTTTCCCTATTTCGTGACCTTTCGTAGGCTGGCCCTCTGCCTACATCAGGGGTCAGCAAACTACAGCCTGTAGCTCCAAATCCAGATCATCGCCTTTTCCTGTAAATAATGGAAACATGAAGGAGGAGAATCGATGGAAAGACAGGTAGGCCTCCTCATAAGCCTTTTAACCCACCATCTTCTAACTCAAGGATCGTGATGCCTGTATTTATAGTTTGCAGCTTTGCCTTGAGAACCTTTATCTGACCAAGATGCTCTGTCTTTCACATCTCACTAGCAAAACCTTGAGCAAATATTCTTTATTCATTTGGCAGCTTCAAAGGCTTGCTCTGGGCAGGCCTTCCTAACTTTGTGTTTCTTAGGCATAATCGGAAGAAACCAGACTAAGGCCTTGCCTTTAAGGTGAGAAAGAGGGAAAGAAACCCATCCAGGAGAAACAGGATAAAGGATTTCTTTCTTCCCAACTCCTCTTGAATGCCCTGTTCTGTTCAGCAAATTCTGTATGTATCACTTCCTGGTGTGTTGGTAAACGTTCCATCTGGAAAAAGAAAAAGCCCCACTCTGTAGCCTTTCCTGTTGTCTGTGTTGTAAAAACTTCCACCGTGGCTGATGGCAGGTGGGGCTGGGAGGTGATGTGTATCATCAACTCATTGGTACTAGTGTGCTCTGTAGTAGACAGCTTCACTTGCTGCTGAATCCTTCTGTCGGATTCTGTGTGTCACACAGGAACCTTTTGTTTGTTTGTTTGTTTTTGGTCTAGGGCACTGTTGCAGCCCAATCCCAGAATGTGCTGTTAGAAATGGGACCATATTTTTGAAGTCACTAGAGATGAAACTTCCCTCTTGTTTATATTTAACTTGGGCCACTAGGTGGCACTTTAAGGCCATTACAGGAAAGGCTCTACTGGATTTATTTTTTAACTTTTTATTGAAGTATAACATGCATATTGAAAAGTGCACATTGAGTGTGCAACTGAATGAATTTTCACAAGCTGAACATACGTGTATAATCAGCACTCAAATCAAGAAACAAAATATTACTAGCACCCCAGAAAGTCCGTCTTATGCTGTTTTCCAGTTACTATCCCTTCTTAGGGTTACCATTATTCTGATTTCTGATAGCGTAGATCAGTTTTACCTGTTTGCTACCTTATATAAGTGGAGCCATGCAGTATATACTCTTGTGTCTGGTTTCTTTTGCTTACATGATATTGTGTGATTCATCCATATTATTGTGTATAATTGTAGGTCATTGCTGTATAGTATTCCATTGTATATGCAAAGGTATCACTGCTTTCCACTGTTGATGGACATTTAGGTAGTTTTCAGATTTTGGCAATTATGAATCATGCTGCTATGCATATTCATGCACAAGTTTTTGAGTGGATGGATGTTTTCATTTCTCTTGGGTATATGCCTACAGTAGAATTGCTGGGTCATAGGATAGGCATCTGTTCAGCCTTAGTAGGTACTGCCAAACAGTTTTATAAAGTGTTTGTACTGATTTATATTCCATTAACAGTGTTCCTGTTCCAGTATTTATATCCTTATCAATACTGGATTTATTCTGTGACTGGCTCCTAACTCTTAAATAATTTTTATAGTTCCCTCTCTAGCAAGCTATTTCTAATTGAAATTTTTAGAAGCCACCTTCTTGTGATGGACATAGCTCCTGCAGGAAAGGCTGTGTCAACCCCAAAGTGGACATTAATCATAGTCTACTTATCCGCTATCACTAGTTAGAAAAGATGTTGTTCAAATATTTCCATCCCTAATATAGAACAACAGAACTGGGAATGGAATTGAAAACTTTAAGAGTGGTAAAATATCGAGTGAAGCTAGGGCTAGGGCTTTGAGGCACTTGGAAATTTTTATATACTTTTGCTCTTGTTGCCAGGCCTATGTATGTCAGGGTTGAGGGACCAGCAAAAGGGATTTCTAAAGGCCTCATATCCAGATGTCTTTGAATTGTGATGGTGGTGGCTGCCTGTTGAGAAAGCGTCCGTTTGGTATGGCAAGAGGCATGCGTATGGCATCTTTTTTCAGCCTTACTCAGTGGGAAATGTGAATCTCCAGAGAATCCTGTCATAGATCCCCTTAACTATGAAGTCTATGTTGTTGACTCTGCAGAGAACATTATCATATGGCTTTTAGGTATGTGATGAATAGAGGGTGGGGCTCAGACTTGACTCAGATTTCTATTAGTAGAAATTGGAAATAGAAGGACAAAACCCCAGTCATAGTAAAAATATTTGTCTTTTAGACCAAAATAAAACACCCGTGGTCCTTCGTCACAGTAAGTCTGTTTCATGGATATTGTCCATAATCCAGTGGCTTCCAGAAATCCCCAAGAGATTATGCTATGTGACTGCTGTATGCAGAGACTAGTTGCCCATTATAGTTACTGATGATCCATTTCTATTGCAGTTGTCCCTGAGCTCCTCTTTCAGTGTTCCCCTGGGTGTCGCCCTTGTTGGATTGGCCAGCTGTAGGGGGCCACCAGAGATGTTCAGTGTAAGCTGCTTGAGATGTCTGTGCTGAGGCAGCCATGAAATCTGAAAGGGCTTTTATGTTTAAAAGCTTCTTCCCTCCAGTATTGATAGCAGCAATATTCAGTGGCACAAATTTGGATTATGGATAGCCTGCTTTATGGGATCTGTGTATACTCTAAACTGGAGTCAGCACTTTCTCAGTCTAGGTTTTCATCTTTTGGCAAGAGAGGAAGAGTCCTTTATGTTGAATTGGGTGCTCTTTGCAGTTGCAGAATCTATGCCTGGGAAACCCAATTGTATATTTATTTACTCTTTTTTCTTTAAAGATGTATTTATTTATTTTAGAGAAAGAGCGAGAGCATGAGCAGGGGGAGGGGCAGAGGGAGAGAGAGAATTCTCAAGCAGACTCCCCATGAAACTCAGAGCCCGATGTGGGGCTCAATCTCACGATCCTGAGATCATGACCTGAGCCAAAACCAAGAGTCGGATGCTTAACTGACTGCCCCACCCAGGCGCCCCTGTATATTTACTCTTAATTATGATAGTAGCTGCCATTATTGAGTGGCTACTGTGTTACTGTGCTTAGCCCTCTAGACAGCTATTTTGCTTAATCTTTACAAATGCCAGGATTTAGGTGAATTATCCCCTTGTGCAGATGAAGAAACTGTGTCTCAGAGAGGTTAGTACATGCCCCGGTTATATACCAAACAAGTGCAAACCCTGGATGGATTCCAGAGCCTCTGCCCTGTAACTGATGTGCCCTGTGGCTTCAGTTATGGCAGGATGAATACTTGACTTGTCCAGTGGAACACAAAACAGTGTTGGGTTCATCACTAGCTCATTCCACACATTGATTTGAGTACTTGCTATGTGCTGCCATTCAGCTTAGGCACTGGGGAAAGGACAGTGAAGCAAAACACAGATCATGCACTCCAAGTGCTTCTACATCAGCTCCATTTCTGTCTCTCATAGGTGACTTGGGTCATGGATTTTGGCAATCGTTCTTGCAGAGAAATTCAGGTTTTTTGGACCCTGTCTCTGAAACTGATTGTGGCATGATGGGCTTTGCTGTGGCCACTGTGCTGCATCTTCTATGACTGGATGTGACCACGTGGCTTTTTCTCATGTGCCCTTACCTAGCAGAGATGGAGGTCAGGTGAAAGGTAGGCACCAAATGACATTTAGAATACCAGTGGGATGCTGGAGATTCCCTAGAGGCCATAGCACAGTCATCTGCTCATCTGCCTCGAATTTAGCTGCTGCCTTTGTGATTCCCAGTCTTGGGCTCTGCCTGAATTCTTGGGTGATAGATGAAACTTGAGTTTCTTTTTCTAATCTGTCAGCATGAGTATTACAAAGTTTATAAAATAGGGGCGCCTGGGTGGCTCAGTTGGTTAAGCATCTGCCTTCGGCTCAGGTCATGATCCCAGGGTCCTGGGATCGAGCCCCGCATCGGGCTCCCTGCTCAGCAGGAAGCCTGCTTTTCCCTCTCCCACTCCCCCTGCTGTGTTCCCTCTCTCGCTGTGTCTCTCTCTGTCAAAAAATAAATAAAATCTTAAAAAAAAAAACAAAAAAAAAAACAAAAACAAAGTTTATAAAATAAATTCACCAATTATCCACATCTTAGCAATTAGTTCTGCAATTTAGACTATTTACTTTTTTTAAAAAAGATTTATTTGTTTACTAGAGAGAGAGAGCGAGCGCACGAGCGGGGTGAGGGGCAGAGGCAGAGGGAGAAGAAGAGGGAGAGAGAATCTTAAGTAGGCTCCCTGCTGAGCACGGAGCCTGACACAGGGCTCGACTCTATGACCCTGAGGTCATGACCTGAGCGGAAATCAAGAGTTGGATGCTTAACTGATTGAGCCACCTAGGTGCCCTTAGACTACTTAATTTTTAAAAAGTGATTTGATCTCCTTTCCCGGTTTTATTGAGAAATAATATACATCTCTGTGTAAGTTTAAGGTGTACAGGATGATGGTTTGATTTACATATATTGTGAAAGATTACCACAATAGGTTCAGCTAACATTCATCTTCTCATATAGATAAAATAAAAAGAAAGAAGGGGCGCCTGGGTGGCTCCGTCGGTTGAGCATCTGACTCCTGATTTTGGCTCAGGTCATGATCTCAGGGTTGTGAGATCAAACCCCGTGTTGGGCTCTGGGCTGGGTGTGGAGCCTGCTTGGGATTCTCTCTCTCCCTCTCCCTTGGCCCCTCCCCCTCCCTCTCCAAAAAAAAGAAAGGAAAGGAAAAAGTTTTTTCCTTGTCATGAGAACTCTTAGGGTTTACTCTCTTAATAACTTTCCTATATATTGTGCAGCAGTGTTATCTATGGTCACCATGGTGTGCATTACATCTCTACTACTTATTTATCTTATAACTGGAAGTTTGTACCTCTTGATCATCTTCCTCTAATTTCCCCTCCCCACTGATTCTTTTTTGTTGTTGCAAATTTGATGTTTATTTACTTATTTACTTTTAAGATTTTATTTTATTATTTTTTAAAGATTTTATTTGTTTGACAGAGCAAGAGAGCACAAGCAGGGGGAACAGTAGAGGGAGAGGGAGAAGCAGGCTCCCCGCTGAGCAGGGAGCCCGATGTGGGGCTCAATCCCAGGACCCTGGGATCATGACCTGAGCCGAAGGCAGATGCTTAACCGACTGAGCCACCCAGGTGCCCCAAGATTTTATTTTTTTTAAGTAATCTCTACACCCAACATGGGGCTTGAACTTATAACCCTGAGATCAAGAGTTGCACACTCCACTGAGTGTATCAGCCAGGCACCCCACAAATTTGACTTTTAAACAAAAGTATTACTGCTGAAGATTTTGCCCAGCTTCAGATATTTATTTTATGAAACCATATGGCAGACACCCCTATTCCCTCCATGGTAAATGGACAAGAAAACAGTTAAGAAGCCTAGTTAGTTTTAGTGCAGCACCTGTGGCCTTTTTCAGAGCTGGACCTTGGAGACTTGGTTTTCTCATCTCTTAAATGAAGAGTTTGGGCCATCGATGGTCCCCAGTTGGTCTGACTGGCTACATAAAAATTACCCAGGGAGCTTGTTAAAATAGAAGTTTCTAATACTCCACCCCTAGGAGATTCTAATTAGGGAAGTCTGGGGTAGTATCCAAAAGTCTGTAATTTATAAAAATTCCCTGGATAATTCTCCTGTGCAGCTATATTTGGGAACCACTGGGCTTAGAAGGTCTAGAACAAACAGAATGGAGTTGAGAAGGGATTTCTGGTCTGTTTGAAGATTCAGGTAATACTTATGTGCCTGGAGCGGGATCCATATGGGCAAACTAATGTAGTTATGATGCAGAGGCAAATTGGAGCCAGATGATAGAAGATCTTTAACTGGCTGAGTGTCCCTAAGGCCTGTGGTGCTATGCCATAGGCCTTAGGGACCAATTGAAGGGATTTGAGGAAAAAGTATTTTGATGAGAGAAGGTGCTTTACAAAATTATTTCCTCAGTGTGTGCAGGGTGGGTTGGACTGGGAAAAAACCCAAAAGCTAGAAAAAGACCCAGGGCAGTTTTTGCAGTAGCCCAGGTAGGAGGTGTAATGAGCACATGGACTTAGATGGGAGCTATAGGACCTTTGCAAAGCTAGCCTGCCTGGGTGGGACTGGAATCTGGGACATGTTGTTTTAAGCTTCTTTAAAAAATCCATAATTTATCAGTGTTGTGTTCATCTGCTTTAACTATTATAGTGAATGATTTTATTGTGTTTTTGTCCAGGAGCTTTTAAAGGAAGCCCAGTAAATAAATTCATGCAGAGAAGTAGTTGGCAGCAGCAACAGCTGCTATTGTAAGGAAGGAGGGAGGAAGGGAGAAACGAAGGGAGGCCTTTCTTGCCAGGCAGCAACCCCATCCTTACCCTGCCTCCACACTCTTGGGGAAGGGGATCTAGCAGAGGCTCCCCGGAGCTGGATCTGCCAACCACTCTGCAGAATGCTCCTCTCGAAGGATTAGGAGTGGAATGTGGCATTTGGCATTTGAGTCCAATGGAATATTTTTCCTTTGTTCCTCTAAAACCCAGTCTGTAGGTCAGTGTTTCCTAGAGTGTGTTCCACAGAACATTAGTTCTGCTGGATGTTAATAGGAGTTACATGAGAGTTAGAAGTTGAAGCCAAATCAGATCGGGAAGTGCTGGGTTAAGCAAAGGCAGTGGCTTCCTTTACCTCACAGGATTTCAGAGTGTGTGTGATGTGCTATGTACTCTGTGAATTTCTAGGAGGGAGATAGACTATGCTGTGTTCCCTAAGCTTATCTGGAGATTCTGTTTCCTCTAGTCCAGGGGCTGACAAACTATGGCCCACAGGCCAAATCTGTCCCACCATCCTGTTTTTGTAGATAAAGTTTATTGGAACATAGTCCCACCCATTCATTGTGTTGTCTTCTTTGGCTACTTTAACACTCAGTAGCAGAATTGCACATATGCATTGGAGATGCAGAGACCAAATGGCCTGTACAACTAAAAATATTTATTTTCTGGCTCTTTACAGAAAAGGTTTTCCTATCCCTGTCTAGGCAATTCATAGAACTGGTATTCCCTGGAACCCCTATTTGAGAGATACTGCTGTAAGAAGATAGAGGTCGGTTGTTTTAGCACTGCTTGTGATGAATCTGCTTAATTTTATTCAGCTTTTATGCTGCCATATTTCTTTTCCTCTGGCTTTAAACTATTTCCTCTCAACCATTTATCCATTGTTGAAGATCAAAATCTGGCTCCCATGTGTCATTGTTCTTTCCTTTCATTTATCACATACCATCAATCACCAAGGATGTATCCAGTCTCAAGCCACATAGCTCTCAAATCTGCCTATCCCCACTCCCACCAGACTGGTTTAAGTGACCATCATCTCTTGTCTTGTTTTCATTTTCGTCTTTTAAGTGAATTGCCTCTGCCCACTATGGGTTGCTTCTAATACATTTTACTCATTGGATTCAGAATAATCTTTCTAAAATGCAAATCTAGTCCTATCACTTCCCTACTTAAAATCTTTCAGTGCCCCCCCCCCCCCCCCATGGCCGTCAGGGTAAGCTCCAGATCCTCAACATGGACGTATCAGCCAAGGTCTGGTTGGGAAATCAGAAACCACTCTAGGTATTTCACACTGGAAGAGATTTCATTTAAGGGATTAGGTACTTAAAGAATTAGCTGTGCTAGAGGAGCAAAGACGAGGGAAGGCCATCAGTCAGGTTTGCCGCAAGTTTCTGAATGTTAAGACATTGCAAGAACTAAAGGAAATACCTGGAGGACCTCAGGCTGCCCGCAGCATCTAAGTAATGATTTGTGGGGAAATGCCTGAGGCCACTATAAGATCTTCTGACTGCTGAATCCCATGCTTTTCTTCCCACCACTGCCTGAGGAACAGTAACGCAGCTTGTTTCTCTCACCTTCTTGGTTTCATGTGAGTGACTGTCGGAGTCAACAAGGAATATTATTGAAAGGAGATTTTATAAATGTTCTTCCCAGGCTTTTACCCCCTGCAACATAGGGAAGAGCCTGGAAGTGGGGAATGGTGCTGAGTGGCAAATAGACCATCTGGGACAGTGATCTCTAAGACCATGTGGGATCCACTTCACTGCTTTTCTCGAGCTTTGGCTCTCTTATTCTTCTCTACTGTTCACCCTTATTGTGTACCCTACTAGACCCCAAATTTCAGACCTATTAGAGTGGGTGTTTTTAGAGGCCTTGAACAACTGACATTTACTATCTCATAGTTTCTGTGGCTTAGAGATTTAGGAGAAACTGATCTGGTGGTTTCAGCTCAGGGTCTCTCATTAGGCTTCAGTCATCTGAAGGCTTGACTGGGGCTGGAGGATCCACCTCTAAGGTGGCTCTCCCACATGGCTGTTGGTGGGATGCCTTAATTCCTCGCTACATGGGCTGCTTGTTAGGACTGATTGAGTGTCCTCACAAGATGGCAGCTGACTTTTTCCAGAGCAAGTAATCCTAGAGAGAGACCAAGGAGGAGAATACTAGAGTGCTTTAACTTCCTTGTTTTGGGAGCAGTTTGCCTGGTGTCTCAGGTCTGATTCCCAGAAGCAGAACATGAGATGAAGATTTTTGGAAAGTGATACATGAAATATGTGAAATAAATATCTGTAAAATTGAGTAACTGAACAAACCCTTCTTCTAGTGGAGAAGCAAGATGCTTAGCCTTCCTAGGCCTGTGTCCATTTCTGGGGAGCTAGCTGAGCAGGGACCATGTTGTCCCATCAACCATGGGAGTGGACAAAATCCCAGAACAGATCCCTACATTTGGAGTGGCAGCACCCTCTAAGTCCATGTAACTCATACAGGCTTTTCCTTGCAAAATTAGGATGAAACTATATTTCTTATTTGTGGGTAGGGAAGTATTAATATTAAAAATATGAGATATATAGTTTTAAAAGGAACCTTAGCTGGAGTTTCAATGAGCTCTTGGCTAAAAGTACATTTTCCTGCCTTGCCACATCCTGGTTGGGTCCATGTTACATTGTGAGCTGTGAGGGAAGGACTGCCATTTGTACTAGTAATTGTAATCCACAGGATTCAGGCATTGGATTTCAGTTCAGACAATGAGAACTTTCAGACAAGGGCATATTGTCCATATTCATAGAGTTGTTCTCTACTTTAATATATGGAGATAAAAGGGAGCTGCTGAGGCTCCCCTGTTTCATGGGTTATCATTCTCTTCAAGTTACCTTAGAAAAGTCTGAAGAAATAGCAAAGAAATCTCCCCAGTTTGTTCTGCTTTTCAGCTGCTAAGCCTTACACTATTTTCCTGAGGGAAAGTGAAATAGTTTCTTGCAAAGAGGGGCTTTTGTATCTCTAAATCTCATCTTTAGTTGTTGGTTGTTTTTTGTTTTTTTTTTTAATACCACAATGCTAGTTTTCTTTCCTCATCTCTTTTCCTGGGATAATGTCTGGCTCTGGTGAAGCTCTGCCTTTCCAGGACCTTCGTGATTCCTGTGCTCCAGGCCCCTCGCAAGATTTTACTCCTCTGAATGTTCCATGGATGGACCCATTTAGAATCAGTCATGGAGTGGGGAGGGGAGGTCTTGATGTTCCTCCCAAGGAGGTTGATGGTGAGATTCCACCTCACATAGTGCCAAGGAGCTGTTTGTTCTTGGTTGTGGAGCTAGAAAACCTCAGCCTTTAGATCTGATTTCAGGAAGGTAAACCTATAAATGGAAAAAATTGTCAGGCACTTTTCACAACTGCTTTTTCATCCTTCCCAACTCCCACTCTATTGTCGTTTGGGTTTTTAGAGATGTTTAAGAGAAAGCAGAGGCAATGACAATGACCTTCTACTACTTTTGCTATGCTTGGAATCCTTGTTTTTGTTGAAAAGAGGGTCTGATTTATCATTTCCCTCAGTATTTCCACAAGAGGGAGACTGCTTGTCTCCTCAGGAAAAGGGAGCATTAGGGCAAACACTTCTCTCTGCCTGATGATGGAGGGGAGCTGAGCAGGTGAAAGGCGAGACTGGTCCGTCACTCCTTTTCTCTCTGGCTGGCTGGCAGGATGTGTCAGTGCCTACCTGGGGTCCTGCAGAGGACTGCATGCATAGACTTGAGGCCAGAACATTTGTGTTCCAAGCAATAGATTTGCGGATGGAAGGCAAGAAGGGACATCAGGTCCAAGCTGTGTTCTTCCGCACAGGTCAGGGGAAGCCCTGCGTTTGAGAGGTTGTTGGGCCCTCACTCAGCCATTAATAAAGCTGACATTGGGCCCGCAGATCTTTTTCTTTTCTTTCTTTCTTTCTTTCGAGAGAGCACACGTGAGAGTGGGGGGAGGGGCAGAGGGAGAGAGAGAGAGAATCCCAGGCAGGCTCCATGCTCAGCGAGGAGCCAGTTGCAGGGCTTGATCTCAGGACCCTGAGATCATGAGCTGAGCCGAAATCAAACTGAGCATTTAACCGACAGTGCTACCCAGGCGCCCCTGGGCCTGCAGGTGTTGAAATATGACATCATTTGTTAGAACCCCCAGGGGAGGTGGGTGAACTCTTACATTCCCAATACTCTTGATGAGGAATGGCTCCCAGATAGCTTTGCACGGCTGTTGCCCGGGTGTTTCAAACTCAGTGTGCCTGAAAGTGAGCTCTTCTTACATCTGCTTCTCTCATGGTTCCTGCCTTGGGGATAGGCCTCTGAATTGTCATGGTGTCCTAAGCTGGTGGGTACTGGAGCTTCCTTTCTCACCATCCCCATGCACTGCCCCTCTAGGTGGCTGCACCCTGCTTATCACTCAGGTCTTAGCTGTGACATCACCTTCACCCAAATCTTTGCTGACCCACATGGCCTGGGTGTTCCTGGAGCCCCCAATACTTACTCACCAAAGTCTGAATTCCACTGAAGCATGTTTGCCCCATCATTTCTTTGCCTTTTCCACTAGACTTCAAGCTTCTTGTAAGAAAGGTCTAAGTATTGTTTATCTTGAATACCAGCTCTAGCACGGGGCCTGCCTGCAGTAGCTGGTCAATAAATATTTCTTGAATGAGTACCACTTGGGCCCAAGAGTACCTGAGGCTGTATAGCATAGTGGTCACAAGCCCACCATTGGAACCTGAGGCCTGGGTCCAGACCCTGCTGTTTGTGTGATCTTGGGTGAGTTCCTCAACTTCTTGATCCTCAGTTTCTTCACCGATAGGACGGGGGTAATAACTATTTCTTAGGACTGTGATGATGAAATGCTTTCATTTATGCAGAACTCCTGGAGAACTGTGTGACACAGTGTTTGGTGTTTCAGATAAGTGTCGACAGCAGCAGCAATACAGTTATCCTTAATGGAAGGGAGAAGACCATAAGCAAAACTTGGAATGAGAAATCATGCATGTTGAGTGCCTGCATGATGGGTTTGAAGAGGTGGAGAGGTGGTTGGGAATCAAGGTTTCTAGCTAGGGCAATGCAAATGTAGGAGCAGATGGGATTGCTCTGGAAAAGAATGAATGGTGGTAGGAATACGGTGGGAGAACCAAAGACAGAACCTTGAGAAATCCTATATCTGAGGGATAAGAGGAGTCAAAACAGGAAAGAGAGATAATGATTACCAGTAGGAGATTGTAGTTCATCAGATGCCAGGGACAGGAGTTTTAAAAGATAGGGGTGCTGTGCTGGGCAGAAGGCTTGGGAGAAAACTAGAAGAGGCAGCAAGAATCCAATAAATGGGGGAGCATTAGTGCCCTTGTCTGTTTCAGTAGAGGCAGAGGAAGGAAGAAGCCAGGCTCTGCAAGGAGTTAGAGAAGGCCAGGTTAGGGACAGAATGGACACCCTAAGGATGATTGTTGTGCTGCAGATGCATATTACTTTGTGGGTAGAGGACTGATGTCACTATAATGAAGAAGTCACGTTAGTTCATACGGAGGGTTTTTTCTTTGCATGTTAACACTTTGCATTGATGGCTAATAGCAGCTGCATGTAGCAGGCCTCCTGGAGACAGGGAGCAGCACATGGTGCCTGGTCTCCCGGTACTCTCCTGCTTGGTTCTCTGGCATCTGCTTGGTCTTGAAGTGCTTTGGGGGCAGTCCTCGCCAATCTTTGTGCGTTTGTTCCATACCACTTGGCAGCCTCAACCCTTCTGTTTACTCCTTCCATCATGCTCTCTCACCCCTACATTTTTAAGGTAAAGAGTCATATCTCTTAGAGTGTTTTTCTTAGGTATTTAATGTTTTTTAAAGTTTCAGTTTCTTTTTTTATTATGGTTACTGTTTTTGTTAGTGCTTGGGTTAAAATTTTAGTTCATTTCCCAGCCCTTTTTTTTCAATAAGCATTATTTATTTATTTTTTTTTTAGTTTGAGCTTGTAAAACATTCGTTTTTAGCAATACCTATGTCTAGTTATAGACAACACTACCATGACTCCTTTTCCTAAGATTGAACAATGCTGGAAAGGGACATGGGAAGGAATGGCAGGGTCTAGAGAAGGTTTTCTCAAGGATCCAAAGATTTGACCATGCTTGGCTGCAAGTTGGTTTAAATCAGCTTCCACTTAGTGACATTTCTAAGTGCTGTCCATTATATATTTAGGTGTTCATGTTTTTGCATTTTTATCTTCTCTGTGATATTTCACTACAGTCTGAACAAGCATCTGAGGCTGAAATACACCCCCAGCTGAACAGAGCCCCCTCTCAAGCTGCAGACAGTAGTCCAACAAAGAAGGTAAGGCCTGTGGGAAGGTGCCTCTGTGATGGCATTGTGAGCCCCTCCCCTGGGCTTCTGGTCTCTGTTTGCAGATCTGTTTTACTTTGGTTTCAGTGTCCTGACCTGAATGTTAATGATCCAGCTTTCCTAGAATTTGGTTTTTTTGTGAAGATTAGGGTGCTGATGATTCTTGGGTCTGACCTTGATGTCACTGACAGTTTGCACTTCCTTTTCAGCCTCCCAGCTAAACATGGCGGCCTTGCTTTTGGCAAGTTGAGGAGGGGTGGTGGGGAGGGCCAAGTGCCTTTGGCAGAACCCTTCATGCTACTGAGGCTCTAGGAGGGCCTCTGGTGGGGGGCGGGGTAGTCTGCCCTTCTTTGTCCATGTGCCACAGTCCCCTCTTGCATCTTGGTGTCTTCACCATAGCCCACCGGTGTCACTGAGTCCCAGGTCACTTGCTCAGGAGGTGCCACTCACTTATTGTGCTCTCTGTTCACCTTGTTACCCTCTCCTTGCTGCTCCCCATTTTTCTAAGGCCCTCCTCTGGTCAGAGCATGGGTTCTGGGCTTGGGAGCACGGGGGAGGAGGGGCCTCCCAGGAAGCAGGCTGGCTGTCTCCTTCCAGAAGACACTATGGCCCTTGAGCTTGGCTTCATGTATGAATTGGGAGTGGAAGAATGAGGAGCAGATGACTGAGACCTTCACAAACTTCAAAACCTACAACATATTCCCGCAAGACCCAAAGTGAGGCAAGAGCGAGCTTTGTCTTCAGTCAGAAAAGGCCTCATGGTGTGAGATGCACACAGCATTGAAAAAACGGAGGGTGGGCAGGTGGGCCACTGGAATCTGATTCCTGGGTCTTTTCAGGTGCAAAAAGCGGTAATAGGCTGCAAGCAGGGAAAGAAAAAAAAAAGGAAAAAAGAAAGGCCCCTAGAATCTGATGCCCATGTCCCTGCCCCCCTTCCCCCCCTCCCCCATTCTCGCGAAGCCATGAATCAGCTTTATATCCTCGGGTGTGGGGTTTGAACAGAGTGTGCACCTGACCTGGGAATGGGCCTAGGAGGAACATGAGCACATGGGCATGATGGGGGAGCATTTCAGTTTTTAACTTTTGGGTTTTATTGTTTTGTATTTAATCCACAGGACATACCATATTCTCAGCCTCCATCAAAGCCCATCCGAAGGAAATTACGACCTGAAAACCCAGCTCCAGAAAGCCAAGAGCCTTCTAGCACTGTTGGCGGGGCAGCGTCGGCAGTGACCGGGAAACCCCACACAGCAGTCCAGAAGTAAGTACGTCACATCAGGGAGGTCAGAAACTACCTTTTCAATCTTCGTATGCATGTACATGTAAATCTGTTTATATTTATACCCATGGCCATAGAAGGGTGTGATTTTATGGCTGTAGTTTTGCCTTCCTCCTCTCTGTGGTGGTACTACAGGCTCCCAGTCAACCTAGAAAGAGACCTTCTAAGCTATAGGACCTAACCTGAGCCAAGGGGCAAGCGAGTACAAAGCTGTGGTGTTTCAGTTTGGTTTGATTTCCTTCCCTTCCCTCCTCCTCTTCCTCTCCTTCCCACCCCTCTTCCTTGTGCTGGGCCACGTTTTCCTAGGAAGAAGACAGTGATAAAAATGGCAGTTTCCCCTCTTTGCCTGTCTTATGCTGCCCCCCAGGGCAAATGGCTAGCTTCCTGACCCTCAGACCCAACTTTGAGTAGATGTGCTTGTGATTTTTTTTCATTCCCCATGAAAATTTTCTGTTGTCGATCATCTCAGAACAGAATGGTCACCTGTGGAGCCTCCAGAATATCTGTCTGACCGCCTGTAATAGACATTGGAGGGGGTGGCGGGGTGGGGGCGTCTGTGGATAAGGCCAGGAACCAAGAGAATAATGCTCTGGACAAACCAATTTTCTACAGAGACTTTGGCTTTAAGAAAGGCTATCACTCGCCTCAGTTTCCCTGTAGTGAAATTGAGCGAGGTGTTGAGGGCAGAAACCTGCTACTGTGCGTGACTTCACAAGTGAACTTGACTGGTCACTAACGTCAGTGCTCAAGATAAGCCCTGTGACACTGCTCTCAGGGCCTTGCTGATCCCAGGAGCTGCTGTGGGTTTCTCCTGCTTACGCTGTTGTAGAAAAAGGAGCAACAGATTCTGTGGGTGCAACTTGCCTCTGAAGCCAAAACCCCATTGTGAATCTGTGTAGCACTCTTCAGATGATGGTTTTGTTGTTTGTTTTTCCAAATAGACAGTTCCCTGGTGGTATCAGTGTATAAAGGAAATCTGTTTTGTCCTTAATGGCCCCTGAGAGCTTTGATCATCTTTCCACCACTGTCAAGCCTGGGGGATGGATCCCTGTCAGGGACACAGATGGCTAAACTTGCTTCCATGTGCCACCCTGGCTTTCCACTGGGTCTCTGCTTCACATTACTGCTGGTCAGTCAGTGGTGCTTACAGCACCCCCTGCTCCACTGACTGGTTGGAGGGCAGCTGGTGGAGCTCACGCAGAGGTCTTTTTCAGTTTCTTTCCTTCGTCTTTTTTTTTAAACAGTTTTATTGAGATATAATTCATATAGCATACATTTCACCCTTTTACGTGTACAGTTCAGTGGTTTTTAGTATATGCACAAAGTTGTTCAACTGCTGTCACAAACTAATTTTAGAACATTTTCATCACCCCCAAAAGAAATTCTGTGCTGATTAGCAGTCACTTGCCATTCCCTGTCCATGTCCCAGGCAACCACTAATCTACTTTCTGTCTTTATAGGTTTGCCTGTTCTGGCCATTTCATGTAGATGGGACCATGCAACATGTGGTCTTCTGTGGCTGGCTTTTTTTCAGTTCACATAATGTGTTCAAGGTTTATCCATGTTGTAGCATGAATCAGTACTTGATTCCTTTTTATTGCTAAATAATGTCCCATTGTATGGATATACCACATTTTATTTATCTTCTCATCATTTGATGGACATTTGGGTTGTTCCCACTTTGAAGCTATAAAGAATAATGCTGGTATACTATGTGTGTACAAGTTTTAGTGTGGACTTATGTTTTCATTTGTCTTGAGTATGTACCTAGGAGTGGAATTGCTAGGTCATATGGTCACTCTATATTTAATATTTTGAGGACTTGCCAAACTGTTTTCCACAGTGGGTGCAGCATTTTACAGTCCTCCCAGTAACATATGAGAGTTCCAATTTCTCCTGTTTTTTTTAATAAAGATTTTATTTATTTATTTGACACACAGAGAGAGATAGTGAGAGAGAGAGCACAAGCAGGCAGAGCAGCAGAGGGAGAGGGAGAAGCAGGCTCCCAGCTGAGCAGGGAGCCCGATGTAGGGCTCGATCCCAGGACCCTGGGATCATGACCTGAGCTGAAGGCAGACGCTTAACTGACTGAGCCACCCAGGCGCCCCTTGTTGTTACCTTTTTTAAAAAAATTATTACAGCCATCCTGGTGGGTGTGAAGGGGTATCTCATTGTGTTTTTGATTGCATTTCCCTAATGGCTTATGATGTTGAGCATCTTTTCATGTGCTTATTGGCCATTTGTTTATCTTTTTTGGAAAAATGTCTGTTCAGATCCTTTGCCTTTTCCTGCTTGGATTATTTATCTTTTTATTTTGAGTTATGAGTTCTTGACCTATGCTGGATACAAGTCCCTTGCCAGATGTATGCTTTGCAAGTATTTTCTCCCATTCTATAGGTTGTCATTTCACTTTCTTGATGGTGTCATTTGCAGCACAAAAGTTTTTAATATTGACGGGGTCCAGTTTATTTTTTTTCTTTTGTTACTTGTGCTTTTGGTGTCAGAGCTTGAAAACCACTGCCTAACCCAAGTTCATGAAGATTTTTTCCTGTGTTTGCTTCTATAGGTTTTATAGTTTTAGCTCTTACATTGAAACCCATGGTTAATTTTGAGTTCATGTTTGTGTATAGTGTGAGGAAGGGGCCCAACTTCATTCTTTTGCATATAGATATACAGTTGTCCCCGAATTGTTTGTTGAAAGGAGATATTTTCTTTTATCTGCCTGTTTAGTGACTGTCCCTCATTGTGATACTCTCTCACTAGTTAGGTGACCACATGGTGTCAGACCGAGAGAGGCTAGCGACCACAGCAACACAAATAGTGCTGTAAATGTCGGATGTAAGCTTTGGGTCAGGGAATTTCATACAACTTGTTTTAGTTCCTAGACTACTTTATTTGGGGTTGATAAGAAGCAACTTAGCATTCATCATTTTTTAAGCCCTGGAGAGAGAGACAGCCAGACACATGATCGTTAGTCTGTATAGTTCTTTCTCACCCAGGGTTCTGGGAAAGAATGAAACTCTGATGCCCTTAGACATCCATTGTCTGTAGGATCTTAACTTCTCTCCTATGCATGTAGAGTGGTCTTTACTGTGTATTGTTTTGGGGAAATTTGAGAAAAGAGTCACAAATAATTTTCTTAATTATCTAACAGAACACTGGTTAAGGAAGGCCAAAAAAATAAACTAGTTGGAAAATGGTCATTCTCTCTTTGGGAAATGAACGTCAGAACTGAACTATTGTTAAGAAACAAAATCTCTTTCAGATATTGTCATTGTCTGTTTCATTTAGGGCAAAGGAAAAATAAAATAGTCTCTCCAAGTGAGCTGCTGAGTCCAGATTATAACTAATAAACAACTGTTGGATTGTGTCAAAATTACTGAGCTGCTTGTAAGGACAAAAGTAGGTTTTTTAAAGAAATAATTTGGCTTACTTGGTTTCCCCTCACATCTTGTGCATCTGGTAAAGATGGACTTTGGGAAAATAGAATGGTTTGAACAGTTTAGAGAGAGAGGATGTTGTATAACAGTACTACGACTGAAACTGTGCCCGCCTCCATGGCTTTTGCTCTTCTCTGTAACCCCGGGAAGTGTCCTGGACCACCCCAGGGCATGCCCAGCAGCCAGTGTGGCAGTGTCTGCTTGCCTGCATGACATTCTCAGTGTGGTTGGGAGTCTGTTTTCCTTCCTGCTTCATGGCTGGCATTACTGGAATGTCTGTGGGGTTGATGAGTGGCATCCCTAATGAAAACCTGCCATTTCCAAGTAGAGAAAAGGCAATACAAGTTCAATTCTTAGAAGCTGTGCTCACAATTCCTTGGGAGAAATCAGGGCTCAGGTTGAAGGCTAAGATTTTTCTCATCTAGAGACCCCAGTTTATATTCTTTCAAATATTGGTTCAGCTGCTTGAATGAAACCCAGGTAACAAGCACTCAAATAACATAGAAATTGACTTCTTTCTTGTATAAAAGTCTGAGTTGGTGAGTGGTCCCAAAGCATAGAGTAGCTCCGTGCAGGAACCCAGGTGCCTGCCCATATTCTTATTCTAGATCCCCATGGGGGTTGCCTTTATCCCTGTGGTTGAAGATGGCTCCCTAACATGTTCACATTCTGGGCCCCAGAGAGGGGGAAGGAACAAATGGAGAGAAAACAGACTACTTTTAAGGGTATGACTCAGAAGTGGCATCTCTGATCCCTTTGGCCCAAACTTAGTCATATGGTCTTACCTACCTGCAGAGAGACAGGGAAATGTAGTTTCTAGTTGGAGGGCCACTCAAACTGAGAATAATAGGCTACTGCATGTAAGAAGGCGCAAGAACAGGTTTTGGAGGATAGTCTGCCACAAAACCTTGAGTGGACAGTGCCTCACAGTGTTGCAGTTCTGAATTGATAGATAGCATGACACACAATAGAATGAGACAAATAAATGTCTACTTAAGTGTTACTCCTTCATTTTCCTCCCTGGAAACCATGCCAGTTAGAGCGCAGCCTGGAACAGTGAGTAAAAATACTGGGAGGACCTGAAGAGAGAAACTCCAGAGGCAACTCTTAAGAGGGTGATGCAGGTTAAATGCTTTGCTGACCCCTTCAGAGGTATTCTGGGCTTGATCCTATCTTTGTGTTATTTACGGCTCCTTTGGTAGCAAATAATAAAAAGCGACTTGAGGTAGCAAAATATACTCTTTATTATAAGGATATAGGGGTGATTCAGGGAAATCAGTGGCAGGAGTGGATTGGAAGAGAAGATTGCAAACCTTCTGGGGCTCATTCTGATGCCTCTCAGTTTTCTTAAGGTGTTTTTGACGTTTTTATCTACAAAGACTTCTCAAGCACCTTCCACTCCAGAGATTACATTCTCACTGTGCTGGGCCCAGGCTGAACTGAAATATTAGCCATAACTCAAGTCCTTCGGAGGGAGAATCTGGTCAGCTTGGCATGGGCCAGCATCCATTCAAGTGTCAAAATAGAGGTGAGGATTTTCTTGAGACAACTAGAACTCCCTGCCAGGGGCCCATCCCTGTGGAGGAGGTGGAAGGAGATGGAGCCAGTTCCTAAAGGAGGAGGAAACCGTTAGGAGCTGGACACACATAGAGTAGTAGTAGTGTAAGGAGGGACATCAAGTTCTGATCAACTTTTTTTTTTAAACCTTTTATTTTGATATAATTACAGATTCACAGGAAATTACAACAACAGTGCAGAGCGGTTCTGTGGATCTTTTACCTAGTTTCTCTTAATGATTACATTTTACCTAACTATAGTACAATATCAAAACGAGGCAGCTGACATTGGGACAGCATATGTATTGTTCCATGCCGTTTAATCACATGTGTAGAGTCTTGTAACTGCCACTGTAATCAAGGTACAGAAATCAGACCTACCCTCTCCTCGCCATTCCTTACCCCTGGCAACCACTGATCTGTTTCCCATCTCTAGAATTTTTTCATTTTGAGAATGTTATATAAATAGAATCACACAGCATGATCTTCTGAGTTTGGCTTTTTTCACTTGGCACAGTCCCTTGACATCCAAGTTATATATCTCAATCAGCACTGCTAAGCAGTATTCTGTGGTATGGATGTGCCATAGTCTCTTGAGCCATTCACTTGTTGAGAGATGTTTTGGTTGTGTCTAGTTGTTGAGCATTATAAATAAAGTGACTGTGAGCATCTTGTGTACAGGTTCTTGTGTGTGCATAAATTTTCGTTTCTCTGGTATAAATGTCCAAGAGTGTGATTGCTGGGTTGTGTGCGGAGTGTATGTTTAGTTTTAAAAGAAACTGCCAAGTTGTTTTCCAAAATGGCTGTACCATTTTACATTTCCACCAGCAATGTATGACAGATGCAGTTTCTCCACATCCTCACCAGCATTTGGTTTTGTCACTATTTTTTTATTTTAGCTGTTCCAATTTGTGGGTCGTTCTATCCTGTCATGGTCTTAATTTGCATTTCCCTAATGGCTAATGATGTTGAATGTCTTTTCATGTGTATATTTACCATCATATATTCTCTTTGGTAACATGTCTCTTCATGTCCTTTGCCCATTTTCTAATTGAATTGTTTTTTTGCTGTTGAGATTTGAGAGTTCTTTTTATATATTTTAAATACATATCAATTGTCAGGAATGTGGTTTGCAAATATTTTCTCTCAGTCTATAGCTTGTCATTTCATCCTCTTAACAGTCATTTGCAATACAAAAGTTTTTAAAATTTTGAAGAAGCCCAACTTATTTTTTTTCTTTTATGGATTGTGCTTTTGTTGTTACATCTAAAAACTCTTCACGAACAAGCCCTTGGTCCTGAAGATTTTCTCTCATGTTTTATTCTAAAAGTTATATAATTTTACACTTTATATTTAAGTTGCTTGATCCATTTTGTGTTGTTTTATGTAAGATCTGGGTCAGGGTTCTTGGCCTGTGGATGTTGAATTGCTTCGGCGCTGTTGGTTGAAAAGGTTATTCTCGGGACGCCAGGGTGGCTCAGTTGGTTGGGTGTCTGACTCTTGGTTTTGGCTCAGGTCATGATCTCATGGGCGGTGGGATTGAGCCCTGCATTGGGCTCCCCAGTCTGCGCTCAGCAGTTTGGGACGTTGCGGTTGAAAGATTCTCTTCCTCTGCCCCACCCCCCAGTCAGGCACGCTCTCTCTCTCTCTAAAAATAAAATAAATCTTAAAAAAAAAAAAAAAGCTGTTCTTGCTCCATTGACTTGCTTTTGCACCTCTGTCAGAAGTAAGTTGTCTGTACTAGTGTGAGTGTGTTTCTGGGTTCTCTATTCTGTTCCACTGATCGATGTGTGTTTCCCTCTGCCTATTAATCCACACAGTCTTGATTACTGTCTTCATTACTTATTTACTTGATTACTATAGCTATATAATAAAATGTCTTCTATTTCTCCCACTTTTATTATGATTTTTCAAAATTGTTTTAGGTATTCTAATTCCTCTAACTTTCCATATAAATTTTAGAATAATTTTGTCTTGATCCACAAAAATTCTTGCTGAGATTTCGATACGAATTGTGCTAAACCTTTGGTGCACCTCAGTGGCTCAGTTGGTTAAGCATTTGCTTTCAGCTCAGGTCATGATCCTGGGGTCCTGGGACCAAGTGCCCCATGGGGCTCCCTGCTCAGCGGGGAGCCTGCTTCTCCATCTCCCTCTGCCTGCCCCCCCGCCGGCTTGTGTTCTTCTTGCGTGTCTCTTTCTCTCTCAGATAGATAGATAGATAGATAGATAAATAAATAATCTAAAATAATTTTTTTAAAAAGGAATTGTCTTAAACCTTTATATCAGTCTGAGGAGATTTGGCATCTTTACTATTTTGAGTCATTCAATCCATGAACATGATAAATATTTCTCTATTTTGATCCTATTTTTCATTACTGTTGTATAGTTTTCAGCATGTAAATCTTGTGTATGTTTTGATATATCTAAGAACTTCAGTTTGAAGCTTTGTAAATGATACTGTATTTTTTATTTTTTCCCAAGTATTCAATGTTAGTGTATCAAAATTCTATTGATTTTTTTAAAAAGATTATTTATCTGAGAGAGAGAGAGAGGGAGGGAGGGAGAGGAGCAGAGGAAGAGGAACAAGCAGACTCCACCCTGAGTGCAGAGCCCGATGCCGGGCTGGATCCCACAACCCAGAGATCATGACCCGAGCCAAAATCAAAAGCCGGATGCTTAACTGACTGAGCCACCCAAGCGCCCCCATTCTTTTGATTTTTGTATGTTAATCTTCTCTCCTCAAAACTCATTTTTATTAGTTCAGAGAATTTTTTTATAGATTCCTTGGAATTTTCTATGTAGGCCATCATGTCATCTGCAGATAGGGATAGTTTCATTCTTTTCAATTATGTGTGCCTTTTATTTCCTTTTCTTGCATTACTGTGTTGGCTAGGACTTCTAGCACTGTGTTGAAAATAGTAATGAAAGTAGAAATCCTTGCTTTGTTCCTCATCTCAGGGGGGAAGGCATTCAGTTTTTCATTATGTATGATGTCAGCTGTAGTTTTTTGGTAGAAGTTCTTCATCAAGTTGGACAAGTTGGCCTCTATTCAGTTTTCTGAGAGTTTTTGTCATGAATGGTTATTGAGTTTTATCAGGTGATTTTTCTATATCAGTTGATATGTGATTTTTTTCTTTCATCTGTTAGGATGGTGGATTGCACTGATTGACTTTTGAATATCGAATCAGCCTTCCATCTCTGGAATAAAGCTCTCTTGGTCATGGTGTATAAGTTTTTAATACATTGCTAAATTCTATTTGTTAATATTTTGTTAAAGATTTTGCAGATATCTATGTCCAGGAGAGATATTGTGTCTAATTTATATCTTGCTAGGCTGCCCCTTTCCAAGTCATTTGGCTAGAGAGAGCAGTATTTGGGTCGGGGGAGGCTTTTTATTGTCTGCCCTTATTGACATTTATGGATTGCTGACTTCTCCACCATCCAGTCTGGGATATATGAAGCAAAAGAGAAAACCCAGGGAATTCACTGCTATGTGTTTCCCTGAGTACTGAGTTCCTGGGCTGGTTTGCCTTCTTCACTCCACTTTTTGGAGTAATCTTATGTTTGTCTTACATATTATGTCCAGGATTTTAACTGTAGTTGGTGGGGTAGAGAGAAGTATGTCTACTCCATGTTGTCCTGAAACTGGAAATCCAATCCTTATCTTTCTGAAAGTAGATTTTAAATCCTCTTCCCTGCCTATTTATGGATGAAAAAATTAATCTTTCAACTTCTTGGGGAACGGAGTATGCCTTCTGCAGATTAGCAGAGTGGGTAGCATAGTGTATATTCTCAGTGAATAGTAATCATCTCCACAATGGTCACTATGCATTCCGGTTAAGTTGCCCTGGCATAGAACCTACGTCTCACAGGTTGCACATATGTCTGTTTTCCTAGGGGAACTTAAATTGCCCTTTTGCTCTGCGAATTCAGTATTTTTTGCTGTGGGATATAAGGCTGTAGGTTATACCATCGTGTTGATATATCATCCCAACTGTAGACAGCTTTGAGGGAGAAAGAGGGTTCTAAGAATAATTAGGGCCAGTCAAGCAGTGTAAGCAGAGACTGTAACGGGCAAAGTGGAACATATGGTCACCCTAGTTATACCTGCTCTGTGAATTTACTATTGACTTAATTTGGCAATAGTGGTATTAAAACATTTTCTCAAGTGCCACAGATGTATGCTGGTATATGCACATGCCTGAGCATACTCACACACATAGACACACTCAGGCATTCATGCCTAATAATAAAGAAATGAAGGAGACTTGTATAGGCTGGCTAAGTTAATGTAGGATTTTTCCTAAAGAGAATGTTCTTCTGTTCATTTCCTTCAGACTTGTCCACAGGGGCCACCTGCAGGTCTTTTAAAAATGCCATTAAGGCTTACACAAAAAGGGCATTCTAGTTAATGTGGTTTGTCAGGAAGAAATACTTATTAAAATGTCTTGGAATAAATGGAATGCGGAGTTTGAAAAGGTCCAATTCACAGCTTGTCTTTCAAGTTATAAAATGGGAAGTACTTCAGGTGTAAATAATTCATCCGGACAAATTTGTTTCATTTGGTGTGTGTCTGCCTGCCTGCCTGTGAATATATGATTTTCTTTTTGGAGCCCTGTGACATTAGCCCCTTGTTAGTTGAGTACTTCTCATGAGTCAGTGTTCTGACCCACAAGGGTCCGGACCTCTGAGTTCTATTTCCCTGAACGGTTTGTACTTTTTTATAGACAGTCTTCCAAACAGAAGAAGGCTATTCAGACTGCTATCCGCAAAAATAAAGAGGCAAATGCAGTGCTGGCCCGGCTGAACAGTGAACTTCAACAGCAGCTCAAGGTAAGGAGCTTCCCGAAATTGGATTACTGGGCTTTTCATCTGGTGGTTTTGTTTTGACCATTGGCGGAGCACCTGATTCCATTTCTGTTGGTAAGACTTGCATCTTTGTTCTCAAACCTCTTTTGGAAGGCAGAGAATGGCTGCACTTAAGTTTCATGGGCTGGTTCTTGTATGTTTAGAGGAAGACTAGCAACTTGAATATGCAGGCTACATATTGTTTATTAGTGACTAGGACAGAGAATCTATTACAAAGGCTGTCTGAAGCATTCTTCATTTCTGAAAGCTTCTGGACAAGCCCTTGATTGTTTAGATCCTCCCTGAATATACTTATGTATATACTTATGTAGGTGGAGGAGGGTAGCCCTGATACTATCAAAGGCCCGACCCCTCCGGCGGGCAAATGGTTCCGTATCACCTTCTCAAGAACATCACCTCTCTCCTTACCACCTCTTTCTCATCACCATTCATCTCCCCTGTTTTGGTTTTCCGGAACTGCCATAACAAAGTACTACAACCTTGGTGGCTGAAAGTACCAGAAATCACTTCTCACAACTCTGGCGGCTAGAAGTCTGAAATCAAGGTGTCAGCAGAGCCGTGCTCTGTCTCTGAAGGCTGTAGGGGAGAATCCTTCTTCTTTCTTCCCAGCTTCTAGTAGTGGCTGGCAATCCTGGGCGTTCCTTGGCTTCCAGATGTGTCATTCCAATATCTGTCTTCACTGTCACATGGTCTTCTCTCTGGGTCTCTCTGTGTCTGTGTTCAAATTCCTCTTCTTATTTAAGTGTCCTCTTCTTATAGGGACACCAGTCATTGAATTAAGGCCTGCCCTAGTTTAGCATAACCGCATTTTAATTAAATTACATCCACAAAGGTCCTATTTTTCTATGAGGTCACATTTACAGATGCTGGGAGTTAGGACTTAAGCATATCATTTTGGGGGACACAGTTCTACCTACTGCATCCCCTGATTCTCTACTGCATCATTCCCATCCACATAAACGTGCTCCAGTATTGTCCATTATCTTGACTTCACATCCTTCTTCAATTGCAGCCCCCTCTCTCTGCTCTCCTTCCCAGCTAGGTTTCTTAGGAGTTGTTTTCATTTACTCTCCTTCCTCACCAACAGCTTTCTCTCTCTCCACTTCAATGTGGCTTTGCTCTGCTCCATTCACATCCCTCCTACAACCAAATCCAATGGGCCGCTTTCAATGTTACTCGAATTTTCAGAATTCTACACAATTGGCCATTGCCTCCTCTGAAATGGCCTTTCTCACTGGCTTTTGGACTACTATACTTTTTTCCTGTTCCTTCCACTACCTCCCTCCCTCCCTCCTTCCCTCCCTTCCTGGTGCTTCTTCCTTAGCATTCTGTGCTATTTCTTCCTTCTTTGATTTCTCTTTTATTACTCCCCCTTTGCCCCAGTATTTTATTATGAACATTTTTAAGCATACAAGAAAGGTGAAAGAATCCTATGGTAAATACTTTTATAGCCACCTCTTTTAACATTTTATTATACTTGTTTTATCACGTATCTACCCCTCTGTTCCTCATTCTACCTTATTTTTAACATGTTTTTCAGTAAATTGCAGACATCTATATGCATCCCCTAAATATTGCAACATGCAGATCAGTAACTAGAGTTCAGTATTTTTACAGGTTTTTCTGATGATGTAAGTTTTACATAGAATGAATGCACAGATGCTAAGTGTGCCATTTGCTGAATTTTTACAAATGCATATACTTATGGAACCCAAACCCCTATCAAGATACAGAACATTACCATCATCCTACGAGGCTCCCTCATGCTCCTTCCCTGTCAATTCCAGCCCCACGCACACAGAGGCAACCACTGTTCTGACTTTGTTATGTCATAGTGTTGTTTATTCTGTAACTTTATATAAATGGTATTCCCTAACACATACTTTTATGTAAAGCTTATTTCACTTAGTATTACATTTTTGAGATTCATTGATAATGCACGTGTCAGTAATCCATTCCTTTTTACTGCTGGATAGTATTCCATTGAGTGATTATTCTGAAATTTCATTATCAGTTCTTCTATTAATAGACATGTGAGCTGTTGCTAGTTTTTGGCTATTTTGAAGAAAACCACATTCTTGAATAAGTCTTTGTGTGGAAATATGTCCTCATTTCTCTTGGGGAAGTACCTAAGATTTGGATTAGTAGGTAATGTGGCGAACATATGTGATTAGTTTTATTAGAAACTGCTAAAGCTTGGGGTGCCTGGGTGGCTCAGTCAGTGAAGCGTCTGCCCTTTGGCTCAAGTCATGATCTCAGGGTCCTGGGATCGAGCCCCAAGTTGGGCTCTCTGCTCAGCGGGGAGCCCGCTTCTTCCTTTCCTTCTGCCTGCCGCTCCCCCTGCTTGTGTTCTCGCTCTCTCTCTCTCTCGTCTCTCCCTCTGTCAAATAAATAAATAAAATCTTTAAAACGAAGAAAGAAGAGAAACTGCTAGAGCTTTTCCCAAAGTGGTTGTAGCATTTTGCACTCCTCCCACTAGAACGTGAGAGTTCCTGTTATTCCACATCCTTGCCAACATTTGGTGGTGGTCTTTTAATTTTTGTTTATCCTGTGGTGATTTAGTTTTTATTTTGCATCTCCTTGTTGCTTAATTTTGCTGAGCATTTTTTATTACAATTATTTACCTTTCATATATTTTATTTTATGAAGTGTTCAAAGTATCTGGCCATTTAAAAAATCATTTTTTGTCGTCTTTTGTGGCATTGTAAGTAGATGCTTTTTATATTATCTTGGTTACTAGTCCTTTGTCAGATACCTGTTTTATAAATGTTTTCTTCCAGTCTTTCATTTTCTTAACTGTATCTTTTCAAGAACAGATAATTTTTAACTTTTAAACAGTCTAATTTATCGGGTTTTTTTCTCTTATGGTTCTTATTTTCTTCTCATATGGGGAAACTGCCTACATCTAAATTATGAAGATAGTCTCCTATGTTTTCTTTTAAAGCCATTATTGTTTTAGCTTTTGCATTTAGGTCTTAAGTTACTTTTTTAAACCACTTTATTGAGATATGATTGATACACAAAAAACAATGCATATTTAATGTATGCAATGTGATACATACAGTTGGAAGATAATTATATATCCATGGACCCATCACCACAATTTATGCCATAAAACTGTTCATCACATCTAAAAGTTTCCTTCCCCCTCTTATTATTATCATCATTATTATTTTGTGAACATGACAAGAACACTTAACATAAGATCTGCCCTCTTGGCAAATTTTTAATTATACACTACAGTATAATTCATTGTAGGCACTATGCTGTATAGTAGATCTCTGGACCTTAATCATTCTGTATAACTGAAACTTTGTACCCTTTGAATAGTACTTCCCCATTTCCCCCAGCCTCTGACAACCACCATTCTCTACTCTCCTTCTAGGAGTTTGACTGTTGTAAATTCCTCATATGAGTGGTGTCACTTAGCATTTGTCCTTCTGTGTCTGGCTCATTTTCCTTAGTGTAATGTCCTCCAAGTTTATCTATGTTGTTGCAAATGGCTGAATTTCTTTCTTTTTAAAGACTGAATAATATTCCATTGTATGTATATATATTTTCTTTATCCATTTGTCCATTGGTAGATACTTAGGTTCCTTCCATGTCTTGGCTACTGTGAATAATGCCACAGTGAACATGAGAGTACAGATAATCTCTTCAAGATACTGATTTTAATTCCTTTGGATATATACCCAGAAGCTGGATCATATTTGGTAGTTCTATTTTTTTCAGGTTTATTGAGATATAATTGACATATAACACTGTGTATAGGTATCAACATGTTGATTTGATACATTTACATATTGCAGTATGATTATCATAGTACTCTTAATACCTTTGTCACCTCACATAATTACCAATTCTTTTATGTGGTGAGAACATTTAAGATTTACTCTCTTGGCAGCTTTGAAGTATGTAATGTAGTGTTGCTAACTATAGACACCATGTTGTACATTAGATCCCTAGAACTTACTCATCTTATAACTGGAACTTTGCACCCTTGGTTAACATCTCTCCATTTCCCCTCCAGCTCCTGGCAACTTCCATTCTACTTTCTGTTTCTATGAATTTGGCTTTTTTTATATTCCACACACAGGTGATATCATGCAGTATTTGCCTTTCTCTGTCTTATTCCCCTTGGCATAGTGCCTGCAAGGTCCATCCATGTCACAAATGACAGGATTTCCTTCTTTCTTATGGCTGAATGGTACTCCATTGTATGTATGTACTACATCTTTATCCATTCATTTGTAGACAGATTCTAATGTTGCCATAGCTTGGCTGTTGTAAATAATACTGCAGTGAACATGGAAGTGGAGATATCCCTTTGAGATCCTGATTTTTATTTCATTTGGATACTTGGAAGTGGGATTGCTGGATCATGTGGTAGTTCTTTTTTTAATATTGAGGAACCTCCATGCTGTTTTCCATGGTGGCTGCACTAATTTACATTCCTACCAACAGTGCACAAGGATTCCCTTTTCTCCACATTTTTGGCAACACTTATGTCTTACCTTTTTGATAATAGCCATTCTAACAGGTGTAATGTGATATCTCATTGTAGTTTTTTTTTTTTTTTTAAAGTAGGCTCCACCCCCAATGTGGGGCTTGAACTCACAGCCCTGAGATCAAGAGTTGCATACTCCACCAACTGAGCCAGCCATGTACCTTTCATTGTGGTTTTGATTTACATTTCCTTGGTGATTGCTGATGTTGGGCATCTTTTACATACCTGTTGGTCATTTGTTTTGGTATGTTGTGTTTCCATTTTCATTTGTTTCAAGATCGTTTTTGATTTCTTCTTTGACCTATTGGTTGTTCAGGAGTGAAATAATTTTTATTGCCTTAATTGTATTAATTCCTGTTAAAAGTTATACTACCTCATTGTTTTCCCTCAAGGTATTAACTAGATGCTTGTCACTCTAGCATTGTGCCTATTAATGTTTTATGTACTTGATTTTTAGGATTCTAAATCATAGAATTTCAGAGCTTTAAGGGAGCTTGGAAACCCTCCTTCAACAGATGGGCATAGCAAGGCCCTTGAAATCTGTGTGACTGGCCCATGGTCACTTAGCTACCATGTAACAGAGCAGAGGAGGAGTAATACCAAGTCTCCAGCACCTTTGGCACTCTGCTTCCCCGTATGATACTGATTTGCTTTTTATTTACTTTTTTATTATTGAAGTATAGTTGACATTGACATACAGTGTTACTTAGTTTCAGGCATATAACATAGTGATTCTGCAGTTCTGTGTATTACTCAGCGTTCACTACCACAAGTGTAGTCACCATCTGTCACCATGCAGTGTTATTATAATATTATTGACTATATTCCCTATGCTGTACTTTTCATCTCCATGACTTACTTATTTTATAACTGGAATTTTGTACCTCTTAATCCACTTCACCTATTTTGCCCATCCTTCCACTCACCTCCTCTCTGGCATCCACCAGTTCTATGTATTTAAGAGTCCGTTTTTTTGTTTGTTCATTTGTTTTATTTTTCAGATTCCATGTATAAGTGGAATCATATGGTATTTGTCATTCTCTGTCTAACATATTTCACTTAGCATTGTACCTTTTAGGTCCATCCATGTTGTTGCAAGTGGCAGGATTTCATTCTTTTTTGTGGCTGAGTAATATTCCTCTGTGTGTGTGTGTATGTGTGTGTGTGTGTGTGTACCACATTTTTTTACCCATTCATCTATTGATAGACACTTGGGTTGCTTCTGTATCTTGGCTATTTTAAATAATGCTGCAGTAAACATAGGGGTGCCTATATCTTTTCGAATTAGTGTTTTTAATTTTCTTTGGATAAACACTGAATTTTGGAATTACTGGGTCATATGGTGGTTTTTTTCCTTTTTTTGAGGAACCTTCGTACTGTTTCCCATAGTGGCTGCACCAATTTGCATTCCTACTAACAGTGCATGAGTGTTCCTTTTTCTTCATATCCTCACTAACACTTGTTATTTCATATCTTTTTGATACTAGCCATTTTGACAGGTGTAAGGTGATATCGCATTGTGATTTTGACTTGCCTTTCTCCAATAACTAGTGATGTGGAACATCTTTTCATGTGTCTGGTAGTCATTTGTATGTCTTCTTTGGAAAAATGTCTATTTAGGTCCTTTGCCCATTTTTTAATTGGATTGGGTTTTGTTTTGGTATTGAGTTGTATAAGTCTTTTATATATTTTGAATATTAATCCCTCATCAGATAAATCATTTGCAGATATCTTCTTCCCTTATTCAGTAGGTTGCCTTTTTGCTGATGGTTTTCTTGGCTGTGCAAAAGCTTTTTATTTTGGTATAGCTCTATTAGTTTATTTTCCCTTGCCTAAGGAGACATATCCATAAATGTTGCTAAGGCTGATAGCCAAGAGATTACTGCCTATGTTTTCTTTTAGGAGTTTTATGGTTTCAGGTCTCATATTTAGTCTTAATCCACTTTGAATTTATGTTTGTGTATAGTGTAAGAAAGTGGTCCAATTTCATTCTTTTGCATGTAGCTCTCCAGTTTTCCCAACACCATTTATTGAAGAGACTTTTTCCCATTGGATATTCTTGCCTCCTTTGTCATAGATTAATTGACCCTATAAGTGTGGGTTTATTTCTGGGCTCTCTATTCTGTTCTGTTGATCTATGTGTCTGTTTTTGTGCCAGTACCACACTGTTTTGATTACTACAGCTTTGTAGTATATTTTGAAATCTGGGGTTGTGATACCTCCAGCTTTGTTCTTCTTTCTCAGGTTTGCTTTGGCTATTTGAAGTCTTTTGTGGTTCCATGCGAAATTTAGGATTATTTGTTCTAGTTCTGTGAAAAATGCTGTTGGTATTTTGATAGGGATTGCATTGAATCTGTAGAGTGCTTTGGGTAGTATGGACATTTAAAAAATATTTGTTCCCCCAGTCCATGAGCATGGAATATCTTTCCATTTGTTTTTGTCATCTTCAGTTTCTTTCATTAGTGTCTTATAGTTTTCAGAGTACAGGTCTTTCACCTCCTTGGTTAATTTTATCCTTAGCTATTTTATTCTTTCTGATGCAAATGTCAATGGGATTGTTTTCTTAATTTCTCTTTCTGCTACTTCATTATTAGTACTTAGAAACGCAAGAGGTTTCTATATATTAGTTTTGTATTCTGCAACTTCACTGAATTCACTTATTCTAATATTTTTTTGGTGCTGTCTTTAGGGTTTTCTGTGTCTCATATCCTCATCTGCAAATAGTGGCAGTTTTACTTTATTTTTACTGGTTTAGATGCCTTTTATTTCTTGTCTGATTGCTGCAGCTAGGATTTCCAGTACTATGTTGAATAAAAGTGGTGAGAGTAAACATCCTCATCTTATTACTGATCTTAGAGGTAATGCTTTCAGTTTTTCACCATTGAGTACGATGTTAGCTGTGCGTTTTTCATTAGATGGCCTTTATTATGTTGAGGTATATTACCTCTAAACCCACTTTGTTGAGAGTCTTTATCATGAATGAATGTTGTACTTTGTCAGATGTGTTTTTTGCATCTATTGAGATAGTCATAGGGTTTTTATCCTTCCTCTTGATAATGTGTGATGTATCACATTGATTGATTTGTAAATAGCTATAGGTATTTTTGATTCTCTTGTCCTTTTACCTTGTAATAGAGTTAAGTGGTTAACACCCCATCATATTACAGTATTAGAGTATTCTGAATCTTACTATATACTTACATTTACCAGTATGTTGTATTTTTTTATGTTTTCATGTTGCTGATTAGCATTCTTTCATTTCAGCTTGAAGAACTCCTTTCTGCCTTTCTTGGCAAGGCTGGTCTAATGTTGATGAACCCACTCAACTTTGTTTTTCTGGGAAAGTGTTTAATCCTTCTTCATTTCTGAAGGATTACTTTGCCAAATAGAGTGTTCTTGGTTGACATTTTTTTTCTTTTAGCACTTTGAATATATTATCCCACTCTTTCCTGGCCTGTCTGTAAGGTGCTTGCTGAGAAATCTGCTGAGAGCCTTTTGGGGCTTTGCTTGAAAGTTACAAACTTCTTTTGCTGCTTTTAAGATGGTGTCTATTTGATTTTTGACAGTTTTATTATAATGAATCTTGAAGAGGATCTCTTTAAGTTGAGTTTGGTGGTCTGTGAGCTTTATGGACTTGTATCCATATCTCTCATCAGCCATTATTTATTTAAATACATTTTCTGCCCCCTTCTCTTTCCAACTTTTGGAAGTCCAGCAAATCACATATTATTTCTTTTGATGGTACCCTATAGGTAATGTAGCCTTTCTTCACTGTTTTTGATTATTTTTTGTTGTTGTTCTCTTCTGACTGTATAATTTTAAAGTTCTGTCTTCTGTCTCATAGACTCTTTCTTCTGTTTGATCCATTTTGATGTTTTTGCTCTCTATTGTAATTTTCCTTTCATTCATTCTTCAGCTCCAGAATTTCTCTTTGGTTCTTTTTTAATGACTTCTGTCTCTTTGTTAGACTTCTCATTTTGTTTGTATAATTTGGTTTTCCTGATTTTGTCTTTTTGTGTTCTCTTGTAGCTCAGTGAGTTTTCTTAAGACAGCTATTTTAAATTCTTTAGCAGGTAAATCACACATCTCCATGTCTTTGGGTTTGGTTACTGGACATTACTGCAATATTTTGTTGGTGTCATGTTTCCTTAATTTTTCATGTTCCTTGAAATTTTGCATTGCTGTCTTCGTATTTGAAGTAGTGGTCACTTCCTTCAGTCTTTATTAACTGCCTTCAGGAGACAAGTACGTTTCATCAGTCCTGCTAGGGATTCTGAGGCTTTCTCAGACCTTTTATGAATGTAGCTGCTTGACATTTTTTGCTCCCTCTTGTGGAAGAATTATTAAGCTTATATGCCTTCTGATCCTGCAAAACACCAGGCCAAGTGCTAGCAGCCTCTCTTTTGTTTTCCCAAAGGTGGCACTAAAGCTCACTTTTGTGGTCTCTCCATGACCCTCAGATTTGAGCCAGCACAGCCTTTCTGCATGTGCTCACCAGCCACCTGCCAAAGTTTGCTGCCTAGGGAGTGTGAACAGGTATCTGGTACAGGATAGGTGTGTGTGTGTGTGTGTGAGAGAGAGAGAGAGAGAGAGAGAGAGGGTAAGGCTAGAGGTACGCTGAAAAGTATCCTGTGGGCAGTTGGAGGATCCCCAGAAGCTCATGAGTAGGCTTCTTGATGAGTCCCGCAACACATTTTGTAGGGTCCATGTTTCCTTTAATACCTTCTGAGGGTCCTGTCTGCCGCTCTCCCAGCTACTTTCTGTCTCTCGGTCATGCAGTTCATAATTCAGTACTCTGGACGGGGCAAGAGAGAATTGAGCCTCTTTGGCAGTGTCCCACACAGCTGGGGAAGGTGGGTGTGTACCCACACACTCCTGTTTCCCCCATGGGAGAAATCATGGGCTGAGAAGATCTCTCTTGGCCCTAAGCTGTGCTACCTTGTGGAGGAGGGTGATGTGAGTAAAATCTTACAGTTCCTCTTATGTCCTCCAGTGCATCCAAACTACTATTTTTTTTTTTTTTTTTGCTCTAGCATTGTGCTAGAACTTCTCTCCTGGAAATTTGGACTTCCACCAAGGCTTTGTCATCCATGGGTGATTGTCTAAAACAGTGTTTTCCATAGACTCCCAGATGGTGGCTAAGAGGGACTAGAGCTGGTTCAGAAGCCAGTGCAGGGTCCAGAGCTGGGACTGAGGTCTGTGTGCCTATTACCCAATACATGGCTGCGTGGATCTCTTGGTCTATGTATGGTGCTGGATCGCACAGCTCACACAAAGGCACTTTGCCCATGAATGAAAGCCAGATTTTTTTTGGCACTGTTGTTGTTGGCAGAGGGACATGGACAAGGGATGTCTTATACAGCCATGATGCTGATGTTACTCCTGATAATTTTGTCATTTTTTTTTTTATTCTTATGTTAATCCCCATACATTACATCATTAGTTCTAGATGAAGTGTTCCATGATTCATTGTTCGAGCACAACACCCAGTGCTCCATGCAGAACGTGCCCTCCTGATTTTGTCATTTTTTGATGAACTTTCATAGCGTTTCCCATAGTGGCTGCAGCAATGTCTGTGATCCACCTCAAGTTAAGTTTTGTGTATGGTTTGAGATTAGGGTCAAGGTTTGTTTTTTCCCTATATCAATATCTAACCTAGCACCATTTGTTGAAAAGAGTTTCTTTTCCTCCTTGGATTACTTTGGTTCCCTTGTGAAAAGTCTAATGACCATATAAGTGTTGATTTATTTGTTTTTTTTTTTTTTTTTTCTTTTGAGAGAGAGAGCACGCCAATGGGGGGAGGGGCAGAGGGAGAGAGAGAATCTCAAGCAGACTCCACAGTGAGCACGGAGCTGGACATGGGGCTCAATCTCACAACCCCAAAATCATGACCTGAGCCGAAATCAAGCATCAGATGGTTAACCAACTAAGCCACCCAGGTGCCCCTGGGTTCTTACTCTGTTCCTTTAATCTATTTGTTGATTCTTACACCAGTAGCACACAATCGTGATTACTGTTACTTTGTAGTAAGAAAATCAGGTAGTATAAATTTTTTAACGTGCTCTTCTTTTTCAAGATTCCTTTGGATATTCTGGGCCCCTTCTTTCATATAAATTTTAGAATCATTGTGTCATTTGCTACAAAATAGCCTGCCAGGCTTATGATTGGATTCGTTTGAATCTATAGATCAGTTTAAGGAGGATCAAAATCTAAACAGTGTTGAGTCTCCTAATCTGTTAGTAGAGTACATCTTCTAATTATTTATATCTTGTGAAATTTCTCTTAGCAGTTCCGAGTGTACACATATTACATGTGTTTTCTTAAATTTATTCCTAATTTTTTGTGACACTATTGCAAATTGAATTGGTTTTTTACATTTTCATTGTCTAATTGAGTTTGTGAAGGTTACAGAATACAAGGTCAACACACAAAAACCAATCATATTCTTTTATGTAAGCAATGAACAATTGGTAACAGAAATATGAAAAACACTGCCGTTCACGATATCTTGCCACCCTCCTCCAAATGAAATACTTAGGTATCAATTCATATAAATTCATCAAAACACATATGTTGTGAATATTGAAAACTATAAAGTGCTCCTAGAAGAAATCCAAGACCTAAATAAATGGAGAGACATGTTTGCTTTTTGTGGATTGGAAGACTTAACATAGTAGTGATGTTACTTTTCTCCAAAGTGATCTATAGATTCACTACAATGCCAATCACAGTGCCAGCAGGACTTTTTGTAGGTATAGATCAGCTAATCTGATAATTTTTATGTAAGGGCCAAGGAACTTGAATAGCTGAAACAAATTTGGAAAAGAAGAACAAAGTTGGAGGAATCACTTTAGTATCAGGCTTCAGTAATCAAGACAATATGGGCTTGGGGGAGGGATTGATGCATAGATCAGTGGAGCAGGATAGAGGATTGTGAAGTAGACTACATGAATATAGCCATTCCGTCTTTGACAAAGGTGCAACATCAATTCATTGAGAAAGGGGATAGTCTTTTCAACAGTTGTTTTCTAACAATGGGTCCTCCATATGTGGAAAAAAAAAACGAACCTTGATTGAAACCTCAGTCCTTATACAAAGATTAACTTGAAGTGGGTTATAGATGAAAACATAAAACATAAAGGTATAAAACTTTTGGAAGAAAAGATAGGAAAAAATCTGCATGACCTGGTGTTAGAAATGATGCCAAAAGCGTAACCTAGAACAGAAAAATTAAATTGTACTTCATCAAAATTAAAAACTTTTGCTCTGCCTAGAATACTGTCAGGAGAATTAAGAGACAAGCTACAGACTGGGAGAAAATATTTGCAACCCATATATTTGACAAACGACTTGTATCCAGATTATATAAAGAACTCTCCAAACTCAAGAACTCTCAAAACTCCAAAAACTCAAAGGACTTGAACAGACACTTCACCAAAGAGGATATAAGGATGGCAAATAAACACGTGAGAAGATACTCAGCATTATTAGCCATAGGGAAATGCAAATTAAAACTGTGATCTTGTACCACCACATGTATAGTAGAATTGCTAAGACAGAAAATAATGACAACACCGGGTGCTGGCAACTGGGACTCTCATGCACTGATAGGAATGCAAAATGGTACCCCACTCTGAAAAATCATTTGGCAGTTTCTTAGGACGTTATATATGCACTGAGTATGTGATCCAGCAGTTCTACTCCTGGGTATCCACCAGTGAAATGAAAACTTGTGTTCACTAAAAAGTCTGTACATGAATGTTCATAACAGTTTTATGTGATGGCCAAAACTTGGAAACAGCCCAGATGTACTTCAGAGGATGAATAGGTCAAGTGTGGTACATTCACACAATGAAATAGCACTCGGCAGTAAAAGTAGTGATACACACAACTTGGATGAAACTCCAAAGACGTTACACTGAGTGAGGCAAGCCAGGGTCGAAAGGTTTTATACTGTTTGATCCCTTTTATTTGACTTTCTTGAAAAGACAAAACTATAGTGCTGGGAAACAGACTGGTAGTTGCCAGGGGTTGTGCGTGAAGGTGAAGGTTTATAGATCAGTGAGTTGTACCAGGGAGCTTTTTGGTTGTTGGCAGTTACACAAATACATACATGTGTTGAAGTTTATAGAACTGTACGCTAAAAAAAAGTCACTCTTACCATGTAATGAAAAAGATTATTTTTTAAAATGTCAAAGTTCATTCTGTTTTATGAATCTTTGTGTACAAACTTGTTTTTTTGTGTGTTTTATTTCTTGTTTTTCTCCCCTCTTACTTTGCTTTGGTGTAGATCATTTTCATACAATGTTCTTTCTTCTTGGTAAGCCCTTTTAATTTGGAAACCCATATTCTTCAGTTCTGAGGGTTTTCTTGGTTTTTGTTATTGTTGTATTTTCTCCATGTTTCTTCCCCACCCCCCCCACTCCCCTGCCCATTTTCTCTGTTTTCGCTTGCTGATATTTTTCAGACATTGGAACTCTTAGCTTGTTGGTATTCTAATATTTTCATATTTTATCTTCTGTTTTCTGTCCTTCTCTTCTTTATTTTTGTCTTTTTGTCCATTTCTGGAGACTTACTTAATTTTAAGTTTTCAAACTGTTATTTACTAACCAAGAGTTCATTTTATGTTCTCTAATTGTTTCTTTTTAAAGGTATCCTATTCTCATTTCATTGTTGTAATATCTTTTATTAATGGTAGTATTTTTTTTCTTCCTGAATACTTTTCTATTTTACTATTACGTATTTCTTATTAGATGCTTTCCTTCAATATCTGATGGTCCTTTGCTTATATTTAGGAGGAGGATGCAAATGCTCCCTGGAAGTGCATAGCATGTTGTGGGGCTTGTCAACTTTGAGCTTCAGTCTTCAACAGTCTGGTTGGGCTGTATAGTTGGGGATCCTCCCAAGGCAGTATCATTGGTGCTTTCTTTTTAATCTGATAGAATTTCCAGAGAGATTTTTTTTTTTTAAGTCTCCTACATGGAGGGAAAGACCTGGTTCAGTGGAGGGAGAGGGCTGTGGGTCTCGGTATCTAGGATATTCATTTAATCTCCTTAGTTCCAGTCCGGTATCTTGTCCTCAGCTGTGTCTCTGTACTGCTAATCAAGAGGCCCTGTGTTTTACCTTTTCAAGGAATAAATCTTCAGTATTCTGCCCCGGTAACAGGAAGAAGCTGGGGAGCTAATTGCTTCTGAAGCAGACTTTCACCCAACAGTTATTCTAGCCATCCTCCTCCCCTCTTCCGCTTCCACTTACGTAGGTATCTGGCACTGCCAGCTTGAGTCTTTCAGGAGCTCTTCTATGTAAAATCAAGTTGGTTCTTGTTTTGTCGCTATGCTTAGCTTAGGTTTAGTTTTCTCTCCTTGATCTGTATGAGTGAAAATGTTCTAGCTCACGTGAAAAGAAGTCTGACGAATCATCAAAATAGAGCTTTAGTCACAGCCTGTCAATCAATTTCCAGACTAAGTCAGTTTACAGATGCAGGACCCTTGAATAAAGAGGTACTTGGGTCACTTTACAGACGAACCCCACCATGCAGCAACGTAACAACTGGTAGAATGCCCACATTTATTTTGCTTGGATTTGCTGAGTCATTTACCATTCATCAGTTTGCCTTCCTGCTTGCAAATTGTATTGGTATCACTTCTTCCCTTTTGTTTTTCTTGTTCTTGTGTGTTTGTGACTTAAAAAACTTTTTTTCATTGTTTTAGTGGAGTTCTAGTAGGGAATGAGTATGCTGTGTATGTTCAGTTCCATCTTTCACCTGCAACCTCTGTCTGTATTCTTTTGCTAGATGATACACAATCTCAGGGCTTTGAAGATCATCCATAGCCTGGTGATCCTAAATTTATGTCTCAAACCTTACTTCTTTTACCTCTGATCTTTGGACGTGCAATTACAACTGCTTACTCAACATATTCTCTTAATATATCTAATACACACCTCAGACGCTTCATTCCCAACCGTCCCTTTGAAATGCCTATTTCTCATCTAATCTTGTTCTCAGTACCACTTACTAACCACCCACTTGCTTGATCACAAATCTCTTTCCTTCTTTTCTACGTCAACTTTATCAGCAAGTCCTATCAGTTCTAAATTAAAAAAAAAAAAAACAAAAACCAAAACAAAACCAGAATTCATCCAGTTCTTGCCATCTTTATGGCTGCTACCCTGATCAGAGCCATTTTCATTTCTCACCTGGGTCCATGCAGTAACCTTGCAACTCTTCCCTGCCTGCGCTCTTGCCCTACTCTACAATCCACTGTCTACACAGTAGCTAGAGTGAACATTTTCAATTCTAAATTAAGCCACATACATTCCCTGATTCAAAACCCACAATGCTATCCCCCTGTACTGTGAATGGTGTCCACACTCCTGACTCTGTCCACAAGGTCTGTGCCTAACTCTCAGACTTCAACTCTTGCCAGTGTCTTTCTGGCTCCCTCTCTTCTGGTCACACAGGCCTTTCTGGTATCAAACACACCAAACTTATTCCCTCCCTTGGGGCCTTTGTAGTTGCCATTTTTTTAAAAAAATTTTTATTTATTTAGACAGAGACACAGCGAGAGAGGGAACACAAGCAGGGGGAAGTGGGAGAGGGAGAAGCAGGCTTCCCGTGGAGCAGGGAGCCCAATGCGGGCTCAATCCCAGGATCCTGGGATCATGACCTGAGCCGAAGGCAGACGCTTAATGACTGAGCCACCCAGGCGCCCCCGTAGTTGCCATTTTGTCTCCCTGAATATCTTTCCCCCATGTCTTCATATGGCTCACCCCTCAGTTCATTCAAGTCTCTGCTCAGATAGCATCACCTCTGAGAAGCCTTCCATGACCAGCTGTTCCACCTGTCTTCCAGATTCCTCTATTACCTCATCTTATTTATTTCCTTTTGAAAGTATCTTGTTCTTTATTGTCTTCCTCTAGCCATTTGAGTATAAAGCCTATGAAGGCATTGGTCTGATCCATCTTGTTCTTTGCTGGTACTGTCACATCTAGAGCAGAATCTGGCCCATAGTATACAGTTAATCAAAGACTCTTAGATGGCTGGGTAGTGGGGGAGGGTGAACAAATGCTTGCTGAATTCTGTTTGGACTGTTAGCATGTTAATTCTTCTGGGGCATCTCAGAATTAAGCCTTTCTACAGAGTTCTTTCCCATCTTAACTGATTCTACTTACGAATGTCTTTAAGTGTCCCCTCTCTTCCTGCCAATAAATCTGTTTTAGGGCCGAAAGTTTGAATTCCCAAATAGCAGATGGCTGATCCTGTTTTTCTTTCTCCCTGCCTTTAGCCATGCAGTCATACCCTCAGCTGTATTTTGTGCAGGAGCCAAGATGAGATTTTGGCAGAGGGTTGGCCAGTGCATTTGCTCATCCCTCAGACCCGGCAGGGTGTGGTGCTGGACTAGAAATGAGAGATCGCAGCTAGAAATTGAGTCCTGCTGGCTCACCTCTCAGTATTAGTATTCTGCTTTTGCTTTTCTGCTCTCTCCCAGCCTCTTGTCTTTTGATTTTTAACATTGACTTCTGCCAGCCACTGATCCTGTTAACACTGCCAGTGAGATTGAGGTAGGGGTGGCGTCAGTCAGTTTCATTTCCTCATCTTCAGAGAGGAGCTGCGAGATGACAAATTGTGAAGCCGCCTCTGTCTAGTCACCAGTTGTAAATATGATGCCTTCTAGTCTGCTTGTCCTAGAATCATGTGGTACTTCAGCGTTTGTGGGTCTGCTTACAAGTTTCTTTTTAATATCTGATGAAGTAGGGATGAACCCAGGAAATGACCCCTTTGCTTTTTTGTTTTCTTCTCTCTGTTTTGTACAAATCAGGAGGTTCATCAAGAACGGATTGCGTTGGAAAACCAATTGGAACAACTTCGTCCAGTCACTGTGTTGTAACCCCCAAGACTCAAGTAACAGTGGGTGACTTTTTCTGCCAAGATCTTTCCTTTGAATGTTTCAACCCAACTACTTGTCATAGGTGTCCAAGACTGTGTGAAAAGCTGCGAGCAAGCGGAATATAATCCATATTTCCTTTTCTCTTGTACTTCACTTGTATGTTTTACTCTGGTGGAAAAAATACAACTGATTCTCACACTTGAAATTGTAGTTTCAGTGGAATTTATCTCCCATTCTTAAGTACTTCCTCAAGTTGTTAGATGTTGCTCCTTACCAAAAACCAATCTTCTAGCAATTAAAAACAATTTAGAGCATTATTTATTTAAAGAATTTATGATTTGTATAAAACCTCATAACCTAGTACCTTCAGGATGCTTGTTTTATTTTTGTATGTATATCAAATACAGTAGCTTGGTTTCCTGAATAATTGGGATTCCAACTGGATAGTCTTTGGCATGATGATAATAAAAGCAAAAACTAAAACAAGAGCATCAGATTTAGACAGGCTCCGTGCCCTCCGCCACCATATGCCAAAAATTGCTTCTCTAGTGCATTTTGACATTGTATCTAGGTATAAATAATACATAACTATTGTTTTCTGTTAAATGGCAGAGATTTATTGGGTCTTTGCACCTCTGTAAAGTGGAAGTTTTGTCAATGATCTATTTAACTTGGCCCAGTTAGGCCATCAACTCACAGAATTCAGTCCTTTCATGTAAATTTTTGGGTAAGAGCAATCCACTTTAACCGCCTCACTCGATCAAATTAAATAAATAGATGCCAGATCGCTACTTTTATCCTGCATGGGATAACATGTTTGTAAATGCATGAATTTGGAAACTACACATCAGATGTGAAAGGCTGAAGAGACTGTTTGGACTGTTAAATATTTGTTGCTTGAACCCAGGTATTCACCCTGGAGAAGAAGGGGAAATGGTTGTTACCAGCAATCCAACAACTCTGGTAGTTATTTTTGTCTTTGTTATTTTAACCTGGATTGTGATTGTATTGAGTATAAAGGACTAATGAAAGAAAACCGATCTTCACTCTGGATATACAACTGTTTGTTCTCTGTGAAGTGTACCCTTGGGAAGTGATTGGTTTATGTACCGTCCAGTGGAGCCCAGCTGACTCCAGTGTATGTGATGTAAAACCATGAGCTCAAATTGCCGAAGCCAGTATCCTGTGGAAGTTTTGATCACCCACTGCTCCTGAAAGCTCAAGTTGAATATGGGAAGTGACTGACCCCCACAGGGATCAGGGCATGCCCGCTTTCACATCACTTTGAGAGACTGATTACAAGAAATGCTCTCTTTCTCTCTCTCTCTCTCTCGTGTATTTTGCTAATTTACCCATTCTTAGAGTAGAGGTGTGGGGTGTGCCTGGGGTCCTTTTTGAGGTGGTTTAGGATAGGTTTGCAGTGTGGGATTAAGCCTTCAGTTTCAGTAGAGTTGACAGCTTTTAGAATAAGGAGGTGTTTATTTAATGCTTCCTTATTTTATTTGCAAGCTTTATCAATAGCTTAATGGCAGAAGAGAAAGGCTCAATCAGATGATGTTTTCCCAAAGAAAAACAAATTGTTGATTCTATCCTGTGCATATTAAAAGATTTTGAATTGATTTGATTTTGAAAATCCCAGAACTTAAACTATTTCTCTATTCCCCCTTTCCTTCCCTTTTGGGTAGCCTTTTCTGTCCCTCTGGGAGGGGTTTGGAGTCATTTTAAACCCTTCCTAAGATTATGAATGGGCGGTGCAGATTTTTGACGTAACCTCTTTTCCCATGTCCTGAGATCGAGGGGCTAAAGCTATTTTTATCAGCAGTGTCCTTGCTGCAGACATTCCACAGCATGCTTAGCTTTTGTTACATTCCGCCCGGGAAAGAACAGCGTGTGCGCTCCATCTCCTCATCTTCCAGTACCTGTGCACTCCCTCGAGATAGCACTGCATGTCCAGTAAGGAGGCATATGAGCTCAGGAATGTTAGTCTTTAGTATACATTTAAAAAATATTGATATGTTTTCCCCCCATCAAGTCAGTGCCAGAATGAGACAAATTAGGAGGTTGGGGTTTTGTTTAGCTGGCTTGGTCTTCACTAAAGGACCAAACTCACATTGGACAGTTAAAGTCCCATGAGTTGCATAGTTTCACCGATATTTTGAGATGAGCATTGCATTAAAGCACACATCAATGTCTATACTCAGCTTTCTTTTTTTTTTTTTACATTTTAAAATTTTATTATGTTATGTTAATCCCCATACATTACATCATTAGTTTTTGATGTAGTGTTCCATGATTCATTGTTTACATATAACATCCAGTGCTCCATGCAATACGTGCCCTCCTTGACTGCACTTAACAGTGACCATAGTGTATTAGTTGCTTAGAAGTGGGTTAAAAAAAAACCCAATATACACTATTATTATTACCTGACTAGTGCTCTTCTTCCATGTCTCTGTTTTCTCAGAATGTGCACTTTTAATTTAGGATTATAGCTCCTGTATGTTTCTGTGAGCCTTCAATGTGATTTACAGGAAGGCTGGGTATTGAAATCACCATTATACCTCTTCTATAAAACTTCTCCAAAATTAGACCCACTTGTTGGGCAGAATTCAGTGGACATAATGTCGATGTTGCCCCCATCCGTGGGGGCTTCATAAACTTGTTAAGTGGTCTTCCTCTAAAGGGGTCCTATAGTCCCATGATGAAAGCACAATAGGAATCGATAGCGGGCTAATGGGGTACCTCAGTGTCTCTTGTAAGTGGTGTATTACTTCTGCCACATCCCTGTCCAGCAGACATGAAGTACAACCAAGAGGTAGATTTCTGGAATGGAGATGCTGTTGTAATCAAGGCAGATACTTGCACTTGTTTCAGTTGGAAAGATCTAACTGCTTTATAAATACTAGGCAAGTGCTTTGGGCCTGGTTGGGAGGGGAGACATCTTAGCTGGAAGCTATGCCCATTTTACTCTCCTTGGAGAAGAGGATGTCAGAGCTGAGAGCACTTGTACCCGTCCCCTGCAGTTTGCTTGTGGGGAAACCAAGGCCATCAGAAACTACATTTTCTAGCCCAAGAATCTGTAGAGAGATAACTACTGGCAGAGTTGGAATGCCAGCTGATCTTACAGATTCTGAGTCAAGTCCTCTAGCCTCTAGCAATACTAAAAATAGATTAGGAGGGTTTCTTCTGTTTACCATGTTGAACTTTATTTACTTAGTCTTCAAGTATGAAAACATGTTTCAGTGAGTTTTAGATCTAGATATTTCTCTTGGATTGAAGCAAAAAATAAAATCTGAAGGGAAGAATATGATTGAACTATTTGTTCTTCTGAACACCTCACCTTTCATGATGCAATAAATTACTCCAAGTTTCTTGGCAGAACTTTTGACAGTTGTTGCTTTGAATGGATTCCATTCCTGGATTCCTTATGGGGGTTTGTTTTTCAAATAGACTCCTGCGATGGAAATGAACTCAATATGTAGTAAGTTACGGTTTTCTTCGATATATCTTTAGTTATGTGGGTTGCAAATGTTCGATTTCAGCATATTTCAGGGGGAGTAATCAAAAACATGCATTTTTCTTTGATTTCCTACCAGTGTCTGAACTATCATAAAGCATTCTTCTCTTAATATGTGACTTGATTCTATAGTCTCTTTATAAATGATAATTTGTCTATTTCTTAAATGATCTCTCAACCATGGTAATAATAGATTTGTACTCAGAAGATTAATAAGAAAATCGAATGGGTGTTTTTCTTGCAATTAAGACAGACATTTGCAAATGTCTTCTTCTAAGCAGTAGTTGGAAAGATCTCAGTTACAGTATAACACCTTACAGCTGAAAACATTTGTTCAACACAAACTACAATCACACCTCCTGACTAAACATCACAAAAAGAATGTGATTTTGAAAGTATAAAAAAAAAGAATTCCCAATATCATAGCAACCAGATCTTCCCATATTATTGACAAGTAAGACTTAGTAGCTTGTGGTTTAAACATTATGAACAAAATGTAATATCAGTTAGAAAAAGGAAGGTCTCTTTCTCCTCTAGTTAAATAAATAGAACACTAGTGACTTTGGTTTCTCTTTCCAACTGGCTTATTCTGTTGCAAGTGTACTCTTTTGAAAACTCTGATTTCAGAGGATCTCTTGAATTTACACTTTAGTGATGGGTGTTTTGTTATGTTCTTTTTTTGCATCATGACTTAGTGTAGTTCAAGTTCCTAGTAGAAGTGGGGATTTGGGTTTTTGGAATTCTGAGGTGGCATCTCCTCTTTCGGCACAGGCTGAAGGCTACTGCCCACCAATGCCAACAGCTCAGTCACTGATGGCAGTTTGCATGTGAGTCTTACTCTGCGCGCCACCCCACTTTGCCTGTTTGCAGTGAGAAATGCATCTAGTTTTGTGACCCTCCCTATAGCAGCTGTAAGAACAGACATGGAGGACAGACTTTAAAAGCAGCACAGAGTCTAAGAGCTGCTGCCTTCCTCAAAAATAGGCATTCAGAGGTTGCCTTACAGGTGTTCCCTGAAACAGCCAGTCTGTTAATGTGAGCAAGGGATGCTGAGTACACAATTGCTTTTAGGCTTAGATAGTTATTGTCTACATTTGCTAACCTACATGATGATGAAGGCAGGGTTTCAACTGAGAGGACTTGTTCTAGTTACAGAAGACTTGCTGTGTTCTTAACAGTTGGAAAATGTTTATTTTTTTGTGTTTTGTGAGTTCTCCTGTCTTGCTCTAATTTAAGTTCATGGCTGTGGGAAGTTGGAGAAAATGGGCTTAAGACTCTGAAGACCAGAGGACAAGGGACTTTCAAGAGGGCTTGTATTGGAATTTGAGGGCCACACTAGGGAAATTCAGCGACCAGTTACGTCCTACTAAAGTACTCTGTTGGACAACAGGACTGGATCCTAAAGGTCCTTCACAGAGCTCTGCCCTCAGAGCGGTGCAGTTGGATGCAAGCACCCCATCATATGGCGATTGAATCAGCTGAGTTTTGTTGTTTTTGTTTTGTCTTAAGGCAACTTGTATGAGGAATTCACCTGTACCTATCTTGGGAACTGGGTGTACCCTTTTCTTTAGCACTGCCATTCTTTTTGTCTTCATCGCAAATATGTTCAAGAAAGCCAGAGGCAGGAAGGGCCATTTTGGTCTTCATTACAGTGGGCCAGGAGAGAGAATGAGGTGATGGTCTATTTTAACCTTGAGAGTAAAAGTGTATATTTTTTCACTACAGGTACATTGAACAGTAAAATGAGTAACAGCAAAGTATATATTTGATGCCTTCTGTCTTTTCATAATGTGCTAACAAGTTGTGTTAATATTTTACTTAGCCAGAGTCTTACACATTTGCTAGGCCTTGGGAACATTATGTATATTGATCTTAAACATAAATAAATATAGGGTGACCTATATTTGGATTGTGACTTGTAGACTCTAACCTTACTGCCTCTTTTTCACACTTGTTGGAAAGTCTGTGAAGAACATAGTAGATTAAAAATCTCCAACTTTGGAAAATGTACACGATGTGAAACTGAGGTGCTATGTTAAAAATAAATGTATGACAACTAAGTGTGCTTTTATGGAGTCTTGGTGTCGATATGTTGTGGCCTGCATTTGATCTTGTGCATTTCCTGGAAGTGCCGTGGGAAAGAGTTGGAGGTCTTCCCAATTAAAGTCTAAGATTTTATTATTTTTACCTCCTAGTGATCTGAGGTAGGCCCTTAAACATCTTTACATGGTCAACACTGGGCGATCATGGGAGATCATGCCTAACAGTGCATTTTAAAGAACGACTGAATTGAAAATTTGACTTAATGTGGGGTCCAGGTAATTTGCTTCATCCTGTCAGTATTCTTTTTGTTCAAAAATGTTCCCATCATCACATCCTTAGCTAGAGTAGGGGTGAAGTGGGAGGGATCAGGAAGAGTGGGCTTGAGAGCCCCACCAAGTAATCTGTCATCCCAGTTGCAGTTTCTTACTTTTAAAATTTGAATAATTTTAGGAGTCTACCAGTTTCCTATCATATGGGGGTTTTATTCTGTATGGTGAATGCATATGGTGGACTACACATGGGATATTTCTAGTAATCTAGTAGTTCTGAATACCAAATGAACTCTGGAAAAAATCTTCTGTGATCTGGCTCATAAACTTGGGCACTGGAGATCACCTGACCCTAACCTTTCCCAAGCACTGGTGAGGATCATTTTGGAGATAAAAGAGATCTGAGGTCCTCTAGGCAAGTGGTTCCCAAAATGTGGTCCCTGGACCAGCAGTATCAGCATCATTGGGGAACTTATCATTGGAGAATAATTGAATCAGGAACTCTGGGAGTGGGCCTGGCAGTGTTCGTGATGACAAGCCCTCCACGTGATACTGGTGCCCACTACTACTGAACTGCTGCTCTAGCTAATTTCATTTTACAGCCAAAGAAACCGTGGTGCAGAGAGGCAACATGGACTCATCTAGGTCTCAGTTAGTTGACAGCAAAGGATCAAAAGGTTCCCCGGGCAGTCTTTCTCCTGTGCTACAGGGTCCAGTCATGAGTTCGTTCCCTCTCCTGACCTTCCCTCCACAGATACTTGCCGTGCTCTTGCTGTGTATCGAACACTATGTCAGGAACTGGAGGTGAGACCTACAATACAGAATCCCTTCCCTCAAGTTGCTCACAGACCCCTACACAGGAACTGCAGTGCAGTGTGGGACGGTTACTAAGATGTATGAGGGTAGGCTGACTGCTGTAACAAAGAACCCCAAGAGTAGAGTGGCTTGACCCAGTGGACGTGTATTTCTCACCTTACAGTACAGAGTGGATATTCTTAGTTGCCCCATTTTCTTTGTGGTTATGTGGGGACCCAGACTCCTTTCATGTGTGCTTTCATCTTCCTCCTTTTAGGAAAAAAAGATACTATAGGAAAGATAAAATTTCTTTTCACTGAAGTGCTACACATCACTTCTATGCATACTTCATTTCCCAGAGCTCAGATGACAACAGTTAACTGTGATGGAGACTGGGAAATGTGGTCTAGCTGTCAGTTCAGGAGGAAAAAGTTGTAGTGGGCACATTGTCCACCAGGAGACACAAGGCCAGTTGGCTCTGCGAACACATGGTGTCGGGGTGGGACATCTAATTCAGACTGTGGGGATCCAGGAGAGCTTCATGGAAGAGTCTTAAAGAAGGGATAAGCATTAACTAAGAAAAAGAGGGTGTTCCGGGCAGAGGGAGCTGCATATGTTAAGGCAAGGCAGTATAAGAACATGGTGTATTCTGGCAACTGCAAAAGATTCTCCTCTGGAAGGAGGAGCCAGTGGAGTGTGGAGGGGAGGAAGTGGCCAGAGTTGGGCATGGGGGCTGGATGGGAAGGCATGTCATGAGAAGGCATAAAGCATCCTGAAATTCTAGCCTCTTTCAAGATTTAAGCACAAACGCAGGAAGTCACTTCACTAATATTCAAGAAGTGATAGGTGTTCTCTCCATTTTTTTCTACCTCCTAGAAAGGAGGTAGAAGAGTCTTCACTGGAAGACTGTAAACTAGTGCTTCTGACATGAACCAAACCTGTTCGTTTGATTTGTTACACATCTTGTGGCATGTGTTTGGACAAAGGCCCGAAGCCCAGAGCACAAGGGACTAAACCCTGCGAGGCAGGAGCTCCACTGGATGACGCGAGACGTTTTCCATCCTCACTTCTTTCCTTTTGGGGGAGATAATGGGCACTGAGGTGACCGAAAGGCACAGGGCTCTTCTGTTCCTTTTTTCTTTCTTTCTTTCTTTTTCTTTTTTTCTTTTTTTGGCAGGAAGGCTTAACGAAGTACAGGAATGAAGAGTTTGGAAATGAAGCTGAAATACCGATTTGTTTGGAACATGAGTTCTCATTTGAATTTATTTAATAATTCTGAAAATCCCTGAGTCTGGGGGAGAAATGCTCCCAAGTGTAGCATCTCTGTGGCAAACTCCAACTTCAAAGAGTACTGCCATACTGTTTTTAGAATAGGTATTTTGGAAGTGCAGACATTGGTGTTGGCAGGTCTAAGCGATTTTCTCATTGCATTTGTCTTTCAATCATAGAGTAAATATATATATATATATATATAACAACAGTAACCACAGTAATTGTTTTGAACATAGACCGACAGAATATTTGGGGGGGTGCATTTTAACATTGGCCAGTGTCTAAACAAGTTTAGAACCACTGGCACATGCTGAAAATAAAAGACTGACTTGTGGTCAGTTCTGTTACTGTTTTTCTTTTAAACTTTTTACAGAGAATGCACCCCAGTTTCTTGGACCTGGGGTGGACCACTCCTGCCCTAGGTACACCGCTGTGGAACAGAGTGCATGCCTCCACCCCTGGATTAGACTTACTCAAAGCAACAAGGCTGAAGGAAAGCCAAAGGGAAGTAAGATAATGCTTGGGGAATGAAATAAAGGAAAGCAAAGCAAATTAAATACAGATACAGAGAATTGTGATGTAGGACCTTTGAAATGCAAATGAAATTGGCTTGAACCTCAACCCATGTGTGGTGAGAGCCTGCATCTCAGTCTTTCTGGAGATTGTGAGAGGCAGAGGAACTGATGTTTTTATCCTTGTCACTTCTGGCTCAGATATGTTTCCTAGGAATTAGTTTGATAGATGGACCATCTATTTCCCGGCAGAACGTCATTTACACGAGGCATTTGTGTGTCTGTGTATGGAAGATGGGGTGGGGCGGGAAAGGGGCAGAATTTATGGAATAGAGTTTATATCCAGGGGACGTTGTTCACATTGTGTTCTGTACGAAAGATGCCCCTTGCGGGTTGTGCTGCAGCCGACCCATTCACAGCTCTGAGCTGCACAGTGCACTCTCCGAGTGAAGACGGAAGGTGGCAGGTGGGAACTGGGGAGGTCCTGCCAGTATTTCTGTTCTAACTCAGTGCCCAGACCCCCACTACAGATCTCTTTTCTCTCCTTCCTGTTTCTATGCTAGGTCTGGGCCAGTAGGTCTCAACTGGGTGCACTTCTGCCTCTGCCCCCCAGGGAACCTTTGGCAATATCCAGAAACGTTTTTGGTTGTCGCAACTTGGGAGGGCATAGCCTGGGTTAAAGACAGGGATGCTGCTAACATCCTGCAGTGCATCGCACAAACCCCACCACAGAGAATGGTTGGGCCCCACATGTTAATAGTGACTGTGTTGTGAAACCTCCAGGGGAGCCCCTGAGGCTTCCTTCATTTCCCCTCAATTATTCAGAGCAATGTAGCCTTCTCCCCATCACTGCCAGGGACACCCCTTCACATGGTCAGAGCTACATGAACAGGTTCTGCTAAGTTAGTCCATTAATTTAAATACTTCCAGGATCCGAGCAGCAGTGTAAATTAGTGAAGTGAGTCAGAGTAAGATGAGAAGTGGCGCTGGCCCATACGTCACACTGGTAGGGAGTCATAGGCCGGGACTGCGACAGATCCGTGCTGGTATACTCCGTCTATGAGGGCAGGTGTAGATTATTGCCATACGGGCTCCTGTGTTGCTAGATTTCTAATTGCTTGAGAGGGGCTCAATATCACCTCTGCCTTACCCCCCAGAAGGTCTGTTTTATGTTACCTACTTTTTTATTGAGGTATAATGTACATGTACCAATTTTAAGTTTTCATCCCAATGAATAGTCAAAATAATCTTGAAGAAGAACAGAGTTGGAGGACTTATATTACTAGATTTCAAGACTAGCTATAAAGCCACAGTAATTAAGAGTATGGTATTTTTGCAGATGTTAGACAAACAGATCAATAGTACAGAATAGAGATCCCAGAAACACATTCACACATATATAATCCCTTGATTTACATTAAAGATGTTACCATAATTCAGTGGGCGAAAAAGATGGTCTTTTCAATAAATGGTACTGGAACAATTAGATATGCATGTGGAAAAAAATGAACCTGGATCCCTACCGTGTGCAAAAATTAGTTCAATATGGGCCATAGATCTAAATGTGAAAGGTAAAACAATAAGGCTTCTGGAATAAAGTATAGGGTAATATCTTCATGAATTTCATAAAGAGTTTTTTTAAACAGGGCATACAAAGAATTAACCAAAAAGGAAAAGATTGATAAATTGGATTTCATTAAGATTAGGAACCTCTGTTTATCAGAATTCACAACAAAGAGAGTTTTGGCAGGCTGCGGCACAGTAGAACTTATTTGCAATACATCTGTCAAAGAGTTCTTGCCTATTTTTTTTTATATGTTGGCAACTATTTTCAATTTAAAACACGGAGGGGGAAAAAACCCACTGTGCAGGCTAACATTACGCAGGCCAAACAAAACATGTCCCTGAGCCAGGTTGGGCCTACTCACTGCCAGTTTGCAACCTCACCTTTCACAGCGTAGAAGAATGATAGAAGCTTTAACATTTCTGTATTTTCTCATTCTTTTCTTGCCAGCCTCTGTAAGGGGAAGAAACAATGTAGACATATATTTCTTAATAATAGGGATTTTTCTCTTAGATGGCAGCATGGCTGGTTATAGTGATTTTACATTTTAAATAGTAGTTTCCTCCCTCTGATAGACACAACAATTAAAATAGTTTAAAATATATTTTAATCAGTTTTTTTTTATTGGCTCCCACTGTGTGTTCAGCTTGCTCTCTGAAGATCATAGCTGATTCTCTTTTCACTCTGCTCTCTGGCTAGAATGTCTCAGCATTTCTGGAAGTCAGCTTTAAGCAGCCATGAGGCAGAAGACATGGAGACACAGGCTTAAACTTTTAACATTTTGAGCCCATTAATGTCCAACTTCTGTACTTTCTACCTCCTTCCCTAACTCTGATTTTGGTCACCTCGTTTTTCTTCTTCTCCCAAGTACCTCTCTTCCTTAATTCTCTGATGGCCCAGTGGAGGCAGTAGGGTGGGGGTGGGGTGATAATTTCCTCTTGTCATGTCTTGTAACTCCACTGTTGGGATGAGTAAGAAGGGGTGGCCTGGAGGTTGGCTCTCCAGCAGTATAGCATAGTGGTTAAAAGTATGAGATCTTTATTAAGGAATGCTGGCTCCATCCCTTAATAGCTATGTGGTCTTCGGCAAGTTACTTGCTTCTCTATGCCTCACATTCTCATCCATAACTTACCAATAAAAGTGCCCATATGTTAATATAAAGAACTTAGAATAGTGCCTAGTTAGCAAAATGCTAGACATGTGTTTGTTAAACTAAAAATTGATGATTGGTGGTTGTCAGTCCTTGGCATTGTGTCCAGCATTGGGAAATAGAGGATCTTTGTCTCAGGATCATCTCAGAGATCATCTCAGAGACCACCAGCCCACACCTGATCTTGAGATAGGCAAACAACTTCACCAGACCGCAGCCCCTTTTTTGAACTGGCCAAAAACGGACCACCAGATAGTTTGATGACATTCTTCTTCTTTTCTTTTTTACGAGAAGGAGAGGGGGAGGGGCAAAGGGAGAGGGAAAGAGAGAGAATCTTAAGCAGGATCCATGCTCATCACGGAGCCTGACATGGGGTTCGATCTCACAACCCTGAGATCATGACCTGAGGTGAAATCAAGAATCAGACGCTTAACCAACTGAGCCACCCAGGCGCCCCAGTTTTGATGACATTCTTTTTGTGGAGCCTGGTAATGGCTGAAATCCAAAGCCACTTAGGAGATGATTAAGATCATTCTGTGGGGTATTCTGTAAAATTTAAAACTAGTATTCATGCAAATGAAGAAATTTTTAATCCTGAGAAGTGAAGTAACTTACCTAGGATGCGGCAGAATGATAGAGAAAAGCCTAGATTGTCTTAAATAGACTGTTAGTAGAAATGTGGGTGTTAAATACTGTTGGTCAGGGCTCAGAAAGATTAAGGACAATTGTAGAGAAACCCTAACCACCATAGACAAAGCTTAAATACCATAGGGAAAACTTGGGGCCATGTGCAGTGGATGGGGCTCATGGGGGCCACCAGAGGGTGGATTGTGCTAAGCAGAATTTGGTGCCCCCTCCCATTTTCACCCTCTGGTGTTCTGGTGTTATTCCTGTGGTCATGTTGTGTTACATGGCAAAGGGGATTTTGCAGATGTAATTATGGTTGCTAATCAGCTGACTTTAAAACAGGAAGATTATTCTGGATTATCTAATAGACCTCATGTGATCACATAAGTCCTTTTAAAAGCAAAAGAGGAAGGCAGAGATGTGAAGATCGGAAGGACTTGCAGGTGGAGGGGGCAATGTGCTGAGGAACACAACTGGCCATAAAGAGCTGAGAGAGGCTTCTAGATGACAACCAACAAGGAAACAAGGACCTTAGTGCTATCGTCCCAAAGAGCTGAATTGTGCCAACAACTTGACTGTGCATGGAAGCAGATTCATCCCCAGAGCCTCCAGAAAGGAATATAGCTCTGCCAACACCTTAATTTTATTTTAGAAAAACTAAGCCATTCTGTACCTAGACTTCTGACCTTCAGAAGTATAAGATAATAAAGTTATGTTGTTTCAAACCACTAAATTTGTGGTTATTTGTTATGGTAGCAATAGGAAACTAACACAAAGTTCTTATTTGACTTTCCAGCATTATGATGTCTACCAGGAATTTCCTGGGGATGGGGTAAGTAGGGATGGGGTGGGGGAGACCAAAAGATATAAGGCTCTTTCTGACCTCTGTGAGCATTCATGTTTTTTTAAGAAAAGTTTTCTCTTGAAAAATGAAAAAAAGGGGGGGTGTCTGAGTGGTTCAGTCGGTTAGGCGTCTGCCTTCAGCTGGGATTCAGCTGGGGTCATGATCCCAGGGTGGGATCGAGCCCCACATCGACTCCATGCTCAGTGGGGAGCCTGCTTCTCCCTCTCCCGCTCTCCCTGCTTGTGCATGTGTGCGCGCTCTCTCTGTCAAATAAATAAATAAATAAACATCTTTAAAATATAAAAAAAAAGAAAAATGAAAAAAGGTCAGAGAGGTATGGTGTGTGCTTCTAGTGGGTTTCTAAAGGAAATTCTGTTCTTATCTCCATCAGTCCTGCAGGGTTATGATTTACTCCCCAGTTCATGAGTCTGGCCATGAAAGCAGCATTTCTTGACTCAGTTACAGGTAGCTGCTGTAACAGTTAAGTTTAGCAAAGGGAACATCAGACAGCCTGGGCTGTGGGGTGGGAGTTAGGAGTCCCTGGAGACTCCTAAGTCCTTCCAAGGAGGACCCTGAGTGCCAAGTACTAGGAGCTGGGCCCCAGAATACAGAGAACACAAAGAGAAAGAGCATGAGATCTGGGCTCAGAAGGCCTGGGCTAGAGGCCAGGCTGCCATGTCCAGGCTGTGTCTACATGCAATTCATGGCTCCTAACTTCTTGACTTCCTATCATAAAGTGGGGACAAGAAGATGACCTATTTTGAGGAACTGTAGCCCCAATTAAATAGCATGATGTATGTGGAAGCATTCTGCAGCTATATAGCATCACGTGAGTCATAGTTGGGATAAGTTATACCTGACACAAAGCTTAAATCAGCAGATATCATTTGAGTTCTTCATATGAAATATCTTGAATAATACGAAGGAGACCCTGCCTTGGCTCCTGTCCAATGATGTGGCTGGCAACACGGGACCCCCACAACCGTAGCTCAAGTACCCCTGAGGATTTCCACCTCCTTCATGGCTCCAACGCAGGGAAGGGCAGGAAGTGGCAAGTTGCCTTCCTACCTCCTCCTTTTGCTTCCGCCCAAGGTGGTTTCTTTGGGGGGACATGGGCTGGGGTAGGACGAGATAGAGCTACATTGAGGGATTTGTGGCATTGTGATTTCTGAGCAAAATTTAAAAAAAATTCTATTTATTCACCTATTAACGCGCGTGAGCAGGGGGAAGAGCAGAGGGAGATGGACAAGCAGACTCCGCACTGACCGCAGAGCCCTCAGGGATGACACGGGGCTCGATCCCACGACCCCAAGATCATGACCAGAGCAAAAATCAAGAGCCGGATGCTGAACCGACTGCACCACCCAGGTGCCCCTATTTCTGACTAATTTTTTTTAAGGTTTTATTTATTTTTTGACAGAGAGGGAACACAAGCAGGGGGAGTGGGAGAGGGAGAAGCAGGCTTCCTGCTGAGCAGCGAGCCCGATCCGATGCAGGGCTGGATCCCAGGACCCTGGGATCATGACCTGAGCCGAAGGCAGATGCTTAACGACTGAGCCACCCAGGCACCCCTATTTCTGACTAATTTTTAAAGTAAAAACATTTCTGCAGGAACATGCTGTGAAGTGTGGGCATGTGTGTGTGCATCTAGCAATAGGAATGAGAAGAGGCCCCGTTAGCATATACAGAAACACTAAAATTAATTGTGAGATTGAGACTAAAAAGAAATCCATTTTGTTGAAAGTCAGGTTCCTTCTGACTGTGGAATTTCAAGTGCCCATGAACTGCACATAAGATCTGGACAGAATGTACCTGTGTTCTGTCCTGCTCCAGTCTCTGTTTCTGGGAGGTCTGGAATGGTTGGGTTCTGTAAGTGGTTAGGTTCACAGCACTTGGCTTTTATAACAACAGGAATGGTGCGTGTCTGGTTTCTACAGGTAAGTAAAGAGGAGTGTTTTCAAAAGCTGTGGTGTCTGAAAAGAATTATGGGAATATCTGGAATCATTTAGGGAAATTTCCAGAAGCCTGCCAGCTTCCAGACAGCAAATATAAACGAAAGAGAGAAAATAAAAGCATTTGGCAAACATCCCATTCCTAAGACTTCTTAATAGGGGAATTAATTATCTCACAAGATAAAAAGTCTTAAGGAAGAGTGGTTTTGTGACAGATCACTTAAAACAACTTGACAACTCATCCAAACCTGGGTTCCTTCCATCTTTTTGCTCTGCCATCTTTGGAAGATTTTTATTTCTCAGACCTGCCTCTTTTTTAACACAGGGTGGATTTGGCAGTTCTAACCACTTTATTCTTAACAAAAAGGTGGGAAAAGCTATTTTCTTTCATGTGTCTTTTATTAAAGATTTTTAAAAAATGAAATAAAATTTACATGTCATGAAATTAACCATTTTAAAGTGAACAATCCCATGGCAGCACATTCATAGTGTTGTACAATCACCACTTCTGTCTAGTTACAGAATATCTTCATCCCCCAAAAGGAAACCCCATAGTTAAATGGGATTTAATTGAGCAAGCATTGCCCATTCCGTCTCCCCCAGTCCCAGGCAATCAGTAATCTGCTTTCTGGCTCTATAAATTTGCCTATTCTGGACATTTCAGGTAGTGGAATCATACAATATATGTCAGGTTTCTCTCACTTAACATAATGTTTTCAAGGTTCATCTACATGGTAGCATGTAGCAGTATTTCATTCCTTTTTATAGCTGAATGCTATTCCGTTGTGTGGATAGATCATAATTTATTTATCCATTTATTCATTCATGGACACTTGGGTTTCCAGTTTTTGGCTATTATTAATAATGCTGATATGAATATTCACATACAAGTTTTTGTGTGGGCAAATGCTTGTCTTTGGGGGTTAGATACTAGAAGTAGAATTGCTGGGTCATGATAATTCTGTTTAACATTTTGAGGACCTGCCACACAGTTTTCTATACCTCTGTACCATTTTAGATTCCTACCAGTAGTGTATGAGGGTTTCGGTTTCTCCACATCTTCACCAACACTTACTTTCCTGGTTTTTGGGAAATCTTAGTGGATGTGAAGTGGTATCTCATTGTGGTTTTTTGTTTTTTTTTTTAAGATTTTATTTATTTATTTGACAGAGACAGTGAGAGAGGGAGCACAAGCAGGGGGAGTGGGCGAGGGAGAAGCAGGCTTCCCGCCGAGCAGTGAGCCCGATGCGGGGCTCAATCCCAGGACCCTGAGATCATGACCTGAGCCGAAGGCAGACGCCTAATGACTGAGCCACCCAGGCGCCCCTCATTGTGGTTTTGATTTGCATTTCCCTAATGACTAATTAAGTAGAGCATATTTTTATGTGCTTGTTGGCCATTTCATGCGTCTATTTTTACGTTTCCCTGTAGAACTCACAAGATGGTCATACTTAATTTTTCTGAGCCATGGAGAAATTCTCTTTTCCTACATGTTACTTGTGGAGCTTTCATATCTGATGCTCTTGATGTGGTTACAGGTATAAAGTAAATGCCGAGTGAATGAATAGACACAAAGCCACTGCCTACCCATCTCTCCTAATATTCTTTGCTAATAGAAACCCAGTTTGATTTAGGTAATGGGTAGTCATGTGATTCACAGGAGGCTAAACTATCCAGACACCATTTGGCTCAGTATATACACCCCAATGATGAACTCAGGGAGGAAAAATGATGTCAATAACAGGGCTTCTGTAGCTTTACATTAAAAAAAATAAAGTATTATTATGCCTTTTGACTTCATAACTAAAATGAGAGAGAAAGTTGTGTGGACATAATCATAGCCTAGGAAGAGCCTGTGCTTGCCTAGCTCATGGCTACTTGACTACAGGCTCTGCACCAGATGCAGAAGAAACAACCAAACTGAGACCATTTTACCAGTTTCCATAATTGCTGAAGGTCAGATCCCTATGACCAATTCTTATTCTACATCATTCCTCGTGGTTCTTTTTCTCTGACTGAACCCTATCTGATACAGAGTCAAGTTCTATTGACCCTCCAAGGTCTACCTTTAGATTCTACATCCAATTGGTAGTAGAGAAAGAAGTTTAAGCCAATAGAGGTGAGCTCTCTAATATATAGGATTCACTTATTTCTGACTGAAAAGAAGACAGGAAATCATGCTTTCACCATTCCATAGGAACACATCTCCAGATATGGATGGTGGGCCACCAGTTTGCAATCTCTGCTATGGGTGTTTTAGAATCCATCACATACCTAGATATTTATGAGTATTCAGATGACTTGCTAAATGTACCCATTTTTATGTGAGTTTTGGGCCCATTGCCCCAAGAAAGGTTATACTCCTCAATCCCCAGCCTTATTGTATTAGTTATCTCCATCAGAATGCTATGTAACAAGCCACTGCAAAACTCAGTGGCTCAAAATATTATGTATAAGTTTAATGTGTCTCTGGGTTGGTGATGGCTCAACTGAGCAGTATATCTGGTCTTGCCCAGGTTTACTTGCATTTCTGGCAATTAGCTGACTGTCAGCTGGTCCAAGATGGCCTTGGCTAAAATGAGTGAGGCGACTTGGCTGTGCTCCACATGTCTCTTATCCACCATCAGACCATCCCGAGTATGTTCTTATGGTGATGACAGAAGGCAAGAGCGAGCCAGTCCAATCATGGAGGCTCTTTGCAAACCTCTGCTTGTGTCATAGTCTCCTATATTTGTCCAAAAGGAAGCCATATAGCTGAACCTCCACACACAGCAGAAGAACACTGCAAAGTTACATGGCAAAGGGGGTGTAGGTACATGCAAAAGCAAAGAATTGGGACAATTTTTGCAATCTATCACAATTACCAACACTCCTCAGAGGTGATAAGTAACTATGTCAGCTGCTGCTATTTCCAGAACCATTTCATTTCCAATATCTAGATTTTGCATGGGTTTTAATTGCCCTGTTAATACATGATGCAAATTGTGCATTGTCAACCCATTGTATTCAAGCCTTGAGCTCAGCACCCCCTCTCATTAGGATAAGTAATTGCTTTATAAAGCTGAAGCTTTGTGTAATGAGCTTGCCCTCCTCTTTTCTTCTCAGATATCTTAGGAAAACAAACAACTAAGGGATAGCAAAAACAAAAACCCCAGTGGTGAAGAGTTGCTGAACATTTGACAAATAGACAAATATATACTGTTAGACTGACAATAAACTGGATGATGGTCAAGATTGCCTGAGTTATCCATCAGAAATGGTGAGAAGCAGATCACCTCTAAGCTAGTTGCATATATTATTGCTTTTCTTTCTTTCTTTTCTCTTTTCTTTCTTTCTTTTGAGGAAGAGATGGGGGGAGGGGCAGAGGCAGAGGGAGAGAGAGAATCTTTTTATTTTTTTTTTAAAGATTTTATTTATTTATTTGAGAGAGAGAGAATGAGAGACAGAGAGCACGAGAGGGAAGAGGGTCAGAGGGAGAAGCAGACCCCCAGCTGAGCAGGGAGCCCGATGCGGGACTCGATCCCGGGACTCCAGGATCACGACCTGAGCCGAAGGCAGTCACTTAACCAACTGAGCCACCCAGGCGCCCCGGAGAGAGAGAATCTTAAGCAGGCTCCATGCCCAGGCCAGAGCCTGACACGGGGCTCAATCTCACAACCCTGAGATCATGACCTGAGCTGAAATCAAGAGTCCTGCTTAGCTGACTAAGCCACCCAGGCGACCCTACTTTTTAATTAATTAATTAATTAATGCTTTAGAGAGGAAGGAGGGGCAGAGGGAGAGAGTATTGCTTATTTTTAATCGCACTGGTTTTATAGACAGTAATTCTAAAGTATTCATAGGCTGAAACATAAAGTTTTAGGTTCCTGAAACTCTTGGTAGTTTTTCTATTCAAGGGGAGTATGTTTCTTAGCCATATTTCTTAAGAATGCTCATGTATTCACTAAAGGTGCCCACTACATCTTTGTCTTAGTTTGGGTTCCCCCAGAAGCCAGCCCTGAGACAAGGATTCAAGAGCAAGTAGTTTATTTGGAAGTAAAGGAAATGCCAGTAGAGAAGTGGGGGGAGTGAGAGAAGCATGGGAAGACAGGGTACATTATCAAACCAGTTAGCTCTGTAGGCAATAGGAGAGCATAGTCTTGTTCTGGACCTCTGGGGAACACTGTAGAACATGTGTTTTAGAGTTACTACCCCCAAGAGGTGAGAAAGCTGGGATGTTTATACACCAGTCAATTCCCAGAAGTCACAGGTTGAGGGCTGTTCCTCTGAGGACATTAATTCCCTGGCACTTCTGGCCTGAAAGATGGGCAGGCCAAGTCGGTTTTAGCAGCCAGAGCAGTCCAGCAGGCAAATGCAGGTGCTGGCTTTTGGAAGTTGGGCCAGCACCTGATGTGGTAAGGGTGAGGGCGTAAGGGCAGATTACCCACAGAACCTGCCCTTATTTCCGTGGATATACTCTGATACCTGAACTGTAGGTATTAGAACAGTTCTGCTGCCCACAGAAAGTTCACCTCCTGTACTTGAATGAAGTACCACATTGTTAACTTTTCATTGGAGAATAAAAGACAGCGAGATTAATTTTCCAGTGTTACTAAAGTGAAATTGACACACAACAAACTGCACATACATAAAGTGTAAAGTTTAAAGAATTTGACATATGCGCACACATCAATGACTCTTGCCTGCAGCAGTTATTGCTGTGGTGTTCTAAGGGTGATTTTCTGTTTTTCTCCTTCTTTCTATATATGTTAGTTGAAATTCTAATGTAAGGAATATTTGTTTCTTCTTCCCCATGTATTCAATGATGTATTTATATCAGTATGCATTCATGGATATTTGTTTTCTTCTTTGGGTTACAATCCAGTACCATCAGTATTTATTTGGTTCAAATTGTTTCATTTTTGGCTATTTGAAGTTCTTTCAGGTTGACTCCAGTGTCCTTTTGCCATCCTTTTTTCTTTTTTAGTACCTCTCTTTCTTTTAACTGAGGTCTGATGCATTCATAACAGGTTGTGAATGCCTCTGTGTTGATTAGCATTAGGCTTGGCTGAATGTAAAAACAAACTGTGAGCAACAGGGTCTTAAATGAGATAGAATTTTATTTTTCTCTTGGTATGCCATGTTCGTGGGTCAGAGGCTCAAAGTTGTTAGGTTGTCAATGCTTCTCAAATTATCTATAGATTCAAAGCAATCCCAGTCAAAATCCTACAATTCTTATTTGTAGAAACTGACAGGCTAACTCTAAAATTTACATGGAAAATTAAGGCAATTAAAATAGCCAGGACAGTTTTTTTTAAAGATTTTATTTATTTATTTGACAGAGAGAGACAGTGAGAGAGGGAACACAAGCAGGGGGAGTGGGAGAGGAAGAAGCAGGCTTCCGGCTGAGCAGGGAGCCTGATGCGGGGCTCGATCCCAGGACCCCGGGATCATGACCTGAGCCGAAGACAGATGCTTAACCGGCTGAGGCTCCCCTAGCCAGGACAGTTCTGAAAACAAAAAGGTCAAAGTTGAGGACTCTCACTATCGATTAGAAGACTTACTACAAAGCTACAGTAATCAAGACAGCGTGGCATTGACATAAAGATAGATACATAGATCAGCAGAGCAAAATATAGAGTCCAGAAATAGTCCCCTGTATATATGGTCAGTTAATTTTTAACAGTGGTGCCAAAGTAATTCAAGTGGAAGGAGGATAGTCCTTCAGTAAATGGTGCTGGAACAGTTGGATAACCATAGGCAAAAAAAGTGAACTTCAACCTTTACCTTGCACCATATATAAAAATAAATTTGAAATATATCATAAATCCAAATGTAAGTGTTAACACTATAAAAATTCTTTATTTTTTATTTATTTGAGAGAGAGAGAGAATGAGAGACAGAGAGCATGAGAGGGAGGAGGGTCAGAGGGAGAAGCAGACTCCCTGCCGAGCAGGGAGCCCGATGTGGGACTCGATCCTGGGACTTCAGGATCACGACCTGAGCCGAAGGCAGTTGCTTAACCAACTGAGCCACCCAGGTGCCCAACAGTATAAAAATTCTAAAAGGAAACATAAGAGAAAATCTTTGGGGCAGGCAACATACTCTTAAATAGGACACAAAATGCACAAACCACAAAAGAAAAATTTGCTAATTGAACTTCATCAAAATTAAACACTTCTGTTTTTTTAAAGATGCTGTTGAGAAAATGACAAATTACACTTCAGGAGAAAATATTTACAAAGCACATGTCTCATAAAGGACTTATATCTTAGATACAACTCAACACTAAGGAGACAACTAAAAATATGGGCAAAAGATTTGGACATACAGTCCACAAAAGAGATGACGTAAGCACAGGAAAAGATGCTCAACATTATTAGTCATTAGAGAAATGCAAATTAAAACCACAGTGAGATACCACTGCACACTTATTAGAATGGGTAAAATGAAAATTTCTGACATTATCAAGTGCTGACAAGGGTTCAGAGCAATTGGAAGTCTTATACATTGCTGCTTGGGTAAAAATGGGCTTAGCAGATTCTTATACTATTAAATGTAAACTTATCATACTACCCATCAGTACCACTCAGGAGAAGTGAACTATGTCCATACGAGGACTTGTACACAAATAGTTATAGTAGCTATATTTATAATTACCAACACTGGAGACACTCCAAATACCCATCAGGTGGGGAATGAATTAATAAATTGTAGTACCTGAGCCACAAAAAGGGACAAACTACTGATAACATGCAATGGCGTGGATGAATCTCAAAAGCATTATGCTAAGTGAAAAAAGCCAAATATAAGAGGCTACATACTGTATGGTTCCAATTATGTGACATTCTGGATAAGGTAAACTGTTTGGACAGAAATCAAATCCGTGATCTCTAGTGGCTCAAGATGGGGGAAGGGATTAAATGCAAAGGAACATGAGGGAACTTCTTTGGGCGGGATGGAAATGGTCTACATCTTGAATGTGGTGGTGGTAACATGACTGTATAAATTTGTCAAAACTCATTGAACTGTGCACCTAAAAAGAGTGAATTTTACTATATATTATACAATAAACCTGGCTTTAAGGAAATGAATTTTATTCTTCTCTGAGGTAAAAGAAGGTAATAGGCCAGGAGGTAACAGGCCAGGGCTAGAATAGTAGCTTCATGTCACAGGAAGCCTGGTGAATATCATGCTGTTTTATAATTCTTAGCACGTGGCTTCCTTTTTTTAAGGTCACTTTATGGTCCAATATGGGTCTCCAGTCATTACACCCATTTCAGGCAGTAGGAACAAGAAAGGTAATTAAGGGAATTGTGGTTCTTTTAAAGAGACTACCTATAAGCCATACATATATCCTTTTACATTTCATTGGCCAATACTTCGTCACTTGGCTATATCTAATTGCAAGAGAGGCTGGGAAATGTAATCTTCAAGCAAGACCATGGTTATATTAAATAAAATTGGGGTTGTATTACTAAAAGAAGACTATGATGAGAGTTGGGATAGGCAAACGACAGTGGCTGTCATAGGCTCATGACAATTGTAAATCTGCCATAGATTGCCAGTCCCCAAGCAAGCAGTTGTACTTGGTTCACTCTTTGGTTCTCCAGAAAATGTGTTTCTCTTTCATTAAAAAAAACCCTACACCTCCTTGATGTACATAAGCCCCACTTGAAGGGGGTTACATAAATAACACATGTCCTTAAGATTGAGGGCAGAGGGGGGTGCCTGGGTGGCTCAGTCGGTTAAGCGTCTGCCTTCGGCTCAGGTCATGATCCCGGGGGCCTGGGATCGAGCCCCGCATTGGGCTACCTGCTCAGCGGGAGGCCTGCCTCTCCTTCTCCCACTCCCCCTGCTTGTGTTTCCTCTCTCAATGTCTCTTTCTGTCAAATAAATAAATAAAATCTTAAAAGAAAAAAAGATTGAGGGCAGAGGCATCAGTGAACTGTTAGGCTTAAACTTTCATACATGTACATTCATTTACCACCTCACAGAACACACCCTTTCCTATATCCAGAAAAGAATTAACCAATTCTTCTGTACTTACTTCATTCTTTAACATTATTCTAATGATCATCATCCATGATTAACATTATCAGTAAGCTAGAGTTTACCTGTTAAAGACTAAAAATTTAACTGAGCAAGGTATAGTAGCCAACAAAAAATTGCCAACAACTTTAAAAAAACACCTATAAAGGTTACCAAGTACCTTTACAACCATTTCCCCATATATCTTCCTCACACTCTCCTTTTTCAGGGCCAAGAGCCTATGGGCTGTTAAACAAATTTTCATCAGAAAGATACTGAGACAGAGACATTTTCCCCCCGCAAATGATGTCATCTAGTTCAGAGCATGTGATCACAAACTGCTCTGAAGAAAATAACCAGTTTTCTGGAAGAAAATCCTTGGAATGAAAACTGGTGTTTCCATTACTGCTTTCTATACTGCAAACTGTTCCCCTCAGAGAGGGAAGAATTGATCATTTCTCTTTTGAAAAAAAGACCTGGTTTTTTGACCTTGAGTTTCTGCTTTCTGAGGAGTGATTTGCTGGCTGCTTCCTTGAGAGGTAGAGGCTGCCTTGGGTGTGCTTGATCTAATGTAGTTGTTGCCTTTCATACCAGATATTCATTTCATAACTGACAAAAATCTAAAATGGCTCCTTAGCCCAGAGAAGGTAGAGCAAACTCTTCCATTTGATAAGAGAGAGAGAAGGAAAGTGGTAGTGGCACAAATAACTGGTAGGTCTATTTGTATTTGAGGTCCAGGTCTTACAAAGGTATGATCAAAACAACATGTATCAGCCAGCTGTTGCCACAACAGGGCTATATAATAAACCGGCTCAAAACTCACCAGCTTAAATCATTTGTTCTTGTTCACACACCTGTGGGTTGGCTGACATTTCGATGATACAGACCAAGCTTGGCTGAACTTGGCTCCAAACTCCAGGTTGAGTCCAGGTTGGCTTCCTGTATCTCTTTTCTTTCTTGGACCAGCAGACTAGCTGCACATGTTCTTCTCATGGTGATGGCAGCAGCAGAAAAAGGATGAGTGGAAACATCAACTGCTTTATGATCTAAGCTCAGAACTGGCACCCTCACTTTTGTCCACATTCCCCTTGGCCAAAGAAAGCTATATAGCTAGGCAACATCATCAGTGGATTAGAGAACTATATTCCACCTCTAGATGGAAGCACTGCAAAGTCACAGGGCAGACAGAGGGCATGGATAGAGAGAGGGGTAGATAGTTGGAAACAACAATGCACTCCTCCACAGCTATATACCTACTGAGAAGCAACAACAGCCATCTTTACTTTTACACCTTTAGCTACTCTATTTCACTCCTTCCTAAGATTGTAGGCACCCTTTAAAAGTGAACTGCCTGGGAGTAATGTCACTGGAGATGTTGGAGCAAAGACCTCCAGAAATACTCTCCTCCATAAAAGCTATAAGAATACTAGCAAAAATGGTCAGAATCAATTTTTTTCAGAACTCTGGCAACTGGCCAAAGGTTACAGCAATCCAGGGAGCTATATAGGAGCAAAGTTTTTATAGACTATTGAAGTTAAGTTGGTATTAATCCAAGCTAGATTGTTATAAGTTAATATTTTAATTTAATCCCCAGGGCAATCACTAAGAAAATAACTCAAAAATATAATAAAAGAAATAAAAAGAATTAAAATGGTACACTAAATATATCTAACACAAAAGAAACAGAAAACAAATATAGAAAACAAATAACAAAATGGTAGGTGTAGGCCCCATGTTATTAAATATAAATGGGTTAAACAGACAAAAGGCAGAGATTGGCATAATGGATATTTAAAAAATGATCCACAATGTGCCTTCTACAAGAGACATCTTAGATTCAAAGACACAAATGGCTTGAAAGTAAAAGGATAGAAAGAGATATCATGCAAATGTAATCAAAAGAATTAGAGTGGCTATGCTAATGTCAGATAAAATAGACTTTGAGAAAACAATTGTTACTAGAGACAAAGAAGGATGCTTTATAATGATAAAAGGGTCAATTAATTAGCGAGAGAAAACAATGATAAACATGTGTGCACCTAAGAACAGAGTCCCAAAATACATGATGCAGAAGCTGACAGAATTGAAGGGAGAAATAGACAAAACTTATGGAATTCAGCTCAAGCAGTGCTTATAGAGAAATTTATAGGTGTAAATGCCTACATTTAAAAAAAAAAAGGAAAGATCTCAAACCAATAACTTTCTACCTTAAGAATCCAGAAAAAAGGGGCGCCTGGGTGGCTCAGTCGTTAAGCGACTGCCTTCGGCTCATGTCATGATCCCAGGGTCCTGGGATCAAGCCCCACATCAGGTTCCCTGCTTGGCGGGAAGCCTGCTTCTCCCTCTCCCACTCCCCCTGCTTGTGTTCCCTCTCTCGCTATCTCTCTCTGTCAAATAAATAAATAAAATCTTAAAAAAAAAAAAAAAAGAATCCAGAAAAAGAAGAGGAAACTAAACCCAAAGCAAGCGGAAGGAAGGAAGTGACAAAGATTAGAGTGGAAATTAATGAAATAGAAAATAGAAAAACAACAAAGAAGTATTAGTGAAACCAATAGCTGGGTCTCTGAAAGGAGCAACAAAATTGACCAACCTATAAATAGACTGAGCAAGAAAAAGGAGAAGACTCATTTTAATAAAGTGAATAATGAATGTGGGGACATTCCTACCGACCTTATAGAAATGGCAGTGATTAAAAGGGAATAATATGAACAATTTTATGTCAACAAATTGGATAACCTAGATGATAAGGACAAATTCCCAGAAAGACACAAATACTGGAACTGACTCAAGCAGAAACAGAAAATCTGGATGTAAGTAAAGACATTGATTGAATCAGTAATCAAAAAACTTTTCACAGAGTAAAGGACCAGATGACTTCACTGGTGAATTCTACCAAATGTTTAAGGAAGAATGAACACCAAGCCTTCAGAAACTCTTCCAAAAAATAGAGGAGGGAATACTTCTCAACTCATTCCATGTGGCCAGCATTACCCTGATACAAAAACCAGACAAAGATGTTATAGCAAAAGAAAACTATAGACCAATATCCATTATGATTATAGATGCATAAATCCTCACCAAAACACTGGCAAACCAAATCCACATATAAACAGGAATATACACTATGACCAAGTGATGTTTATTTAATGTACACAGGATTGTTTCATTGTGTGAAAATCAATGTAATACATCATATTAGTAAAGGACAAAACCCCTTTGATCACCTCAATAGACAAAGAAAAAGCATTTGACAAAATCCAGCATCTTTTCATGATGAAAACACTCAACAAACTAGGAATAGAAGGGAACTTCCTTAACTTTGTAAGGGGCATCAATGAAAAACCTACAGCTAACATAATACTTAGGACTGAAAGCTTTCCTCCCAAGAACAGGATGAGGATTACCAAGTCCCCTTCTTGGTAATTCTGTTAAACATTTAACTGGATGATCGAGCCAGGGCAGTTAGGCAAGTAAATAAAACAAAATGTATCCAGATTAGAAAGGAAGAAGTAAAAACGATCTCTATTTGCAGATGACATGATCTTGTATATAGAAAATCCTAAAGAATACACACACACACACACACATACACACACACACAGAGGAGTGGGGGGAGGGAGAGAGAGAAAATTAGAGCTAACCAACAAGTTCAGCAAGGTAAAAGGACACAGGATCAATATTAAAAAATCAGTTGTAGGGGCGTCTGGGTGGCTCAGTCAGTTAGGTGTCTGCCTTTGGCTTAGGTCGTGATCTCAGGGTCCTGGGCTCAAGCCCCACGTCGTAGTGCTCCCTGCTCAGTGGGGAGTCTGCTTCTCCCTCTCCCTCTGTCCCTCCTCCCCCCATATGTGCTCTTTCTCTCTCAGATAAAAATCTTTTTAAAAATCAATTGTATTTCTAGGACACCTGGGTGGCTCAGTTGGTTAGGTGGCTGCCTTCGGCTCAGGTCATGATCCCAGGGTCCTGGAATTGAGTCCCACATCGGGCTCCTTGCTCAGCAGGGAGCCTGCTTCTCCCTCTGCCGCCCCCCGCCCCCCCCCCCCCGCTTGTGCTCTCTCTCTCTGACAAATAAATGAAATCTTTAAAATATCAATTGTATTTCTATGCACTAGCAACGAAGACTCTGAAAATGAAATTAAAGAACAATTCCATTTACAAAAGAAACATAAAGCATAAAATACTTAGGAATAAATTGAAGAAAAGATGTGCAAGACTTATACCCTGAAAATTACAAAACATCATTGAAAGAAATTAAAGAAGACCCAAATAAATGGAAAGGTACCCCATATTCATGGATTGAAAGACTTAATACTGTCAAATTGACAAAACTCCCCACATTGATCTATAGATTCTGTGCAATCCCTATCCAAGTCCTAACTGCCTTTTTTGCATAAATTGATAAGCTTTTCCTAAAATTCAAATGGAAACTCAAAAAACCCAAAAGAGCTAAAACAATGTTGAAAAAGAATAACAAAATTGGAAGACTTACACTTTCCAATTTCAAACTCACCATAAAGCAATAGTAATCAAGACAATGTGATACAGGCATAAGACTAGACATATAGATCAATGGACTAGAGCTGAGATTCCAAAAAAAAAAAGCCTTACATTTATGGCCCATTGATTTTCTACAAGGATACCAACACAATTCAATAAGGCATGAACACAGTCTTTCTAGTAAATGGTGCTAGAACAACTAGAAATCCATATGCAAAAGAATGAAGTTGGACCACTACTTCACATCATATGCAAAATTTAACTTATAAAACGGATCAAAGACCGGGGTGCCTGGGTGGTGCAGTCAGTTAAGTGCCTGATTCTTGGTGTCGGCTCAGGTCATGATCTCAGGGTCATGAAATGGAGCCCTGCATCAGGCTCCGTGCTCAGCGTGGAGTCTGCTTAAGACTCTCTCTCCTTCTCCTTCCCCCACTCCATGCCCCCCCTGCATTCTCTCTCTCTCTCAAATAAATAAGTGAATCTTTAAAAAACTGGACCAAAGACCTAAATGCAAAGCTAAAACTATAAAACTCTTAGAAGAAAGTATACACATAAATCTTTGTATCCTTGAATTAGGCCATAGTTACTTAACATGGCAGCAAAAACACAAATGATAAAAGAAAAAATAGATAAATTGGATTTCATCAAAATAAAAATGTTGGTGCTTCAAAAGATGCTATCAAGAAAATGAAAAGACAGGGGTGCCTGGGTGGCTCAGTCGGTTAAGCTTCTGCCTTTGGCTCAGGTCGTGATCCCGAGGTCCTGGGATCGAGCCTTGCATTGGGCTCCCTGCTTGGCAGGGAGCCTGCTTCTCCCTCTCTCTCTGCTGCTTTCCCCACTTGTGCTCTCTCTCTGTTTCTCTCTCTCTCTCAAATAAATAAATAAAATCTTTTAAAAAAGAAAATGAGAAGACAACTCACAGAATCAGACAAAATATTTACAAATCAGATATCATATATCTGATAATTGGTATCCAGAATATGCAAAGAGCTCTTACAACTCAATAATAAAAATCAAATAACTCAATTTTTCAAATTGGTAATGTCTTTGAATAGACTCTTCTCTAATGAAGATATACAAATGGTCAACAAACACAAAAAAATTCCTGACACCATTACTCATTAGGAAAATGCAAGTCAAAACCATATGATACTGCTTCATATACATTAGGATGATATTATTTAAAGAAACAGAAAATAACAAGTTTTGGCAATGATGTGGAGAAATTGGAACCCTTCTACAATGCTGTTAAGATTGTAAAACGGTAGGGCGCCTGGGTGACTCAGACAGTTAAGCGTCTGCCTTCAGCTCGGGTCATGATCCCAGGGTACTGGGATCGAGCCCCACATCGGGCTCCTGGCTCAGCGGGGAGCCTGCTTCTTCCTCTCCCTCTGCCTCTCTCCCTACTCATGCTCTCTCTCTCTCTCTATCTCTGTGTCTCAAATGAATAAATAAAATCTTTGAAAAAAAAAAAAGATTGTAAAATGGTGCAGCTGCTTTGAAAAACAATTTGGCAGTTCCTGAAAAAGTTAAACATTGAGTTAGTATGTGACCTAGCAATTCTACTCCTACCCGTTTACCCAAGAGAATTGAAAATATATGTCTACGCAAAAAGTTGTACACAGATATTCATAGCAGCATTATTTATAATAGCCCAAAGTGGAACCATCCCAAATATCCATCAGCTGATGAATGAAAAAACAAAAAATGGTGTATCCACCCATATCCAAAAAAGGAATGAAGTATTGACACATGCTACAACATGGATGAACCTTTCAACATCGTGTTAAGTAAAAGAAGTCAAACACAAAATGCCACATGAGTCTATTTATAAGAAAGGTACTCAACAGGCAAGTCCATAGAGACAGAAAGCTAAGAAGAGCTGTTGCCAGGGGCTGGGAGGAGGGGTAAATAGGGAATGACTGCTAATGGGTGTGGGCTCTCTTTGGGGTGGTGAATTTTCTGGAATTAGATAGTAGTGATGGTGTTACAGGTTTTTGAACCACTAAATCATACACTTTCAAATAGTGAATTTTATGGTATGTGAAGTGTATCTCAAAAATTAAATAATAAAAGTAAAGTGCCTTCTGTTCTCCTCAAACCTTTTCCTGGTTTCCATCCTGTTGGCTTGATCATGGATTTCTTATTTGGAATGACTGTTAAGGTGGATGGTTTGGCAGATAGTACAAATTGGCCCACTGAGTTCCATTCCAGGCCTCTGCAGCATGCCTGACTGCATGCTGGGGACTGGAAAGCTAAATTCATTTGCTGTTTTCTCTTACAGCTTGGATTCCATATGTGTCCCAGGTTTTGCCCTGAAGATACCTTCCTGAGAGATGTGCAAAGTAGAAATGAGGCAGATGCCATGCTTGTCATAGTGCACACAGTTACAGAGTTTTGCTTCTCTAGCAGCAGTTAAAGTGGTCCCTGTGTGAAGCTCTAACTTAACGCAGGTTGAGAGGCAGATCATAGGGCTTTCATCTTTGTCGATATGGCCTGGGCTGAGGCTATAAAGTACTTGAGCAGGAGTCCACAAGCTTGCTGTAAAAGGCCAGATAGTAGGCCACTGTAGCATGAAAACAGACATATATGATATGTAAATAAATGAACATGACTGTTTTCCAAGAAAACTTGATTTATAAAAATTTGGCCCATAGTTTGTTGACCCCCTGCCCTAGAGCAGTAATTGTGGAGGTGATGGTTTATTAACTTTTTTTATGGCAACAGATGTAGGATTCCCTTTTGGGCCAGTACTGTGGTATGTTTTAACCAGCTGATTATCTTTCAGTAGTTGTTTAGGGATTGCAAAATGCATACTTATCTTTTCACAGTCTATTTAGAGTCAGTATTTTCCTACTTTGATGAAAGTGTAGAAATCTTACTGCCATATAGATCTCTTTACCCTCCCCTCTTCATGCTATAGTTGTCTTACATCAACATATATTGAGAACCCCATCACATGGTGTTCTGTATTTTGCTTTCAACCTGCACACATGCTTTAAAGAGCTATAATTTACCATATTTTTACCATTTCTGTCTCTAGTTAGCTTGTGCTCTTTCCTCTAGCTTCTAGAACATATGGAATAGTTATAATAACTGTCTTAATGACTTTGCTTACTAATTCAATCATTTCTGTCATTCTGTGTCAGTTTCAATTGATTGATTTTCCTGCTTCTTTGCTTTCTTGGTATATTTTTTATTGGATACCAGACATTGTGAATTTTACCTTATTGGGTGTTGGGTATTTTTGCACTCCACTAAATAGTTTTCCCCTTATCTGGGATGTGGTTAAATTACTTAGAAGCAGTGTGATTCTTTTGGGTCTTGCTTCTGCGACTTACTAGGCGGGACCAGAACAACGTTTAGTTTAGGGCTCATTATTTCCTGTGATTGAGGCGAAACACTTCTGAGTGCTCCACCTAATGCCCCGTGACTTAAAAGGCTTTCCATGCTGGTCAGTGGGAACAGGTACTATATCCTGCCTTGTGTGAGCTCCGGGTATTCTTCTCTGTCGTCTTCCCTCCAGGTACTCTTCACATTCTTGAAAATATCCTGAACTCCATGGCCTCCTTAGCCTTTATTTGCCCTCACCTGACAAAACCCTACCTCTGGGTCAGTCTAGCTGTCAGACCTGGTCAATCTATACCCAGGCTCATGGGAAACAAATCAGATAATGGCATATACAGAGTTGGATTGTCCAAGTTACCTGAGGCCTCAACACTGTTACACGATCATTCTCTGTGACCTTAGCTCTATTTCTCCCGTTTTCCTCCTCCTCCATTTTCTTCAGCACTGCCCTCTGCCAACACAGACACACACACACCCACTCACACACACCCCCTGCATTGAATTTATAGGAAATAAACTTGTCATCATTTGCAGAGAGAAAATAGAAATTATCGGGGACTTCTACAACTTCTTTTTAAAAAAATTTTTTTAATTAACATGTAATGTATTATTTGTTTCAGGGGTACAGGTCTGTGATTCATCAGTCTTACACAATTCACAGCGCTCACCATAGCACATACCCTCCCCAATGTCCATCACCCAGCCACCCCCTCCCTCCCACCCCCCTCCACTTCAGCAACCCTCAGTTTGTTTCCTGAGATTAAGAGTCTCTTATGGTTTGTCACCCTCTCTGGTTTCGTCTTGTTTCATTTTTCCCTCCCTTCCCCTATGATCCTCTGTCTTGTTTCTCAAATTCCTCATATCAGTGAGATCATATGGTACTTGTCTTTCTCTAATTGACTTATTTCACTTAGCATAATACCCTCTAGTTCCATCCACGTCGTTGCAAATGGCAAGATTTC
>NC_138385.1:94661430-94775216 GCF_054177405.1 Leptonychotes weddellii | reverse complement strand
GTCAGTCACTCCCGTCTCCCCGGTCTCCGGCTGCACTCCGTGCTCGCCCGGCCTGTGACCGCGCGTTTCTATCTCTGGCACCCGACCCCGGGTGGAGTCTCCAAACCCAGCAGATCCCTGCGGTGCGCTCCCGCACCTCTCCTCCTGGGGGAGGAAGGGGAGTCTCCCCGGATCTGCCGCTTGTTGGGTCCCTGCTGGAGGAGCAGTGACCGGACTGTGCCGCGGATCACGGTTTATGGCAACCCCGAGCTGAGAGCCCGCGTGTGGGCTCCGTCTATGCAGCCGGCTTCCCTGCTCTGATCCCTGGGAGCTCTGCCACCCTCAGGCACCCCGGGTCTTTCTGTGACCCCAAGGGTCCTGAGACCACCCTGTCCCACGAGGTTTCCACCCCCTGCTTAGCCACCGGAGCGACGTCCCTCAGTGGAGCTGACTTCTAGAAGTTCCAATTTTGTGCTCCGTGGTTCTATCACTTGCCAGAAGCGGCCGACGGAGGCCCCTCCCCCGCTGTCTATCCTCCCGAATATCGCCTCGGATTCACTTCTCCGCACGTCCTACCTTCCAGAAAGTGGTCGCTTTTCTGTTCAGAGAGTTGCTGCTATTCTTTTCTTCAATCTCCTGTTGAGTTCGTAGGTGTTCAGAATGGTTTGATCCCTATCCAGCTGAATTCCTGGGACCAGATGAAATCCAGGTCTCCTACTCCTCTGGCATCTTGCTCCTCCCTCTCGACTTCTACAACTTCTGATCCCCAAACTTACTAAACAGCTCTGGTTTACTCCACCAGATACAGATTTGGTGAGTCGGTCAGACTGTGAGAGAAGCTGTTAGCAATGATTTTTAAAAACAAACTCTGCACATTAAAGCAAGAAATGGACAAACCAGTTTGGATAAACTAAAGCAACCTGGACTTCTGCCTACTGCCACCAACCAAACCAGATTGCACCCTAGCTGTATTGCTTGGAATGGGCTCAGCCATGAAGTGCCTATTTGTTTGCTGGTTACAAATCATTCTCAGCACCTAGGAATCTTGTTCTCCCCTTGGGCGCTTAAAGTAAGTGCAATATTTTCATGTGCTTTCCCCGCCACAATTCTGTCATTCTCTCCAGATTCCCATCTGCGGGGATTCCGGTTGTGGACCAGTCTGTACCCCATTTTGTTGTCTGAGGGAAGAGTGGAGTGTGTTTTTGAACAGATTCTGCTTTTGAAGGTTGCTTGGAGTCTGCTTCTTGCAATGTTCTGGCCTAATGTTGAATCATGCTTGGGAGATTGCTATTCATCACTCATTGACTTCCACGCTTGGGTGGAAGGGTTGGTAGGAAGGGAGGAGAGGCTGGTGGAGAGGAAGAAAGAAAACAGCCTGTGTGCTCGTTTGTTCACGGTGGTGAGAATGTTATGCCCTGTCCTTATTCTTGAACAGAAATGATGCATAGCTTCGCAGAAGGAACCTGATCTCTCCCCACAAAAAGGTGCTTAGATACTGAAGTATGGGTGAACAAAAGAGATGTTCTTGCATTTACTAAAAGCAAGCAAGCAAGCAAGCAAGCGAGCTGTGACTTCTTCTAATGCTCTATTTATAAAAATTCCTTTAAGCCTTCCTGATTATTATGCATAATTTTTTGTAAGACTGCACTGGGTTCCAGAATAGGAGGAAGGTTAAATCATTCCGAAGCTCTCTTTTTGACGCTCTGATTCTTTCACGCCTGGCATGGGTGACAGTGGCAGTGGAGGGGTTGGAAGTCACTTCCGGAGGTGGGGGGGCTGTGGTGTGGGGGAGGTGTTGCTTTCTTTGCCGCCCACAGAATCCCTGAATATATTTCTCCTCTGAAACCAGAGGGTTTGTGTTGTCAGTTCAGCCCAGAAGAAAGATAATCATCGTGGCTAAGACACAGAGAGGTTTGGGCTTATCTGTGACCCCGGTGACCATGGGCTACTGCCCAGGAAATGTATTTGTTTTGTTGCTACTAATCCACAGCCTGCCCTAAGGGGGGCAAATAATAAATAGCCCAGAACGTTATGTTGGGTTTTAGCTCATTGACTTAAAAGGCTGAGGTATAATTTCCCTGAGATTTTACAGTCATGAACATCTGCTCACAGGAGCCCACAACATCTGCAGCCCTTGTAGTCATTCTTTGCAGAGGACCATAATGTTTTTAGAAAAACGCATCCACCCAGACACAGAGGAGACCTGGCAGAAACACCTTCCTGGATGAGAAGTTTATTTTATATTCCAGCATGGGCAACAGAACATTTTGAGCTTATACTTGAGGACATGTGGAAAAAACGGAGCTGAGAGTCCTGCTCTGCCTCTCTCTGTATGCCCCAGCCACACGAACACCCCAGTCACACTTACAGAGTCCCTGCTGCATGCTCCAGTGCTTTCTCATTGGGGTGGCTCTGTTGGTCACCATTACCTCTTTCCCCGACAGTGTGTGCACATGTAGGCAAACAATTTTAAATGCACATACTGACTTGGGAAATCTCAAGCCACAAACATAAGTTTATTGTCTATATTCGTAATTATGTGGGAAGGAAGAAGAGGTAAATAGAGGCAGCATCTTATCATAGAAAGAGCACTGGATTGGAATTGGAAGACCTCTATTCTGGTCTTAACTCTGGGGGCTTCATATGTCCCTGGATTTCTCTGGGCTTTCCATTTCTCATTTACATAACGAGGCAGTTGGGCTCAATTTTCTCTGTCTCTTCTAGCTCTCATGCTAAATAAACTAGGAATCAATATCCAGTATGACTTCAACCACATAACATAAATGTGTATGAAGGAGGAAAAAAGGAACTATGCCAAAGTGTTTTCAGTGGTTACGTTTGGGTGGTAGGATTATGAACTCTATTCTTTGTTCTTTTTGGCATCTTCCAACTCTTCTATAATGCACATGGATCATATTTATGACCAGAAAGACATTGTAAAAATATTAACCCATTTGGTGAAGAATGGCACCTCATTCTTACTGCACTATATCCTTCTTCAGCTAGGTCTCCACTATGGCAGCCAGACTAATCCACCACCTCCTTTGATCTTCCTGGCATAACCATTGTCCTCCCAGATTACTCCATGGCATTGCCTTAGACATGTTTACTTTTTAAAACAGTTTTTATTTAAATTCCAGTTAGTTAACATACAGTGTACTATGGTTTCAGGTGTGCACTCTAGTGATGCATCACTTCCGTACAACACCCGGGGCTCATCACAACGAGTGTGCTCCTTCATCCCCATCACCTGTCTCACCCATGCCCCTACCTCCTCGCTGCTAACCTTCAGTGTGTTCTCTATTAGACTTTATGGTGTGTGCGTGTGTGTGGTTTATATACCCAACAAGATTTAAAAATTCCTGAGATTGGGGAGTGTGAGTCTTCTGCTTGTTTCTGTTTGTTTTCTACGACCCCTCTAGTGCTGCACATTATGGATACCTGCAGTTACTAGTTGGAGTGTTGGAGTGAAGGATTACCATGTCAGTATGTGCACTGATGTCCTTACTCAGCCAACACAACTGATAGGGCTTGGCGCTAGGGGCCAACTTAGGGCTCTAAAGAGTTCTATCTGATGTAGCCACTGTCCTCTAGTAGCTTTTAGTCCAGAAGGGAGATTATACACATATATGAATGTCTACAGTTAAAAACAGTATGTAATAGGTGCCATAGGAATAATGGAAACTTCAGAGCACAGGATCCCTGAGGAGGGAGAATTCCTCTCCAACAAGACATCAGGGAAATTATGTCTAACATTTTTGGTACCTCAAAAAACATTCCCTGGTCTCTGATTTCAGACACAGCTGTAGAGGATAGTTCCAGGGGAGCTCAGGATCATGCTGACAGCATCCCACTTCAGACCTGCACATGGGTCTTTCTGCCTCAAGGCTGTCCTCTGATGCTGTGGGAGCTGGCTTGGTCCACATGCAAGAGCAGCCCGAAAGTGTGGGGAAGATACTGTCCTTCGGGGTAACCCTCAACCAATAAAAAATAGGAGCTGGTGGAGAAAGGCTCCGGGCCCCACTTCTTTGAATAATGGACACTCCTGAGAGGTATCCCCTAGCTTCTTAGGGATCCCCGTGGAATCAACCTCTCATTGCCTACCCCCCAGCAGTGATCTCAGTAAAGCACCCCCATTTTGGCTTTTCTTCCATCTCTGCTTTACTCTTTTTACTTTTTCACTCAATATCTCCATCTAAGTCCTTGTCTCAGGCTCTGTTTTTGGGAGAATCTAAACTAAGGCAGAAGTCATTGTGGAATAGGAGGCATTTGAACCGGAGTTGTCCACAGAGAAAGACAAGGAGGAGGGAGAGGTTTTGGGTAGATGACACCCTGTGAGGAAGGCGTGGAGAGCATAGTACATGTCTGGTGTAGTACTTTCACGCATCCTCCTATCAAGAGGTGGACTCTCTTCTCCACCCCTTGAATCTGAACTGGCCTTGTGACTGGCTTTGTTTATTAAAATGCTGCAGAAGTGAGTGAGTTCTGAGCTTGGACCTCAAGGGGCTCTGCACAGTTCTGCTCTCATTCTCATAAGCCTGCTGCTGCTAGGTTTACAAGCCAGGAGTAGCCTAGTGGAGGATGAGAGACCACATGAAGCAAAGGCAAGCTGTCCCAGCCGAGGTACTCTCTAGATCCAAAGCCCCTAGCCAGTCTGGCAGCTGACCATGAGGGAGCAGAGCTGGGCCGGAAGAATCTCTCAGTTGAGCTCAACCCAAATTGCCAATCTGAAGAATTGTGATCTAAATAGATGGTTATTTTTTCAAGCCACTAAGTTTTAGAATGGTTTGCTATGCAGCCAAAGCTAACTGATTATGTCTGGTGGTGGTGGGAGAGTGGGTCATCTTGGTTGGTTAGAAGATGGCCTCCATGACTTGAATTGGGGCTAAGTTGGGGTAGGTTTTGAATACCATCCTAAAACGTTTGGAAGTAATTCAGTGGGTGAGGAGATTCTGTTGGAATAGATGGTTGGCTGACCACCAAATACTGGGTTTCCCATTCTGTAGTGTAGAGTTATTGCTGGGAACTGGCTGCCCAGCCAGAAACTATGTTTTCCCAGTTCTCCTTGCACATGACTCATTCTCTCCAATGGGATGTGAGTGGTAGGAGTGTGTGTAACCTCCAGGCTGAGATGGCTAGGTAGTAAGTATAGGATCCTCCGTGCTCTCCCTCTGCCCCACATGGTAGCTGGATGATACGAGCTCAGCCCTTGAACACACAGGATGATAGAACCTCCAGATTGATAAAAACTAGATTCCTGAATCTCCCCTTACAGAAGAACCATTCAGCAGAGTGGACTTTGCATGAACAAGAAAGAAACATTTATCACGTTAAGTCATTGAGATTTTTAGGTTGTTTGTTACAGCATCTGACATTACTCACCCTGACTAAATGTAGGCACCATCATAGGCTTTTAAGTGGGGTATTGTACCCCTCAAAGCAGTGATTTGGGTATGCTGGCTTTAGCAGACAGTTGCAGGGTAAAAAGGCTCCTGCAGTGTTCTGTGTCTAAGGAGACAATGACCTGGATATCGTTTGGCCATGAGAGCAAAAAGGAAAGCACCAAAGCAGACAATCCTTTCAAGTTAGAAATCTTTTCCTTCCAGGGTTGGAAACTAGTTAAATAGTGGACAGTTCCACATGCACAGGAAAATATTTATGTCTAAATTGCTCTCCACCTTTTTAGTTGTGAATTAGGAAACTGGTCTTGACGTTTTAGGATTGGAATCTTAAAAGGCCAGTTATTTAAACACATCTGAAGTTTCTTTTAAAGGATCATAATCATAATTATAATCATAATCATGATCATAGTAAAACCTGACCCACCAGAGAGGCACTGTCCCTTCTCTGAGTCTGGGGCTGTATCGCTCCTTCCTCACCATGCATTGCTGAGCTCCTAATCTAAACAAAATGGATGAGATTATTGCGCTGCTTGGTCTTTGTGAGTGCGGAGAGAGGTCCTCCTGAGGGAGCATGAATTTCCTTTTGGAGTTTTCTTGGGGGAGATTTAGATGGATTTCATTTTTTACCCTGTTCATCATGGGAGCAATTCCATGTCTGTCTCTGGAATTGTTTGGAGCCACATGCTTCGAAGAGAGGCTCATCCCTTACAGTTGCTCCTTGGGACAGCAAGCCATCCTTAGCATCTTAGAGCTGTGGCACTGCTGCCAGTAGCTTGGCTCCCTTGTGCCATCGGTGGCTTGGCCTAGTCTCTGCCAACCACTCTCGGCCAGCCTCCCAAGGCCAGATCTGTCCCAGGCAATGAAAAGTTTATAGAACATGCCTGATTCCATCTGCCTGTCTGGCTGGCCATTTGCCTGTTGCCTGTGGCCACATCACCAGACACCCAGCCTACAGGTCCCCTGATGTTGGCCCCTCTCCTGCTCCAGCCTGTTTGTCAAGTCTCCTTGGCCTGGCCTGCCCCAACCAAGCCCAGATTTGGACACTATCCCAAAGGGCAGCTGTAACTCGTCAGCTGTGCTTCATGGTGGCCTTGGAGTGCTCCCACCTCCCACCCAGTGCCCAGAGGCCCCTGGAATGTTGAGAGAGTTTTGACCCAGACCTGACTCACCTCATACCATAACGAACCAGTTTATTAGAGCCTGCGATAAACCTCAAACCAGCTTGACTCAAATTCTTAAAGGGCCAGTTCCAACCACCCCATGTCACCCCAGCAGAAGCGTAGTGCTAATTATACCGAAGAATCTCTTTCTAGCATTGAGGTGGGTGAAATGTGTCTTCGGCATCCCATAGCATCCACTTTAGGTCTTTCAAGGCATGTGATATTCTTTTAAATATCTGAATTAATATGCCATAATTATAATTCTTATGTTTTTCTTTGTACTTGTTTTAATGAACCTAAGAATAATATCAGGACTGAAATATCTGCCACTTCTGCAACAGGAAGTTGGTTGATAATAACTGTAATTATGATGATGATGATAACACTAACCAAAATTTATTGAGCACCTATTATATACCAGGGTCATTTTAAAATAAATTATATACACTGTCTTATTGAATCCCCATGATATCCTTATCCTACAAGGTAGATATTATTATTCTCCCATTTTATAGATGAGACTAAATAATTTGCCCAGAAAATACCACTGGGTAGCCAAACTTAGAATCCAGGTCATATGGCACTAGAGTTCATGCTATTAACTCTGTGTTGTCCTGTATCTCTATGTGTGGCAGACAGACCCCACATGGATGGATTTTTCCCTCCTGATTACATCTGAGAGCAATGATGGTGGGGTTTTTCTTCAGTCATTGAAAAAATAATTGGGCATTGTTTATTTATTCTGTTTAATTATACTGGTCAGTGTCAGCTCTTCAAAGTAGAAAAATTAAAATAACTTTTTGAATTCTGAAATATAAAATTCAACCATGATTTCACCACCCTGACAGAACCACACTTGAATATTTTATTCAGTATTTTTATTTTCAATGTTTTCTAATATTATATTAAAAATGCAACTACTTTTAGAAGGTACAGAGAATCAAAAAGAAGAAATACAAGCCATCCCAAGTTCTACTATACTATTAGCTTTCTAGATTCTGTGTGTGTTGTGTGTGTGTGTGTGTGTGAGAGAGAGAGAGAGAGAGTTGGATCATATTGCTTTATAATCTGAGCTTGTAATTGAATAGTATTTTGTAGATATCTTTCATGTAAAAGAATATTCTTTCATGACACCCCTATTAGTTTCTATTTCAGTGTAACAAATTACTACATATCCAGGATCTTAAAACAACACCATTTATTATCTTGCAGTTTCCATCAGTCAGGAGCCCAGGCCTGGCTTAGTTTGAGCCTCTGCTCAAGGTCTTGAGGCTACAAACATGATGTAGGCCAAGTATCTTTCTCATCTGGAGGCTCGACTAGGGAAGAGTCCACATTTGAGCTCATTTAGGTTGTTGGGAGAATTCATTCTCCTAAGGCTGCATGTCTGAGGGTTCAGCTTCTTCCTGGTTGTTGGCTAGAGGCTGCCCTTAGGTCCTAGAGGCCACCAGCAATCTGGGCCATGTGGCTCTCTCTATAGGCAATTCACAATATGGCAGTTGTTATTCGAAGCCGGCCAGAGAGTCTCTCTAGTGTGTGCTAGCAAGATAAGTATTGTATCTATGTCCGTATCTGTCTATATCTGTTTATATCTACATTATAATGTAGGAGTGGTTTGGAATGACATCTCATTCCAATGGAATGAGGAATGACATCTCATCACCTTTGCCATAGTCTGTTTGTTAGAAGCAAGTTGCAGATTCCACCCACACTCAAGGGGAGGGTGTTATGCCCAGTGTGAACATAACCACCCTGGGATCTGTTTGCCACATATCATTTATTTATTTCATTTTACACTTGTTAAAGGTTTTATTTAACTCATTAAAAATATGAGGGAACCAGGCAGATGGTTCAAAAGGAAATCCAAAGTGGCGCCTGGGTGTCTCAGTTGGTTAAGCGTCCAACACTTGATTTCAGCTCAGGTCATGATCTCAGGGTCGTGAGATCAAGCCCCATGTTGGGCTCAAGCTGGGCATGGAGGCTGCTTGGGATTCTCTCTCTCCCTCTCCTTCTGCCCCTTCCCCCCTCTAAAATCAATCAATCAATCAATCAATCTTAAAAAAAAGAAAATCCAAAGAAAAGACATATTTATAGATAAAGAATATTGAAATGAAGGTGCAAACGGAGGCAAAACTACTCTTCCACAGTGGGTGAGGGAAGTCCCTTGAACTTCTACAGGACAGGACAGGATAGGATTTGCCTGTCTCTAAGCAAGAGAGACTTTACATTGCATCAGTGATACAGCTTACAGAGTTATGAAATAGCTCCCCCAGAATCAGAGGCGGATAACATGGAAGGGTGTGCCGCACACCATTTAAAACTGAGCCATGCTAGTTCAGCTTTTTTCTGTGCTATAATTTATTTAATGAATCCCTTATATTTGAAAATTAGTGTTTCCCATTTTTTTGTCATTATAAAAACTGCAGCGATCACCCTTGTAGTTCAATTTTTTTCATACGCCCTTAATTATTTCCTTTCATGACTTTTAAGATTTTGCTGGGTCAAAAAGTTCACACATTTTAAAGGCAATTGTTCATGTTGCTAAATCACTCCCCAGAGTAATTACCCCCAGTGGTGTAGGAGGGTACAGGAAGCTATTTTAGTGAACTAAGCTGAGTTAATATTGGTAAAGTGCTTGAAGAGTGCTGGGCAAACTGGAAGGCCATATGTAGATATTAAGCCAAATGAATTAAACAGTAAGATGGAGTTGTTTCATCCTTACAACAGCCCTGTGAGGTAGGTTAATGGGATGCTCATTTTATAGAAGAGGAAGATGAGGCTGGAAGGGTTAAGGAGAAAGATTACTGAATTAAATACCAAAAGGCTGGGGCCGCATCCTAGCTCGTTCACGTATCAGGCATAGGACTTTAAGTAAATTAGTTTTGCTGTCTGAGTTTATTGTCTTCTCTGTCAAATGGGGCCAACAGTCCTACATCAAGGGAGGGAGCTAATGCAAGGGTGAGTACTTGGAAGGGGTAGCCCAGGGATTCTCGCCCTGAGCTGCACAGTGGAATCACCTGGGGAAGCTTGAAAGCCTCCAGATGCCTGGGTCCCAGCCCCGGAAGTTCCGACAGCATGGGTCTGGGTCATGGCCTAGGCACTGGGAGTCTTTCAGCTGCCAGGTCTGAGCCCTGCTGCTAGAGCTGCCCACACTTGCAAGGGACTATTTCTGTGTACAGCTGAGGAAGCAACATTCAGTTCTTGCTCTCTGCTCCAAGCTGTCAGGAAATGGCCCACTAGGGTCCGGCTGGAATCAAACCTCTGTCTTCAACTCTAGAGTCAAGTTGGTCTGCTAAGTTAGTTTGGGAAGCCATCAATCACCTGCTGTTTTACCCTCCGGTGTGGGTCCCTGGGCGGTGGGGTGTTCGCATCAGCCGTGCTGGCAGGGCTGCTTTCCGGTGGAGCCTGCTGCTGCTGTTGCTGTTTTTCTAGAAGCCAATGCAGATCCTCACATCAGAGCTTCTGCTCCCCGCTGCCTGTCAGTCACAGCTGCACGACGGCGGCCGGGGGGCCAGACGCCTGGGGGCCCGCCACCGGAGCTGGGTAGCAGATTTGCTCAGGTATCTTTGGGGCCCGCTCACCGTGAGGGCTGGGGACGAATTTTTTTCCGAGCCAAATGCAGCTCAAAATGAACACGATCAATCAGGGCAATGAAAGCCTTGGTCAAGTTGGCCCAGCGTGACAGAGAAGGCCAGCAGTGGCCCCTGGCTTTCTACTGCACCCGATAAATCGTGAGATGTCTAGGTGTCTGCCATTTCCCTGAGGTCAGACACTACCCAGTGATGATGGTGGAAAAACGGCAAGTGTGCAGAAGTTTCTGGAGGAAGACAAGGAAGAAAATGGAAAGCTCATATTTAACGTGGGTCTACTCTGCATGAGGCATTGTGTGGACACTAGATGCGTAATCTCATTGAACTTGAGCCTTATGACAACCCCAGGAATGAGCCTGTCTCTATTTTAAAGGTGAGGCAATGGAGCCTTAGAGGAGAAGCACCATTGTGAGGTCCCACAACCAGCAGGGGGAAGGCCAGAATTCACCTCTAGGCCTGTTAGCGTGCACAGCACTTGCTGTTTGTACTCTGCTTCTCAACCTGAGGAAGGAAACTTGTGACCCAGGGAACTCGTACTTTGTAGGTTTGTTTCTCATTAGGATTCTTGTCAGCAATGCCCATTCTTGGCTCAACTGTGAAACACTGAAGGTGGTTTTTGTCATGGTTCTGCTTCCCTGCTGAATTAATTTAGGTAATATTAGCTGCTCTCACAGGTAAACCCCAGAACCTCAGGGGCTTAACACAACACACATTTGCTTCTTGCCCACACAAAGTCCGGCTGACCGTGTGGGGCTGGGGGTTCCCGGATCCCTGCCCCCCTGCGCCTCTGCTCTCTATGGTTTCAGTGTTGCCCACTCCATCCTCTGTCCCTGGAAGGCAGGGGTGGGAAGGGAGTGGGGGGTATCCTCTAGGAGGTTCTATGGCTCAAAGTGAGGACAGGTATACCACATTTCTGTCCACGTTCCACTACCCAGAACTCAGTCACACGTCAATGCCTAACACAAGGAAGGCTGAGAAATGTATCTAGCTGTGTGCCAGTGAACACAGGAAGTGGATTTTAGTGAATATATAGCAGTCCTGCCCACAGCTAGAGATGCCCCTGAAGCCTCTTCATTCTGGAAGCCTCTCCCTCTAGACCCTACCCACGCCCTCTCCAGAACCTCATCTTGTCCTTTATGTCCACTGTCCTCTGAGTGACAAGTACCTTCCACCAAATTTCTGTCCAGACTACATAGACCAGGGCAGGAGCACCAAGGGTGTACTTGGCCATGCCTTTGCTGAAGGTCTTCACAAGGCCACCTCACACCCAAGTGACATGTGTGCCACAAACTGGGGGCCTCTCAGAAACTGCCTGGCCCGCCTTCTGCCAGCCATTCTGACGAGGGAGCCGGTAATGGAGAGGTTGCTGACCTTTGGCTTAACTCTTCATTTGGCTAATGATGATGAATGTCACTGTCTCTGAGTCTGAAGGCCCTGGCTGTTTTTCCTGCAGCGTCTCCTCCTCGATGTGTTTTCTTTTTCCTCAGCTCTGCTAGCTTCAGACCCCAGGGAGAAGATGAGTTTTACAGTGATGGACGGTAGGGATTTTTCACACCTGCCAATTCTGACATCCCGAGTCAGCAGGACCTGTGCTGCCAAGATACATGATTTAGAGGTGCTACATTAAGCCTAAAAATGTTCCCTTAGTATTTTCATGATCTTCTGTGGTCAAGGACGCTTATAACAGAATTTCTTTCAGAAAAAGCTGGCAAGGAAAAGCTCAGTCAATGTCGAGTGAGAATTCTTTTGTTCTCTCCCCTGTCCAGGTGAAAGTGCGCCCACACCCTTCCCCCCATTGTAACCCCCCCGGATGAGCGGTCAGGACTCAAACCTATGTGCCTTTTTTCATGACACTTGGCAGAAGCCCTAGGGCTAACCCAAGCAAAGTTTATGTACGAAGCTACTTTCAGTGGCTTGTAGGAGACCTCTTGGCATTTTAGCAGAGAAGGGCTTGGTCCAGAAGGTTTGGTGAGCTCACAATGCCTCCCCCAGATTGCGGAGAAACGGGGCAGGTGCTGAGGTGAAACAGGCCCCGTGACACTGTGGCTTGTAGCCTGGAGAAGGAGTTGGGGTGGCCCAGGTGCCTGTCACCAGGTGGTAAACAAAGGTCCTGAAGCTCACCCCCACCCCCCTTACCTAAATCAAGCCAGTGGGGAGCACAGAACGCCCCCCTCCAGTCCTGGGGCTGGGTTCCCTGGAAGCAAACTCTGGCCTGAGGCTTCTGGGGATGGCGCTGTATTAAAGACCAGGATGGGAGTGGGAAGTGGGCCGGGGAGGGAAGGAGGCAAAGCAGGGGTGAGGCAGACAGCAAAGCCCACAGACATGCCTGACTCCACTTCGAAGGGGTGCTCTTTACCGGGCTCGTTTACACCCGGTACCCACCGGTATGTCCCCGAGGCTCTGTCCCTGCACAGCTCATTGTCCCCGCTCAACAACACAGCAGCCCCCAGCAGCCTCAGGCAGCCCACTGACCGAGCTGCGGGTGCTGGCGGGTGGGCAGGAAAGCCCACCGGGCAGCACATGCCACCATGGGGAATGGCTCTGACGGGGTCTGGGTGGATTATGGACGGCGCCGAGTTGGAGGCCTCTTTTCCCTTTTGGATCAGCCCTTAATATCAACTTCATCTCAAGAGCTTAAAGTAAGTTTGGCCCGGACCCCACAACTCCCAGGGATGGCCTGGGTAGGGGAGACACTGTGTTGTGGGCGTGGGCCTTCCAAGTCTCCTCTCTCTCTAGGCCAGTGGTCGCCATACATAAACTGAATGCAGGGGAGAACAGTGGCTTGGCATGTGGAGCCAAGACGTTAGAAGGAGTTTCAGAGGAAACTTTAACTCAATGCCCGTTCTTTTCACCGTGGGAAAAGGACTGGGATTTGAGATCTGACATGTCACAGTCTGTGTTAAGCTTAGCTGGCACTCTGGGGGTGGGAATCCGTGCGTGAGGGTGTCAGTCGTCCGCGGGGACGGTGTCTAGGCTGACACTCCTCTCCACGCAGCCCCATCTGCAGACCCATTGGCCTCTCGGCCCCAAGCCCCACAGTGCCTCTCTTCAGCACTCCTGTAATGCCTTGCATGCACTTCTCTTGTTGCCAGAGCCACGTTATTTAACAGTGATTTGTTCCCGTGTCTGTCTTCATCAGTAGGCTGAACTCCTTGAGGGCAGAGCCCGCGTCTTACATTTGTCCGACCTCTAGGGTTCAGCTCAATGTCGGGCCCTAGGGAAGGGGTTAGTAAATATTTGCTGAATGAGTGAATCATGTGGGAGAACTGAAGTTACCAGAGGAACAAATCGAGGGCATGAAGCTAGAGCCGTGACTAAAAAGGAGACGAAAGGATTGCGGGAATGTTCAGCGTCTTCAGTGTGCCACGCCCTGGGGACACGGGGTTGAGACTGAGGCAGCACCTGAGTTTGGGAAGTTTAGTTGAACAGGTGAGGCCCCAGCACTGCAAAGTTACCAGATTAATCCTGTACTGGCCGCAAGGACACAGTGTAGCCCGGCGGAGGGAGCATATATCTTCCTGGAGTCGTCAGGAATTTCTTCCTTGAGGAGGTTCCATTCGAGTGGGGCTTGGGGGAGCATCCATGCCCGTGAAGAAAAGCAGCTGAGGTGAAAGCAAAAGCAAATGAAGCCACAGTCATGCGGAAAGAGCTAGCATGGTCTGAGAATGTTGACCTCAGTGTGGCTTCAGGTGGGCCAGTAGAACTTACCAGGCGTCTCCACACCTCATGGTGACCTAGCAGGACTCTCTCCCTTCTCTCCACCAAGCCTTTCCTGAGCACTGCCAGAAGAGGCCAGCCTCCTCTCCCGTGCCCTCTCTCTGGTGAAAGAGGCACTAATGAGCCCCTGAAAAGTCCCCTGATGAGGTGGGTGGGGGTAGAGGAGCAGGAAGAGCTAGAGGACCCAGGCACGAGGGTGCAGCATGGAGGAGGGCCTTTAGCTCGGTCAGTCCCACAAGGTGGGGCAGGGACTGGGCCCGAGGGCTGTTTTACCTGGGGGCTGCCTCCCTGTTGTGGAGACGCAGGACAGTCCTCTTCTCCTCCGGGGCTGTCTCAGATTGTTCTCAGCTCTGGTGGCCTCCTGCTGCATCAGGTCCCAAATCACAACATTCTAAAGTTAGAAAGCACACGGAAGGTCATTTGGCTAAGCCCCTTCATTGTACACATGGCTGAATTAAACTCACCGGCACGTGGGTGGGCCAACAAAATTATTTTATTTGATCTTTAATGAGCCTACTGAGGCCCCACCTGCTTGTTGGTGGGATAAAATTAAATGAAATGTCCAATCTGGTTTCAGCGTAGTCAGCTGTGATAATATAAATGGGCCTATCAGGAGATGTTCAGACACTCATTTGGTGAGAGAGCACATTCCCTACTCCATCAGGAAAGGAACTTAGGCAGGTTCCTTAGCCTCTTCTGGATGCTAGGTTGATGTCTTTTTTTGCTGGTGCAACTTGGGATCTGACCATTCTTTTGGTGTGGCCAAGGCCTATGCCTCCCAGGATGACCAGGCCTCCCCTCGGCTCCTGCTGACTTGCAGACCCCTGGGTACCTGTTGAGGCCTCTGTGCAGCCCACTGCAGGGTGACACTGTTCTGCCAAAGTGGCCTTGTGGTGGGACCTCTGGCTCTTAACCTAGGTATTATACCCTATAGGGCCCAAAGGCAGTTGGGCAGATCAGGGACTCCTGTGCTTGGTCCCACTGTGCCATGCAGTTGACTCTAAGGTAACTGTTTCAGATTTATCTGAGACCCTCTAGTCTCCCAGTGTGGCTACTGCACATTTCAGAAAGGGGAGCTCAGGACACACCCCTGTGACTGCTTCCTCACCTCACACTCTCCTACTTCTCACAAATTCTTAGGCCAGAAGAGCGGTGGGCTTCTTTTATTCCCCTTTGTCATATTTCCTTTTTCCCGACTCCAGCTATGCCTTCATGGTAGACAGAGGTCTCCCCTTTTTCACTATAGTTAAAACCTAGGAGTGGAGTCTTCCATTTGCTGATTGGCTACAAGAAGAGACAAAAGATTCTGGAAAATCCTTCCTGAAGACAATCTCTTGGCTTGGAAGCCCCTTGCCTGCTGCATATTTCAGTTGTGAATATCAAAAGCAAAATATTACTGGGGCGCCTGGGTGGCTCAGTCATTAAACGTCTGCCTTCGGCTCAGGTCATGATCCCGGGGTCCTGGGATCGGGCCCCACATCGGGCTCCCTGCTTGGCGGGAATTCTGCTTCTCCCATTCCCCCTGCTTGTGTTCCCTCTCTCGCTGTATCTCTCTGTGTCAAATCAATAAATAAAATCTTTAAAAAAAAAAAAGCCAAATATTACTTTGGTCTTTCTGTCTTCACTCCCTCTGCAGCAAAATCTCAATCTCCTCCCCCCCTCTCCCCTGCGCCTCACACCATCTCTCTTCAACCTTGGGCTGACCATGGCAAAGTCAGGTGCTTGAGAAGGATAGGGGAAATGTACTCTAAAACTGCGAACAAATACTGTCCTTGTGGAATGTGCATGAGGCTGCTGAAGGCCGTAAGGTTAGATTTAGACGGCTCTGCCCTAGGTTATCTGTAGGATCCCCATTTCCCAGCTGCTGTGAGTGCTGGCTGACAACTCAGCTATTCTGGTCCCTGCAAACTGTGCTCCTCCCTTACTCACTTACACCTCCCTCTAACCCCCATAGTCCTTGCTCAGTCACAGACTCACATGAGGATATAAAAGCCTTGCAGAAATTTGATGAATGTTGTGGGGCTGTTTATGCTTCAGAGCCTCCCATGGGATCGAGTGGAAGCTAGTTTCCAGTAAAGACCACATCCTTGCTTAGCTTTTTCCCCCTACCCTACCCCGCTTCCCCCAAGAAATGACTTGCACAAAATTCCTGTCTCAGGCTCTGCTTCTAGGGAACATGACCTAAGATCTGCTTAGGCCTAATCTCAGCTGTATTCATTTTCTATCACTGCTTGAAAAATTACCACAAACTTGGTGGCTTAAACAGTACAGTTTTAGTATCTTATAGTTTTGTAGGCCAGAAGTCTGACATGGGTCTCCCTGGGCTAAAATCAAGGTGTTGTCAGGGCTATATTCTTTTCTGAAAGCTCTAGAAAAGAATCCATTTCCTTGCCCTTTTCAGCTTCTAGAGGCCACCACATTCCTTGGCTTGTAGCCCCCTAACACCATCCCTGGTGTTGCATCTCTCTGTCCACTCTTTCATCCTCACATATGCCTCTCTTTATGGTGGGAGAAGCTTTTCCACTTTTAAGGACTCGTGATTATGTTGGGCTCACTGGGATAATCCAAGATAATCTCTCCATCTCAAAGTCCTTTGAGTAACCTTAATCACATCTGCAAAGTCCCTTTTGCCATGTAAGGTAAGATATTCACAGGTTCCAGGGATGAGTGTGTAGACATCTGTTATGGGTTGAATTGTGTCTCCCCAAAGGGTTTTGAAGTCTTAACCTCCAGTGCCTGGGAATTTGACCTGATTTGGAAATAGGGTCTCCACAGATGATCAAATTAAGATGAGGTCATTAGGGTGGGCACTGATCTGATAAGACTGTGTCCTTGCAAAAACGGGACATTTGGGCACAGAGACGTGCACACACGCACACACACAGTCCCATGCAAGCACAAAGGCAGAGATCAGGGTGATGCATCTACAAGCCAATGAACACCAAAGATTGCGGGCAAACCACAGGAAGCTAGAAGAGGCCCAGAACAGATTCTTCTTCATAGCCCTAACAAAGTAATACAACATCTTTGGTGGGGGGGGGGCATTATTCCTGTGCCACTAGGCCTATGAATTTAAGAAACAAGTAGAGAGCATCCTGGAATCCAGTAGTGGCCCACCTATAGCTCATATGACTCTGAAAGGATGTCAGGAATGGGGGAGAAGTTGCCTGAGAGCTTGGTTGTGAATGTGTCTGTTGTCAGGGTCTGGTCTTGGTTGTACAGGCCTGGTGCTCCTGAATGAAGGAGGAGCAGACATTTTGGAACTCCATTAAGCAATTAACTGCCAAGCTGTGGGGGTATGGTGGGGGTAGGGTAGGAGGATGGAAGGTAGGGATGGGGATTGTTCTTTGGAGACAAATTATTTATGGCTTACTTAAATACTACCCCCGCCCCCCAAATAGTTGTGGCCATAGAGGAAGGCCATAGTTTATGTTCTGGGTAAGTAAGTGAGGCATCTAAGTGGTAGAAATAAAGAAGGCCAAAGGCCCAAGGACAATTTAAAAAAATAATTTAATATTCTAAAATGCACTTACGGCCTCACTTGACACAAAAACACACTTACCGGGGCGCCTGGGTGGCTCAGTCATTAAGCGTCTGCCTTCGGCTCAGGTCATGATCCTGGAGTTCCTGGATCGAGTCCCGCAACGGGCTCCCTGCTCGGCGGGGAGCCTGCTTCTCCCTCTGACCCTCCCCCTGCTTGTGTTCCTTCTCTCGCTATGTCTGTCTCTGTCAAATAAATAAATAAAATCTTAAAAAAACAAAACAAAACAAAAAACCACACTTACCTTGGGGGCTTTGTCTGACCATGTAACCTTGTCCATTTATGAGGTAGGTAGCTTTCCTGCCCCAGCTGACCTTTTGTTCTTCCAGTCCTCTGCTCTAGTCTATCAAAACAAAAATGTGAAAAGAAGAAAAACATAGAACAAAAAGCAGAACTGAGTTGCTTTTTACTTTTTTTTTGCTGATGATAATATGAATGTATTGAGCTTGAATGATAGCTCCCTTCAGGGATAGGTGGGCCATGATGAATGGGAGCCATAGTGCTAGACTGACATCTTTTTTTTTTTTTTAAAGATTTTATTTATTTATTTGACAGAGAGAGACACAGCGAGAGAGGGAACACAAGCAGGGGGAGTGGGAGAGGGAGAAACAGGCTTCCCGCCGAGCAGAGAGCCCGATGTGGGGCTCGATCCCAGGACCCCGGGATCATGACCCGAGCCGAAGGCAGACGCTTAACGACTGAGCCACCCAGGCGCCCCTAGACTGACATCTTCTGGAAGGGGCTTTCCCCTCCCTCTTCTCCCATTCGCTTCTTCCTTGTCTCCAAGTATGCTGCCTTCATTCCAGCCTGGATGTGGTCCCTGCTCACGGACCACATGGGGCTGCTCTCGTGTGACTAGAAGTCCTGGAGACTCTTTGCTCTTGGTCCTCCCTTGCTCTCCTAGGGGGAAGCATAAGGAGTCTCCAGTAGGCTCCTTCTGTCACTATCACTCTTTTCTCTGAGAAACTGTTGTGGAGAAGTTGGTGAACAAAATTTTACATCTCATGCTGTGGTAATTTGCAAAGATGGCCACACATGTTTCCCTTCCCTATGTCCACACTCTTGTAGTGTTTGTGGATCTTGGCTGCCCATGTGACTTGATTCGGTCCATGGGACATTGTGACATAGAATAGACTTTAAAAGTGCCTGTGTAATGGGGCTTGCTGCTCTAGGACCTTTCCACTGTATGAACAAGCCTGGCCTAGCCTGCTGGAGGGTGAGGGACCATGTTGGGAAGAACCAAGGTGCCTCAGCTGACCTGGCAGCTGGCTGATGATGCACGAGCAAGCCCAGCAATCAGCTGAGGCTGGCCCAGAGCAAAAAAAAAAACCTGGCTAGCTGAATGCAGTTCAAATTGCCAGCCCGCAGAATCATAAGCTGAATGGTTGTTGATTGACAGTTGGCAATGTGTGAAACATTCAGGGTATAATTGGTGCTCAATAAACATGAGTTTCCTTCTTCGTCTTCCTCCTATCCCTATAATTGCTCTCTCTCTTAACCTGATACAGGTAGGGCCATTCAGGTAAAGCTACAAATTTAGCCAGCTCAAGTGGGCCTATGGCTTTTGGTTCCTTGTGGACATCATCTCCTTGGCCGGCTTTGACTGATGCATTTTCCATCTGTGGCAGAGCATATTTCCAAAAATGGCCATAATATTTCCAGTCACACAGGCTCTTCCAGAACCTTGCCACCCTTCCCCCACCCCTCATCAAGAGATGTTTTGCTTCCCCTTTGAACATCAGGTGGGCTTTTTTGACAGCCTCAACTAACAGACTACAGTGTTAGTTGGGACTAATATGTGACTTCCAAGGCTAGGTCATAAGAGGCAATATAGCTTCTGCCTGGCTCTTGCTTGCTCTCTCTCTCTTCCTCTCTCCTCCCCTCATAGGCACTGTTGGAATCCTGAGCCACTGTATAAGAAGTCTGGCTACCCAGTGGCTGCCATGTTGGAGAAGCCACAGGGAGAGACCACACAGAGATAGAGATGCCCAAGGAGCCCCGGCTGTTCAACCCCCAGCCGTTTGAGCCTTCCCAGACCAGGCACTAGGCATTTGACTGAATTAGCTTGTAAGATGACCTCAGCCCCCACCCTCCTCTAACTGTAAACTCAGGAATAACTCGACTGTCACCTCTTTTCGAGTAGCAGGCAAATTTTCCACGACAGTGTCTGGCATAGTCACCATGTAGTATGCTGTTGACAAATTTTTTCTTTCATATGCAATCCACAGTTGATAACTCAGGGCTGGCACTGGTCAAGGGCACAGTGAGCATGAGGACCAGTCATTAGAGGACAACATATAGTCAGAACTGACAGAGATAGAAAATTCGGAGGGGAACGCTAGGTTAGTGAAAATCTGGAAGATTTTGTTGTTGTTGTTTGTCTGCACCTTTCAAATAGTCACACTAACAAAGACGTGTAGTCCCTGACTGAGATCCTAAAGACATCCTATGTTAAATATTAATATCTAATGCTGAGCACCTACTATGTACCAGGGGCTGTTCTAAGTGCTTTCCATGTATTAAATAATTTAATCACCACGACAGTACCATATGGGAAGTAGTATTATCACCTCATTTTAAAAAAAACTTGCCAAAGATCACACAAGTAATAAATGGCAGAGTTGGAATTTGAACCTGGCAGACTGGCTCCAGAGTCCATGATTTTAATCACCAAACTGTACTGTTTCTCAATAATTGTTAAACAAACAAATGTTTGCAAATTAACATCTAAGAAAAATATTCTAAGAAAAACACTTTCAGTAAATGGTTTATAAGCTAACGTTGACATCTTGGGAAACTATAAGGGAGATTCTGATTGCAAATGTTCAGGAAAATTTCTGAATAGAAAAATTTTAATCCTATTCACAAAATTGGGAGTATTCAAATTATGAACCAAATATTCCATTCTGGAACAACTAGATGTTGGATTTGTGTTTTATCCACTTTTTTTAAGTATGAGGAAAACCTTATGCACCTATTAATAATTGACAATAAAAACTGGTATAAAATATGAGTAAATTATACACTTACAAACTTAAAAACTCCTCAATAAAAATTTTGGAATAAACATATGAAAAGTAAAGCAATACCTATGACCTAAGCTTTATTAGACATATGGATCAAATAACAAACTTTGGTTTTAAGTCAGCTTATGTGCTGTGAGGAAGCTTTCTCTCCAAAACAGTTCCAGAATCCGACCCTTTGTCACGACCACTGCTGATACCTCCTTAGTTTAAGCCAGCATCTTCTCTCACCTGGATTTTGTAAGAGCCTCCTGACCAGGCTTCCTGCTCCCAGTCTTGGCACCCTACAATCCGTCCTCCATACTGCAGCCAGAGTGACCTTTAAAAGATGGAAATCAGTTGCTGTCACTCTTCTTTTTAAAACCCTCCAGTGGTTTTTCTTGAGACACCTTGCCCACCTCTCTGACTACCTCTGGCCACATTCTCCCTATCTCATCAGGCTCTAGCCATGCTGGTCTCTGTTCTGTTTCTTGAAAATACACCTTGGAGGCTTTGAACTGCAATTTCTTCTGCCCTCAGGTCTTCACCTAGCTGGTTCCTTCCCCTCATTTGGGTCTCAGCAAAAAGGTCACCTCTTGAGAGAGGTCTTCCCTTGACTATCCTTCCCAAATTTGTCACCCAAAGTCCCCCATCACCTCACCCTGTTTGTTTCCTTTATCGTACATGTCGCCTTTGTATTACCTTGGTCTTTTATTTGTTTTCTTCTTTACTTTCTATCTCCCCCTGTAAGGGTTTCCCCCTTTATCTGTTTTATTATAGAACAGACTGCCCTAAAGCTCAGTGATACCAATCATCCCTTATTTAATTACTCGTGATTTTGTAGAATGCCAATATGGTCTAAGCTCCGCTGGGCCATTCTTCTCCTTGGGCCAGGCTTGGCTGATTTTGGCTGGGTCTGCTCACACATCTGCTGCTAGCTGATGGGTCAGCGGGACTGGCTGGTTTATTATGGCTTTTCTTGGGAAGGCTGGGGCATTGGGGCCTCTCTCCTCGTCTTTTCTTCTCCCTCATCCTCTAGCAGCTTAGCCCAGGCTTGTTCACATGGCAGCTTGAGAGCGGAAGTTTCAAGGCTCCTTGCACTCTAAGCTAGGAATCAACACACTGTCACTTCTGTTACATTCCATTGGCCAAACAAGGAAGTCACAAGGCCCGCCCAGATTCAAGGGGTGTGAAAATAGACTCCACCTCTTGATGAGAGGAGCTGCGAAGTTCGGTGGCCTTTAGTGCATTTCAACACATGCCCAATGGATTGTAGCTCTGTGGGAGAGGGACCTTGGCCCTGCTCCATGGACTGGTGCTTGGAAACTACTGCTCAAAAGCCCAGGACTTGCTACATTCTGGTCAATCCCATATTCATTCGTCACTTTGGTTTAAGTTATTCAAGATGTGGCAATTCTGCCTTTCATATTAACCCACGCTGGAATGTAACCACCAACTGAGAAACTGTCGCTTTAGAGAAAAATTACCCAAGCTGGAATGACGGGAGTGGAGGGGGTAATATGAGAAACTTCAAATTAAAGAGTGAGCTGTCAAGTTCTGTAAGATAAAAATCTTCTGGAAAGGGCACATCTGCCAAAACTGCGTTCTCACAGGGAGTGCTGACTGGAAACGAGTGGAGGGGTTTTGACAAGAACTAAATTGGATCCCCAAAGCCGGGCCCCATATCCTATCTTAAAGAAAAAGAACCCTCGGAAGTTGGTGAGGGATGCCGGCAAGGGCAACTTCATCTTTGCTGTGGACTCTGGAATTAGGCTAGGCAGACTTGCCCCGTGCTCACCTGAGATGCTTCTAAGTGGGCTCCATCGAAATAGTCTGTGTTTCTGAAGGAGGTCATGAAATTAGTCAGCCCATCAATAAGTATTTAGAGCTGACCTACCACATTTGCAGTGACTATCCTGGCGACATCAAAGAAGCGGGGGTCCTGCCTTCAGAGAACTTCCTAGGGACACACAGGTCCTGAGGCTGCTGCCAGTGGGTCTGTCAACTGGTGGCACTCCCACAGCTGGGGCTGCAAGGCTTTCCTCAAGGGAGGATTGGCGGGGCGCACCTCCATGTCTATCCCGACTGTAATTTATTGAACAATTCAGATGTGCAGGCATTCTGCTAAGTGCTTTATGCTAACATGCAACTGAATCTTTACTAGTAGTGCTATTTTATCAATGAAAACTGAAGCCCAAAATTACAGGACTAATTAGAGGCCAAGCCAGGATTTCAATGTATGTTTGTCTAATTCCAAGCTAGAACACCATCCTGGCTGCCCAGTGTAAGAGTATCAATAATAAACATGAACGGTAACATTTATTCTTACCACATGCTGGGATTTTCGTGTATTCTTTTATTTAATCCCCACCCTGACCTTAGGAGATAGTTACAGTTATTATGTCCATTTCGAAGATAGGGAAACTGAGGCTTGGGGAGGTTTAAGTTCTTGCCCAAGGTCACAAAGCAGGTCAGGGTGGCCCTGGGTTTCCTCATAATTTCATGAGCTGATGGTGACCCTCCTGTACTTTCTCGTTCTGGGTGCTGATCCGGTTCCGTGGGAGGAGAACTGCCACCCACCCACAAGTACCTTCAAGACACATTCAATGGGAATCCTGGCTCTTTCCAGTAAACCCTTCCCACTCACCCTGATGCCATTCAGGTCGGACCCATCATGAATTCCATTCCTCTAGCTGCCCTAGCTCCCCACCCTGCTGGAGTCCTTACGAGCCCTCCCCTTCGCTCCTTCACTGTTGGAGGATGGTTCTGTGGAAACGGCCTCCTTTCTGCTTTGTCCATCATGGTCTCTCCTCCTAAGCAGGCTGCGGGGGCCCAGGGCGCACGGCCAGGGAGAATCCAGGCTGCTGAAGGGGCCTTCCTTAGAAGCTCCTGAGAAAAGATCGCGAGCAGCTGACACAGAGGAATGTGCTTGGAATCCTGCAGCCACCAGTCAGCTTTCTTTCAGGCAAATGAAAGCTGACTGCAGGAGAAGGGGGCCAAGGAAACTCAGCCCTACACACATCGTGGACATAGCACCAGCTTCTATCTTAGAAGATTGCAGCTGGAGAGGCTCCAGGAATGACTGCGACTAACCCTCTTGTTCTGCTTAGGATAGGACTGAAGCTCAGGGAGGTCATGGCTAGTACAAGGTCACATAGCCCTTTAGTGACAGAGCCTGGTCCAGAGCCCCCATGCCCAAGGCACTGTTCTTACAGCAGGAGTTCCAGCCTTCCGCCCTTTGCAGACCATCTTCACAATTTTTGCCATATCCACATGCACACCATCTGTGGTGTGCACTACTTAAGATTTTCTTTAAATGGACTAATGTTTTAAGCAAATAAAATTTATTGAAAAGGGAAGCTTCGAATTACTAGTTTGTTCTGGTGTTACATTTTGCTAATAAATATAACACATGTAACATTAAATCATTTGTACCCACTGGCAGTATGCCTCCCACCTTTTTGTAAACAGGGACTTAGAGGTAACCATGAGAAGTAGCTCTGAGTTCAAGTTCCTTCTCTGTTACTTACCAGCTGCAATGTCACTGGCAAGTCACTTCACCTTTCTGAGCGTCAATTTTCTCATCTGTGGAGTGAGAGTGAATACGAAGCACCCACTGTGCACTCCCTATAGAGTTGTTGTGAGACCCAAACGTGGCAATATAACCGAAAGAGCTTTACTCATTCAAATAAGCTAAACCAATAGAAGTTTTCATTCTTACTCTACTTATGAGATTTATTATTTTCCCGTTTATAGTATAAATAATTTTTTTTTTAATTTTTTTATTCTTATGTTAATCCCCATACATTACATCATTAGTTTTAGATGTAGTGTTCCATGATTCACTGTTTGTGCATAACACCCAGTGCTCCATGCAGAATGTGTATCTGCTTCCCTGCCCTTTAGTATAAATAATTCTTTATTTGCTCATCTTGGACGAGGTGTGGAGGTCTCTTGAGTGCTGGTTCTATCCTTTTCCTGGAAAAGTGTCTCTGAGCAAATCCCCTTTTGTGGCATGCCTATATATCCTGTGGTGTGCCTATCATCAGGCAGGTGATGAGTGGAGGTTTATTTTCACATAGCTTGGTGAAAAGACTTTCCTAAACAGAGTTTAAGTCTCCAAAGTTAGAGAGGAAAATCTCCTAGGAAAGGCTCAGCTGGTATAGCTTTGGACAGGGAAGGGGAGATGTTGACCTATAGCTAAGAAATCTGATCTGCGCTTCTGGTTGTGAAGTGAAAGGAGGAGTCTTGCTCAGGGCTTCAGAGTCACAGAGACGGTGAATGGATGGCTTTGTCGGTCTGTGGCCCTTGCTCGCTAGAACCAGGGTAAGTTTCACCAGAGATAACTACTTTTCCAATTTCTTTTCTTAGCTAGTCTCTGCATTTAAAAATCTCAAGAATTTCAGATTGGTTGAAGACAGGGATATTTGGTGGCAGGGGGTGGTGCGCATTCACTTACCATTTATAACACTTATGTGCCAGGCATTATTCTAGAGTTTCACAAATATTAACTCATTTAACCCTCTCAACAACCTATGAAGCAGGTACTGTCAGTAGCCTCGCTTTATAGATGAGGAAACTTAGGCACAGACAAGTTAAGTGGCTTGCCCAAGGTCACACAGCTAGTATGGGCAGATCTGACTTGAACCCAGACAGTCTGGCTCCCGAACCTCTGCTCCTAACTACAACATTATGTCGTGAAATATAAACGTATTAAACTTCCAATTTCTAACATCTTTCAAGGCCTAGTTTTGAAGGTTATTGTTGCCAGGAGCCTCCCCTGAGCTCATAGAAGAGAAACCTTCTGTTAACTCCAAATGCACTTTCTCTATACCTCTCTAAAGGCATGTACTGTTTCTAGCTTTCATCTGAATGATTTTTATGTCTTATATTCCTTTGTGTGTGTGTGTGTGTGTGTGTGTGTGTGTGCATGCCTTGACAGTCATCAGTGCTCTTCACCAAATATTTCTGGCTCTCCACTTCTGGGCATACAGTAGAATTGCATTTCCTAGCCCTCTTCTGGTAGAGCGGTGTCATGTGACTTGTTCTGGTCAATGATTGTGAGCAGAATGTATGTGAGTCACTGCTGGGCCGACCAATGAATCTTCTGTGAAAAATTCTCTGGAATTCTCCTTTGCTCTGGCACACTCACAGGCAACATTTAAGACAGTGCCTGGTCTATCTGCCTGGGTTTCTGGGAGGCCACAAAGGGCAGAGTCCTGTCAACCAATAATGGGCATATACTATGAGCAAGATTTTATAACTTTGTTGGAAGAGATATTTGTTGATGAGATGTTAGGGTTATTTGTTACTACAGCAAAACCTAACCTATCCTGACTGATGTAGTTTAGTTGATCCTCAGTTTTAGTTATTAGTGTGCAGTATGAGAGATGGATAACATCTTAAGAACTTTAGGGTTTGGCTTTTTAAGGGAGAATTTTTAACCAAGGATGGGACTGACCTTAAAATGCATGGGTAAAAGGCTTCCAGATTGGAAAGGAAGAAATAAACTTGTTTCTGTTTACAGAAGACATCATTGTCTATATAGAAAATCACGAAGAATCTACAAAAAAGGTTCTAGAACTAATAAGAGAGTTTAGCAAGGTCACAGGATACCAGGCAAATATGCAGTAATTCATTGTATTTCTACATATTAATAATGAACAATTGGAATTCAAAATTTAAAAACAGTATTATTTACATCAGCACCCAAAAAAAGAGAAACATTAAAGTGTAAGCCTAACAAAGTAGGTGCAGGATCTGTATGCTGAAAACTACAACACACTGAAAAAATAAATAAAGAAGATCTAAATAAATGGGAAAGTGTATCATGTTCATGGATTGGAAAACTCAACATTGTTTAATGTCACTTCTCAAAAAATTGATCTATAGATTCAACGCAATCCTAATAAAAATCCCAGCATGATTTTTGGGGGTAGATATTGGTAAGCTGATTCTAAAATTTACATGGAAAAGCAAATGGACGAAATAGCCAAAATAATTTAAAAAAAAATTCAGTGGACTCACACTGTGATTTCAAGATTTACTCTAAAGACACATTAATCAAGACAGTGTGGTTTTGGTGAAAGGACAAAACATAGACGAATGGAACAAAATAGAGTCCAGAAATTAATCCACTCAAATATTGATTTTCATCAAAGCTGCAAAGGCAATTCAATGGAGAAAGGATAGTCTTTTCAATAAATGGTACTGGAACAATTGGACATCCATTTGCAAAAAGATGAACCTCCACTCAGCTTTACAACTTATACAAAAATTAACTCAAAATGGATCATATATATACATATAAAACATAAAAATAAAGCTATAAAGCTTCTAGGAAAACATAGGAGGAAATCTTTGTGACCCAAAGAGTTCTTAGATATGACATGAAAGTATGATCTGTAAGAGAAAGAAATCAATAAATCAGACTTTATCACAATTAAAAACATCTGTTCTTTGAAAGATGCTCTTAAGAGAATGAAAAGGAAAGCCAGAGACTGAGAGAAAATATTTGCACACTTCTGACAAAGTACTGGTATCCAGAATATATAAAGAACTCTCTAAATTCAGCAATGAGAAAACAAATATCTCATTTTAAAAATGGGCAAAAAACTTGAACAGACACATCACCAAAGAAGATATGTGGACGGCTAATAAGCACACACAAAAAAGTTCACCTTTATTGGTCAGTAAGGAAATGCAAGTTAAAACTAGGTGATACTATTTCACATTTTTTACAAGAGCTAAAACTTTTTAAAAGTGAAAATACCAAATGTTGGCAAGGATGTGGAACAGTTGGGACTCTTATACATTGCTAGTGGCCAAGCAAAATCATACAAGCCCTTTGGAAAACAATTTGTTGGTGTCTTATAAAGTTAACCCTATAATTAACAGCAATTCCACTTATAGGTATTTGCCCGAGAAATGAACACATATGTTCACACAGAAACCTATACATGAATGTTGGTATCAGCTTTATTCATAATAGCCAGAAACTAGGAATAACCCAAATTCCCCTCAACTGGTGAATGGTTTAAACAAGCTGTGCTATATCTATCCTGTGGAATTCTACTCAGCAAGAAAATGGAATGAACTATTGATACATACAACAAGGATGATTCTTAAAGACCTCCTGTTCAGTGGAAGAAGTTAAACCCAAAGGGCTACATATTGTGTGATTCCATTTATGTGACATTGTGGGAAGGGTAAAACTACAGGGACTACAGGGATGTAGAACAGATCCAGTTACCAGGGTTGGGTGGGACAAGGGGGGTGGATTACAAAGGAGCACCTCAAAGGAAAGTTTTAGTGTGCTAGAACTGTTCTGTGTCTTAACAGAAGTGGTGGTTACACAACCATGTGCATTTGTTTAAAGTGATACAACTGTATACCACAAAGACTGAATTTTACTGTGTACAAATTAGAAATAGAGTTTGGCACACCCTGCTAATTCTTCTTACATCTCTCTCATTTTGAGTCTTTAAATACCTCTGGAATCAGTGGCTGTCGGAAATAGGTGTGTGTGTGTGTGTGTGTGTGTGTGTTTCTGTCTCCTGAACTCAAGTTTCCACGGGAGCGGAAATTATCTGTGCTCATATAATTCCTCCATCTCCGCCTCAGCATGAGTCACCCTTTTGTTAACAGGAGACAGGAAAAGTCTCTGGAGGCATTTTAGCATGAAGTGCTTATCCTGCCTCAGACTGCAGTGCCAATCTCTCATCTGGTTTCCCACTAATTATGCCTACTATTCTATCAGCTTGGCTCCCCCAAATAATCCACTGGGGTGGAGCAGCCAACAGGCTCTGTCATATGTCCTGGTGTCTACAGATCCATAAATGAGTGGGAGGAGGACAGGAAAGAAGAGTGGCCTGGTCCAGTGTTCCCTGAGGTCAATGGGGGAGCAACTCTCCCTTGTTATTTGTTTTTAACTTTTAAAATTTTAGTATGACATTTATGTAGTAAAGGGTATAAAGTATACAAATCCTCAAGTGTTTGGTTGGTGAATGTTTACCTATGTATATACTCAAGTCACCACAAGCCGGATCAAGATATAGAACCATTTCCGGCACCCTGGATGGCTCCTCATGTCCCTTTTCAGTCAGTAACCATCTCCCACTCACTCGCTCCAGGGGTAACTATTCTGACTGCTATCATCATACCTTAATTTCGCCAATTCTTGAACTTGATGTAAATAGTATCACTCAGTCTGTACTCTTGAGTTCAGCTTCTGTAAGCTTCATTCATGCATATATGTCAGTAATTTTTTTGCTGGTTAGCATTCTGTTGCATGAATATTTAACAGTTATCCATGGTCCCATTGATGAACATTGGGTTTTTACAGTTTGGGGCTATTCTGAATAAATCTGCTATGAACACTTTTGTACATGGCTTTTGGTGGACATACTCATTCATTTTCTTGAGTCTCTGCCTAGGAGTAGGTAGCTGGGTGACAGGGCCCGCACGCGTTTGGTTTTAGTAGACATTGCCAAGCAGTTTTCCGAAGCAGTTATACCATTTTGTGTTCCTCTCAGCAACGTCTGAGGGCCCCTGTTGCCGGGCACCTCATCGGCACTTGGTCTTGTCAATGTTTTTAGTGTTAGCCATTGTGGTGGGTGTGTGGTGGAGTCTCGCTGTGCTTTTAATTTCCCCTTTGAAATGCACATGTGCTCCCTTACTGTTGCCACAATTTCTGATTGAAACTGTTGTTGCCACGGTTTCCAAATTTTTTATTGGTTCAGGGGTGTGGAGAGAGAGTGGCACTTGTAGGTGATGGGCTGGTAGGAGAAGCACTTCCATTAGGAGAGGGGGCTTAGGAATTGTCCTAGCACTGAAGTCCAAAAGGGAATAGCATCTATGTGTCTATTTTCTTGAAGGCTGTCTTCTTGGAGAGCTGGCTCATTATTGACAGGCATACTCATCCCTCTAAGAGATTGTGCTTGAGTTATGACAGGCAGGATGTGTCCCTCCCCTGGGCAGATGGGCTGCTCTGAACCTTTTTCTGGAACTAGAGGAGTTGGCATGGCATATCCAGTGATTTGTTTTCAGAATGACAGTGTGTCAGTTCAACCACCACTCCCTTGATACGTTTGTCAAATGGAGGAGAAAGTAGGAAAAGAGCCCAAGAAACAAATGAATGTTGATCAAGATGGGGGAAACCAAATCTCACCTTCACCTCCTCATCTGGTTTGTTGATGACCCTCTCTAAGCACAGGCACCTCTAAAAGAGAAATCTATCAAGCAGGTGAGCTACTAGGCATCTTACTGCCCAGTTCCTCGAGCCAGTCCTGGTTTATGGTGGGAAAATAATGGAGAAACCTGGGGATGTATGAACAGCCCAAAGTACTCTCTGGGCTCATTTTGGCCAGCCTGGCCCCCATACCTGTGCTAGCCCAAGGGGAAACCCATCAAATTAGCTAGCAATTGGCACTCACGGCCTTGGGAACTGAGGATCTGGGCATGAATGCAGACTGTGCCACTTACCAACTGTGTGACATCAGCATGTTAATTGGCATCACAGAACCTCAAAGCACAAATACTAATATTTATCTCACAGGGCTTTTTGGGTAAAGATCAGTTGGGACAATAGATTAAAGAGTGCCTAATATATACAGTAGGTGGGCAGTAAATATTATTGATCTAATAGCCAAAAACTGGAAGCAGTTCAGATGTCCTTGAGCAGGTAAATGGTAAAACAAACCATGGTGCATACAGCCTATGGACAACTAGTGGACAGCGGAAAGGAAGGAACTACTGTTACACATAGATGAAGCTGCAGAGTACTATGCCGAGAGACAAAATATTCAAAAAGATTAGTGTTTGCTGTTATATCATGTATAATTCCATTTATATAACATTTTTGAAGTGACAAAATTTTAGAAATGGAGAACGGCTTAGTGGTTGCCAGGGTTAGGGGTGGTATGGAGGGGTGAGAGAGGTGTGTGTGGTCATGAAGGGGCACCATAGGGGCACTTGGGTGGCTCAGACAGGTAAGCGTCTGACTCTTGATTTCATCTCAGGGCTTGATCTCAGGGTTGTGGGTTTGAGCCCCACATTGGGCTCCAAGGTAGGTGTGGAGCCTACTTAAAAAAAATTAAAAGGGCACTCTGAAAGAATTTTGTGGTAGTGAAGCTGTTCAGTATCTTGACTGTGATTGTGGATACACAAACCTACGCATGCGATAACATTGCTTAGAACTACACACGCGCGGGCACGCGCACGTGCGCATGTGCGTACTAGCAAAACTGGAGAAATCCCATTAAGATCTGTGGATTGTATCAATATTAATGTCCTGGTTGTGATATAGTACTTTAGTTTTGTAAAACATTACCATTGGGGGAAACTGGATTAGGAGTTGACAGGGTATCTCTATTATATCTTACAACATCATGTAAATCTACAATGATCTCAATAAAAATTTCAACTAAAAATACTACCAATCTGTAAGTATTACATTGGATTTCAAGAAGCACTGTTTAATAATAAGCTCAATTTAATAACTTAGGGAAAAAGAAGAAATACACTGCCTCATTAAATCTATTTATAGATTGCAGGATAAATCCTGACTTGAGAAATACTCCAGTGTGTGTGTGTGTGTGTGTGTGTGTGTGTGTGTGTGTAGGGGGAGAAATTACAACTGAAATCAAGGAAATATGATAGTTTCTAGCAGCTTCTCTACCCTCCCTCCAACTTCCACCTTCTATTTCTCTTCTTCCTGCTCTCTCTTCAGATACCCAAGGCTCTCATTAAGCCTAATTCCCAAAAGAAAAGGAAAACCGAGTAACACTAAGGTGTTGCTAATTTGATTAGTTAATTAATTAATTTGCTGCTTCTCCCTCATTCTGCCCACTCCCCTAACTCATCTTTGAGCCCAGTATAGTGACTTGTATATAGTTCTCATTAAATATTTGGTGAAGCTAATGAAAGGACTTTAAAAGAGGATTACTGCTTAGGGTAATTCCTAAGTTAGAACAATAACTCCATAATGGTGACGTGTTCAGCACCTTAGCACCTGTTTGAGGAAGGGAGTTTGGGATGGGACCTTTCCTGGCTCTGTTCAAATAAAGCATCAGAACTTCCTGCCCAGTCTAATCTCATCTACACACAAAGCTCATCTTTCCCCAAATAGGTGTTCCAAATTTAAAAAAAAAATTAGCCTAAAATTGTTAAGAGCATGTACATGTTGGGAAATCAAATTATCATTAACACAAATATGACTTTTGGTGGGTGTTCTGGATCCATCAGGTGATGATTGATGATGACAGTTTTGTCTTCTAATTCTAAATTTATGATCTTGCTTATTCTATCCTGGGAAAACACTTTTAAAATGTTGTATATGGTGCATTTGAGGGTAATATTTAAAGATTTCTCCCCCTAGCTTCAAAATTCCCGTCTGGATAGTGATAATCAGCTTGAATTCAGATTTATGCAAAATGCAATAAAAGTAACTCAATATTTTAATTATTGGCAAACCAATTTTTATTTTCTTAGAGTAGAAATAATTAAAAATAGAAGCCACAACTTCTCATGACTTCATTTTTCAACTTAGCTTAGATATTAGGATAATGTTTAAAATATTATCCAAATGTGTTTTCCCTTTTTGTAGGTAGTTTTTATTTAAAAAAAAAAAGAAAGTAAAAGAATTACATGCTATTCTTTTTTTTCATTAAGATTATGCTGTAAGATGTAGGCTTGCTGTCCTGGGAGGAGGTAGATACAGCATAGGACAAATTAATCATTGCTTAGCTTTAAATTGCAACTAGATTTTTAAAAGCCCTTACTGGGACAATAGCCTTCAAAGCCAGACTAACAAGAGAAAGAAAAAAGGTTTTCTCAGGATTCCCAAAATTGTGCTCTTGGAAGACAGAAACCAAAGCTTAGAAGGCTGACCATGGGAAATCCACAGAGTAGGAAGGATGAGGACACAGTGCAGGTAAGGGAAGCTCCCACACAGGAGAGAGAATGCCCTTCCAGTTCTAGGAGGGGGAGCTGGCCACAGAAAGGAAGAATCAAATGTCCCTCTATCTCCCGGTCCTTTCCACTCTCCAAATAGGGCATGGGGGCAGGAGAAGGGCTGGTAGAAACACCCACATAGGCTTGGGAGGATCTGAAAGCATCAGGGGAAGGGGCCACCTCATCAGGCACATCCTGAATTAATACGAGCATCTCAGGGAAACCTGTGATAGCATTGTGTTTCATCTTCCTTGATAAGCGAGAAGTGAAGGAACAGCTGCTTCATAGTTTTGCGTACTCTAGTAGGCAGGAGAGATTTCCTGGGCCCCTGACTTGGTCATGGAAGCATTGAGAGGGCAGATGTACTTGAGAAAGCCTGAGGGTACCTTGCAGAATTTGGGGATCTTGAAATGGAGGCAATGGCAAGGGCCACGATCAACAGCATAATGACCAAAAGATCAGTGGCCCCTCATTGGAGACCAGGGCAGGATACCAAGTGGCTGGGTGGGCCAAGCCACCCCCAGAGAACAGCAGGAGGACCAGGCCATCTTCCCCCAACCATAAAAATGCATCTAGTCACCATGTTGGGGAAAAAAAGAGGAGGGATAATCCTTCAGAGGGAGGCAGAACTCTGAAAAGCTACATAACTATCTGAAAGAAGCATTAAAGCAAGAAGAAAGAGATGTCTATAATTAGCATCATCAATGAAGATAGGAGCTCAGGAGCAAGAAATAAAGAAAGTTGTATTTCTTTACACCCCAGTTTGCAAGTTGTAAATGTTGACGCCGGCACACTTTTTAAAAAGTATAATTTATTCAAAGAAGAATGGGCAAAGGAGTTGGGGCAAAAGTATGGGAGTGAAGGAGAGGGGTTCCATTTCAGAGGGTCACTCCTCAGTTTCCTGCTTGGGTAGCTGGGCAGTGCTGCTGACCTTCCTAAGTCAGGAAATTAGGAGGAAGGGTGCAGATTGTCAGGAGAAGAGGGTGTGGCAGTTAGTCTGGGGTTATGCTTGGAGATGCTGCTGGGATAATGAATTGGAGATGCTGAAGAGGTAGGGGTTTTCTTTTGCTTTGCTTGCCTCACACAGCCGTCCACTGTTTCTGGGGTCTGCACTTGGATCAAGGATGTTGACACACTGAGCCTATTGCCCCCACAAACCAATACTTCACATTCCTCAGGTAGGCTCCTCTCCACGGAAAGCTTTTCATTTCTCTCTAGAAGATGTCATCTTTACAGAGTATCTTTTTAGACTGTCTGTTTAAGAAGGCTTTGCCACTCCCCAGCCTGGTTGTTGTGGTCATCTACTGATGCATAACAAGTTACCCCAAAACTCAGTGACATAAAACAATCACTTATTATGCCCATGAATTCTGTGGGTCAGGAGTTTGGACAGGGCACAGCCGAAATGGTTTATTTATCTCTATTACACAGTGGGGCCACAGAGGCTGATCGTGACTTGACAGCTTGGGGCTAGAATCATCTGCAGGCTTGTCCATTAAACATATCTGGGACCATAGCTGGCGTTATTGGCTGAAACTCCTATACATGACCTCTCTGTGTAGTCTGCGCTTCCTCACAATATGGTGGCTCAGTTTCAAGAACGAGCATCCCAAGAAAGAGCCAGGTGGAAGATACATCACCTTTTCTAATCTGGTCTTGGAAGTCACACATCACTTCTGCTGCATCCTGTTTGTTGAGGCAGTTACAAAGGCCCACCCATCTTCAAGGGGAGGGAAAATAGATTCCACCACTTGATGGGAGAGCAGGAAGGTTCTAGAAAAGCATGTGGAACTGGAAATATTGTTAAGGCCATCTTTGGAAAATATCATCTGCTTCAGAGGTCTATTCCCTTTCTCAGTAGAAGATTAGAAGCCATTGGACATCCTCCAACCTATTTCTTCTTCACCCCCTCATTTTACCAGGGTCTTATCCCACATTCTTCCCCTTTCCATCCTCTTCCAAAAAGAGTGTTCTTTTGTGTCTCTCAGGGCCCACTCCCCCATACATTCCCTTGACCCATCACTCCTCATCCAACCTGCCCCAGTTCCTCTCCTATAATAAAACCCACTTGCATATGCAGGTGTCCCATGGCCTTCTTCTCATCCCCCTGTGGGAATTGGGGCTTGGGAAACTGATGCAAAAAATGCTGATAATCTGGCTACTATTATTGCTGTAAGAAACTGCCCTTCATCTCTGACGCGGGAGCCTTGTGTCTTCTGCCAGCATCCATAAAACTGTGGCAGCCTAGCTTGTTGGTTTGCAAGAAGGGTAAAATCTTAGACCTTTTGCAGTTCTTGACACCTACTTTGTGCCGGGTGCTGTCCCATACAATATAGCTAATCTTCACCATAACCCTGTGATGGAGGTGTGAATAGCTCCATTTTCTAGGTGAGGAAACAGATTCCTAGAGGTTTAGAAACTTGCCCAAGTAAGTAGGAAGGTTTGGATTTGAATTCAGAACAGTCTGTTTTCAAAGCTGTTCTTCCACAGTTCCATAGCAATCCTACGACTATAGCCACTCTGCTTCAGGGAAAGAATGAGCCTTGGTTACTTAGTCACTGTACCGTGTCCCAATCATTGTTCACCTACTGTAGAGGACAAAGGCATTCTAAGAATAGCCTTCTACTTGACTTGTGAAGTCTTTGGAGATTCAGGGCTACGTGAAACAAAAATCTGACTCCTCGCTATATCTCATTTCTTTGTGGCTTTTTACATATATTTTCTCTGTTATTGCAAAGTTCCACGTGGAATTTGAGAATCTGGCAGTTGGTAATTTTTCTCAAGGAAAAGAAACATTAAGACATTTGTTCTTGGAAAAATAAATCCGCGTATGTGACATGTATACCAACACATATATACAATGGAGCAATCTATTCAGGATTTATTTTTATATAGAGGACTGCTGTTATGCAAATATACACAGACCCATTCTATGCTTTAAAGACATTTTCTATATGGAGAACTAGGGATGGCAGGAAGGAGAGGGGACAGAAAGAAGGACAGGATTGCTCAGACACACAGAACAAATCTACTTTCCCTAGGCTCTTTTAAATGTCTTTGGAATAGATGTTTTGTGATGATCTGAAAGCATATTCGATATTTTAACTCTACCTTCAGAAGTAGAGCTCCAAATGCTAGCAAATGTCCGTTGTGGCTTCTTGACATCCACATTACTGGAATTCCACAGCTTTAGAGCCCCTTTGTTGGAGAAACTGGGTAAAATGGCAGCAACATCTGAAGTCCCCTAGACCCCAAATCCACTTTTAAAACCATCCTAGAGTGATTTCCCTCCTGTCATTGGTGATGACAGATCAGATTAACAGCGATGGTATTTCTTGCGGTCTGCCACTCCATGCTCTGGGGTATGGGCAGCTTCTAAGGCCCAGGTGTCAGGAAAATAAAAGCAAGATCAGGGGTCAGTTGGCCTCCTACCTAAGCCTTGAACGCAGAAGCAACTGCTGAAGCCTCCACATGCTTTCCCATCCCCCTCCAGCCCATAGACTCAAGTCTGATTTCACCATGTTCACCAGAGCCCCCTGGTTTAATTAGCATAACTGTGGCTGGGAGAGCACATGGCAAAGATTATGGTTTCCATGACCTCACTGATTCTGGAAAACACTGATATCTCAGAAAATATATGTATTCTTTCCTTCTGGGATTAAGAACAAATCTAATAACATACAGGATGCCTCCTCCGAGCCTTCTCTTACCATCCCCCCAACCTCCAAATACTGATCCTCTTTTTCCCTTTACCACAACCAAATTCATGAATCCATTTGAATGAATTCAGGGCTTAAGGCATGGCTGCTCATCAGCACTCGACCCAATAGATGTGGTCCATTATCTCCTGCATCCCCCCTTTTGGGAATGACTGTGCAATGCCTAGTAGGTAATACTATATAGGACCTACCTTTCCCAACAACCGCTGTTGGACAAGTAGGTAATTTTTTCCTCATGTAATTCCCCTCTTGGTGAGCTGCTGTAGTGGGGAGCAGCAAAAGGAGCTCCTTTTTAGCAGACTCTGTCGGTTTCCTGTCCATATCTCTTGAACTCTACCATTTCCGAGTGGTCCCACTGACTTCCAAATGGCAGCATCTACATCTCTGTGCCTGATGACCCCTTCTGGGACAGTGGGGCCAGTAAACTCCTATGTGTGGCAGGCTTATAGTGCCAAGGAATTAATGCCCCTGAGAACAGCCTTCAATTAATGTCCCTTGGCTGTAGGGGTATGAGTACCTCAGCTCTCTTGCCCCTTATGTGGAATAAATTTTGAGACCTGTATTTTATACCATTCCCCAGAGGTGCCTTAAGGGATTATTTTCCAATTATCTATTGTGCGTAGATGGCTTGATAATGTACTCCTTACTGGATGCCTTCCCTTCTCTGAATCACTTTTCCACTCTCCTATTCCTGTTCCCAAAACCTCCCAAGTAAACTACTTGCACTGAGCTCTTGGGGGAACCCATACTAAGATACCCTCTAAAAGTTATATAATACCATTAAGGAAGCTTCCCTGAACCCATTCGCTAACAGTGCAAGGAAGGTTAATGATTCTGATACTTTTACAGGCTCCGACAGAGAAGGGCAAACTGTGGCTAAGCTTCATATGAGGAATTGCATTAACTTTAGCTTTCTGTTGATCACTTACCCTCAAAACAAGTCAAGCAGTCCGTGTTGATTTTGGTAGTTTTTGAGTGCTTGCTCGCCAGTTGGCCTGTCTTTTTTTTTTTCTTTTAGAGAGAGATAGAGCGCCAGCAGGGGTTGGGGGCAGAGGGAGAGGGAGAGAGAGAACCCCAAGCCAGCTCCATGCTGGGCAGATGCAGGGCTCGATCTCACATCCCTGAGATCATGACCTGAGCTGAGATCAAGAGTTAGATACTTAACTGACTGAGCCACCCTGGTACCCTAGTTGGCCTGTCTTCTTTACCCACTTTCATCTCTCCCAGTAGATAAAGTCAAAAGTATTGGGCACCTGGGTGGCTCAGTCATTAAGCGTCTGCCTTCGGCTCACGTCATGATCCCAGGGTCCTGGGCTCGAGCCCCGCATCGGGCTCCCTGCTCCGCGGGAAGCCTGCTTCTCCCTCTCCCACTCCCCCTGCTTGTGTTCCCTCTCTCACTGTGTCTCTCTCTGTCAAATAAATAAATAAAATCTTTTAAAAAAAAAAGTCAAAAGTATTTCTGTGATGAAAATAGCCCATGGCCTTTATATATAAGAGGTCTGAGTTTCAATCCCAATTCTCCCATTTGTGGTATAACTGGACATGTTTTAAAATTCTTTAGTTCACTTGTCTCTAAATTCAGGGCAAAATGTCAGTTAGGTACTTCATCCAACAAATATTTTTGAGCACCTAGTACATACTGGTTTTATATGAGCTCCCTGCGATACAGTCATGAATAGTTAGAGTTTCTTCCTTCATGATACTCACAGCATAGACATTGGGGGTTCTGTAGTCAGACAGCTGGGCTTTGAATTCTACTTCCACTAGCTTCTGTGACCTCACTGAACTTGTGTTTTTCTTTGTCAAGTGGGACCAATTTCCTCACAGGGTGTGAGAATTAATATCTATGGTTGAGGTAAAGCATATAGTACATTGTTCCCAGTATATAGAAAATGTTCAATTGGTGCATAAGACAAAGAGGATTAAAATAGTTAATATGTATTGTTTACTACATGCCAGTCACTGCTTAAACATTTCATTTATTTATTTATTTATTTATTTAAAGATTTTATTTCTTTATTTGACAGAGAGAGAGAACACAAGCAGGGGGAGTGGGAGAGGGAGAAGCAGGCTTCCCGCAGAGCAGGGAGCCCGACATGGGGCTGGATCCCAGGACCCCGGAATCATGACCTGAGCCGAAGGCAGATGCTTAACGGCTGAGCCACCCAGGTGCCCCTATTTATTTATTTTTAAAGATTTTTTTTTTTTTTAAGAGAGAGAGAGTGAGCAGGGGTAGGGGGAGGAGCAGAGGGAGAGAATCTCAAGCAGACTCCCTGCTGAGCGTGGAGCCTGATGTGGGGCTCATCGCGGGGCTTGACAGGGGGCTCTATCACAAGACCCTCACCCTGAGATCATGACTGGAGCTGAAATCAAGAGTTGGTTGCTCAACTGACTGCGCCATCGAGGTGCCCCTGTTAAAACATTTTAAATGCATAAACTCATTTAGGTCACCCCAGAACCCTTAATGATAGACACTATTCTTTGCTATTTTTATCATCCCCATTTTTTTAAAAGATTTTATTTGACAGAGAGAGACACAGCGAGAGAAGGAACACAAGCAGGGGGAGTGGGAGAGGGGGAAGCAGGCCTCCCACTGAGCAGGGAGCCCGATCCGATGCAGGGCTCGATCCCAGGACCCTGAGATCATGATCTGAGCCGAAGGCAGACACTAAACCGACTCAGCCACCCAGGCACCCGATCATCCCCATTTTTCAAGTAGAGAAGTACTGAAAGGCCAGGTAGCTTGTCAAAGGCCACATAATTAATATACAGAGCCAGGATTTGAACCTAGTTGGTCTGGATGCAGAACCCACACTTTTAACCTTCCACCTTCACTTCTCGAGGTGTGGTTCTTGGAATAGCTTGTTAGAAGTGCAGAATCCTGGGTGCCTGGGTGGCTCAGTCGGGTGAGCATCTGCCTTTGGCTCCGGTCGTAATATCGGCGTCTTGGGGTTGAGCCCCACATCAGCTCCCCGGTCAGCGGAGAGTCTGCTTCTCCCTCTCCCTCTGCCCCTCCCCAACCCGCTGCTCATGCTCTCTCTCTCTCTCTTTCTCTCTGTCTCAAATAAATAAATAAATCATATTAAAAAAAAGAAGTGCAGAATCCTGGTGCTCCCCCCAGACCTACTGAATCACAGTCTGCACTTTAACACAATGCCCAGGTGATTTACATGTATATTACAGTATGCCAATTGCACTTCAATGAGTTAAGGGTTTCGGTGGAGCTATGTCTAAGATGCTTTTATTTTTATTATTTATTTATTTGAGAGAGAGAGAGAGAAACAGCATGAGAGGGGAGAGGGTCAGAGGGAGAAGCAGACTCCCCGCTGAGCCGGGAGCCCGATGTGGGACTCGATCCCGGGACTCCGGGACCATGACCTGAGCCGAAGGCAGTCGCTTAACCAACTGAGCCACCCAGGCGCCCTGTCTAAGATGCTTTTAGAGCCAAAGTACAGGAAGACCTGAACTGAAGATAATTAAGTAAAATATAACGTACCTTACGGCAAGTGATACATAGGTGTTGAAGAAACACTAAAGCGTGCTCGCACACGTACACACACACACACACACACATTACCCACAAACATGTCATCATGGTACCATGAGCATGTAGCAGTGACTTCTGAAGGCCTAGCTTCCTCCCCTACCACAGCTGCCCCCACGGGTGCTACTAGCCCTAACTCATTCTGCATTGGTCATTGGCCATTAGGCATTATTGCTGACAGCCATGTTCTCTCTCACCTTGATGGTTCAGGAAGGAATTTGCAGAGGCATAATTGGCTTGTTTTGTTTTCTTCCCTTCTTTGTTGTCATGGTTACTCAGTTCATTTGCATCTTCAAGCTTCTTTCGTATTAACCTGAAAACCACTCAGAGGGTCTCCTTCAAGGGGAGGGAAATCCTACCTGAAGGGTGAGGCAGAGTCCTAATTCCCAGGGGTCTGGGTGATGGTTTCAGATGAAGGCACCTCCAAAGCAGAAACACATTTTAAGATTCAGCCTGAAATCACAGTTCATCGGGAGACTTCCTCTTCAGTTCAGGGGTTGGAGGAGTTCTGTGTCTTACATATGTGCATTACCTCAGTGGCAGACATTGTGTCCAAAAGCAGGAAAGAAGTCATTATTGTAATGACTCAGTGCAGAGACTATAGGGAGAAGGTACACTTCCCAAGGCAATCCCATTCTTTCAATGGAGAAAAAAGAAGTTTAATTCATTAAGCCTTTATCCCTGATGATGTCAGTCACAAAAGAAACTCAGGGTTCCTTGGCCATCCCTCACTTACTTACCCTATCCCTGGATGACTTTGCATTCCTACTTCAGTAATCTGCTATAACCAAACCACTCAAGAACTTAATGGCTTAAAACACCAATCATTTTATTATTTAACATGATTCAGTGGGTTGAATGGGCTAAGCTGGATGCTCTTCTGCTCATGATGTCAGCTGGGGCAGCGGTTTTCTGGGGGCTTGGTTAGACTAGAATATCCAACATGGCTTGCTGACATGGCTGGCAGTTAATGCAGGCTTTTGGCAGAAAACTCCAGTGTGCAGTTGGCCAGAGTTCCTTGGTTGCCTTCCATGTAGCCATGTAGCCTCTTCATATGGCTTGGACTTCTCACAGAATGGGAGCTGAGTCCCAGAAAGGAGTAAGTAGTCCAAGGGTCAAGGGACAGCACTGATATTCAGGGGGAGGAGAAATAGGCTCTCTACCTCTTGATGAACATACAGGGAAGACAGGATTTGGGGAGTCCTTGGAGACAAGTTTACACACCTCCCTTCCTGACCTTTTTGTCCACCTTTCCCCAACTCCTTAAACTTTTCTACTGCACCCTCTGGAATTCTTGTTTAGTCATCAACAAAATTCCTTCTATTATAAATCTCTTCTCTGAATGTTTCTTTTACCTTCTTGCTTTACATGAAACCTGACTTTCCCTTGAGGACACAGCTTTTCCTGCCACCCTCTCAGATGGTGGCTGTATTCTCTCCCGTGTTCCTCATATCCCCAAACTGGAGGGTGGGATAGGTACCTTTCCTTGCTATTTGTTTCTAGTTTCCCAAATCATTCTCTCTCGTTCCTCACTAATACCACCCCATCCCCATCTTTGAATGTCAAGTTATCGGACTATACCACCCTCCCCCTCTTCTGGTTATAGTCATTTGCCAACCCTGTGTCGTTCTCTCTTTCCTCTAAAATTATACTGTCACTCTGTCCTGATTCTTGGGGATTTCCATATCATGTCAATAACCTTTCCAATATTCTGCCTCTCTGTACTTTGACTTTCCTTCTTCCAGTGATTTTGTCTTTCCCCTCCTCAGCCACAAATTCGCATAGCCATACCCTAGAATTTTCTCCAATTCCTTCATCTCCTTCATAATCTCTGTTCTCCCAAGGCACCAAGTCCAAGTAGCTGTTTTGATTCTATGAAAAGTAGAGCTAGGGCATTACAAAATTACCCACAATACCCTTAATGCAGAATGGCTTTGGCCAGTTTATTTAAGAGCTGCTTAACAGAGATGAACAACACCCATGAATAGTGTGCTCAACACTGGAATGAAGAAACCTCTAAATCCACTGGGACGTAGTGTAGGGCACAATGTAATGGGACTCCTGCTGCATTTGGAGGCAAAAGGGCTGGGTTTCAGATCTAACTTTCTTTCTTGGGTATTGTGGTTCATTGGGCAATTCACTTAATTCCTAAGAGCATCAGTTTTCTTATATAAAACTACTGTAAGACATTCAGTTGAGGGGTGCCTGGGTGGCTCATTTGTTAAGCTTCTGCCTTTGGCTCGGGTCAGGGTCCTGGGGTCCTGGGCTCGAGCCCCACATTGGGCTCCCTGCTCCGTGGGAAGCCTGCTTCTCCTTCCACTGCCCCTGCTTTTGTTCTCTCTCTCGCTGTGTGTCTTTCTCTGTCAAATAAATAGATAAAATCTTTAAAAAAAAAAAAAAGACATTCAGTTGAGTCTGCCTCACAGGATTGTTTTGAGGATTAAGTAAAATATATATGTGATATTCATTGATAAATTATAAAGGACCTTACAGTGATTTATTATGTAAACTTGTGCCAGAATTTGGTCTGAAGGATTGTGTAATAACCAAAGTTTCAACATGAATACCCCCATTTTCAGAAGAAACAAAGGTATATTTGAAAGCTTTCCCAGGGAGAGTTTGTTGTTGTAAACTGGTTTTGAGAGATTTTGATACTTCTTCCTAATGTCCAGTACTGCCACTTCTGTTCATTTTGGGGAAGGTCATTTTATGACAACTACTCTTAGAGCTTTATTATATATTTTTCAACAAACATTTATTAAGGATTACTGTATGCCAGGTACTGTGCTAGGTTCTGGGGATAAACTAGATGGGCAAAGATTGACATGGTGCCTATCCTCATGGAGCTGTTCGCTGGGGTAATCAACAGTCTCACGACGGTGACAAAAGCTGAAAAGAAGGGCCTACATTAGGTAGATCTGTTCTAGTCAGAATGTTGAGAAGGTTTCTCTGAGGAGCTCAGATCTGATGGAAAGTAGGAATCAATTAGATGAAGAGGAAAGGAATATCAATTTCATATGGCTGCTATAACAAATCACCACAACCTTAGTAGCTTAAAACAACACAAATCTATTATCTATGGTTTTGGGGGTCAGAAGTTCTAAAATCAAGCTTTTCAGCTAGACTGCATTCCTTCTGGAGGCTCTAGGGGAGAATCCATTTCCTTGCCTTTTCAGCTTCTAGAGGCTACCTCTATTACATTTCTTGGCCCTTGGCCCCTTCCTTCATCTTCAAAGCCAGCAGCACAGCGTTTTCCAATCTCTCTCCTCTGTGACCTCTACTGTCATCATCGTATCTCCTTCTCTGATTCTGGCTCCTCCACCTCCCTCTTTCCCTTATAAAGACACTTGTGATTACATTGAGCTCACCCAGATAATCCAGGATGTTCTCCCCGTCTGAAGATATTTAGCTTAATCACACCTAATGTAAGTTTTGCCATGTTAGTAATATATTCATGGATTCTGGGGATATGACATGAGCATCTTTGGGGAGCTGATATGCTGTCTACCATAGGAGCATTCTAGGTGGGAAGAACAACATGTACAAAAGCCCTGGGATTGGACAGAGCATCTCAAATAGAAGGGACTGAAATCAAGTCAGTGTGGCTGGAGCCTAGAAGCTAGAGAAAGGGTGTGACATGAAGAGACTGGAGAGATAGGGACTAGACTATATATGACCTTTTAGGCCATGTCAAATATTTTTGTCTTGAGCCCTGAAGCCATGATAGGCTTTAAGCAGGGAAGTTGCCATGCTCATATTTACACTGAAAAAATAATTCTGCTACAGAGTATGGAGAATGGACTGAAAGGGCTAGTAATTGCGGTGAACAATGATAATGGTTTGTACTAGATACAAATGGAGAGAAGTGGAAGGATGGGAGAGATATACAGGAAGAAACTCAACAGGACTTGGTAATGCTTGCTCATGAGGCTTCAGTGAGCAGGAGGAGTGAAGGATGCTAAGAATAGCTAACTGACTTCAGCTCTGCATCCCCTGGATGATGATGGAGTAACTCATCAAGATAGGGAATAGATCATGAACAAGAATTCGGGGGGTTTTTTTGGACACTTATGAGTTTGGTTTGAAATTGCTTGGTTTGGGGTGCACTTGAGCCATCCATGAGGAGGTGTCATTGGTAGAGGTCTGGAGCTCAGAGGAAAGGTCTAGGGTGGAGAAGAAGTTTGTGAGCCATCATCATATAAATGTCTCAGGTACAGGTATGATGAGATTTTTTTTAGGGAGAGTGGGAAGGGGAGATGGTCAAGGGCCAAATATTAAAGATCTCGAAAATCTAATAGCTTGGTAGAAGACGACAAACCTACCCTAGAGATAGAGAGCCCAGAAAAGTAGGAAAGTAAGAAGAAAAACAGCAGTGTTTTGGTTCATGAAGCCAAGAGGAGTGAAGATTTTAAGTAGGCTCCACACCCAGTGTGGAGCCCAAAGTGGGGCTCGAACCATGACCCTGAGATCAGGACCTGAGCTGAGATCAAGAGTTGGATGCTTAACTGACTGAGCCACCCAGGTGCCCCCCAAAGTGAAGGTTTTTAAAAGTAGCAAGTGATCTACAGTGAGTAAATTTTTTATGAAGTCAAGTCAGAGGAGAATGGAAAAATGTCAATTGGGTTTAATGACATTATCAAGTAAATTCCTCAAAAGTGTAGGACTGCCTGAGCCCACATATATATATATATACACACACACACACACACACACACATATATATATATACACACATATATATTCAGTTCTTGAGATGAAAAAAGTGAGTTACACTAGAAGAAAATAACCAAGGTGAAATCACAGAAACCTGAACTGGGTGGGACCAATTTCTGATGTTGGAGTATTTGTAACACCAGGCTGAGCTCATGGCCCTTCACTTTTGTTCCTCAAGGTCCAAAGGAGTTACAAGAAATGCAGCTCTCTATACACAGTTGGCACTCAATAAATATTTGTTGACTGGTTACATGAGCAACCCATACACTTCTTCCTGACATATATTCATCTTGTCCACAGGAATTAGCACTTCTTACCCATATATTGCCTCAAGGTCCTAATTCATAAGCAAACAAAACTTCTGTCCTATTCCTTAAAGCGTGCTTTTTCTAAACCACAGTCGCTCTTATGTTCTCACATGCCTGAGAGATTATTTTCCTATTGTGTGCCCTTGGTCATTTCCTTCTTATGTGCAAAAATGTTTGGGAATAGTTCTTTGTGTAGATAAAATGAAAAGTATTTTTTTAGTGAAAGAAGGTGTTTTCACTTTGGGAGAGATGGCAGATAGGGCACCAGGAGTTTGAGCTCCCAGCCTAGCTTGGAAAATCATCATGAATTAGCTTCCTGCCAATTGCCTTTTCTTTTTGAAAAATGGGCTCATGGCAGTTGCTGCAACTGAAGGCAACAAAGAGAAGTTATGAAAAGAAAATGAAACTCTGTGTGTGTGTGTGTGTGTGTATGTGTGTAATTTGGTACTTTAAGAGTGAAGCTGATCTACCAGTATTTCCACTCCTATGCTCCACAGAGCTGCATGCACATATGGACAAGTTGTGTACAAGAATGTTCATAGCAGCACTATTGCCAAGAGCCCCAAACTGACTTAAAAGCCCCCAATGCTCATTGTAGCAGTTAGCTTCTGCTGCATAACAAACAAATCCAAAACCTAGCAGTTAAAACAGGAACCTGCGGGACCTGATTCTGCAGGTCAGCAATTTGGACTGGGCCCATATGAGTGGTTTTTCTGATCTGCACTAAGCAAAATTAGCAGAGTCTGGCACAAATCAGAGAAGTGCCCAGCAGAATGTAAACTATATTCTGGTTGTTGTCCCTACATTTTGGGTGGTTTGCTATACAGCAATAGATAAGTGATACAAAGCCACCCTAGTTCATAGTATTAGAGGGCATAGGCAAGTTTCTCAAGTTGCTGGAATAAAAGATGTAGCAATTATTTCCCTCCAATTTTCCATTCTCCTTTGCTTAAAGATAGACTCATGTTCTTGACCACAGAACAATGGTGGAAACTGCTGAAATGTTCCTTATTGAACTTATTTATAGGCTACTCTAAAATCAAATTTTCTTAAATGCAGCATCCTGCCAACTTATACAAACATGCTGCCATTGAGCTTTATAAAAACCTTTAAAACAGGATTTCTCCACCTCGGTACTATTGGCATTTTGGATTGGGTATTTCTTTGTTATCCTGTGCCTTGAAGGATGTTGAACAGCATTTCTGGTCTCAACTCACAGATGCCAGTGGCAGCCCTCCTCCCATTGTGACAAAATGTCTCCAGACATTGTCAAATGGCCCCTAGAGGCACAGTAGCTTCTGGTTGAAAACCACTGTTCTAGAAAAACTATTCAGGAAACACCAACTGGGATACCACTATGAGAACAGAGGAGGGTGATGATGAATGGGTGACCGTGAAGCAAGTGAAGAGGTAGGGAGAAGAAGGATAGATGTTTATTTGGCCCCAAGCGTGCATGTTGCTAATGTCATCAAAGTGTCACAGCAACCTTGTGAAGAGGTAGCCATCACCTTGTTGTGTAGACGAGGAGCTGGAGGCTTGGAAACATAAGTTAACATTTGACTATTATGAGATGGATCTAGTGATCCAGCCCAGGTCTGTCTGACTCCAGTACCCATGCCCTTGCTGCCATGAATCCAGGGCTGCTTCTCACTTAGGCCAGGAAAAGTCAGAGATGTCCAGGAGCAATTGCCCAATGACGGCTGCTGGTCCCAAGGAGGGAATACAGGCTCCTCTCTAATGAGCTCAAAAGTCAGTACCCAAGGTCTGATGAGTGCCTGTGGGAAGGGTGAGACTCAGGCAGGGTTCCAAAGCAGGATTCCACTCATCATCACAGCTTTAGGTCACAGAATCTAATCTAGGCCTAGGTAGACATAGAGGACCGTTAGCAGTTTAGAATAGGAAAAGTGTGGACAATTGAAACCCACCATTAATGTCCACACCCCTTTTAACTCTGTAGTTCTCTTTAAAAGATTGTTTAATCTTTTAAAAAAATGATTTAACTTATATTTTAACAGACAATGCATGCACATAGTACAGTTTAAAAGTTGCAAAAATAAACAATAAAGCATAAGTTTTCTTCCTATTTTTATCCTCCAGATTCTTATTTCCCGTCCCAGAAGGCAACCACTATTACCATTTGTTTTGCATATACTTCCAGAAATACTCTATATATAGGCAAGCAAATATATTTATTTTTTTCATTAGTGACAGCATAATATACACGTTATTGAGCATCATAACACACCACCCCTATAAATATATATGCAATATACATAGACAAAGACATAGATGTCTGTATGTCTGTCTATCTTGGAGCACCTTTCATATCAGTACATGAAGATCTGTCTCATTCTTTTTAATGGTTGCCTAGTATTCTATCTTAGGAAAGTGGCATAATTTGGTAAACCATTCTTCTAGTGATGGACATTTACGTTGTTTCTACTCTCCTGCTATTACAAATAAAGCCACAACAAGCAGCTCTGTGCATACTTTCCCCTCATGTGTAAGTATATCTGTTCACTCAGTTTAATTCATAGCCTGTCATCTCCTCCTTTTGCCTGCAGTGTCGGTACTAAGATCAGTGTAACTTTGGAAGAGAAGGAAATAGAGCATCTGAACAAATACCAAATATACAGTTAACCTTGATAAATCAAGCATCAGAAATAAAAATTGAAAGGGGCCTGATCACATGTGGTAAGTTGAATATGATGTCACCTGGCTCCTGAGGCCCCAGATTCCTCATGTAGAAACTGCTAAAAGCAGGATGGGACCTCAGATATTCTTTAGTGTGTACCTTTCCCATGTTTTCACATCTAAGGCCATTAGGACCCTGAGATGCTTATAGATAGCTCAGTTAGATTGAAATGTCGGTCTTCCAAGTTCCAATCCTATGCTCTTTCAAATACACAAGCGCAATGTCTTTCCCAACCCTAACATTTTGAAACTGAAAAAATTACTACTTAAAATCCAAACTGATTGTATCCACCTCTGCCTTCTAAAGTGGTGCCATAATTCACTGCACTGAACTAAATCTCTGTTCCCTTCATCAGAGGGACTGTGGAATGAGGGAGGAGGCAAGGATGGATAGCTCAAAACCTCTGCCAGTGGAGTATTTGGGCCATTTTGTAACAAAATCTAGAATAATGATGTGCAGAAGTGGCTGTCCACCTGGGTAGAGGTGTAGAACACCACAAGACTTTGTGTCACATGGTGAGGGAGTGGGACTCTCAGGGAGGCCTTGAGATGATGATCCTCAAACTGGGTAAGCAAGGAGTTTTAGAAGATAAGTAGCATGGCTAAAGAACATGGAGGGGTAGCCTAAATATTTTATAAAGATAAAAATGTCTGATAGTCAATTTTGAGTTGTTTGGCTTCATTGTGATAATAAACTCAATCCTTAAGGAAAGTCTGCTTTACACACAAATGTCTTCGGTGAATGGTTCTGGGATTGTTTCTTTAACTCTACCAGGTCAGGGTACTGGGTTGACGTGTGATTCTCCGGTCGTTTTCTTCCTCAAGTTCACATGAAGGCTGCCATAGCCCTGTGTGAACCACTCTGTAAAACACTGCAAAATTCAGGGTAGGAAGATGAGGAATAGAGAAAATTGTTCTCCTTCTAATGGGGGGAACCTTTCCCAGGAGACTTGACCTCTCTTTGGCTGGAAGTGACTCTCATTTCTATCCCTAGCTACAAGGTGGATTGAGAAGTGAGTCCCCCAGTCCCTCACTGAATGGCTTTAATTCATTCTTGAAAGCCCTGCCACTAAAGTTGAAAGCTGTTAATTTTTAAAAAGTTCGTTAATTTTAATGGGAAAATCTACAATATGTTCTGTCCCAATCCCAGATACCTAAATAATTTTCACAGATAAGAAAATGTATCAAGTGAAGAATGAAAACAAGTTTACATAGGAAATGAAGCACATTTTGAAAGTACATAAATACAGTTTGTACGCAAAAGGTAATGTAGAAAGAGTAGACTTGATAGGAATGGTGGCCGAGAGGGTGAGGGAGTCATGCTTTGGAAGGTGAATTTTCTTTTGTCTACACCACTTGTTTTACCAGCTTTCTAACTTCGGAAAGAAGGTTCATGATTATTGTGTACTCTAACTGCATTTAAATATAAAGTTATAGCCTAGATATTGCCTCTAGGACCAAATAAAAGATAAACAGGAGAGTGTTTTGAAACATGTAAAATTGCACATGCACAGAGACTACAGAGATGTAGATGATACCTCCTCATCATTCTCACTTGGTGTCCATATGCAAAGCCGAACATTGTGGACTCATTCAAGCATGATGCTCAATTCAAATTAGTTCCATATGATCCACTCCGACTAGTAAATGTGTGTTGGGTAAAATTGGTGAGTGTGACTTAGCCTGAAACTGAAATGATGTCATATCGCCTCTCAGAGGCGATTTGTTTAGTGTGTTTTGGGGGTAAAAAAGTCAATATATTGGGGGGGAAAGGGAGTCCTTGTTCAAAAAGTGGTACAACTTTTCAAGAGCCATTATGACAAAAAGTCGTTAACTGTACAATCGTTATGTGAGTTAAGTCTGTACCTGGAAAGGGGAATGGAATTGTCTCAGTTGGTTTCTCATTTATCATAGTCACCCTTTAAGCCTGGGCACATTGCCAGCCCAAACCAAATTAGAGTAAGTATCTTCTCACAGAAAAGGGGGGTGGTTATTGGACTGGCCACTCAGCGTGTCTGCCACAAGATATCTGTTCCCTTAACCATGTCGCTTGGAAAGTGTGTGTTATGCAAAGAGATAACTGAGGTTGGTAATACGACTGATATATAATTTTAATTACAGAGTTAATAGGTCATTGGTTCTTAACAATACTTCACTGGCGAGCAACTGGTGGCCAGTTGCTGGTGCAGAGTCCTCAGTAACTCAGAGGACAGGCAATAACCACCCTCCACACTGCAGAGAATGGAGCATTTTGGCACTTGCTTTGAAATCGGAACATCTGTCTGCAGTGTTTTCCCTCTAGCTATCCAAAGTGGCATGCCCATTCTGCTTACCAGGCTTGGTAAAGGCTCCAGTGACCATTTCCTGATGGCATTCATCATGGGTATGAAGCATACTCCAAATTACTTTCCAGATGATTAAACTTGGAACTTTCTTTTCCTTGGTCTCGCTGACTTTGAAATTGAGTTGTTGATTCAATGACCCTTTACTGAGCATCTATTGTGGGTTAGGTACTCTTCTTGGTCCTGTGGAAAATTCAGAGACAAATCAGACATGACCCTTTCCTCTAAGAGCTTATAGTCTAGTAGAGGTGATAAGACATAAATAACAATGGTAAAAGGTATAAAGTAGTATCAATACCATAAAAGTGGGACAGAAGATGTTTCCGGAGAAAAATTAGGAATATGTATCAATATCCTTAAATTTTTTCATATCTATGAACTAGTAATTCAAATATATTCAACCTAGGGAATCCTTGGCCTCCTAGGAAATCCACACATGAGCTTCAGGTAACTTTCCTAAAAGTGTATGCAAAAGTGTAGTTATATGTTTGATTGCATTATTCTCGGGAGAGGATCCTTAACTTTTTCTAATTCTGAAATAAAAGCATTTTTGTTTTTTTTTTAAAAGATTTTATTTATTCATTTGAGAGAGAATGAGATAGAGAGAGAGAGAGCATGAGAGGGGGGAGGGTCAGAGGGAGAAGCAGACTCCCTGCTGAGCAAGGAGCCTGATGCGGGACTCGATCCTGGGACTCCAGGATCATGACCTGAGCCGAAGGCAGTCGCTTAACCAACTGAGCCACCCAGGCGCCCTAAAAGCATTTTTGAATTCACTACAGTACTCCCACTTCTAGAAACCTATCTTAAGGAAATAGTCAGACATGTAGGCAAAGATTTATTTTTAAGGGTGTTTATTGTAGCATTATGTATAATAGTATAAAATTGGTAACAACCCAGATATTGAAGAACTGAGAATTAATTATAGTACATCTGCACAATGAAATTTATGTTCATGTTGAAATGAGACATCAAAAAATTAACAATATGAAAATATGCTCATGATAAAATGTTAAGTAAAAAAAACCTGTATCCATGGTATGCTCTCAATTATGTTTTTTTAAAAAAAATCATCAGAAAGGCTAACGGGATAACATGGGAAAATGTTAACAATGATTATCTCTCTGTGTTGGGGGAATGAGTGATGTTTTTCTTTAATCTGTTCCATATTTCTCAACTTTTCTGCAATGAGCACAGATCACTTCGCAGATGAGAAGAGAATTAAAGTTATATACAAACTAGTACAGATGGTGTCATGGCAGTTCTGCAGTGAGATCTCTTTTATTGGGGAAATCAGGGAGGTCTCTTAGAGGAGGTGGCCTTCGAGTATAGCTTTGAATCATGGCCACAGTCTTGACCTTTTGAAGAGCTAGGAGAGAGCAGTCAAGCAGAGCGGTTGAAGATGTCAAGAGTTGAAGGAAAGAGAGCTCCATGGAGAAGTTGAGAAGTGGTGGTGACCTCATCACTCCCCCGAGAGGTTTTGGGAGTAGGGAGGGCTGGCCCACATTCAGGCAAAAAGCCAATTCGGGGTGTGGGCTGACTCGCAGGGCCCCTCAAGGACCCCTGAGTTGTGGCCTATACTGTGTCCAGAGACCCTCCCCATTCTGTGATACGAAGTTCAACATGGGGTTACACTGGATAAATTATGGTAGGCTAGGAGTAATCAAAAGTTTGGCAGGTGGACTTCTGGGGAGGGATTAGCCAGAAATTCCGAGAATGGGATTGTAAGAGTCAGGGAAGAATGGTGAGAAAGTAAAAAATATATATTTCTTTGTGACTTAAATTGTTTTGAAGCCAGATGTCTTGGTGCGAAGCTGTACTTTTTAATCCCTTATATACCCGGAAGAAAACAAAAGCTAGTAACAGATTGATTAATGCCATATGGTGTAAGATTACACTGCATAATGTTTGTTAGTACAATTTACTATTCTACATTAGTTTAACAAGACAGTATTTTTTAAGGAACTGATTATGCATTTTGACTCATTAATTCATTTGGGGAATAACACTTAAGAAATTAACTCAAAAAGGGAAACAATAGCTATGTGTATAAAGTAGCCATTTTTTATAACAGAGGAAAAATATTCGAAAGCTGCCTGTATAAGAGCTCAAGGGTGCTTAAATATATTAAAGAAATGTATCATTGCCCCAAAAATCATCAGTTTATGGGTTTGATAGTTATATGGATACATCAGTAAATTCAGGTTAGGAAAAAAGATCACGAAACTAGTATGTATAGATTGGTGGCATTTTGTTACAACGTATTTGTACAATATAGGGTCACAGTCTTAGAACCGTAGATGCTATAAGGTTAAAAGGAGTTGGGGGGGGGGTCTCTGCTGGATGGTTTAATTTTGACAAGGATTCATCCCCATTTCTTTTTATGATCTCCCTTCTGCTGCGGGGTTAGAAGCCCAGAAGCTACATCTCCTAGAAACTCTTGCCAGCCGGCTTCCAGGATAGAGTCCTCTGATGAGAGGCTCCTTTGCAAGATTTGAAAAGCAGAAGAGAATCAGAGGCCATTAAGACAGCAGCAGGAAGGTGTGTGGGCTTCGCCAGACACTAGATGTGAGGCTTTTTAGTAGCTTCCAGGCATTCTCTTGTAAATTACCCAGTTCAGTGAGGCAGGCAGCTGAGACCATTGATGGCAGCTTTCTACAATTCCTGCAAGTTCCTCATTTCTTAAAAGCCAGGGGCAGCTTTTCCTGACCTTCATTCCTGAGCCCCTCCAATGGTTTTGTAAGCATCTAATTTTCTGAATTAAATCTTTTTCTTCTTCGAATACCTAGTTTCTGATTTTCAGACCAAACCCTGACTGATACAGGGGCTGTATAATTCCTTTGTTTGCTTTCCATGATAAAGTTGATTAAACAGTTGAAATACATGTTCAGCCATTACTTTATGTCCCTGTAGGTTAAATACAGTTTAAGTATATATACTATGTGTAGTAGTCCTACCTGGATAAATTATATAATACCTCTCACACCCACATCACTATCATTTTTGTAATCTCCAGCATGTGCTCCCTACACAAAATGATGTCATAACAGTAAGAAAATAAAAAGAAAATCTCATCACTTCTAAATATTTATTGTTTAGCTTGAGATTGTAATGATTGTGTGTGTATTTTATAGGAGATTAAATGGATCAGTTTATAAATTGACATGAAATCTTTCTATTTCTATCAAATGAGTAAGTTAAGATTGAGATTATTTATTTGACTAGACATGATCAACATTGCATTGACCAAAAAAAAGATGCCCAGACTCTGTACTCGCAGGTATAGTTACCAAAAGAACATAGTATGTATGTATATATACACACAAATTGTGTGTGTATATATCAAATATACATATGTGTGTGATTTTGTTCTTGTAGAGATATGGAAATGTAATTGAAACAATACCCTCTGGCAACTTTGAACACTTCACATCTTTTCCTTTGTTTCCTCAAAACCATTTCATTTTACCACAGGGAAAACATGAAACATGGAGTCCAACCAAGCCTGTAACACTGCCCGCCAGATGCCAAAGAGTCCTTGCGTGGGCTGCTATCTCAAATGGCAGCAGGGGTATGGTAGATGATTTGCAAAAGTGGCCACAATAACTCCTGTCCTCTCTGCATGCACCGCCCCCCCATAATGTGACTTTGCAATAATTCCTGTCATGATATGGAATCTATTTCTCCATCCCTTGAATCTGGTTTTGACCATGTGACTTGCTTTAACCAGTGGGGTATTAGAAAGCATGATGGGAGGGGCGCCTGGGTGGCTCAGTCGTTAAGCATCTGCCTTCGGCTCGGGTCATGATCCCGGGGTCCTGGGATCGAACCCCACATCGGGCTCCCTGCTCCGCAGGAAGCCTGCTTCTCCCTCTCCTCCACTCCCCCTGCTTGTGTTCCCTCTCTCACTGTCTCTCTCTGTCAAATAAATAAATAAAATCTTTAAAAGTTAAAAAAACAAAGAAAGCATGATGGAAACAGACTTAAGACATGCTTCTGCACTGGGCTTATCCTCTCTTGCTGCTCCTGGGAACCCTGAGAACCCTATTATGTGAATAAGCTTCAGCCGGCCTGCTGAAGATGTGTAGCCCAATTATCCACATTGTCCCAACCAATAGCCAGCACCAACCATCAGACATGTGAGTGAGGCCACCCTCGACTGACCAGACTCTAGTCAATCTTCCAGCTGACTGCATTTGGATGCATAAGTCCAGGTGAGACCACTGGAAGAACTGTCCAGCTGATCCCAGGCCAAATTGCTGGCCCACAGAATCATAAGCTAATAAGTGATAATTGTTTTAAGCTGTTAAGTTTTGGAATGGTAAGAATTAGGCAGGTATAAAATTATGAGCCCCAGTCAGAACTGAAGCCCTCATTTTGTGCCTTCCCTCTACCAAGTAAAGTAAAAACAAAAACAAAAAACCATGATTAAGGTAGCCAACTACATACATTTATGACCTCTGCCTTAGAGGAAGGCAAACAAGACAAGCAATGTTGAAGATTCTTTTTCTTTCCATTCTAATTAGAAAATTCTGACAAATGAGTAGCTCATCACCCAATTACCACCAAAACTCAATGAAGTGAAAATGATTTTGATTCATTGAGAAACTTAAGGAAATTGAAATGAACCGGAGTCTGCATGCTTTCTTCATCAAGACCGCCACAGTTTTGCCTGAGAACAGTCTGTCAATCTGCCTTGCCATTTACTTTTGGAACTCACCCCGCCACCCCTAGTTTTTTCAAGTTTAGCCATCCTTGGATCCATGATAGGCCAGGAACATGGTTTTATTTTGTTCACTAAGTTCTGTTTCTCTGCCAGTGATAAGTAAACTAGAGACAAAATAGAAACACACCCCATGGGAATATTCTCTCCCCAAGTTATCTCCCTCATGTGTCACATAGCTTTTCCCACTGGCTCATCTTGATAATTATATAGCCAAAGATTCAAAAAAGTCTCTCTTCTACAACCCAGTGGTCACTTTCTTGGAGTAAGCACAGTGGTCTTCCCAAGTGGAATGAGTCATCTTGTGTCATTCAAAAAGGGGAGGGGACCATGCCAAGTGCCAGATGAGAGGAAGGAGGGCAAGGCTACCTTCCACCTGCACTGACTTTACCCCATTTTCACATGGTCACCAGTGTGGATTCATGGTCAAGATTGATACTCATATTCCATTTTTTCTCTTCTTATAAGACTCACACATTTTCCTGGTCTTCTAGAAGGCAGGAACCTAAAGTTTTATTCTGAATACTGCAGAGTTGTCTAGTACTGGCCCAACCTGAAAGGTGAGAGTGAAGACTCCTTCGGTAGTCCCTAAAGGCTGAGAGCTGGCTCAGGGTCATGTTTCAAAGCAGACCAGCCATTTATAGTGCCCTCAAAGTAGCTATACTCAAAATCTATTTCTTCTCACCCTACCACTCCATCAGGTGAATTGATAAGGTCACTTACATACCATATTGTCTTTGGAGATATAAATTAAGGGATGAATGAAATGTAGACAGGCATTGGGTGGATTTACTTCAAGATATTCACCTCTTTGGAAGTATATAGCAATACAAGCCTCCCTCAAGAAGCAAGAAAAATCTCAAATACACAACCTAACCTTACACCTACAGGAGCTAGAAAAGAAACAGAAGATGAAGCCTAAAGCCAGCAGAAGGGATATAATAAAGATTAGAGCAGAAATAAATGATATAGAAAGAAAGAAACAAACACAGCCAAACAGATCAATGAAATTAGGAGCTGGTTCTTTGAAAGAATTAATAAAATTGACAACCCCCTAGCCAGACTTAGCAAAAAGAGAAAGGAACCAAATAGTAAAATCACGAATGAGAAAGGGGAGATCACAACCAACACCACACAAATACAAACAATTATAAGAGAATATGATGAGAAATTATATGCCAACAACTTGGGCAATCTGGAAGAAATGGATAAATTCCTAGAAACATATAAAATGCCAAAACTAAAACAGGAAGAAATAGAAAATTTGAACAGACCAATAACCAGCAAAGAAATTGAATCAGTAATCAACAAATCTCCCAACAAACAGAAGTCCAGGGCCAGATGGCTTCTACCAAACATTTAAAGAAGAGTTAATACCTATTCTTCTCAAACTGTTCCAAAAAATAGAAATGGAAGGAAAACTTCCAAACTCATTCTACAAGGCCAGCATTACCTTGATCCCAAAACCAGACAAACACCCCACTAAAAAGAATTACAGGCCACTATCCCTGATGAACATGGATGCAAAAATTCTCAACAAGATACTAGCATATTGAATCCAATACTACATTAAAAGAATTATTTACTACAATCAAGTGGGATTTATTCCTGGGCTGCTAGGGTGGTTTAATATTCACAAATCAATGTGATATACCACATTAATAAAAGAAAGGATAAGAACCATATGATCCTCTCAAGAGATGCAGAAAAAGCATTTGACAAAGTACAGCATCCATTCTTGATAAAAACCCTCAACAAAGTAGGGATAGAGGGAACATACCTTAACATCATAAAGGCCATATATGAAAGACCCACAGCTAATATCATCCTCAATGGGGAAAAACTGAGAGCTTTTCCTCTATGGTCAGGAACAAGACATGGATATCCACTCTCACCACTGTTAATTAAAATAGTAGTAGAAGTCCTAGCCTCAGCAATCAGACAACAAAAAGAAATACAACTCACCCAAATCTGCAAAGAAGAAGTCAAACTTTCACTGTTCACACATGACATGATAATCTATGTAGAAAACCTGAAAGACTCCACAAAAAAATTGCTAGAACTGATACACAAATTCAGTAAAGTTGCAGGATACAAAATCAACATACAGAAATCTGTTGCATTTCTGCACACCAATAATGAAGCAGCAGAAAGAGAAATCAAGGAATTGATCCCATTTACAATTCTACCAAAAACCATGATACCTAGGAATAAACCTAACCAAAGAAGTGAAAGATCTGTACTCTGAAAACTATAGAACACATATGAAAGAAATTGAACATGACACAACGAAATGGAAAAACATTCCATGCTCATGGATTGGAAGAATAAATATTGTTAAAATGTCTATACTAACCAAGGCAATCTACACATTTAATGCAGTCCCTATCAAAATACCACCAGCATTTTTTACAGAGCTAGAACAAGCAATCCTAAAATTTGTATGCAACCACAAAAGACCCTGAATAGCCAAAGCAATCCTGAAAAAGAAAAACGAAACTGGAGGCATCATGATTCCGGATTTCAAGCTCTATTACAAAGCTGTCGTCATCAAGACAGTATGGTCCTGGTACAAAAACAGACACATAGATCAATGGAACAGAATAGAGAACCCAGAAATGGTCCCACAACCATATGGTCCAATAATCTTTGACAAAACAGGAAAGACTATCTGATGGAAAAAAGACAGTCTCTTCAACAAATGGTGTGAAAACTGGACAGCAACATGCAAAAGAATGAAACTGGACCACTTTCTTACACCATACACAAAAATAAATTCAAAATGGGTGAAAGACCTAAATGTGAGACAGGAAACCATCAAAATCCTAGAGGAGAACACAGGCAGCAACCTCTTTGACCTCGGCCCTAGCAACTTTTTATTAGACATGCTTCCAGAGGCGAGGGAAACAAAAGCAAAAATGAACTATTGGGACTTCATCAACATAAAAGGTTTCTGCACAGCGAAGGAAACAACCAACAAAACTAAAAGACAACTTACAGAATGGGAGAAGATATCTGCAAATGGCATGTCAGATAAAAGGTTAGTATCCAGAATCTATAAAGAACTTATCAAACTCAACACCCAAAAAACAAATAACCCATTTAAGAAAAGGGCAGAAGACATGAACAGACACTTTGCCAAAGAAGATGTCCAGATGGCTAACAGACACATGAGAAGATGCTCAACATCACTCATCATCAGGAAAATGCAAATCAAAACCATAATGAGATACCTTCCTCACACCTGTCAGGATGGCTAAAATGAACAAGTCAGGAAATGACAGATGTTGGCGAGGATGCGGAGAAAGGGGAACCCTCCTACACTGGTGGTGGGAATGCAAACTGGTGCGGCCACTCTGGAGAACAGTATGGAGGTTCCTCAGAAAGTTGAAAACAGAATTACCCTATGACCGAGCAATTGCACTACTAGGTATTTACCCAAAGGATGTAAAAGTACAGATTTGAAGGGGCACATGCACCCCGATGTTTATAGCAGCATTATCAACAATAGCCAAACTATAGAGAGAGCCCAAATGTCCCTCGACTGATGAGTGGATAAAGAAGAGGTGGTATATCTATACAATGGAATATTACTCAGCCATCAAAAAGAATGAAATCTTGCCATCTGCAAGGACATGGATGGAGCTAGAGTGTATTATGCCAAGTGAAATAAGTCAGTCAGAGAAAGACAAATACCATATGATTTCACTCATATGTGGAATTTAAGAAACAAAGCAGATGAACATAGAGGAAGGCGAAAAAAAGAGAGAGGGAGGCAAACCATAAGAGATTCTTAATGATAGAGAACAAACTGAGGGTTGCTGGAGGGGAGGTGGGCAGGGGATGGGCTGAACGGGTGATGGGGATTAAGGAGGGCACTTGCTGTAATGAGCACTGGGTGTTCTATGTAAGTGATGAATCACTAAATTCTACTCCTGAAACCAGTATTACACTATGTGTTTGCTAACTAGAATTTAAATAAAAACTTGAAACATTAAAAAAAAGATATTCACCTCTTTAAGGATTCACCTCACAAAGGAACTTCACAATGTATTAAGTAGCTGGAGACAAAGTTGGGAATGAGCTTGGGCAGTGATGAAATGGGAAAAATGGAAATATATTGCCTGTGACATTGCTTGTATTCTTGCTCGGAATTCTGATCTAGCTCTTGTATAAATATTTAATTCTTACTATGCTTGTATTTTTTTCTCCTAAGGAAACTGTGGGTTCCTTGAGATTAGCAAACTCAGTTTTTTGCTTCTCTGAATCCTTCATATTGCTGAGCGCAGTGTAAGCTGGATGGTAAGCTCTGTAAAGTCAGGTGATATAGCTGTCTTGTTTACTGTAATATCTTTAGTACCTAGTAGAGTATCTGGCACATAGTAGGTCCTCAACAAATATTGAATGATTGGGTGAATCAATGTGGCATCAGGTACCTTATAACAGCTGTTGAATGAAAGAGTGAGCTGATGAATAAATGTATGAGAATGTATAAAGTCTTGAAATCTGGCACTGGTACGCTTGAAAAGCCCAGGGTTATGCATACGATTGGAATACAGCCCACAGGAAGAAGAGCTCCTAAAAGCATACCTCTGTTTTCATTTACAGAGGCAGATGATTTCTGCTACTTTGATTTTCACTGCTTACTGAGTCTGATTTACTTGGTTATTAAAAATGGCTTCATTCATTTTCAATTCATTTCACTCCTTTGCTCAGCTTCTCTGCTTTAGGGTTTCGTTTCCCACTAATGGGGCTTGCTGTCTCTCGGCTCAATGTGACACTACTCTGAAGACCTTGGAACGGTTTCCATGGTTACTTCTTCTGGAATTCTCCCTTTGGAAACCTTGTGTTCTTTCCTTACCTTTAACTTCCATCTCAGAAATTTAAATACACACCTTAGGGTTCTCGAGAGTGTTAACACTCTCCCTAGAAACACTTCAAACCACAGAGGAAAAAAAAAAATCAAGGACTTCACATTCCTTTTCTTCTGTTATGTGTGGAATGGGGCTGCATGGTTTGATGCTGAAACCCCCTGAAGCCCAGAGATCCAGAGATTTCCAGCAAAAAGAAAAAAAAAAAGACAAAATGATTTCCCACATTGCCAAAGCCATGGTCTCCTTATTCCAATTGGATTCATACCACAAAAATGAGCATTGCCACCATCACCAAAGCCTTTTCTTTCCTCTTTTCTTTTTCTTCTTTTTAAAAATGAGTCTCCATGCTGAACTCACTGCTGATGTGTCTGGCCTTGCGGTGCCTTAAATGTGTTAGTGAAGAAAAGAGGAAGGCTAGTGGAGATTGGGAGGAACTTCAAAAACTAAACAGATTGCTGAATGAAATTTTACTTTCTAAAATCTTCCACCCTTTCTTCTGCGATTATTGGCCAAGATCTAAATTGCAAGAGACTTCTAGGGAATCACGTTCTGAAACAGACTCATGTTGGGTACGCCTGGGATACACCTGTGGATCCCAGTGGACTTAAAATAAATTTACGAGCTACGCAGTCAGTAATACAGGAACACCCACCCCCCAGCGAGCACCTCCTCTTTGATGGCTCCCTTCCCCTCTGCCTGTCTCTCCAGTATTGTCTCCCTGCCCTCATCTTCCCCCATGCAGGCCCTTATTCTTTCTTCAAACAGTTCGCAGCAAAGTCTCTTTCCAGCTTCCAAAGGCCCGGACATCAAAATGAGAAGAAGCCATTCCTGGCTTTTTCCCATGCAGTTCGGGGCACTCAGCTGCACTTCAGATCCCATGCTCTGTGCGTTTGTACCCCAGGGGTGTGCTGGGCTCTGGGAAGAGCAGAAGGCAGCCAGGCCTTGTCCCCAGCTTTCTCGCTTCTATCTAAAATGCGGGAGGCTTCATTTGAACCCCTTGTGAAGTTTTCTGCCTTCACAGATCTCCACATTGTGATCAGTCCTCATCTGGCGCCTGTCTGGGTACCATGATCCCCTCCCTGGGCCACTTGGGAGCCCCAGGAATGGCAGCGACAGCAGTGGGTTTGGAATCTGGTAGCATTCTGAGAGGCATTACAGCGTAGTTGCTAAAAGTGCCGAGTCCGGAGCCAGACGGGATAGGTTCCCGTCTGTGTGTCACCACTTACGAGCTAAGTAATCTTGGCCAAGTTACTTAGCCTCTTTGTATCTTTGTTTCCTCATCTGTGAAATGGGGGTGATGAGCATCGTGGCACCTAGCTGTCCTGAGTGTCAAACTCGTTAACCAGGTAAAGTACTTAGAATAATGTGTGGCACACAGTAAGCTCCCCAAAAGTGTTGTCTATTATCGTTTTCCACATCAAGCCTTCTTTTCTTAGTGGGGCAAGTACTAGCTCAAGTCCTGGTTCTGCCAATTTGGGTCACTGTAATCTTAGAGCACCTCACATAGCCTATGTGAGCCTCAGTTTCCCGGGATAGTTAGAAGGGTTACACAGCTTATTGGATATGCAAGCACCTGAAAATAACAATGCTTTGTTTTCCTTCTTGCTCTTTCTGATCAGGTCTGGATGATAGTTGACATCTCTTCTTTCTCTTTGTTTTTTTTTCTCTCATATTTTTTCTTCTCCTTCATTCTTTGAGTCCCATTCCCCTTTTCTGACACTCAGTTCCTGATGTTCTTATCTCCTGCTTAATCTCCAATGACTCTCATTTTGCCAGATCATTTTGCCATCTCATTGCCATCTCATTTCGCCAAACATGGGAAGAAACAAGGGCCTGAGTGACCCTTAAAAACCTTTTTCTAACTTCCACCTTCCAGGCCCTCCTTTGGTGGGAGATAGAGGGCCTGAAGGAAGGAGCCCAGTAGGTCTCTTCTTTCTGGGGCACAGATAACTCCAGCTAGGCCAGGGTCAGTGAAGACCGAGTCTAGAGATCCTCTCTCCTCTCTGCTCACTGGCCCCTGTCCTACTCAGACTGGCCCGCTAACTACCACCTTAGGGGCTGCCACGGAGCCTGCCTATGGTCTGGAGCTGTCACAGCAGCTCTGGTCCCCTTCCCTGCCATTTCCACCATGCTCACCCACAACTGAGGCTGCTGCTTGGGAAGAACAGCTCTCCCCTTCCCTCCTGTATCAGTTAGCTTTTGCTGCCTAACAAAACCATCCCCGAACTTAGTGGCGCAAGCTATTTACTTAGCTTACAGCATTGGTAGTTTGGGCTGGGCTCAGCTGGGTGGTTCTACTACTCTCTCAACAGGACTCACTTATGGGCCTGCAGTCTGCTGCCACCCACATACACGGTTCTGCTTCTGAGGATTGACCGGCTGCAGGCTGGGATGAGGTGGGAAACTGGATCATATGTTCCTCATCATTCATGGGGCTAGCCCAGGCTTCTTCATATGGAGACAGTGGCAGGGACTCCAGTAACAGTAAAAGAAGGAAATTCCCAATATTTGAATATTTTTCAAGTCTCTGCTTCTGTCACAATCACATTGTTCCTTTGGCCAAAGCAAGTCACAGAATGTAGTGCACGGCAACTAGATCCAAAGTCCCCTTCACGTGTTTTTCCCACAGGGCCGAAGGGCCCTCATGAAAATAAGGACATCTGGTGTGACATCTGAGAATTCACAAATTGGATATGAACATTGGTTCCTCAAAATATTATGTTAACCCTTTGTCAGATTGCCTTCAAATATAAGCATATGCTTCTTCAAGAAAATGCAGGCTTCGAAAAACACCTACATTAGCAGGGGCTCTTGACTCCTTTTTTTGGAGGTAGGAGGGTAGTTACAAACTCCTTTCAGAAGCCAATGAAAGCTTTAAACCTTCTCCCCAGAGAAATTCACATTTACACATAGACACAGAATGCTGCTTACAATTTCATGGGCTTCACAAATTCCCTGAAGGCAAACCCCAAGTTAAGGAACCTTTCATCACAGGGAGAATATATACTTTTGTAAAAGAATTCCTCTGAACCCAAAAGGATTTGCCATGGGCTTGCTTATTTAAAGGAAATCTTATTGTTTAAAGTGATTCATAAGCTACCATTACCTCTGGTTTATCCAGGATGCTTCCCAAAACATTATTCAATTTAGTTAGCTTGCTCTTCAATGTAGGAAAAATTCAATTTCCACCCGACTTTTCAAGAGTGGCATTAATTAAAGGCTAGATGGGCTCATTTAGATGTGCTCCTCGGTCTGTTCAGGTTGATTCTTATAGACCTCACATACATAATGGCACTGTGTTAGAGAATGTGGCCAAGCCCAGTGAAAATATATGGGCCATTAAGAACATTTGTGAACAGATCATCTGTGCATTAAAAATCATTCTCTTGTAATTATTTTCTAAAAACCAAGTTTTAAAGCCTAAAAACTTTTTCATATCATTTCAGGATGCTTCTGGTTGCGAGGGACATATGATTCAGCTAAAATGGGCTTAAACAATCCAATAGGTTTGCTGCAGGGTTGATGGAGTCAGTGGGTCAATGACATGGTGCCTCTAGTTTGACTTCTATAATATTCTCCCGTCCTTCCCTCAGGGTTCCAAGAGGACTGGGGCAATTCTGGGTGTTACACGCAGGTGGCAGTGTCCTGAAGCAAAAGCAAAAAAGTTCCCTTTGTGTGAGTAAGGCAAACCTTCCCAGAGACCTGCATCGGGCATTCCTGAGATCTCATTGGCCAGCACCTAACCTGACAACGTCTGAACTGGTCACTTGCAAGGGAAAGGCTAGTGCCCTGATTGACTTAGACCAGAAAATATTTCTCCTTTGGTCCTGGCTTCCTCTGAAAGACATGGTTTCTTCTTAAATGATAAAAAGAAAAAAAGAATCTGTGTGTTCTTGGTAAGAAGAAGAAGAAGAGGGTCAAAGGGCCATTTGCTGGGCAATCCACAGTGCCGGCTGCACTGCTCTTCTCCTCAATACTCATTTTGAAAGGGTAACTCCTTTTATGGAGCAGGAGAGAAGGAAATGCTTTTGCTAACATAAGTCATGGGAGAAGGGACTTCTGAGATATCACAAAGGCTGCCTATGGAACGGTTGGGAAAGAAGCTGATGGTAGCCAGAGAGGGGGAAACAAAGAATAATGGCTCAAACGAGGGACTTGAGCAAAAGACAGTTTGTAGAAGAGGGTAGTAATATAGGCTGGGAGGAAGGGTGAATGTGCTGCAGCAAAGAGCCTTAGCATGAAGCGTAAGGATTAAATAAGAACATGAATATAGAGGAAGAGAATGGCAAGTGTCTCACATGTTCTATTCAGCAAAATGGCAGAAGAGAGACTTGGAAGGGGAGTGGCGATGGTGAAGGGGCAAGAGAGCGGGGCCCACATATGGGGCAGCGACTCTGTGCCTAGCATGGGCTGCCTACTTAGAGCAGGGGCTGTGATGCCCTGCTTATGGTCCACAGTCCTTTCAGGGTGCTCTGGCCTACTTCTAACTGCCAGTGTGCATGTACATGCCTGAGGGCTCACACCTGCCCCCTCCTGTCCCCGTGACTGTGGAAAGATGGGGGAATTAACACCCTCCTGGAGTAGCCCTCAGCTAATGACTCTCAAGAATTGCTATATAGGGACGCCTGGGTGGCTCAGTCGGTTAAGCGTCTGCCTTCAGCTCAGGTCATGATCCCAGGGATCGAGTCCCACATTGGGCTCCTTGCTCAGCGGGGAGCCTGCTTCTCCCTCTCCTTCTGCCTCCTTTCCCTCCCCCTGCTCGGCTTTCTCTCGTGCCCAGGCATGCTCCCTCTCTCTCTCAAATAAATAACTAAAATCCTTTAAAAAGTAAATTAAAAATTAAAAAAAAAAAATACCCCAGCCCCCTCAACCTTTGTTTGGGATAATTCTGAGCTGAGGGCTTTACACCGTTTCCCAGAGTTTTCCTGCAGGATGAGGTTCCAGTTGCTCACCGTGGCAGCCTGCTTAACAATGCACCCTTTATTGGCGGCCCCCCTCCCCGCTTCACTTCTCGTACCTCCCAACCAGTCTTGTCTGCACCTCCCAAATAAACTAGCTGCACCCGAAGCCTGGTATCATGGTCTGCTTTATACACATTGTCTTGTCCAATCACTACAACAACCCTCAGGGTTGTCGGTATTATGAGCCCCAGTTGATAGATGAGGTAACAGACTCAGGCAGGTCGAGTGATCTTCTCAAGTTTGTTCAGCTGGTAAATGGCACAGCTCAGATTGAAATCTGGGTCTGTCTGGTGAAAGCCCATGCTCTTTCCCTAGTAACAATTTGTATCTTAGTAATTTTGAACATGACACGAATGCAAAGACTGGAGGGCTTGGGGAAAGCCAAGGACTATGGGGCTGCTTCCACACATGTCCACGACCTGCCCTAGGTGGCAGCTGGTTGCTTTAGGATTTCCAATTATCAGCCCTTTCCAGGCTCAAACTCAAGAACCTGATGCAACCTACCTGCTTGTGAGCATGGTGAAATGAAGTAGATCAAAGATCATAATCATCCACGGTGAATCAGGGGATCCATAGAAAACATGGACCCTGGCCTCATATTACAGCCCAAACCAGAACTGATATGAGAACTTAAGGTCTGACTGACCATTGCCTAGAGCTCTGACTATGTGGAAGAATTTTCCAGGCAAGAACTTGACAAGTGATATAATTCATACACGGCTGAGCTATTGAGACAGTATGATGGACAGGTTAGGAGATGGATTTTAGAGCCAGGCATGCCTGGACTAGAATCTTATTCTACCACTTTCTCAGTTTCCAGCAGGCTAGCAGCTTCCCATCTTAAGAGCCCGAGTCGCCATTTCTTTCTTGTGAGCATTCTCTGCCACAAGTAGGTGCAACCCAGAATTGTGGGTGAGTTGACATCCATGGGGAAGCCATAACCAATGAGGACTAGGGATCAATATAAATGCTGCAACCTCTTCCTCTTCTAGTGGGATGACTCTGAGGCATGTTCCACATAGTTTATCAAAGGATCCCCAGCAGAGTCGAGCCTCAGTTGCCCAGAGCTGTAACCCATTCATTAACAAGCTCATTTATTGGGTTTATCCTTTCCCCATGTCACTATTGCCAAGTTGCTTAATTTTCTTAAGCTTGTGAAATTAGGATCACATCTTCATCATAGGGTTGTTATGAAGATCAAATGAGCTCCTATGGCACCGGGTGTTCTATGTAAGTGATGAATCACTAAATTCTACTCCTGAAACCAATATTACACTATACGTTAACTAACTGGGATTTAAATAAAACCTTGAGACTACAAAAAAAAAAAATAAAGTTGTAAATATAAAAACGAATGTGGGACTCCTGGCTGACTCAGTTGGTGGAGCATGCGACTCTTGATCTCAGGGTCGTGAGTTTGAGCCCCATGTTGGGCATGCAGCCCACTTAGTTAAAAACATTTAAAAAACAAATGAGCTCCTATGTGTAGAGTGGTAGGTACATAATAAAGTTCAGTAAGAACATGGTGGGTGTTAAATTATGAATCCCTTCTTTCCAGCCTTTAGGCTCCATCCCTGCGGATCCAGTTCCTCCACTAGGTGGCAGAATGTCAACAGTCATCATCCATGGACGGAGTGCCTCGTAGTAAGTAAAAGAAGTAAGTTAGAGACCCCGAGGGACTATGGTCAGTGTGACATGAGAAGGGCAAACCTATGATTAAAACCCAGTCCAAATAAAGAAAGCCCTGAAATTCCAGCCTCAGTCAGATTGGTGTCTGATTCAAGGCTTTGAAAGGCAGAGACTGTTGAATGAATTCCCAAAACAACGTGGGGAACCTGTATGAGAGAAGAAGGTGGAGTCTGTTTGCAAGAAATTACTGGGTGCTATTTTCCCATGCCTGGGGTAATCCTAAATCATGGGAGATGACTAGGAGGTGGAAGAATGGCAAGGAGCCAGGGAAAAACCAAACAATTGCCTGAAAAAGTAGATCTTGATAAGAGTGTGTGATCCTCTAGTCAGCTTTGGGACAAAATCTTTCAAGATTACTTGGTGTTCTTTTTGATGAGATGTTTGCATCACTGGACAAATCAAACCAGCTAAGGATGAGTCAACTCCCTGGTTAAAAGATGGGGAGAATAGGGCATTTATCCACTGGCTTCAGTTGTTCATTGGTCGAGAGTTTACCCTGGGGCATTAACTCCACCATGCTTACAAGGAGTTAAAATGCAGGCATGTGAAGTGAGAGCGATTTTGGTGACTGCCATATTTGCTGATGAACTCAGGTGGGTGGGCGAGACACGGTGTGGGGGCCCAACAGTGACTGCTATAGCAGGGCTTCTCAGGCGTCCATGTACACACACATCACCTGGGGGGCTGGTTAAAAGGCAGATTCTGATCCTGTAGGTCTTGGGTAGCGTCTGAGATTCTGCATTTTTAACAAGCTCCTGGATGATGTTGATGCTGCTGGTCTGCAAATCACATTTCGAGAAGCAAAGGTTACACTGTTCTTTAAACCAGTCCTGCTCGTTCTTTCATCATCCCACATCATCATCAACCCCAAACAATGTTGGAAGCCCCAGGTTCCCTGAGTTTTGGTCTTCGGCTCTCTGGACCTCAATGTCTTCATCTTCAAAAAGGGGGGGTGGGGTGGGGCCTGGATTAGATGAGCTAACTAGAGTGGTGGATGAGGGGAGGAGAGGACAGAGGAATTCTTTTTTAATAGCATTTTAATATTTAGAAAATATTAGGATTTTTGAAAATAGTTCTGCCGAAAAGCAAAGTGGGAAGAAATCTTCTGAGCTGGCCAAGATCCACAGAAGACAACTCCATGTTCCTAAAAGATTCCCTTCTCCTGAGAGTGAGGGATGATATTGTAGTTTCCTGAGAGGTGGCCTAGAGATTTTTGTTTTTATATAAAGGGAGATAGATAGATATTGGGGGGTATTGATTCTAAAAGGTTAAGAAAGACTGCATTTGGTCTGTGTGACCTCATCCACGTCTAATATCTTTCCACTGAATTTTCTATAAATCTATTGTATTATCATATCATATTGCTGGTTTATGTCTGTCTTCCCTAACTGGCCTGGAAGCTTCTCTAGCCAAGGATTCATCTCTATCTCTATCACCTACTCTAGTGCCTGGCACACAGTAGATGCTGAGTAAATCCTTGAATGAATGAATGAATGAATGAATGAATGAATGCATCAATCAGTCAATCAACCTATGGCTTTCTTCCAGGTCAAAAAAAACCCTGTGTCATCGTTAAGATGAGCCACATAGTGGCTTTTTGGAAAGGGTCTTTTAAGATATTTTTTCGGCCTATGTGGTATTTACTCCTTTGAAGCTTTATTGTAACAGAATTCTAGCCACATACAACCCCATGTCCAGTATTTAATAACCCTATGAATTAATGTGAGCTGCTCCAGAGCAAATACCATTTAGTGACATCCCAGTGATGATTTTTTGGCTGGAGAATTGTTTGAAAAATGGTGTTTGGAGTAAAAAAAACCAAGGCAGTACATCTGCCTTGGTTTGCTGTGGAAGGGGAGTCTATGGAGGACATTTGGATGGGCTCTGCCTGATTGAGCTTGCAGGGAGAGGCGGAGACACCACTAATTACATGTCTTGCATTACGGGTTGGAAATAGATACACAGCAAATGCTCTGGCCCCACAAAGCCTCAAAAAGCAATGAAAGCAACATAGACTTCAAGGTCATTTTCAAAATTCCCAGCATGGCAGAGCAGAGCCAGCCATACAGTTTTTCCTCGTTTTCACGTGGCACTTAAGACACAGAAGAATGAACCAACAGAGGATCTGGAAATCTACTTGCCAATCCAGAGAAAGAAACAACAACAACAAAAAACAACCCCACAGTGGCAGAAAGGATGTAGGAAGGGACAGTGTTAACCTGTGATGTTCACTGGAGGTATTAATCAGTAGCTCCCTTGGGCCCTTGATCTCCTTGAAACAAGTCATCACCATTGCCTGACTTATACAAACTTGATTGCACTCAGTGAAAAACTGCTCATCTCCAGGTAGGTCTTAGTCGTATCATGCCCAAAGACACCTTCCTAAAAGGTGGGTTCAAAAGATGAATTCTATGACTGTAGGATGACAGTGAGGCTATCTTAGCAATAACTCATTAAGATAAAATCTGGTGGAGTCTGGGCAACAGCAAGCTCAACGAGAACCATCCATGGGATGCAGGCTCTCAATGCCTAAACATCTGTGGCAGAAATAGTTGGACTACGCTTTCTAGCTTCCCTTGCACTTAGATGTGGCCATGTGACCGAGTCCTGGCCAACAGAAAGCAAGGTGCTCTGTTTCCAGCTTTGGCCTATAAATACTGCCCGCACATGATCTTTCATGTTCTTTCCCCTTCTAGCTTGACACAGGCAAAAAGGGTGACTTTGGAAGCTGTGTGTTGAATACAGCAGAACCACAAGATGGAAGAGGCATGGGTCACCACTGCCTGGAGGAGAGCCACTTGTCAATCGGGACTATGTGTGAGTGAGAAATAAACCTTTATTGTGCAAAGGCAATATGATATTTGGGTTTCCCTGTTAGAATAGCTTTTGTTACCTTAATTAAATATATAGTCATTGGCTGCATTAATAGAGGGATGATAGGAAGAACAAAGAAGGGTGTAGTTTTGCTGTTCTTTCCTGGACGTTACCCTGTAAGAGAGACTTTGTCAAACTGGAACATGTATATAAATGAAAGACAAGAGTGATGAGGAGGTGGGAACTGGTATATTGAAAAGGATAAAAGCGAGGGGGTTTAGCCTAAAGAAAACTTTGGTATGGAGTAAGAATATATAATATCTGTCTTTAAAGTTTTGAAAGTATGTCATAGGAAAGATTTCGACTTCTGCTGTGGAATTTCAGAGAGCACTGGGAGCAAGGTTTGGGCTCAATATAGAGAACTTTCTAATAATGAGTACTGCCCCAAAGGGGAATGGCCTTTATTACCAGGTAAAGCTTTTTCTCCATCTTCAGTGGATGCTGTTGATGGACCACTCATATCCATTCTCCTTCCTCCCATCCCCTGCTTTTGACTACAGAACCCCAATTTTGTTGAAGTATCATCTTCATGTGATTATGGGAGAGGTATCCCATCCCCAGCTCCAGGGATAGCTCTTGATTAGTCCAAACCATTTAGCACATGGTGTTCTCTTAGTAGTTCTTTGTGGTCCAGAGGTTGGTATTTACCCTGAGCTGGCCCAGTCAGACTTAAAGGAAGCTCTTGTCTTCCATGGCTGGGGAAGAGATTTTCTCTTTCTCCTGCTTGACATGCATCAGGACTCATTAGGCTTGACAGTCACTGGCAATCATCTTGTGACCATGAGGGGAACCAGCCTTAAGATGAAGTCATCACTGAGGATTGCAGAGAAAAGAGATAGAAGGAAGCTGTCCATGAAGCTGCTGATCATCCTATGCCCGATGACTCCTCCACCTCTGGATTCCACTTTGAAGTGGGGTTTCTGTTATGTCTAGCTTAAAACATCCTGGTTGATACCCTACTCCTGAGGAGGTTTGGGAATACCGGTTGAATGCTGCCTTGTCATCTGGAATGCCAGAGGGAAACTGTAGCCTGGGTGGCAGGTGGACCTCTCGGGGCAATATCTGATCTTGAGAGTTATAAACTCTGGTGAAGGAGGTACAGTCAACTTCGTTAAAATTTAAATGTCCGCTTCCTTGCAAGTGTCTGGAAATACATTTTATAACAGACTTACGTTGGCTTTTGGCTATCATACATTTTACCCACTCCCTCCCCATTGGCCTCCATCTATGGAGGAGGTCTACTGTAGCAAAACCAACCTTTTGTCCATAGAAAATGTGGCCTCCCTCTTGCAGAGTGTAGAATCATTGATTGAAAGCATCTGCCTACCAGGAACTCCATTTCCCGAGCCTCCTTACACGTAGGTGAGGCCACAGGACTGGTTCTCGCCAATGGAACAGGAGCAGGTGTGATGTACGTTCATGCCTGGGTCGGCGAGCTTAAGCAGTGGGCGTACCGTTATTTTCTTTATCCATCTTCCAGTTGAATGGAAAGGACTCCAAGGCCCAAGAGGAGGATGGAGCTACAACATGGAAGGAGCCTGAGTTGTGAATAGTCCTGTGGAAGGTTGACGGCCCACTGGGAATATCTGTGTCGGATAGTTACGTGCCTAAGGAATACACTTCTATTGCGTTAGGCCATTAAACCTTGGGGTTGAGCCACAATTAGTGTTGCCTTAATTAATACGTCCCCCTCGTGCCTGCTCTTGGTAGGAAGGCGACAGTCATTCCAGCCTCCTGTGATGGTCCCATTATGGAAGGCAAAGGGATCCAGTTCCCCCTTCTTTCTGCCCCCGGAATAGCCAAGGTTTAGATAGCCAAGTAGACTCTCCCTCCTAGGATGCTGAATCTTAAACAAGGGGCACAAAGACGAAGGGCAAGTTCAGAATCTGGTATAAAGCAGCGGGAGCAGAAACTTGAGGAAGATGTTGTGCTTGGCAATTGGGCTTTGGCTGACCGTGTTAGCCCTTGATAGCCCACTAATTAGTTCCCCCGTTTGCCTAAGGAAATCAGAGTTTTTTCTCTTGCTCAGATTCATATGGTGCTGGGTATAACTTTTTTTCCATAGAAGAAGCCCATTTCAAATTCATACATTTTATTTCGTCTTGCCTGTTGTAGGTGAAGTCATTCCCTTACAAAATTCTGTACTTATTACCACATTTGACTCTGCTTTGCCATCTTAGATGCCTGATCTAACAGCAGTTGAGGTTGGCCCTGCTCTGTGTTCTCCTTTTGTTGCCTGGCTTTCCAGAAAATCAAGCCGCTTTTAATTTTTCCCTTTTGTTGGGGGTTTGGTCTCTCCCCTAGCTTCCGCCAGTTATTTCCCTCACTTGTCTTAAGATTGCCCTCACCTATGCATTTTTGTGGCATTTGTACTTGTCAGCCAGTTTCTAGCATTAAGTGGTGCCATCCGATTAGCAATGTGCTACATTTTGCTGATGGGGGAAGGGCCTGGTTGGTGGAGAAAGCAGTGGACTCGTTGTCCCAGAGACCTGATTCTGTTACTTACAAGATATGTGACCTTGGGCAAATCATGGAACTTGTCTCTCCCTGAAACTCATTTTGCTAAGTGATTAGAATGAGAGAATACCTGAAAAATCTCAGGGTCAGTCACAATGACAGCAGATAATTGAAGGCCACCTAGCTAGACAAATCCGGCTGGAGGGGAGGTAAGAAAGCATGCAGGTAGGAAGCCCACAGCCTAGCCTGGGAAGTCAGGCTGGGAGAGCTGAGTCAGGGAAGGACTGTGAGTGCACACAGCCTGCCATCAGCTGAGAGGCGCTCACTCGGTTACTGTTTCCTTTTCAGCCAGCTTTATGGTTTTGGTTCCTCCTCAAATACAGTCCTTGAAGGGCATCCAAATAGAGCAGTGGCCCTGCTTCAGCACTGAATCCAGTCCTCACACCCTGTGAACACAAGAGCAGGCTGACACCCCACAGCAGCCTTTGACAGTAATTTAATTTCTCAGTGAGTAGTTTTTCTACACTTCTGTTCAGCCATTTATGTTTGTGACTGAGCTGCATTAGAAAGCCTACCTCCACCTTCCAAAGGCAGTACCGTGGATCAGATCTGGCAACTTCCAGCACTGAGCCTCAGTTTCCGCATCTGTAAAGTGGGGTGGCTAACGGATGCTCCCAGAGTCCCCTCTCCAGGCCTCTTCCAGCTGTGACGCCTGGCCGTTGTTTTTCTTGTCGAAACCCTCCTCCCTCTTCCCTCACTGGCGTAGAGTTTGTTGTCATGGGAACCCGCAGCCACAGGTCCCGAGGTCAACACCAGGTCCAGCCAAATGGACTCACACACATGGCCACAGAAGGGCAGGGCAGAGTCTTTCTCTAAACCCGATGAATCGCTACAAGGAAACAAAGTATTTTAGCAACTCCGATAACTTTTCACAAGCTTTCCCCTTTTTTTCTTAGAGGTCACTTGACAAAGTAAGAGGAGACTGGGGCCATTTTGGTTCAATTTGCTAATCTTTTTTACTATTCTTACAGATAGATGCATTTATCTTAGGCTACCTTTTGATTTGGAAAAAGTGATCTTCTCTTCTAAAACATACTCTGTGCCTGCTTGTACTTGAGCCAGGAAAAAAAAAAAAGGCAGGGGACACAAGCTTAAATAACTAATAATATTTAGATAAAAATAATCAAATAAAACACTCAAATAACTGTTCTGAGCGGTACCCCGTCCTAGCACACACATACACGCAACTGCACGCACACATAGCCTTAGCTATCTTCCCATATAATCAAATGAACTTGAAGAAAAGAGTAATGTCCCCTACAGAGTTTGGAAAATGCCCGACTAAGTCTGCCTTTTTGATTACTCCACAGAGGTCCAGGCCAAGTAGAGAAGCAGTTGGTTAAGGACAATGTGGTCCCACGGGGGAGGTGGCGAGTTACTGGAGTGCCTGAGCCAGGCAAACTCATTTCCAGGGGAGCCTACGAGAATAAGGAGGTTTAGGATGCAGGCACCCTAGCCTGGTAGGTCGCCGCCGTGAAACAGCGAGAGCAGCCGGGGTCCCCAGGACGCGGGCAAGCTCTTCATCTGAGGCTTGGGATCAAAGGCGTGTTGCCAACTGAGACAAAGTGGAGGATCCACGCACACAAGAGACTGTGGCTGGGCTGTCAGGCTGTATTTGTGTCTGCCTGAGCTGTTCTGAAAAGATCCTCCTTTCCTGAATCACTGAGAACCCCCCACCCCCAGACAATAGCGGGATGGAGTGGTGACGCTCCCTGTGCTGAGCAACAGATTGGAGACATGGGAGTGGAAGCTTTCATCTTGGCTCCTTTACTGGTAGGTACCACGGAGGCCAACCCCAACGGCCTCAGTTTCCTTAGCTACTGGGGCGGGATGATGAAGAGTCTGGGCCATCCCACGGAGATGGTCCGAGACAGTAAGTCACACCCCTCCCCCCATCGAAGCCACCATCATCTCTCCCCGGGGGGTTAGCAGTTGCCTTCCTTGCTTTCACTCTTACCTCCCTAGAGCTTACTGTTCATCCACACTGAAACCAGAGCGCTCTTCTCAAAATGCAAGTTAAATCGTGCCGTTCTTCTGCTCGAAACCCTCTGATGGCTTCCTAAGGTTCTTACTATGGCTCACAGGGCCTACACAATCTGCCCCACACTTGGGTTATGTCGGTAACCTCACCTCCTATTACTGTCCCCCTCTCTTACTCTGTTCCAGACCTATTGGCTCCTTGCTCGGACATGTCATTGCTATTGTGCCTCGGAGCTTTTGCACTTGCTGTTCCCTCTGCCTGGACTGATTTGTCACGAGTTACCTGCATTATGCCATGTTGCTTCACCTCCTTCAGCTCTTTTCTCAGGTGCCGTCTTCCCAATGAGGCCCTCCCTGATCACTTTATTTAAAATCATGCCTACTCTGTGTTAGTCAGCTATTGCCGACTACATAATAAGGCTCCATAATAAATCACCTCCAAACTCAGTGGCCTACAACAAGCATTTGTATGCATACTCATGGGTTTGGCTGGGGCTGGATTGCTCTAGGATGGGTTTGACTTGTCAACTTTGCTTTAGGCTGCAGGCTGGGTTCAGATCTGCTCCATGTGTGCTTATGTTGAGGCCCAGAATGAAGGGGCAGTGGCTACCCAGGGCATGCTTTTGTCATGGTATATCATCAGAGCACAAGAGCCAAGCCAAACAACATAAGCAATTTAAGATCTCTCTTCGCATCACACTCCATGGACAAACGTTCTATTGGTCAAAGGAAATCACGTGACCAAACTCACCTTTAATGAGTTAGGGAAGTATACTCTGCCCACACTGGGGAAGGGGAGGGAGAAGAGAGAAAATATTTGCTGAACAGTCATCCAAACTATCACTCACACACACACACACACACACACACACACTCCCTGTTTCATCTCCTGTGCCTTTTCTCTTTAGGGCTTATCATCACCCTACATAATGACATGTTTTACTTATCTCCTTTGTCCCATTGGCTACAGTGGCGGCACTTTGAGAGCACAGAGTTCTGTTTGTTTTGTTTACTGCTGTATCATCACTACCTTGAACAGTGCCCGGAACAGAGTGGATGCTGAGTAAATACTTTCTGAATGACAGAATAAGTAAGTTGCCCTATTGTTGTAGAGACTCATTCAAGGAAGTTCAGAAATGAATTGCGGTAGAATCTTGCAGCCTTCTCAGTAGAGGCATAATCTCTGCAACAGACCGCCTTTATCACTATATCTACCATGTCACCATGACTACTCCGACCATCAGCACTATTACCATCACTACCACGGTCATCACTGTCATCCCCATGTTACCACCACCACCACCATCACTGTCACCAACCGCCATCATCGTTACCGTCATCATCACTACCATTCCCGTCACCACCTCTACCACGTCAGCATCAGCATCACCACCATCTCCACCACAGCATCACTGCCACCGTCACTCTTATGCCATCATCCCCTCTACCACACCACCGTGATCCCTGCTGGCACCATCACTTCCTCTACCACATACCACATGGCACCTCCAACACCATGACCACCATCACCAGCTCCATGATCATGCCATGTCTACCACCGGTCCCCTCATCCCTCTCCTCCCTGTCATCACCATCATTATCACTGTCACCATTATCTCCATTTGATGATGATGCGGGACAGCAATATTGATGGCACACAACTCTCAATAAAATAATTGCAGTACAGGAAGCAGAAGAAATGATCATTTTCTCCTAGTGGGCTGGCTGCAAGGGAAAAATCTCAATCTGAGAAAATTATTTCTCTTAAGAGCCCCAGAGAAAAATCTATAGCAATTATACAATCAATATTTGCTACAGCTTTAGAAATGCTACCCCACCTTTTGGAGGTCTGCCGAAATGATCAAACCTCAACTTTTACCTCCTGAGTCGCGCTGAAATTGTCTCTAGCTCTTCTTCCTCTTATCCTCTTGCAGGGAAAAGAGATTGTTTACTAAGTCATTTCTTTCACCCCTTACTTACGCGTCCATTACTCCTTGTTGCATAATAATAGACCATGTGACTTCATGATTAATCTTTTCCATCCTGAAACAAAATCTCTTTCTGAATCGCTGGTGCTTCTCTAGTTCTTTGTAAACACTGCCTGACAAAAATGTGTGGGTGCTGGAAGGCCCCCAAATACCAAAGTCCATCAAATCTCCACTTCAGATCAATTCTTTCTGCTTACAGAGCAAGGCAGTGTAGTCTTTCTTCTACCTCTAGTTGTTATTGTTGTTGTTGTTTTAAACATTCCTCTTTAAGGCCAGATTTCACCTTCATTTTATCTGGCCTGTGACTCTGAAATGATTTGCTAAAGCCTCAACTTTATTTATTTATGTTTGTCCGAGGCATCCAATGTATTGATTTGAAATATGGAAAAATTCCAGATATTCTACCAAAAAGTCTTCCTCATAAGATAGTGTACCATGGGTTGGGGAAGGGTCTGTGGAGGATGGTGTGAAGAAGGAGGATTTTACTTAATTCTTAAAAGCAATTTTTCTTTGAAGGGAAGAAATTGCCACTGTTTGGCTTTAGTCCCAACCCTGCTATTATGATGAAACACCAAGAGTACAGTTTATCATATCCTGATGGCAACGCATCTGATTTTGATTCTATCAAATACAAAGAAAAAACTGTATTGCTGGGGAGGGGGATGGTTGAAAGAGGAATGTTAGAGCCTCCTGAGATGCCTTTCTTTTTTGTGGGCATGAGAGAATGTTTCACAGGCAGAGGGAAAAGTAGATGAAAAGGCCTATGTTGCCACTAAAGAGACATTTGCTACGCAATGTCCAGATAACTGTGTGACTGAGGTCCAGCATCTGCTGTGGGCATCTGATGCTAACAAGATGGCAGGCAGCTCCGGGGCAGAAAGGAAGGGACTTAACTTGCTCAGCTATCAGCTCTAAACCCGTCAGGTCAAATCTGTGTTTGATTGTTCCCATCATTGTCTTATTCCACTAAATGATTCTCATCGCTGGTTGGCTTGGGACTCATTGAGCCTGGGAAAGCTCCAGGCTGAGCTCCACTAAGGGGCGGTGGGAACCATCTCCCTCAGAGGAATCCAGAAGCCATCCCCAGCTGCGAGGAGTTCCAGGTGGGGAAAACCCGAGCGGCAGCAACTCTGCAGATGAAGCTGGGAGAGCAGCTGGTCCGTGCCAGGGGTGCCTCTGCCGAGCTGAGGGTTTTGCTGTGGGAGGCTGGGATTTGAACTTGGGCTGTGCTCAGTTGTTAAAAGATATTGGAAGCAGACACTTCCTGTAAAGGGATTCAGTTTCAACTAAACGGTGTTCAGTCCATAGTTACTTTGGACCCAAAGAGGGAGTTTTTTTGTCTGTTTGGATGGTAACAGGATCTCCCAGGAGGGATGCAGAGGCATTTGTAGAGCAGTGGGAAGGAGAGGGGCAGGGGAACAGAGTAGTGTCACGTGAGTGAGACTGCGGTCCTGTCTCCTTCCCCTCCAGGCCTCTTTTAGTGAAAATTTAGCCCGCAAGTGGATCTGGGCTCCAATGGGCATTTGGTGTATTCTAGATCAGGCCCAAGAAGGGCACACCTAAAGCAGAGGATAGAGAGTGTTGCCCACCCTGCTCCCTGGGAAGCAGACTGCGGAAAGATCCATTCGCTGAGTTTATTAGGGGTGCTCTTAGGACCAACAGCTGTGAGAGCAGAGGAAGTAAGCAGGATTAGGCAGGGCATCATTTGCGCTACAGTGTGGTCCCAACAAAGGCCTCCGTTGACCCTGTGGAGAGGTCTGGAGCTGGGATAACCTGGCAGAGTTGTCTGGGGTGAGGATGAGGGCCCAGGTCTTCTATCTCCGCATGGACCAGTCATTAGATGTGGGTGCCCCCACTAAAGAGGCACAGCCTTGCTGAGGCAGCTCTCTCTCACCAAGTGGAGAGCACTTGGCTGCCAACGCTCCAGTCAGCTGGGGGAATGACTACTTTATTCCGAAGGGAGGACTGAGGAGGCACAACGTGGCATCCACTGACTGGAAACAAAGCCAAAGAATTTTCTCTAGAAGGAGCCAGCAACAGATGACGTGCTAATTTACTCCTTTTCGGTGTCAATTCTAGCCAATTCAAAAAAGGACTTGAGTGTTTACTGTGGTCCTGGCACTGGGGATCCACAGATGAACAAGACATTCCTGCCTTGGAGGGGCCCGTGGTCTGGTGGAAAGATAGGTGTCAGAAATTAACCAGCACTCAACATGGTTATAGAGGCACTGAACAGGTAGAATGGGGTACCGAGGGGGCTATCAGCTTCACAAATGTGTGCTATTCCAAATTTTGTGCAGTGTTACCCCCCGAAAGGCCTTATCTCCAAATATAGTCATGTTGGAGGTAGGGCTTCCACATATGAATTTGGGGGGCACATAATTCAGTCTATAACAGCATCCATCAATGATTCTTGCTTCCAACAACTGTTACCATGGTTTTGCCAAATGGTGTTTTTCAATTTCCATCATTTCTTCTACATTTATTAACTAGAATCTCCTGGAAAGGAGAGCTGCTCTTTAACTTATTTAGTTGTTTGTTTGTTTGTTTGTTTGTTTATATCAGTACAAGCATACCTCAGAGATATTGCGAGTTTGGTTCTAGAGCATTGCAATAAAGCAAATATCACATTAAAGCAGATCAAATGAATTTTTTGGTTTCCCAGTGCATAGAAAAGTTGTGTTTATACTAAGTCTATTCAGTGTGCAATAGCATGATGTCTAAAAAAACAATGTGCATACCTTAATTAAAAAATACTTTCTTGCTAAGAAATGCTAACCATCATCTAAGCTTTCAGTGAGTTATAATCACTGATCACAGATCACTAATAATAATGGAAAACTGTGAAATATTGTGCGAATTACCAAAATGTGATACAGCCGTGAAGTGAGCAGTGCTATTGGAAAAATGGTGCGCATAGACTTGCTTGACACAGGGTTGCCACAAACTTTAATTTGTACAAAATGCTATCTGCGAAGCGCAGTAAAAGGAGGTATGCCTGTATAGACATCTTTCCCTATGGGTTATAATCCATTACTATCATTATTTTATTGTTAAAACTGCTCCAGATTTGACCACTGGGAGCTGCTTTGTGCTGGTACCGTGTCCTTTCAACATGACCCATCATTTTTCAAACGCTTCCTTACTTTCTGTCTCCACGAGATGTGCCAGGCTTATCTCACATTCTCCTTTCCCAGTCCTGAACCTGAAGTCACCATTTCTCTGAGGAGCCCTGGTTCCTTTTATTGGAGAATGGTATTTAGAAACCAAGATGTGGGTGCTAGGTGTGCTCATTGCCACTGGAGTGTCATTACTTTCTGGTGCTGTCAGTAAACAGAGCTAGGGAATATATGCATGTATGCTCACACATGCATAACACACACCTGTATTTATTTCTCTGCCTCTCCCTATGTACATATGTTTAAAAAACCATGAATTCATATCGATACTTCCTGCAGTCCAACACTACGGGGTTCATTTTTAGCCTTCCTCTTTTCCTTATTTGCAATTCCTTTCCCCAACACCGAGAAACCTGGTTCTCATTATCCATGATAAATTTATGTATTTGCTCCGTCCTAGTACATACATAAAGTACTTTCAGAATTGCTAAACTAAACCCCTGTGAAAAACAGTTTACTAACTAGAGAACAATATACAGTCTTTATGTCTTTAACCTTATGGTGTACAAACGACCGTTTTAACAAATTTACTTAGGTTAGTTATTTTCCCTTCAGTGTGGTTATATTGTTCACTTGTAATACAGTTAGACTCATTTGTTACTGATTATATATCATCCTGAGCTCTCTTCATATCCTGGATTTAATCTTTGTGGTCTTTTTTAGAATAATCAAAGCATTCACACAGTTCTAAAAGCCAGAACTAAACAAAAATGTATACTCATAAAAGTATCACTTCCCGCTCATCTCTACTACACTGTTCCCTTCCCCCCATTTTTTCCACTCCATTCCCACTCATCCCCTATAGTTACGTATTCTCCTCAGTTTCTAGTTTATCCTTTCTAGATTTCTTTTGCACAACTGAGCATACATGTGTGTTTTCTCATATCCCCTTGTTTCTCACACAAAGGGGAGCATACTATGGGTAATCTTTTGCACGGTCTTTTTTTTTTTTTCACTTGGCATCATGTCTTGGAATTCACTCCCTATCAGTTCATCAATATCTTCCTCGTTGTTTCTTTACACCATATGCAGGTGTATTGTGCTGATGCTCCATTTGTTTATTCAAGCACTCTTTCATTATCAGCATTAGGTTGTTTCCCACATTTTACAATTATAAATGATGCCACAATAAATAATCTTGTGCATATGTATAATTGTATCGTCAGATGTACTTCCTAGAAGAGGTATCGCTGGATCAAAGGATAACTTGGATATGTAATTCTGTACATATTGTTAAACCTCCCTCCAAAAGGGTTGTACTGTTTGCATTCCCACCTGTAATGTAGGAGAGTGCCTGTTTGCTCACAGCCTTGCCAACACACTTTGTTGTCATACTTTTAAAGTTTTACCAATCTGGTAGGTGAGAGATGGTATCGTAGTGTTGCTTTATTTTGTATTTCTCTAATTATGAATGATATTTCTTATGTTTAAGGGCCATTTTTATAACTTCTTTGTGAATTGTTTGTTCATGTCTTTTTCAGATTTTTTTCATCGGGTTTTTTTGATCCTTTGTCCTTCAGGGTTTTTTTCAAAGATTTAAAAAAAAAAAAAAAGCTTATGATGGTAAAAAAAGAAGTGTATATATAACATAACACTTGCCATTTTATCCATTTTTAAGTATGCAATTCACTGGTATTAAGTGCATCCACAATGTTGTACGACCATCACCACTATCTACTTCCAGAACACTTCCGTCACCCCAAACAGAAGGTCTATAACCATAAAGCAAAAACTCTTCATTCTACCCTTCCTTCAGCCCCTTGTCCTTCCACTTTTAAGAGTTATTTATATATTAGGAATATTAATGCCTCTTCTGTGGTATATTTCAGATTTTTCTCTCCATTTGTCAGTTGTCTTTTGACTTTGTTTATAGTGTTTCTGGCCATGCAAATTTATTTTATTTTTTAAAAGATTTTATTTTTAGGTAATCTCTACACTCAACGTGGGACTCAAACTTAGAACCCTTGAGATCGAGTTGCATGTTCTACTGACTGAGCCACCCAGGCACCCTAAAGCTTATTTTTAAATAATCAAGTTTGTCAACCTTTTCTTTTACTGCCTCTGGATTTTAAGACATAGTTAAAAAGCCTTTTCCACACCCACATTACAAAGGAATTCATTTATGTTTTCTCCTGGCACTTACATGGTTTCATCTTTTTTTCTGTTACATTTAGATCCCTGATCCATTTGGAGTTTATGCTTGTGGATGACGTATGTATGGATGGATCTAAACTGATCTTTTGCCTTATGGCTAGCCAGCTGTTCCAACACTATTTATTAATAGTGTCTTCTTTCTCTACCGATTTAAAATACCACATCATTCACATACCAAGATCCTATAAATGTTTGATTGTGATGAAAATGGCATTGATTTTATATATGTTACCAATTTATAAAATAATTTTAGAAGAAGCAAATTGTTGTCTAGACTCAAAGAATTTTTTTATTGAAAACGGCTTCAGAAGTCACATAGGTCAACCTCCAATGGCTCCTCACCATTTTCAAGATAAAAGAAAAATGATAACCTCTCATCTTAACCTAAGAAATTCCTCATGATCTGATCTGTCTGTGCCTGCCTCTCCAGCTTTTTGTCCTACCTCCTTCCTTCTGCGGTACCCTACACTGCATCCTATTGAACTTGTGTCTTTTCTCCTTCGTAGAATGCTGTTTCTTGCCTCCATGTCCTCACATATGCCATTCCATCTGCTCAGAATGCCATTCCTTCTTCTTTGAGAGACTTAGCAGGCAAACCTCATGTCACTTCCTTTAGGAGGCCTTCTCCGACCTTTCCATCTGAGCCAGAACCTCCTCTCTTAGGCTCTTGCAGTACCCAGGTATACTGCAGTCATGGGGCTTATTTTTCTGCCTCCCCCACTAGAGTATGAGTTCCTTGAGGCCAAGGACTATGTCTTAATCTTGTTCTTTGTATCACTAGATACAAAGAGAGCTTGGTAAATACAGGGCAATACATCTGGGCTTGGCTTGAATTCTTCAAAATAACAGTTTGCTGCCTCAAAAGGCAGCCTATTCCATTTTTAAGCTATTCAAAAGTTCTTCCTCACAGTAAGCTGAACTCTACCTTCCTGTAATTTCTACCCACTTGTCCTTGTTGTGTCCTTAGGAACCGAATCTCTTATTAGAGGGCAGTGATCTGTTTCCCTAGCTGGGCCTTGGCCAGGGACACAGCTATAACTGGCACCTTCTTGAAGCAATTCAGGGCTGCTTGTTTTAGGTAGGAATTCTTCATTTCAATGAATATTTGATTTAAGGTAAGAAAAATCTGAGTTTCCCATAAAGTGCTTCAGTCTCTTGTGCTATTCTAATGTGTTCCCACAAGCTGCTTCCCTGAAAGCCTTCTGCTAACTTAATTCAGGCAAAGTACTCACATTCAGCATGTTATTTGTCACTTTAGTGATGACAGTTGCCCTTTCTCTCTGTCTTTTCATGGAGACTCAATGGATTCAATTGGATTCTTTGTTCTCTGTTCTTCTGGGCATTCTGTGGTGCTGACTTGCTAGCATTTCTATACCCCATCATGTTGCTCCCCAGTGCCCCCAGCTTTTGGCTTCAGAGGCTTTGCCTAGATCTGCCCGTGAGTTCTAGTACAACATCTGTGAAGTTCTGTGGAAATGCCACACCCTACCATTGACTAGGGTTTCTCAAAGGACCATCTGACTTAGAATTTCCCAGTGAGTTTGTTAAAAATGCAGATTCCTGAATCCATACTTCTGATCTTCCAGATCAAAAATCTCTGAAGACAGGGCCCTGTAGTGTATTTTTTAAACTAAAGCCTCTTTGGATGATTCTCATACAAGCTAAATTTAAGAACTGCTGCCCTAGATGTTGGCAAAATAACCACCATATACACCATCGCACATCTGTTCTGGATATTCATTTACATCTAAGCAGATTCACACCTCTGTCAGCATCCTAACTACTCCTTTTCCTTTTTCCCTCAGATCGAAGCTTGGTGAAGGCAGGGATTCTATCAGTTTTATTTTTTCATTGTATTCCCAGTGCCCAGCACAGCACATGGCCCATAGTAGGTGCTCACTACCTATTGAATGAAAGCACAAGGAACAAACATTTCTTTGTCCCTTCTGCTGCACTGATCCTTGTGACTGAAGAGAGGCTATGGTGTAAAGTGAGGGGCATGGGGGAACCAAGGGGAGAATGCTGAAATGCATAGGAGCGTGCAGCTTGTTCTGGACCCAGAGCTCTGCAGAAAGCTGTGGATGAAGCTAGCTCTTGCATTAGTGAGAAGTTCCATAGGTGTAAGCACTTCCGGCCATTCTCTTTGTGACAGACAGACTGGCCAGCTGGAGTCAGAGGAGACGGGGACACCAATATGAATTCTTCCCTCCACAACAACCTCAAAGCCTATACAATTTGGGGAATGAGGGAAGGGCAAGAAATGGCAAAGGCTTGCATTGTGTCTCTACACAGTAACTCATCATTCAAGTAAATTAAAACCTCAAGGAATATTAACAATAATGACTGTTACAACTACCTTGGGAAGATAAGATATGGAGTTGCTATGAATCAGACAGGCTGGGTTCATATTCCAACTCTTATTAGCTTAATTTCTTTTTACCTCAGTTTTGTCATCGGTAAATGGGGATAATTTATTTTTATTTTTTTTTGTCTTTTTTTTTAAACATATAATGTATTATTTGTTTCAGGGGTACAGGTCTGTGAATCATCAGTCTTACACAATTCACAGCACTCACCATAGTACATACCCTCCCCAATGTCCATCACCCAGCCACCCCATCCCTCCCACCCCCCTCCACTCCAGCAACCCTCAGTTTGTTTCCTAAGATTAAGAGTCTCTTATGGTTTGTCTCCCTCTCTGGTTTCATCTTGTTTCATTTTTCCCTCCCTTCCCCTATGATCCTCTGTCTTGTTTTCAAATTCCTCATATCAGTGAGATCATATGATACTTGTCTTTTTCTGATTGACTTATTTTACTTAGCATAATACCCTCTAGTTCCATCCATGTCATTGCAAATGGCAAGATTTCATTTCTTTTGATGGCTGCATAATATTCAAATGGGGATAATTTAATTATATAATCCCTATGTGCTAGTTAAGATAATGCTAACTATCACAGCAGAGACATCTTCATACCGCAGTGGCTTAACACAATTGAAGTTTATTACTTGATCATGTAAAGTCCAAGTGGATGTTCTCCTTTGGTGGATGGCTCTCCTCCATGTGGTAGTGATTCAGGGACCCAGATTCTTTCCATATTCTGGCTTGACATCCCCTAAGGCCTTGAAGCCCTCTGCTGAAACCTCTGCATCCCGTTGACAGACAGAGGGAGAAAAAGTAAGAAGGCACACTAGCTTCTAAACCACTTTGATGTTGAAAAAGACACATGCCACTTTTCACTCACATTTAATTAGGAAGAACTAGTCACATGGCCAATCTAGGAGCAAGGGGGTATGGGAAATACAGTCTAGGTGTGTACTCAAGAAGAAAAGTATATCACCTATTGCTGCATTACAAGCCATCACAAAACTTAGTGGTTTAAAACAACAATCCTTTATTTAGTTCACAATTCTGTGGGGCAGCAATTTGGGATGGGATCTGCTAGGCAGTTGTGCTGATCTAAGTCAGGCTTACCTGATCAGCTGAGTGGGCTCACTCATGCAAATATGGCCAGCTGCTGTGTTGGCTGGGGACTGGTTGGTCTAGGATGGCTTTAGCTGGGAAAGCATGTCTTTGCTCCATTTGTCTCTCACCCTCCAGTAGAGCAAGAGCAGAAGTCTGCAGAAGTCTGGTGAGGCTTGGTCTCAGAATTCACACAGCATAGTTTCTGTTACATTATATTGGCCTGTTCCCAGAATCAAAGAGTGGAGATATAGAAGCTGCAAAGCACTGTGGCATTTTTTACATTCCATCACAAAAAAGAAATATATTTGGTTAAACGGGTTGTCTGTAACATGCTTAACAGAGTGCCTGACATTATACTAAGTGTCCAATAAACTTATCTATCATACACTATCATTATTATCATTTATTGAATACCTACGTGTCAGGCTCTTTACTAGGCCATTTACATACATTGTCTTATTTAATCATCACAACTATCCCACTTTATAGATGAAGCAACTGAGACTCAAAGACATGAAGAAAACGACTGAAGGCCATTCAACTAGTAATTGATGGTGCCCAAGCTTGTACTCCATATCACCCTGGGTCTTAGCTTTGCACCCTAAAATGCTGAAGGAGAAATTAAACTTGAATCTGAGCTGGTATTAAACATTTAGGAAAGTCTGGGAAATGATATGAAAAGAAAAACTCTGGCCTTATGACCTGAAATAAAAAGGTGAAGTCCAGAGCCAGTTTGGGCAGATGACCCTCAAGTTGGTAACAGCCCATGTCAAGGACAAAGCAATGATGATTGTTGTGACTCATCTGCTGACCTATGCTGCCCAGTTCTTTCCCTTATCAGAGAGCATTGGGAAATTCCGTCCTGACCAGAGTCCATGTTAGTGTCAGAAAATCTTGGGTAGGGGGAAGGAAGTAGAGGAGAAGTGGGTTTAAGATAGAAGGAAAATCGGCCTTGGAATAGAAAATACCAGGGCAGAAGAAGAGTTTGAAATGCCCTTGGCCAGATATTCCCGATCTCTCTTTGGAATGAAGATACTGATAAGGTAGCACGTTATTGAAACTACACATGAGGCTTGGTGAGCATATGACTTAACAGACGTAATCTCACAGTGTCCCAGAAGTCTGCAGCCCACAGGTTGGGAACCAGTGAGCTAGTTCAGAAAAGTAGGTAGGTTAACTTTGAGAGCCAATGCTGTTAATTTAGCAGTGGTTCCTGGAAGCACTGTGTTGAGTGGACTCTGAGGACATCTCTAGATATTCCTGGAAAGATTTCTATGACTGATTATTGATATCTCTCACTGGCCTGGACAGAGATGGTGGTATCATGCATGCTAGGTTTTTGCCATCTGTCATCCAGTCATGTCTTCATAAGAGGAAACTGTGGCTCAGAAGGATGATGTGATTTTCTCCATGTTACACAGTTAATAGCGGAATCAGGTCCATGTCCTTGGTCTCCTGATTAGTACGTTAAGCATGATGTATTTTTTAATTTTCTTTCCACATTTGCCCCCTTTTTTGTTTGAAAGCCTGCTTCTATGCCAGATATGATATAATTTCCTTCATTGAAGAAAACAAAACTAAACAAGGCTTATTTGGGGATTTGCCTGGTGAATTTAATTGATTGTTGAGACAAGGCTTTCAATTCTGGTCTATTTCCACATCCGTTCCCCTGTTATAACACATTCGTGCCCAAGCATTAGACTTTGAAATTAGAGGACTAGTTTATTGTTGAACTAAAATCTGGTGCAATTCAAGATGACCCAGTGAATGCCTCCCCCCTGCCCCGGCTCTCTCCTTCTTCAAACCTCCAAGGTCCCTCACTCCTTTTCTATTTTAATACTTTTCAGGCATCTGAGATTAATTAATTTCTACTTACTCATATGCACACCCACACACAACCCCGTGGAACTCATGGGTCCCATAAAACCTCATTACACTAGAGCTGGAAGGGACTTCGGCTTCATCCAGTCTATTTCCTGAGAAGACTAAAGCACGAAGAGCGAAGGGCTGGAAGTTTTCAGGGTTGCAAAGCTGGAAGCCAATTTTCCAGAATCCAGTTTGCCAAATGGCCAATTTGCTGAACGGCCGACTCACACCACTGTCTTGTTTTTATGACTTCTTGTTTAGACAATGGGTTTTCATTTTGTCTTCATGTTAAGGACTATCCCATTTGCCTCTGCCACAGCTCCCTCCTCCTATAGCTGAGCCTGGGGAGAAGAGAAAAGGGAGAGTGAAGAGCATGAGAAGACTGTATAAAGAATATGAATAATTTTTATTAGCATATTCTCTATGAATAATATATACAATAAAAACGCTGCATATTCAGAATGTATTTTTGACTAAGATTCTATTAATGAAGGATACTAATAAAGAACATATTCTTATGACTTCTTTCCTCTTATGAGTCAGAGGATGAATAGATTTTCCCTGTGCCCTTCAATCTTCTTCCGTCCCTCCCCTCCATTCCCCTCCCATCCCCCTCCTTCTCTCTCTCTCTCTCTCTCTCGCTCTCTCTCTCTCACTCTTGTCTTCAGTCCTACCAGCATTTCTTCATTTTCTTTCAGTTCCCTCAAAACACCAAGCCCTTTTCTGTCATGACCTTTGCATTTGCTGTTCTCTGTGCCTTGAATGCCTTACTACCTCTTAGCATCACCATCTCCCTGACATCTTTTAAGTCTCAGATTAAATGTCTGCTTCACTTTACCTGATCACCTAATATCTAACTTCACTCCTTTACCCCGCATATCAATTAGCTTTCACCATGTAACCATCCTAAAATTTAGTGGCTTAAAACAACCATTCATTTAACTCACATCTACAGACATGTAAGAGAGCTGAGCAGAGATCAGATGAGCTGGCCCAAATCAGAAGTACCTGGTCAACCCACAGAATTATGAGCTAAATAAGATATTTATTGTTTTAAGTCACTATGGTTTGGGGTAGTTTGTTACACAGCAAAAGCTGACCAGTACGGCGGGAGGGGGGGGGTGCGGGGGGGGGCCTGGATTAAGACACCAGACCCAATCAGGGAACAAAATTCGGTCCTATGTGTTTAGGTCTTGTAGCAGACAGTTATAATGCCCCACCCTTAACCCTTCAGGCCTTACCATTTCTGTACAAATCTATCTGACTTCCAGCGGCCAACTTATACATTTCTTTGCCTGAGGGCTTTCCCTAGCTGCCAGATTGCACCCTGCCTGTACACACAGTAAGCTAGAAGTTCTGGCAAATTGACACCTTCAACCAGGGACTATGGGAATTGGTGTGTAAATTCCCAGCTTCCTCATCACTTGGATGGGATCATTCCATACTCTTTCCCAGAGTTGCCCAGTGAGATTGAGCTCTAAGAGGTGGTAAAAGCTTCCATTACCTCCCTGCCCTTGCATTTTCCATTCACGACTGACCTGAAAGTACAGTACAGAACCCAAGGATGAGCCTAGGGTGCTCATGTAGGCTCGGTCCCAGACTGAAGCTGTATGTTTGCATTCCATACATTTGGCATGATGGTTTTGATGGATATGGGGAGAGCTTTTGATATGATTATCAGGGATGGAATGAAGGTGAAGAATAGATGAAGCCAAGGGATAAGAGTGAGCAATGGCACTGGGGGGAGATCTGCTTTGTAACATTATATGGCAAGAAACAAAAGCTGCAAGTTGAGTGTATCCATTTTTCTTATAATAGTCTTTTTTCCCCCAATAATATTTGTGTGCGTATGTGTGTGTCTCTGTTATAATTTATCTATAGTTAAATACACATTTCTTCAATGTATTATTCAGTGAGCTTGACAATATACACCCAACCCTAACCTTACAAATTGAGATATAGAGCATTTCAATCACCCCAGAATGTTTCCTTGTGCCCCTTTGCAGCCAGTCTCCCACCCCTGCCAGAGGCAATCACTGCTATGATTTCTCTCATCGCCTATTAGTCTAACTTGTCCTATAACTTCACAAAAATGAAGTCATTCAGTATGTACTCTTTTATGTCTTACTTCTTTCACTCAGTATAATGCTTTTCAGATTACCCATGTTGTATATAACAGCAGTTCATTCCTTTTTTATTGCTGGATCCCATTTCATTGTATGACTACAGCATAATTTATTCATCAGTTCTCCTCATGTTGGATATTTGCATTATTTCCTGTTCTATCTATTACGAACAAAGCTTCCATGAGCATTTATGCACAGGTATTCTTACATACATGTATTTTCATTTCCCTTGAGTAAATATGTAGGAGTGAAACTGGTAGGTCACAGGATAGGTGTGAAGGCTTTGGTCTGGTTGCCTTTGTGACTGGCTCAGTTTCCCAAGCCCTCTGACTGGCCTGCCTTCCTGCCCCTCTGGTGGGTCTAGTGTCTGGAAGTTCCAGCAAGCATTCTGGGGACGGGCCTCAGATACTTTCCTTTGAGTTTCCGAGCAAGGAGTGAGGGTAGTGTCAGGAAAGAGCATGGGATTAGAAGTTGAGCATGAGTGGTTAAGAGACCAGGGTCTAGTGTTAGTTCTTCCACTAATAATTTCCAGGCAAGTAATTCTCTGAACTTTGGTCTTTCTCTTTGGTTGCTCTTCAAGATTCCTTCCAGATGGTTCTATGTCTGTCTTGTGAGTTCGTAGTAGATGCTAAATTAGAATTTTTTTCCTATGTAGGACAGAGAAAAAATTAAATGATTTATATTCCTCCTGACTTCATAAACATGAAAATAGTTACTATTTCACTGCCTCCTAATAAGAGGAGATGCTAAGGATGATCTTTTGTTTTTTATGACCTGGATGGTCATTTGGCCTACAAAGGGGGGAGCCAAGAGAGACAAGACTAGAAGGAGGAGGAGGCTACAGAAGTAGAGCAACGAGCAGAAGCGGGGAGAGGCTTAAGAGGAGGAGGTGTGTGTGTGTGTGTGTGTGGAGCATAAGAGCAAGAGAAAGAATGAGAAACATACACACAAAGGATGCTAATTGCCATAGGGAATAAACTTTGGGGAGAAAAAAAGATGTTCTGAAGCAGTTTTACTGAGTCATGTGCAACGTCAACACGTCTTCTGCATCCTCTCCCCAAGAAACTTTCAGGGAAAGCATCCATTATTCTACAGTCTTTTTAGAGTTGGATATATATTTTGATTTTTTAAAATTTATTGGTGTTTAAGACTGGCTTCGTGGTGACCTCAAGATACAGGAGAATCTCCCCAAGGGGACCTACAACATTTAGGTTGAATGAATGAAAAGTATTAGGGTAAAAAGCTCAGTTGCTGTAGCAAAGAGACCTAACAACAGAGTATAGCCTACAGAACCAAGAGGTTTATTTGTCTTTCAGGTAATAATTCAGAGTACATAGCTCAGATTGGCGAAGCAACTCTGCTCCACAGTTAGTCAGAAACCCAAGTTCATTTTTTTTTTTTAAAGATTTTATTTATTTATTTGACAGAGAAAGACACAGCGAGAGAGGGAACACAAACGGGGAGTGGGAGAGGGAGAAGCAGACTCCCTGCAGAGCAGGGAGCCCGATGCAGGACTCGATGCCGGGACTCCAGGATCATGACCTGAGCCGAAGGCAGTCGCTTAACCGACTGAGCCACCCAGGCGCCCACCCAAGTTCATTTTATTGTGTGCCTCTGGCATCCCCTAGGTATTGTTGTTATCTGTATGGTTGAAACTAGATTGTGATGGGTTCCAGGTAGTGGGAAGGAGAAAGATAACATGGGGGAGACATGTCTACTATCTTACATCCTCGTCCTGGAAGTGGCTTAAGTCACTTCCTCTCACATCCTACTGGCCAGAATTCAATCACATGACCAAGCCTCATTACAAGGGTGTCTGGGAAATGTACTCAAGTTGTGTGCCCAGTAAGAAGGGGAAAGTGGATTCTAACGGACGGCTGGCAGCCTTCACCCGCAAAGCAAGCCCTCAGACGCCCCACGGGGCTGCTTAGGGAACTGCTCTTCCATGCCTTGAGGGAAGAACAATATTCTCCAGGCCTCACTGAGGGTTTTACCTGCTCTGGCCTATCCTGCATCTGCCCTGTATGTGTGTGCTTATACTATGGCCTGGTGAGCTTTGGGCGGGCCTGTTACTTACTAGTTGTTGAACCCTTGCCTGACACCAAGTTAAGCCAGAGCTGATTGTGTTTCAGGAGCTGAGTAAAGCAGGAGGGAAGTGACTTGAAGGGCTTCAAGGTAGCTCACTACCTGACTTTAGGCAAATGAGAAGTTTGAGCTCAGACCAAAAGAACTACCTGGACAAACCTCAGAATCATGATCTAAATGAATGATGGTTGTTTTGAGCCACCATGTTTGTCTCACGGTGGGGAGCTGAAACTGAAGTCTCAAATCTCTCTCTTTTCCTGGAAAATCCTCCCAATCCAGATGCGCCCTTCCCCACCTACCTCCATTACCCAACAATCTTTTCTCTTCCCTTGTCCTTCACAGACCCCAACAGTGTTGACTGGCTATGACAGTAGGTAATTGAACACAGAGCATTTTCCCTCCACTGTGATTCGTCAGATTTTACCCCAGATGCACTTGAATCACCCTTACAATGATGCAGCTAGGTCTGCAGGCTACAAATGCCTCCTGAGGTGTTGAGTGGTATATCTTAGGTGTTCCTTCATGGTGACACCAAGGCCAGTTCCATTAACTGAGCATTTTCTCTCCTCTCACTTTCTTACTCCCTCTCCCTGTCTCCTCCTTCATGACTTTGACACTGCCATTTTTCTTTACGTCAGGCCCACCGTGACCTGTGAGCCAAATTCACACTGTCAACAGGTTCCCTGGAATGGCATCCTATATTTGGCTTATAACCAGACTCTGAGGGTATCTACCTTGCAGTCAATAGCTGATTAGGGCAATAGAGAATTTTCTCTTCAAGAGAAAGAGCTAGAGTTTAATTAATCTCAGAGCAAAATGGTTCATCTCAAAACAAATCATATTTTCTATCTGCTAGAACAGCTGTTGAACAAAACACATTCTCCAGCAAGTGAGAAGAATGACAACCTGCAGATCTCAAAAGAGAGGAGAATGTTAAAAGAACAAAACAAACAGGTGTGGTAGATTATATGAATGATGGTCCCAAATACTTCACCTGCCTGTGGCATCACAGATCTTCCCATCCAGAGGTGGAATTTGTTTAAAAAAAAAGGAGATGGAATCTGTTTCTTCACCCGTTGAGTCTAGTCTGGTTATGTGACCTGCTTTGTCCAATGGGACATTAGCAAACACGAAGCAAGCAGAGACTTGAAACATGCTTGTGTACTTGGGCTTGTTCTTTTGTGGGTCCTGGGACCCTGAGACCCAGGATTGCCTGCTGGACGATGAGAGACATGTAGTTGTCCCCATCGCCCCAGCCAGTATCTTGCTAATACTAGGCACATGAGTGTGACCATCCTAGCACCCAGACTCTAGATAGCTCACTACCTGACTTTAGGCAGAGTGGAAATGATGGGCGTGACTTTTGGACAAACCTCAGAATCATGATCTAAATAAATGATGGTTGTTTTGAGCCACTGAGTTTTGGGATGGTTTGTTATATAGCAAAAGCTGACTGACAAAACCGAGTAGCTGGTATGCATATGTGTGTGTGCGTGCGTGTGTTTCTGTATGTGTGTCCCCCATATCAATTACAGATGTTTCCAACATACTCTGAAATCAGTACAGTCCAGGTAAGGCCTTTTCTTGGATGCTCTGTAGAAACTCTAAGCTCCATAAATAAACACGTAGAGGAATAAGTGATCATTCTTCTTTTCCCTCTCATCCCTTTCCTGTGCCAGACTCCTGAACTTGGATCTTGGCCAGGTAGAAACCTGGCCAAACTGAAGGAAGGAGGTACCTAGAATGGGCTACATCACTCATTTTCCTGGGAATATTGCTTCTCTCTGGCAGCCCCAGCAAGAAGGATTAAGGAAGACATGTATGCACCTAAGTTCTTCTCATTGTAAGGAAATGGATAACCATTGGTGCTTTCCTCCTTCTTGTCATGGGGTTGAGATGCCAGAATCTCACAGCCTCCCCCACCATACCTCATGTTCCCCAAGGGTTGGTTGTTGCTGTTGGCTTTCCTAAGACAAGTTCCCTAGGAGCGTCCTTATATATCAGACATGGGTATTGGTTCCTAAAACCACAGATGTAGCATTTCTCGGGGAGTCTTCTTTGGTTAGACAAAGCCCACAGGAGATTCTGTCTTTAATATTAGTTTTCCATATTTGAGTGGACATAGTTGGCCTAATTATTACTTGTCCTATATCAAATATGTTGGTTTTATTTTGGAAGAGACCATAGCAAATCTAGTTCTTAGGGTTCTAATGTGACTGCCAGTAGGGGTCCTTTCCGTCACATTTTTCTCGGTCCTACTTCTTTCTTCTTTTCTCATTTCTATACATGTTTCAGCTATGAAAAATCAGTTTAAAAAAAACAGCTGTATTGAGGCATAATTTATATACTATAAAAGTTACCTGCTTAAAGTGAACAATTCGGTGATGTTCATTAAGTATATAGAGTTATGCAGCTATCATTATGATCCAGTTTCAGGAAATTTCCATCACCTCCAGAAGGTCCCTTATGTCCATTTATAGTCAGTACCCACTCCCACCCTCAGTCCAAGGCAACCACTAATCCACTTTCTGTCTCTATAGATTTGCCTGTCCTGGACATTTCATATCAGTGGAATCATACAATATATGGTAGAGCTTTTTTTTTTTTTTTTTTTTGAGAGAGAGAGAGAGAGCACACAGCGAATGGGGGTGAGGGGGCAGAGGGAGAGAGAATCTTAAGCAGGCTTCACCCCCAGTGCAGATCCCGACATGGGGCTCGATCTCACGACCCTGAGATCATGACCTGAGCCAAAATCGAGTCAGACGCTTAACTGACTGAGCCACCTAGGTGCCCCTAAAAGCTAGTCTTTCTTTGAAAAGTTGATCCATGAATATGGACAAGTTGCCCTATCTTGGTTTGTGTTCCCTCAAAGCAGATGCCAAGGCAAGGACTTGGGGGCAGATAGTTTATTTGGGAAATGATCACAGGAAGCAGAGGTGAGGGAGTGGAGAGACTGAAACACAGAGGGAAAAAATAGAAGAAAAAATACAAAAGAAAAGAAAAGAGAAAGCACACAGTAAGAAGATTACCTCTGTGGACAACTGGGGCTCAATCACATTGGGGATTGCCTGAGGAACCATGTGGAATGTGCTTCTGGGGGAGCTGGGACATTTACCTACCATATTAGTTATCTAATACTGTGTAACAAGTTACCCTAAACTTAGCAGTTTAAAGCAATGATTAACATTTATTATCTCTCACAGTTTTAAGGATTAGGAATTTGAGGTTGGCTTAGCTGAGTGGTCAGCTTGGGGTGTCTCATAAGGCTGCAGTAGAGATGTTGGCCAGGCTGTGGTCATCTGAGGACTTAACTGAGGCTGGAGGATCCACTTCTAAGACCGCTCCCTCACCTGGCTGACAATTCAGTGCTGGCTGTTGGCAAGAGGCCTCAGTTCCCCTCCGCATGGCCCTCTCCATAAGGCTACTTGAATGTCCTCATAACATGGCAGCTGACTTCCCCTAGAGCAAGTGATCCAAAAGAGAACAAGATAGAGGCAGCAATGTCCTTTATGATCTAGCCTGAAAAGTCACGCCCATCATTTCCACTCTACTATGTCAGTTACAAACGTCAGCAGTATCCATTGTGGGAGAGGATGATACAAGGGCATGCATAGCAGGAGTCAAGGGTCGTTGGGGTCATCTTGGAGCCTGACCACCCATCCATTGTCTCCTGGTCCCTCTTTGGTTGGGGGTTGCCTTGTGTGGGTTGAGCAAGCTTGAGGAGGGGCTGGTAAAGCCTTAGGCAGAGGGTATTTGTGGTGAGAAGCTACCAGCCTGCTGGGAAGTGTCCAGTGTGGCTATAGGTGAACTCAGAGGTGGTCCTAGGGGCCTGGGGAGGGGGTGCAGAGCATCTGCCACATGCCCCAAGGCTGGCATTAGTGATACGGTCTTGCTGGTCCATCCTTGATAACGAAAAGAGAACTCTTTGATAGCTCAGACTTCTGGGAGGAACAAAATGATAGGTTGTTGGTGAGATGCCCTCTAGGTGACTGCTGTACCACTGAGCTTTGGGCTTTGGGAAGCTCATCATCCCTGTAGAAGGAGCTTCCAGAAAAAAAAAAAAAAAAAGCCAGCCTACTCCTAATATTGCTAAGGAATATGCAATCACAGGTCAGCCCTGTGATTTTGCTAAGTAACAGTCAGAGGCCCGGCTGCATTCTTGACCTATGGGAAGCGGGCTGGAATCAAAGGCAGGAGTCAAGATTTAGGGCCTCTGTTGGCTGAAGGCTCTTACCAGGTGATCTGGAGTAGGAGGAAAACATGACAGATGAATGCCTGGCTACACTGCCAAGTGCTAGATTGAAAGCACTGCCAGGGGCGCCTGGGTGGCTCAGTCGGTTAAACATCTGCCTTCGGCTCAGGTCATGATCCCAGGGTCCTGGGATCGAGCCCCGCATTGGGCTCCCTGCTCAGTGGGGAGCCTACTTCTCCCTCTCCCTCTGCTGCTCCCCCTTCTTGTACTCTCTCTCTCTTTCTCAAATAAATAAAATCTTTTAAAATTAAAAAAGAAAAAGAAAAGAAAACACTGCCATCAAGGGGCTCCATCACTCATGCTCCCTACTTCTGCTACCTTATAAAGGAGCCACAGCAGGAGGAGAGCAGGGGAAGGTAGGAACAGAGCAACAGAGGGAGAGAGGGGACATGAACCTATAATCTGAGGTGTCTTGCTGCATGGCCAAAGCTAGAGGACTGGCCCAGGACAATCCTAGCTCAACCTGCTGTTCTGGAATAGTTATTAATAGTGCTTGATATATGCTGACTTGCTGAATGAATGAGTGAGGAAGCGAGTGACTGGGTCCACGGCTGACTACGCCAGCTTTGTGTAAAAAGATGTGGTACAGTTGGAATGGCTTGAGGGGAAGGAAAGGAGAAGTCATTAAGTCTAGAATTCCAAAGGAAGCCATAGGAGGCGTGTCTTAAAGCCCCAGGTCAAAGCTCTCTTCAACTGTATTCCCTTCATTTAGTTCCGGGGACTGGCGGGGGCGGGGATGGGGGTGGGGGGGGTGGGGGGGTGGCAGATGGTGGGAGCTCACAGAAGGAGCTGCTACCGGCTGCTGCGAGGACCAGGTCGTCCAGTGTCAGAAAAGCCCCAAGTGGGAAGCAACCGGCCTTGCATCTCTGCTCTCCAAGGGTCTGCTCTGTCAGCAAGTGGTCTGAGAGCCAGGAAATTGTGTTATTGGTGGCATGGTGACCGTACTGTACATTTTCTTTATAATTTCCTTTTTAGGGAGAGGGAGCCAAGCATTTTGCCACCAAACAAGGACCATTTATGGACTACTCAGTCACATTTGCGGAGAACTGCTGGGGCTGCCACGTGATCCCAAGCGTAAACCTTAGCCCATCTCAGCCAAGAACACAGGCTCAGCATTCAGGAGAGCAGGAAAAAAAAAAAAAAGGAAAGCCGAAAGCTGAAGCCAGAGTTCTGCACAGACGGCTGTATGGTGGCTAATTTAGAAGGGAAATTGCAACATCTCCAGTGGTGGCATTAGATTCATCATTCCCAGCTTGTCCAAAGACACTAAAAGCTTCTTTGTCCTTGGATCTTAAATTCCCCAACAGAAATTTCTATTATTTTTCTTGTAGGTTTTAGAAATAAAGACACTTCTTAAGGAATGAGACATTGAGTCATAGGACCTGGCTCCCCTGTTGCTTGCCATTAGGTCATTGTAGAGCTGCCTAGCTTTTCTTTTTTTTCTTTTTTTTCCGGTACGTCTTTTTCTTCTAAGATGGGAATCACTAGGCTGACCACATCATTATAAGGTTAATGCCCTGTATACTCTTACTATGAATATTTATTATTTGCATCCTCCCATTCCAGTTCTTCTCAAGCATCATTCTGACACATACCCCTTTAAAAAATCTCCGCCAAACTAGAAAGCTTCTCAGCAAATGGTTGTAGCATCTACTACTATGTACATGTGATTAAAGTGTAATAACAGCAGGCTAACACCATAGATGATAAGTAGTCATGCTCTAGTTGGAAGAGAGAGGATGAACAGAATCTAAGTAGGCAGGCAGGGGCCTTCAGGGCCTTCAGGGAAGGAGAACAATATTGGCAAAGTGATAAGCCAGGGATTGGCAAACTATATGGCCCTTGGGCTGAATCTGGCCTGCCGCATTTTTGTAAATAAGGTTTGATTAGAAGACAGCCATGTTCATTCATTTATGTATTATCGATGGCTGCTTTCATGCTACAAGGGTAGAACTGAGAAATTGTGACCTGAAACTATATGGCCCCTGAAGACTACAATATTTACTATTTGGATCTTTATATACAGAGTTTGCTGAGTCCTGGCATAGACCAAGGTGGAAGTGGTGGTGGGGGGGTGATTTTTCCTTCCTGGTTTGGGTATTCAGAAAATGTGGGTTTGAACAGGAGTAGAGCTTCAAAGCCATTTGGCAGGATATAGGGAGCAGGCTCATGGGGAGTGGAAATACCTTTTCTCACCCTGCAGCAAACTCAACCTCAGACCCAGACACTGAGAATCTAGAGGGATGGAAACTATTTACATTTATTAAATACACCTATCCTTCCATCTGTCCGTCCATCCATCCACCCATCCATCCATCCATCCATCCGCCCATCCATCCACCCATCCCTCCCTCCCTCCCTCCCTCCCTCCCTCCCTCCATCCCTCCATCCATCCATCCACCCATCCATCTATCCATCCATCCATCCATCCATCCATCCATTTATCCATCTTCTCACTGAGTATACATGTACTTTTACAGAATCATTTTGTTATTTAAATAAAACATGACCCTTGTAGGGAAAAACATTTAAAAAATACAGATGAGCCCCCCCCCCCAAAAGAGGAAAACCACCCGTAATTTCACCAACCACCAATAACCACAGTAACATTTTGGTATGTGTCCTTCTTAATCTCTTTTCCTACATGGAAACGAAAGTTTTTACTGAGTGCCTCCTACACAGACCAGGCAGTATGCTAAGCAATGAGGACATAAAATGGTGGAAGGTTGGTCTTGACCTCCAGGATAGAGAGCAGTGTCCCAAATCATTGCAATCTGGGCTGAGAAGTGCAATAGTAGCTGCCTGAAGAGATACAAGGAAAGCAGGGCAGAAGGAGCCATCACCTCTTCTTGACCTGTTATAGTCAAGGTGAGCCTTAGAGGGTGCCAGGGAGTCTGCCCAGTGAGCAAGAACATTCCAGACAGAGGGGAAAGTAACTGATGTTTCCCATGTGCCTCGTAGGTACCTAGAAGTTTTCTTGAGAACATCTCATCTAATCATCAAAACAACTCTAGGAGGTGGATATTATCATTTCTATTTTACAGATGAGGAAATCCAGACTCTGAGAGGTTAGGGCATTTGACCAAGGCCATTCAGATAGCTTGGAACGGAGGCAGGATTTAAACTCAGGTCTGTTGCCCATGCTTCTCTCATTTGATCATGCAGCTTTCCCAAGATAAGCAAAGTCATGGTGGCCACCTTCACTGATTTTATTTAACAAATATTTACTGAGCAGCCACTATGTACCAGATAAAGAATATATTGACTGTATCTTCAAGAAGTCCTAAAGGATCTCTCGTTGTGTGTGTGTGTGTGTGTGTGTGTGTGTGTGTGTGTGATGGGGGAATCTATGTACAAAGTCAGGCTATGCTTTGGCTTTACACAGAACTTGAAACTGATCTAGACTCCAGCCATGTATATTGAGTTTCTTCCCTCCTTGCAGGGCTCTTGGCCTCTTCTTGGAGGATGTGGACCAATCACGTCGCATTGTTTGCCCCCTAAAAAGACCATACTAATTGAAGATTTTTGTACACTAAAGAGAGAAGTTGCCAATCATTCATTAGTCAGTTAACAAATTACCAGTGCTCCGGTGGGTTTGGGATGTGTGTATAGAGCAGGGAAGGAGGCAGAAAAGTAATATCTCTTTCCTGGTTACCACTGTCAAGAGAAATGGCTGTCTAATTGTGGACAGAAGACAGAGGTCTGGCTTGACAATTAGTGCTGTAGGATTTCTAGGGAAAGGGCCTCATGGTGGACCTAAGGGATGAGAAGAAGCTTCCTGGAACAGCCACATTTCCAACATTTCTTGTCATGGCTGGCTGGATAGCAAGCATCTCCACAAGAACACCAGGAGAGGTTAAAATCTCCTTTTAAAAACCGGGGAGGTGCGTTAACTTCCAAATTCCACTGGGAGGGTTATGTGAGGATTGGAGGGTGGGGATGCTTCGCACTCTCGCTTTCTCTGGAACACACACAAAGCCACCCACAGAGTTAGTGAGTTGCACCATAAAATATGGCATGGCCATAAATGAAATTACAAAGGAATCGCTTCCAAAGGCTTCACCTTGAAACCTTAACTTCTACATTGTGAGCATACCATTTATTACCACTGCTGCTGGGAAAGGGAGCTGTTAGTGTAATGCAGAGAAGAGAAGACAGGCAGTGTAAGGAGCAGAAAATGATAAGATTTATTGTGGGAATAAAACCCAGGGCAAATCGCCTCTTGTTAAATGTGTGTGTTGGCCCCAATGTCAAAGCAGTTGACTCCAGGCAAACACAGTGGTCTTGCTGGAAAATTTTCTCAACAACTCTGTGTCTCTGTTTCTCTTTGTAGAATGGCGTGTTGAGTGAGGATTGGTGAGTGGGCAGATACTTGATTCTCTTTTAGGTGCCTTGGTCCAACTTCCCCTTTACTTGTTTGCTCGTGACTTCTTCACCCAGGTAACCTCCAAAATGGTTGCGGTGCTCATGACTACCTCACAGCTGTTCCCCAGCCCTCACCTGCTGATGACTCTACGACAGCCACCCAAAGCATGCTTGTAATCAATATTGAACAGAGCTCTCTTGAGGGCCTCTTATGGGCCAGGTCCTGGGCTGGGGACGCAGTAATGAACAAGAGAGACCTGGTCCTTTCCCTCAGGAGAGTTACCTGAGCTTGACCTCAGGGTCTTCTTACATCTAGGAGGTTGAGCAACCAGTCAAGTTGATCTTGGAGCTCAACAGCTTGAGGCCCCATAAGAACTCCTTCCCTCCTCCTATTTTGGGGAATATTTAAAGCTCAGGGTTCTAGCTTACCCAGAGATCCTAGCGTTCTCTTCTGGCTTCCTGTCAACCACCACCACTACCCACAAGCTGTCTAACGTGGGGCAAATGACCCAAACTAACTAGACCAGCACTGTCCATTAGAATTTTCCGCAATGATAGAAATGCTCTGAATTCGCGCTGTCCGATATGGTAAGCACTAGCTACAAGTGGCTACTGAGCACTTAAAATGTAGCCAGTCAGGATGGGATATGCTGCAAGTGGAAAATATCAAAGCCATAGTACAAAAAAACGCAGAATATTGCAGTGACAATTTTTATGTTGATTCCATGTTAAAAATACAACAGTTGGAACAAAGAGTAAAAAAATACAATAGTTTGAACATGTTGGATTAAACAAAATATGCTATTAAAATCAATTTCGCCTGTTTCATTTTACTTTTCTATTGTGCTCCTAAAATTTTTTAAATTACATATGTGGCTTGCTTGCATTATATTTTTATTAGACAGTGCTATTCTAAACCTTGGCTTTCTTATCTGGAAAATGAGGGGGATAGGCCAAAGATCGGTAAGGTGCACTCATCTTGAAGACTCTATGATTCCCCCCTGATGCCTGATGCCCTATGAACTGACTACCCGGCAATGTGAACCATGGTCAAGGTTAATGTAGCAGGCTCAATCAGCTCTGCACTCACATCCCCTCAGCACTTATTATTCTAGTACACCTGAGGGCATGCCGGCTCTTCTCCTTAGGGTTCTCTATCAACCTGCAGGAGGGGACGCCATCAATGCCTCTAGGAGCAGCCCGCACCCAGTCATGGATGGGAGTTGGAAGGTAAACACCTCGATTTCCATGCCCCTCCCCCCAGGTGGCACACTCTAGGCCAAGTTCTACACAGTTTCCCAGAGGTCCCCAGCAGGATTGAGCCTCAGCACCCACAATGGTACCCTGCTCACTAATATTCCCTTCATTGGCTTCCTTCCCTTCCCTGTCTCACTTCCCTATTCCCCTACAATGCTTTCTGGAATCACTTCCTAAGTAAACTACTATACTTCTATCCTTTTCTTAGAGTCTGCATCTGCATAGATGCAACCTAAAATAGTCAGTTCCTAGCCCAATAAGGTAATGATGTTTAAGGGCACCGTCCCAGGAGCCTTTCAGTGGCTTTTCCTGTTTTATCAGCTCGTCAGAATCTCTGGCACATTACCAACAAGTACATGCTTAATGTCATTCTTGAGTCTGTCCCTTTCCACAGGACTGCAGACATGACTACTGGCACTCTCTCCTTGCCCTCCCAAACACGCTCCTCACATGAATGGGCACTTTGAGCTACGTTGCGCCTGCATTAATGATTTCTATTTTAATGCTAGTTTCCAACCTCAGTTTTCATCAGACTGAGCTCCTGGTTTCATTTTCTCCTAATTGCAATAAGATGCCCTAAGACATCTTAGGCATGATGGGTCCTGGGTGGGTGTAAATTGTTTGCTGCTGTTGAAGACACTCTGGGAGGGAACCTTCTGGGATCTGACAGGAAGTTGTTCCAGATGTCAGAAATCCAACGCCAAAAAATAAAAATAAGCTCCAGTTACTAAACTGATCAGGGTCTGGCATTTCGGAAATAAGAGAGCCTCTCGGATGAGCAAAATCTGAGCTCTCTGGAAATGGTCCAGAGATACAGCAAATATATGGCTTAGGAATGTTCTGGAAGTTAGAAGATGGATTGTGGCCATTTAAGGAATCATTTTCTCATGTCACATCAAGAATTAGAGTCCTAGGGGCGCTTGGGTGGCTCAGTTGTTAAGTGTCTGCCTTCGGCTCAGGTCATGATCCCAGGGTCCTGGGATCAAGCCCCGCATCGGGCTCCCTGCTCAGCGGGAAGCCTGCTTCTCCCTCTCCCACTCCCCCTGCTTGTGTTCCCTCTCTCTCTGTCAAATAAATATATAAAATCTTAAAAAAAAAAAAAAAAAAGAATTAGAGTCCTAGAAGAACAGGAAGGGATCTTAGAAATTCTCTTATCCACCGTACACCCTCTAATTGTATGAGTGAGGAGCACTGAGGCACAGAGAAATGAAATGATGGGTCTATAGACACATTGATAGTGAACTCAATCTAGAAACAAGTTCATTGCTTTTCCCACAACCTCGGAGCACCACCCCTGGTCTTTGTACAGAAGAGCCAGTGATTCCAGACCAACAACCATTGCTCCCACCCCCATCACCAGGGAGGCCTGGAGGGTCAGGACAACCAGGAGAAAGACCAGAATCTTCAGAGCTGTCTCCTGGCTGCGCAAGACGATGAGAAGCACAGTTGGTAGCTCCCCGAAAGAGATTACCCAGGGTCTAGTTAGAGGGCTGGTGTGTGAAATGCACTACATTACAAATTAATCCAGCCTGCTGAAGCATCATGAGAACCGGAAGAATATTTTTTGGTATACCTCACGCCCTTGGGCTCTGTGCTAGGCCCCCAGGGATCTGAATCACTTGGGCACTGCTCTGAAGCTGTTTATAACTGAAATAGTGAAGACTAGGCAGACAGTGAACCAATTCAAAATAAAGAAACATGATTACCAAGTTTCTTTCACCAGATATTTGGTTGAAGTCTGCCATGTGATTTACAACCCCCTCCCATTCCTGGAATTCTCCAATAATTCCATGAATACGAGTTGTATCTTATCCCAATGCTCATTAAATCCTTTAGGGATAGAGATAATATTTTTATTCATTCACTCACTCATTCATTCATGCACTCAGGCATTTATTCAACAAATTTATTGAGTGCCTTCTAGAAGTCACTAGGGATGGGAGGGAGTGCTAGGGGAAGTAGAGGGCAGAATAAAAGATGTCTCAAACCCTTTAGTGCCTTCCCATATTACTCAGACTCTAAGCCCAAGTCCTCAGAACCATCTATAAAAATCTCTCCTGATTCCCCATTCCTTTACTATACCTCTGGTATCTTGATATTCATAGTCTGGTTGGAGGTAGAGAAGGCTGTTATGTGAAGTTAGAAGGGATGACTAGTTTCATTCATTTAATGTATTTAATTCATTTATTCACGCATTCACTTATTCGACATTTAGTATGACCTCCATGTCAAGGCCTGTGCTGAATGCTGGGTTATTGGTGGTAAATGATGTTTCAGGTCTCATGAACCTTATAGTCTGTAGAGAGGAGCTCTAGCGAGAAAACAGATTGGCAAATATCTAAACAATCATATATTTTGATAAGCTCTCTGAAGAAAAAACAGGATGCAGGGAAAAGAATAATGGGAGAAAACTAATTTATACTGAGGGCCAGAGAAGGCATCTCTGGTGGAAGTTATCTTTATTTTTTTTAAATTTTATTTTATTATGTTATGTTATTCACCATACAATACATCACCAGTTTTTGATGCAGTGGGAAGTTAGCTTTAGATTGAGGCCCTAAAGAGGAAGATTAGTCAGGCAGGGGTAGAGGTGAGAAAGGAGATTTTTCAGGCAGAGGGAAAGGATTGCCAGAGCGGTTCTGAAGTCGGCGCACCCAGAGTGCTCTACTCCACGGGTGAGCTTCGGACGCTCTCTGCACGGGGCATGCTTGTGGACCACTCTGCCCTTGGGCAACCAACCAGTGAAGGCAGGTGTGTGGAAGGGGGTGGGGTAGAATATAATGAAGGTCTCTCAAGGTACAACCACCTCAACACATAAGAGTTCTGGGAGGAGGGTTATAGAGAATGATCCCGTGAAGTTGACACCCCTACACACACACACACACACACACACACACACACACACACACACACACACACACACACACACCCTCACCCTCACCCTCCTACTGGGACACACTTTGTTGGCCAGAATTAAGTAGGGTCCACTCCTGTTTCTCCCAGGGACAAAACATGCAAAACAGGAAAATTTCTCTTTGCTTTCTTCCTCGGCTTCCCTAGGACTTCATGCCACAAAAGACATCCTGAACCTAAAATCAGAAGGCTCTTCCACTTGTTACTTGAACTTGAACTACTCGATGCTTTTGTCTGTAATATGAAGATACTGTGTTTGTCCTATCTCCTCACAACTTTTATGCAAAGGTTTAAAAAATTAGCATTATAAAATGTATATTTTTTAACTTGAGACTTTATTTTTAGAGCACTTAGAGGTTCACAGCAAAATTGAATATAAAGGTACAGAGATTTCCCATACAGCCCCTGGCCTCCACCGCCCCCCCCACAGTCTCCCCAAATACCAACATCCTCCACTGGAGCGACTATTTTGATAACTACTTAGCCTATTTTTACTTTTCTTCCTGAGTGTAAAACTACTTGTACCAGAGTAGATGAATTAAATTGCAGCCCCTTTGTACAAGGCAGAGCACTAGTTGTACATGGAACGAGGACCTGAAGCTGAAAATTATTTCAATTTTGCAGTTTTCCTTTTGAATGTTTGCTCTCCAAATCTGGCCAGCATCATAGCCTTCTATTCGAGGAGTTAACTTCAGTTGTTGCTTCCTTAGTAGTCAACCCTCCTCCCCATTATAACATTTTTCTTCTATTTGAAAAGCTGTTGTGAAAGTGCTAGTCTCTGAAAGGGATTAAGTGGGTTAATTTGCATTAAAAAGCCCCTTTATTTAGCGGGTATTTAAAATCTCTAAATACCACCACCACTCTCCACCCCTCCCCCCAGATGGTGACTGGGAAGGTGGGGGGCGGGGGGGGGCACGGACTCCAGCTATAAGAGGGCTGAGACTAAACCCAGCCCAGCCCATTCCACGCCCCCCTGCCCTGCCCCGCTCTGGCCGCCCCCCCCACCCCCGGCAGATTTGGAAATCTTGTCTTTCGTATCAGGTTGCACATGAAATCTTTGTCAAATCTTTTTTTGTACACACTCAAAAATAATACTACCCAGAGTATCACTAAATAGTCACAAGACACTGTGGGTGAATTTCAACGACTGAACTGCCGTGGAGAAAATGAATGGACTGTTAATAGGATCGCTCTCAAATAATAGCTAAATTATTAAACTCTAGTGTGTGTGGGTGGGTGCCACTTCCTTAGTGTGGCAAACTAGATTTGGAGGTGCCAGGGCGAACGTCTCAGGAGTATTACATTGCATAGCTCTTTGGAGGGATGTTAAGCCCTTCTCTAGCCTTCTGGCTTTTAGCAGAGCTCATGTTGATTTCTATTTTTTGTTGGCTTTTATTGGTAGAGCGTGTAGCAGAGAGTATTGGTTTTCTCCCACATCCCCTTGGTATCCACCTCTGTGCCAAAGGCTCTTTGCTGCAAACACCTGCAGAGCTCAGCCAGCGCCGGCGGGAATTTTTCTAGCCCCAGGAGCATCTGGGCCCGCCCTCAGGGCAAGCCCGAAGTGCTGGAGGGCTAATCCCCCCACAGCCATCCTCCTCTAATGAAGGCTGCCAGTCGGGGGCTGAATACCCAGCTGCCTCTCCCCTCCATTGGAGCAACTCTGGGGTGGGGTAACCCTCGGGTCCGCGGCAACCATGGGCTCTGGGAGTTCCCCAGCAGAACTGAGCTCTGGTGACCCCCCAGGGGTCCATAACGTCCCCTTCACTGGCTGCCTCCCCTTCCAGTCCCACTTCCCCCACTGCTGTTCCCTTGAATCACCAGCCGAAGAAATGACGAGTTCTCAAAAATCCTTCTCTTAGGTTCTGCTTCTAGGGTAACCCACAGCAAAACAGAAAGTGAATGTGAAGATTTTTTTTCCTACCAATTATCATGAAGCAAAGGCACCGCTTTATCATTCCCTTCCACAGAGCAGCTTTGCCGAGTCCCCTGCTCTTACCGGACGGCAGCACGTTGCAGTGGAAACGCCATGAACCTGGGTTCCGATCCCGCCTTTGCCATTGACCGGCTGACTGACTTGCGTGACTTTGCTCAAGTTATCTTGCCTCAGTGAACCTCAGTTTCCCCACTTACAAAAGAGGGATAATGATATCGCCCTCCAGAACCGTTAAGAGAATTAACTCGGCGCCTGGCACGCAGCAGCTGACCAGTAAATGTCAGTTCTTTGACTTCCTGTAGGTCGTTCCCAGTCTACCAGTACAACGAAATGTTCCTGTCCTTGTAGCTTTTGTCACGGGACAATAAAATAAACAGATACCCAGAGCGAGAATATATCAAGATTCGAGAGCTTTCTCTGATTACGAAGCAATGGTAAAGATAACTGTGAGGGAAACCTTATCTGGTTACAATTTCTTTCCAGTCCCCTTTTTAGCTATTTATTTAAAAAAAAATCTGACATTACAGATTAAACTGGATTGTATTAACATGCTACTCTTGCATTCTACTATGGCAAACAAACAAAAATATTCATGTGCAAAAAAAACCCCAAATAAAACAAAACCCAGAGAAGCATATAAAACTAAATATGGAACTGAGCTCTAACAGCTGAATGGAGAGAGGAATTGAAACAATTTAAAAATCACAAGTTTATGGTGAAGTGTAAAGAAACTGAAAATTTACGGACTATTTAAAAACCGAAATTGCTGACTGTTCAGAAACGACCCAGATGGATCAAGAGGGGTGAGCAGCCAAAGGAGCTCATAGATGAATCTGCACTGTGTCAGTCCCTTGCCACGCTATGCATCTCCGAGGGGAGCCTGGCACTTAGGTGCTCAACCGGGCTAGTGCTGGCAGCAGGCCCGGTGGTGGTAGGCTGCCCGTTGGTAGGTCCTTGCACAAAATTCACTTGCAATTTTGATCTCTACCCAAGACATCTGGCGCATCTTACTGATTTTGGCACCCTGACACCCCATCCTGCAGCCAATTAAAATGCTTGGAATGGTGAGTTCGTGAGTCGTCTCAGTAGATGCATCCAAACCTGCCCCACAGCCTTTGACCTCGGGAGAGTGGATTCAGTGTCACTGAATGCAGGGTGGCCAAGCATCAGAGGAAAATGAGACTGTTGCTTTGCCAACGGGAGCAGCTTTAGCTTGGCCCATGTGGGATGGGCCACAAGGAAGGGCACGCCATCCTTGAATGGTATAGGGCTCTGGAGGGAGTCCCTCCAGCCCAGGGTCGAGGCACATGGATGGGCACCTGTGAGAAGAGCTCCCACAATGCAAGGATGAGCAGAGAGTTGGCTGACCTCCAGGGTCGGGGTGACTCCACCGTGACCAGACGGCTCTGTCTGACACACTCCGTGCTGGATTGCCAAATGCCAGCAATTGTCACGGCCTGCTCAGTTGAGTCGGGAAGCATACTGCCAGCCACCGGGACCTGGGCCCCTGCACTCTCTCCTAGTGTTTCCTTGACCTTGAAACTACCTTTCCCAGGGAGAGAGCCACCCTGATGATCCTGCCAACTTCCTTTACACGTGTGAGGAGCTAGATGGTGAATGTGACCTTTAATCCATTTTCAGTCCTAGCCTCTGGCTACCCGCAGGGCCCCTGTCGCCTTCCCGCCAATCCCTAGTGTTCCTCCCCTGGCCTTCTGCCCTTTCCCCTTTCCACCCACTCCCCTTTTCTCTTTGGGCCTGCAGTTTGAGGCTTTCAGCAGGACCAGTGACTAAAGAAAAGGCTTGACCATTCAAAGTCCAGCTCCCCAGAACTCTGCTGGACATGGAGACAGGTGTGATTAAAGGAGACACACCATGCGCTAAGCATGAAAGGAAAACAAGTGATACAGCTGATGATATTTACATGAAGAGATTTTGTTCAACAAAAGACCCCACTAAGGAGGAGCAAGAGAAGATACTAGCAACTCCTATACCCAACAAAGGACTTTTATCCAGAATAGACTAAAAAAACTCCTACAAATTGAGAAAGAAATAGAAACTCAGTAGAGAAATGAGCAAAAGGCTTGGACATAAGCTGCCCAAAAGAGGATATCCAAATGATCAATCAATAAACATAATAAAATGTGCTCATTACTAATCAGAGAAATGCAAATTAAAATCTCCACTATACATCGAATAGATTGCCAAAAATTAAAACATCTGACATTACCAAGTATGATCTAGGATGTAGAGCAACTGGAACTCTCATATGCCGTTGGGAGGAGTCTCAATTGGTGCCCTCAGTTTGGGAAAGAGTTTGACATTATCTGTTGACATTGAAGATACTTCTACCCTATGCCCCTCCAATACATACTGTATAATTCCATTTATGTAGCTTTCAAAAACAGACAAAACAAGTGTATAATTTAGGTATGCATACGTAGGTGGCAAAGCAATAAAACACTGCAAGGAAGTCATTCCCATAAACTCAGGGAAATGAAGAGAGGAATTTGTAATGGGCCAGGAGGACAGAGGAGTCTAGTGGAGAGGTTGGCTATGTTCTTTCTATTTCTTGACCTGGCTGGTAGTTACAGGAGTGTTTGGTCTACAATAATTCATTATGTTACATGTTTGCACTTCATGTACCTTTCCATTTGTGTGTTGTATTTCATTTTAAGAAAGCTTAAGAAAAAGCTTTCTCCAAGTATGCTCTGAGAAACATTGGTTAATGGGATTTTAATATGTTACTTACAGAAAGGATTCCATGGTCAAACACATTGCAACACTGGCATAAATAAGGATGAACAGGTCTTTAATATGCCAGGGTACATTGTGACATTCCAAGAGGAAGCAAGAGTATGCACTGATTTATATGACCACGGAGCCCTTTTCCTAAGGGACATTTTACAGAGCATATACTTAGAGAAAGTGATGGAAGAAAACACCCAGCAAGTCCCAGTTTTACGAGCCTGTTGATCTGGTCCAGCCAAGGGCTTCATGAGCTTTATGCAAAGCCTAAAATGCAAAGTAGCAAGCAAATTAAGTTTTAAGTTGTGCTGCCCTGGAGGCCCTCACTATTCTTTTTTTTTTTTTTTTTTTAAAGATTTTATTTATTTATTCATGAGAGACAGAGAGAGAGAGAGAGAGAGAGAAGCAGGCTTCCCGCAGAGCAGGGAGCCCGATGCGGAACTCGATCCCAGGACCCTGGGATCATGACCTGAGCTGAAGGCAGACGCTTAACCATCTGAGCCACCCAGGCGCCCTAGCCCTCACTATTCTTAAAATTTTCATAATTTCAGGTGTTTACTCAATTGATCCCGAATAATGAGTCGTGAGGTGTCAGCCCGCACCCATACGCATGCTTTCTGCCGCGTTTGTTCCAGTTTTCTTAGTTGTTACATTGATCATTGTTTGTGCATGGATGGAGCAACCCATATTTGCCTACTTCTTGTTTTAGGCCTCTCTCAATTTATAAGCAAAGTCATTCTGATGGGACCCCACATCTGCCCTAACGCTCGTGCTGTAACTCTGCTCTCACTGGGGCACGAGGTCAGTTAGCTTTCATTGTATAACTACCCCCAAAAGTGGCTTAAAACGACAACCACAATTCTGTGCTCTGGAAATTTGGGCCGGGCTCAGATGGAGGAGTCTTCTGCTGGTCTTAACTGGGTGTCACTCATGTGTCCACAGGCCACTGCTGGGCCAGCTAGGACATTGGCCGGCAGTTAGCTAGGATATTGGAGGCAGCCATTTTAGTTCCAGACATGGATTTCTCTCATCATCCATCACGCAGCCCTGGATGGGCTTGTTCACGTGGCAGCTCTAATGAGAGTCCTAAGAATAGCAAGAGGGGCGCCTGGGTGGCTCAGTCGCTTAAGCGTCAGACTCTTGATTTCAGCTCAGGTCATGATCTCGGTCCTGGGGTCAAGCCCCGTGTTCGGCTCCCCGCTCAACAGGGAGCTGAGCTCTCTCTCTCTCTCAAATAAATAAATAAACCTTTAAAAAAAACAAAACAAGAATAGCAAGAGAGGGATAGCCCCAATGTGCAAGCGCTTGTCAAATCTTTGCTTGTATCACATTTGTTATTATCCTATTGGTCAAACAGATCACATGGCCAAATCTAGGGTCAGTGTAGACAGCGACTACACAAGGGTATGGATATAGGGAGACTGACTGAACAAATCGCAGCCATTTCTGAATCTGCCAAAGGTATTTCTGGCATGATAGCTGTTCATTATCAAAACTATCTCTAAAACTTCGCTGATATATGGCACCTCTGGTACCAGTCAGATTCACTGCTGAATTATATTTTTAAAAACAAACCTGTTCATCAGTCTTTTCAAGGAATGATCCAAATACGAAAGGCTGATTGATTAAAATAGAGATCTATTACATTTTCAAAGATATGATGAAATGTAAATAGTTTCCCCTAGGGAAAGTGTGCAAGATGATTATTCAAGGAGAAATTTAATTATAACCTAAAAAAAACAACAACAACCAGGAATTCTAGCAGATATGGATTATCATTAGATTGCATTTGTTACAGAAATACAAAAACTATGACCTTTCCTTTAATTCCATTTGTTTTTATTTAACAAAATCTGTTCCTTGGTTTTTTTTAACATGACTCTGTCATGGTTACAGTTTAACTGTTGCAGACTTCCAATTATTATCCAAGACTGGACATATTAACTCTGTCTGTTGGAAGAGCAAAAGCCTGTCATGTTGGGTAATAATGGCTGTGGGAGGCAGTCCTGAAAAGGCAGAACAGTCCCAGGCCTGCTTTCTGTTGTTTTCAGGCATGGACAGTCTATGGCTATGACCATGCTAAGTTGGAAAGGGTCTCACATCTTCAAGTCCTAACAGTATTTGGGGGCAATTTCTCTCAGCAGATGGCAAGGATCATCAGGTGACTCCAGATGGGAATACCAATCTTGATTCCATTTGACCACTTAAGGCCACCATCTTGTGCTAATTTTATACTATCAAGGCCACAAGAAAGGATTGTCAGTAAGAATTTTAGGCTCTCAGTTTTGTCATCCAGAGTTAAGATGTCCTACATTTTGCTTTGGATGACATTGAAGTCTACAGATTATATGGAATTTGATCAAATCATAGTTTTTTCTAAACTTTTTAAGTTGAGATGATGATGATGATGATGATGATGATGATGATAGAGAGTAGCAGCTCTGGCCAAGTTCTTGACAATAATCATATCACTTAATCCTTACGGCCACCCTCTTATCTCTGTTTGACATGGGAAAAAACCAGAGGCACCAAGAAATTAACTTGCCTAAGGACCAGTGACTTGTAAATGATGGCATCACGATTTGAACCCAGGTCTGATTCTAAGGTTCTGCTCTTAAGTACTCAGCCACACCACCCCGTGTTGAGAACTTGCTGGATATGTCTGAGCATCATCATCATCGCCATCATCATGTACATTTTTGCTGAGCGCTCACTGTTTGTGGTGTGGGCAGAACTGTGTTGGAAGTGTGGCATAAAAATGCCTCTTGCACAATAGAACATGGGATAAACAACCTTATAAATAGCTCTCTCTAGTTGGCAGCCTTGGTGGAGAGGGAAAGCATAAATTAAAAGAACTTTGTCAATTGACAAACCTGCTTTTAGTTAGAAGTTTAACACCCTCCATCGCCCTCAACAGATCTCTGTAAGTGTTGATAACCAGCAGCAAAATGGAACAATTTGATTTCCAGCACATCTTCTCTACCATATCCACCCCAAAACCAATGTATTTGATGAAGTCGTATGAAGTTAGGGAACCCAAGAGAGACCAGAGAGCATCCTGGATATCTCACAGCTGTAACTTTCAGATACCAAATCCTTGAGAAATGACCTTTTACATTTATGTATAGTTTTGTCTCTGTCTTAGGTCAGTTAAAGGCACAGACTCGGGAAACAGACTGCTTGGGATCAAACCCAGAGCTGCCATTTTACTAGCTGTGTGACCTTGGACAAGTCATTAGACCTTTCTCAGCCTTCATTTCCTCAACTGGAAAAAGGGAATGATGACAGTATTCTTTGCAATTGAATTATTGTGGAGATTAAGATAATATCTGTAAAAACACAGTGTCTAGTACATAGTAAGTGCTATTTAGTTGTTAGTTATTAATATTATTATTCTGCCAAACAGCTTAAATCTGGTAGAGGTTTTCATAATTTTTAATAGAAAAAGCAATTTTTTTCTGATTTAAAAAGTAATGCATGTTCATCTGAAACTAATGATGTACTATATGTTGGCTAATTGAATTTAAATTAAAAAAAAAAGTAATGCATGTTCTCTGTGAATGTTTAGAAAATGCAGAGTTATACAAAATTGCTTTTAAACTTTTAAGCATCCAAAATTTACTGGCCTGAGATAACATATTGAACAATCCAGAACTTAGTGGCTGGAAGCAATGATCATGACTTCATTCTGTGTTTGGCAGGTTAGGTTCAGTGTATCTCTGCAGTCTTCTGGATGCTTGGCTGAGGCTGGGTGGCTGAGCATGGCCTTTTTCACAGCTAGCGGTTGGCAGGGTATTGACCAGGACACCTCAGTTTTCCTCCACATGACTTTTCCAGCAGGCTGTTCGCTTGCTGGAGAACAGGCTCTTCATCTCTTCATATGGTGGTCTCAGGGTTCCAAGTGCAGCAACAAGAGGCAAAGCACCAAAGCCCAAGCATTTTTCTCGCCTCTGCTGGTACCACATCTGCGGATGTCCCATCGGCCAAACCCGTTACATGGCTAAGCATAGATTTAAGTGGTCAAGAGACAGATTTCACCTTTTGATCTGAGGAGAGCCAAAGTCACAGTGCAAGGGTACAGAGATAGAGATAGGAATAATTTGTGCTGATTTTTTGCAATTCAGCTCAGATAAATACTGTTAAAAATTATGTCTATATAGGGGCGCCTGGGTGACTCAGTCGGTTGAGCGTCCGGCTCTTGATTTTGGCTCAGGTCATGATCTCAGAGTTGTGGGATCGAGCCCCACATGGGCTCCGCACTCAGTGGGGAGTCTGCTTGGGATTCTCTCTCTCTCCCTCTCCCTCAGCCCCACCCCCCACCCCCCCACACACACTCTCTCTCAAATAAATAAATCTTTTAAAAAATTACATGTATATAAAAAATACATATGTGTATTGTGTATGTATGTATACATATACATATACATATATATTTTTTACATGAAAAAATATACAACCAAAGTGATCATATTTTTTTTATGATTTCTATATATTTTTTTAAGTGATGATATTAAACATGGTGATTTGTACCTCGTGTTTTTTTCCCCTTAATTACATCCTGGGGCATTTTAATGTCCTCATTTTAAGATGTGCATAATATTACATTGTATGGATTTACCATGACAAATTTAAACAAAGTGTCTCATAGGACTTACAGGGTGTTTCCAATTTTGCAATAAACTTCTGAATATGTAGACTTTTATGCATTTTTCTAATTAGTTCCTTGGTGTACGTGTTTCAAACTCTGACATATTGCAAGAGTACTCTACAGAAAGATTCTATCCAGAGATGATACTCAAAATACTCAGCAACAGAATGGATACTGACCTCAGCATAGAGCAGAGTCCCCAAGGTAACCCTTTCCTTGCTGGATTCAGAGGTCCAGGTGACAGGAGAGAGGGCCAGAAGCCAAGGCAGTGAGTGGTTCTCAAAGGTGGTGGTGGTGGGATATCTTATTTCCCTGTACAAGGGTACTAAATCTCAGCCACGGAGAAATGTGTGCAATCTGTTTTCCATCACCCTCCCCAACCGGAGGTGGTATCTATTTTTTTAATCTTTGCCAATCTTATCCATGATAACAACAAAAATAATATCATCTTTTATTTTGTATTTTTCTAACCATAAGTGAGGGCACTTTTTTATGTTTCACCACCACGTGTATTGGGTTGTTATTGTTGCTTTTGATGAATTGCCCATTTATGTCCTCTGCCCATTTTGGGGGGGCATTATTCTTTTCATTAAAAAGCTAGTATTTATTGATACCTTACAGTGTGTCACTACACTAAGCCCTTAATAGGCATTACCTGTTTTAATATTCACCATGACCATGTAGAGTTATTATGATTCCCATTTTAGAAATGTGAAAATAGAGGCAGAGATTCAGTAATGTGCCCACCAGGATCTTGTTTGTAAGTGCTGGGGCCAACAATCAAATCCAGACAGCCAGATCCTGTGACTGAGGTTCTTAATCATTCTGACCTATTCTCTTGTTACTGCAGTATTTACTTATAAGAGCTTTTTACATATGGATATTCATTGTTTTAATACATCTTGTACATTTTTCCTACTTTATCCTACTTTTAACTTTCCTTATGGCGTTGCTTGCTGTATAGGGGTTTAAAAATCTTACAGATGCACTTTTCTGTATGAATTTTTTTTCAGTTTGAGGTTTAATTGACAAATAAAATTGTCATGTATCTAAAGTGCACACCATGATGATTTGATACCCATGTGCATTGTGGAAAGGTTCACCCCATCGAGTAAATTAACACACTCATCACCCCACATATTTACCTTTTTTTTTTTTTTTGGTTAGAACACTTAAGTTCTACTCTCAGCGAATTTTAATTGTATAATGCAGTATTATCAACTATAGTCACCATGTTACACATCAGAGCCTTAGAATTTATTCATCTTAGAGCTGATAATTTTATACAGTTTAAAAATATTTGATATGGTCAAATATCTCAAGCTGTTTTCTTTTTTTTTTTTTTAAAGATTTTTTATTTATTTATTTGAGAGAGAGAGAATGAGAGAGAGTGAGTACATGAGAGAGGGGAGGGGCAGAGGGAGAAGCAGACTCCCCGCTGTGCAGGGAGCCCGATGCGGGACTCGATCCCGGGACTCCAGGATCATGACCTGAGCCGAAGGCAGTCGCTTAACCAACTGAGCCACCCAGGC